>NC_142110.1:4406250-5007500 GCF_056152115.1 Neolamprologus brichardi | reverse complement strand
AAAGTTCGACAGTACGGTTAGAAAAGTGTTGAACGAGACTGGCACAGAAGCACAGCTTAGGTTTGCAAAGTTACATGCAAATAAACAACAATTTTCTACTCTATTTGAGGCCTCAAAGTGCTTTATTCAACATCATACATTCACACGAGCACTTTTTTCCACACCTAAGTGCCTTCATTAAACATTCACACTGCAATGAACGTGACAGAGGCCAACTTGGGGTTCAGTATCTTGCCCAAAGACACTTTGCTATGCAGACTGAAGCAGCCAGCGATCAAACCACCAACCTTTCAATTAACTCTACCTGCTGAGTTGCAGCCACCATTTGTTTGGCCATAACGCACGGCACCACGTTTGTTCAAAATCAAACACAGTACATCACCTCATAGCAACTGTCAGCACTGCGCTGGAGGGCTAATGATTGGATCTTGGCAGCTCACAGTCACTGAGTCAACCAAGAACTCCTCTTTATACCAAAGTATTCAAGAGTCAAATGTGAGGCAAGCTGTCTAACAACTAAAGCTTTACCAAAACTGGATCACGCAACAGGACAGAACGGCTGAAAAAGAAAATAACCAAGGTGTTGCAGTGACCCAGTCCAGTCCACGTCTCAGAGAGAAACCTAAGAGAGCCGTGCATAAATGGGGAACTGAAGCAACATTGTAAAGAAGAGTGAGCCATGCGAGAGACTGATGAAGTCATACAGAAAAGATTAACCATAATGATTAATTATTATGGTGCAGTATGTCATGTGTTTTTGTTCATCTCATGTTGTATGTACTCAATTTAAAACCTGGTAAGGATCAGATTTCTTTTCACTGATGTGTACAAACTTGAGAAAGGACACATTTTCTTTCAAGTTATTTTTATCTGTCTGCACTAAAACATGTAAGAATCAGTAGAAACAAACGAAAGAAATTGTTACAAAAGACAATTTTCTCCATCCTTTTTTAAAATAAATTAACTACAAATGAAACACATTGGTGTAGTAATGAAAGTGTTCTTTATACTACTAGTGCTGCGGGAGGTTTTTGCAACATTGAGCTTAAACCTGTAAATACCTTAACAGCTAAACAGTTAAACACACACACATACACACACACTCTCACCATGAGTGCGTATGTCAGACCGAGCCCCACCAGCCCGGGGGACAGCTGGTTGTAGAGCGAATTGGTGATGGAGGCTACCGCCGCCACCAACACCACACAGGCTCCGATGTACTCCTGCAGAGACAAAGTCAAAGCGAGAAGTTAACGCTTCACTTAATAACTGAAGGAGGTAAATAACGCTTAAAGAGATCCATTATTGTAGATCGGTTTATTGTTAACAGACATGAGAGTGGGGGCGTGTTCTTGTTTGCATTCATCAACATTTCAAAGGCTGCTGTGAAACACAAGGAGCCGAATGAACTGTCAATACATAAAACATGACATGTAGACAGCATTTCAAGCTAATACGAGAATGAAAAATTCAGTGTTTTATAGACCCCAACAGAGGGAGCAGTTACCCAGCAACATCAACATAAATGTGAAGCAGATATCTGACAAACAGTGAAGCAGAACTGATGTGAATTTTAAAGAAGGGCGCAGCAGACGGATCATTACCATGCGGACCTCCAGCCAACGGTTGGCTGCTGTGAGGAAGAGAGAGGCGATGTTGTTGGCATCGGTGAACTGTAGTAACCTCTGTCTGAACCTGGGCTCATACCTGCCAACAGAAGGGGTTTCATTCATTCATTTGTTATTTCACTGTATCACGGACTGCGTTACATCTACGTCTAAGAAGAGCATCGTATGCTATTTCTCACAGCGCTTTATCTTTTAGGAATATAATGACATTTTAGTGACAGAAATACAACTAATGGCTTTGGCTGTTTGGTATTTAAGGCTGAAATTTCTTTTGACATTTTCAGGTTCAGGAAAATGTCACATATGTAAGGATATTTCAATAAACGCTGCCTTTCCAAATGTGCAAAGATCTCAAGAATCTGAAAACAACTTTAAATGTTTGCACTTGTGGCTCCTTTGTCACTGAATGTTTGATTTCAGCCAAATACCTGAAATAAGCTTTTGGCATTTTCACTTCTACAGTACATAATTACCTAACCAACAGTCCACTCTAGTCCAGCCGTAAATGCTGAAGCTTTTGTGTGTCCCTGTTTGCACGCAAGTAGCCTACAGCGTTCTGAAGCCCTTTTTAACCTCGGCTATGGCTTTTTAAAAGTTCCCATTTTCACCGAGGATGTAAGCATGTGTTACCTGAGGGCTCGTATAGTGGTGAGACCTTCAACTGTCTCAGAGAAGTGGGAGAGTAAAGGGAGCTGTGTGCTGTCCTCCAACTGCTGCAGGTCCCTGACCAGAACATAGCAGAGACAGCAAACGGGGAAATATCAGCTGAGCCACATTCAGATATTTGATTTTTGCATCCAAATCATAAATAAAAGGAATATTTATTTTGTCCCACTGGCTATATAGCAATGTGTCTGTGACTTCCCTCCATCTATCCCGTCAGACTCACCTGGAAGCCATCCGGAAGTATTTCTGAATAAAGTAGCAGGTGACGGCCAGCGGCAGAAGGGCGATGAGGAAAACGGGTGTGACGTAGGAGATGACACCCAAAGCGGACACGCATAGCAAGGTGGAGCGGGAGAGGCACTCGAGGGTGGTGGGAATGTGCTGATCGATTGTGTTGGTGTCAGTGGAAAATCTGTTTAGGATGCTGCCGAGAGGAGTGGTCTCAAAGAGCCTGAAGAGAAGAAAGAGAGTAAAATCCCCTGTACTTTATCGTCAAAATGACCAGATTACTCTCAGAAATACTGCCGGCTTATCAAAAATGCTTCCGCTGGAGCTCTAACAAGGACTAGAAAGAGTTAGCTTTTCTTCATTGGCTCTCTGTTAAATCCATAGTTGAATTTAAAATCCTTCTCGCATACCTCACATACGAAGACCTGAGCTCCATCATATCTTAAAGACCTTAAAGTATCAAATTATCCCAAATAGAGCCCTTGGCTCCCTTAGAGGTGTCTGTACTTTTAATATTAGACTTAAAAGTTTTTCTTTTTGATAAAGCGTATAGGCAGGCCTGGATCAGGTGACTCTTAACCATTTGTTATGTTGTTATAGGCTCAGGCTGCTGGGGGACTTCCCATGATGCACTGAGCATTCTCCATTCGGCTCTTTTCCACTCTCCATGCAGTTCTGTGCTTCTACTGCATGTCATTAACTTTGTGTTTTCACCTGTGGGCTTTCTCCCACCTCTTTCCGCTCACCCCCAACCACCTGGGGTCTCTTCCTCTGATATGGGACCTTGCTCGGGGATCCTTTCTATCATCTTGTTAAGTCTGAACCTTACAACGTAAAGTGCCTTGACATGACTGATTTAATCTCATAAGGTTATTTTCAAAGATCAGAATTATACAATAAAATAAAATAAGATTCAATATTTAAAAATATTTCCACTTTATAACTCAAAAATTTAAGTTATTTTCTCATATTTGAGTTATTTTCAGAAGCTTGATTTAGTAAGTTAAAAATTTAACATGCCAAATTTTGAGCCAATAATCCGAAACGTTGACTTACAGATGGAAATAGAGTTTTTCCAGAGTTGTCTGGCTCAGTTACTGCACATAATGTCCTCTTTGTATATATTTACTTACTGTATATAATGTTTTCTCTCTCTTTTTGCACAGTCGAGGAGCGTATCAGGACACATGTGTGTTGTACTTGTATAACTATGCACGTGGCAAATACAAGATCTTGAATCTTGAGTTTACATTCATTCATGTGAATTCTGCACAGGATGTTAATGCAGCTTTATGTGTATATACAGTGCTTTCCAATGTGTCTTGAGGCAGGTGATGTCTCCTGGGTTTTGCATGAGGAAAGCAGATGGTGCTCAGAGTAATGAGGCAAAAAACCTTTTAACTGTGTTTTCTCTTATATCATCAGCAAACACACATCTTTCTCTGTCTCTGCTCGTTTTCACACATCATAAGGCACACACACACACGCACGTGCACACAGACAAACACACAAACGCGCTGAGCGTCGCACCTCATGGGGGCCAGGATGATCTTGTTGAGCAGGTTGTGGTGGAGCTCTTTGGCCACTTTGTGACCGGTCCACTCCACAGCCACGGAGGTGGCGAGACAGAGGACGATGCCCAGGCAGCAGAGCACACTGAACACAGACAGATACCAGGCACAGCCACAGTCCGGGGACCCACATACCACCCCTCCTGGCTTTAAACAAAAGCAAAAGGCTTTAAACAAAAGCCAGGAAGCATAATCCAAAACACACACACACACAGAGGGGGTTATAAAAGGCATGAGCACATTGCTACGTGTTGTTTGAGAAAGAAGAGTCTGTCGTCCTACTTACTTTGTTGTAATTATAAACACAATTAAACATCGAGGCTGGTTAAAAATCAGCCGTCCAGGACAAAAGCCAGTGAGAGTTTCCAAGCTAAGCTGATAATATTTGAACAGAAAAAGAGAAATAAAAAGGGCCGGGGAACTATTTTCGTCTTCCTTTTGCTTCCAATCTAATTATTCTCTTCACCCTGGATCCAAATTTTATGTGATAACTTTTGATCATAATACTAAGAAATGTTTATCTTCATTTTGATTCTCACATATCATTAATTCAAATTTCTTCAATTTCACACAGTTCGCTAAAGAAATAGCTACATTTATTTTATAAAAATAGACCTAATATCAAGATCCTAACCATTTACTAATGACAGAGTTATAAAAGCTCTAGCACCAAACATTAAAATGTAAATGACAGCAAACATATAAAAACAAGCTTCAGGGCGTAATCGTGAGGATTTTATGGTTATAATGGTTTCCATGCAGTCCTGATTGATTAGATCTCGTAAGTCAGCTGATCACAAAGCAAACTGAACTGATGATTATGCTGCATGCTTTAGCCATGCTTCACTTGGCTAAAACCTGTGATTTGTACGTAACCTGCTCTCCCCGCTGAGTCACACTGATCTAAATTTAAACAAAAGCCAGGAAGCATAATCCAAAATCAGGTCTGGCCCCTCAAACTGATAGATAATTCCAAAAAAGCTGGGAAGGTGTGCAAAGTGTAATTAAAAACATCACATTAGAACATAGAAATGATATAAAATGATAAGATTTACTATTTGAAGGAGAAAAAAAGGTCATTTTTTAAATTTGATGTCATCAGCACCTCTCAGAATATATATTTGGTATTTTAGACTCATTACAGTCTCAGATATTAATGTTAGCTGATGCTTATTTTTATATACAGTGAAAAAGTTGCAGGTATACGGAGCCCCGCAGGGGACATGGGAGAAAAAAAAAAATTAAGACGGACTTTTCCGAGATCTCGCAAAAGTTTTAGCCGCATTCTTCGGAGGCCGCCAGCTCGAAGCCGACCGGGAGGTTGAGGCACGATGTGCCGGGAAAGCGGTGTTCATCCCGACTGTAGTAGGTCTCGACCTCCCGTTAGCTTCGAGCTAGTGGGTGTCAGATCTCCGAAAACGTCGGAGCACTTTTGCAAATATGTGATGTCTTGTAAACCGAGCAGGTATCTGACGTTTACACAACTACATTCACGCCTCAAAATATCTTAAAAGTGTATTTTGTGACCCAGAAAGAGTAATATTACAACTAGCGAGATCTCGCAAAAGTTTTGCGAGATCCCGAGTTTTTTTGCGAGATCCCGAGTTAGTTTTGCGCGAGATCTCGTCCGTCTTAATTTTTTTTTCTCCCATGTCCCCTGCGGGGCTCCGTACAGGTAGGACTTCTAAAAGAAGAGAAAAATATATCAGAGATATCACTGGAAAAAAAGACCCTATAGCTGCTCATCACACAGCCCAGTTGCCACTTGTGACATGAAGCATTTCCACTATCTAATCCTCTCACTGCTCAATTATTTCCTCTCTCTAGAAGGAGAGAAGCAGTGTGGCATTTATGTGAAGAGGCCGAGTGCGTTTGTCAGAACAGGACTTCTGAGAGTCCCCTCGTGGATTAGTCTGTAGCACAGCGCAGATTAGATAAAGCTGGCAACGACGCACTGAAGTTCAGCCAGACAAGTTGTGATCAGCATTCAAGTGACAATTTATTATCAGTGCTTGGACATGCAGTGGATGTTTGTGGGTGAGAGAAAGAGACAGACGGCTGCTGCTTATACTCAGCAGGACACGGTGCCTTTTATGCAGTCTGTCGACGGCCTTCACGTGACCTGGCATTTCACACATGCACACAAATATAGATATACAGCAACTACTGATGACAGTGTTGTTTTACTGGTCCTGAAACACAATCCTTTGTTAACAGCCCGTGCGACTTCTTGAATGTGGATGACGTAGGTTAACTCTTCCTCGGCTTACTCCGAGTGTTTTTTTATGTACAGTTAGTGTGTGAAGGCTACTGACCATTTTGGTTAAGCGGTGACTAAAACAGTCAAGTAGTAAGTAGAAAAAGGGTGTAGGAAATGCTTTATATGTCTGTGAAGGTTCTCAGTCATCCAGGTCATCGTAGTCAAAGGAGCTTGCAAAGGAAAGCGTCTGGACTTCTTTAAGTTGCTTGAAGTTGCTTGAAGACGTTTCACCTCTCATCCGAGAAGCTTCTTCAGTTCTAAGGTCAAATGGTGGGTTTCACAATGAGCTCACCCGAAACTCTGGCTGATTGGGACCCACACCCAGTTTCACACCTTGGCTCAGGCGATTAGAGGATCATCAGGGGGTCCTTTTGTCCCTCTGCGGGGGGATACTCCCACTAGGTTTAAATCTGGGACTCTCCACCATTTGACCTTAGAACTGAAGAAGCTTCTCGGATGAGAGGTGAAACGTCTTCAAGCAACTTAAAGAAGTCCAGACGCTTTTCTTTGCAAGCTCTTTTGACCCGAAATGCTTTATAGGTGCTAAATCATTCTACTATCACCTGGTGTGGACAGGAGTGCAGCTTTTACCCACTCAAATTTATGACTCAGTTACTGAGAGTTTAAACTTCTTCATAAATTGCAGCCCTGCAGCTGGCATTCACGTCAGACCTCACACATGCTTTAACTCAAACATTTTCCATTTGGAAACGGACTTCTATAAATACGTTAGTTCAGCTTTAATATGCAGATGAGGCCGAGCTGCAGTCTCTTCAGGGTGTGTTGGTGTTGGTCTGGATCTGCGTGTGTTTGTGTTGTAGGTCAGCTCTGCTTAACTGAGAATTAGTGAGAATATTATGTAATTCACGCTGGCCGACAATCACTTCCTGTTTTAGATAAACTATTTGCATCTAATGCAGTCTGTCTTTTTTGAAGCTTATCAATTATTCATTTAACATTAGCTGATATTTACCTCTTACAGAAAAGCATGTTTGGATTATAAGTCAAATGATACCAAACATTTTATACAATAATTTAAATTGGTGTCGTTTGTTTTCATCCCACTAGATGGATCTTTTAAAAAAATGACCCACTGATTGTATTAAAGCTCACATAATTTTTAAAAAGGCAGAAAATACTTTATGGCTCTAAAATATCTCAAGAGAAGCAGAAACAAAGAACTAAGTGTCTAAATCAAAAGCTGAGCGGTGCATCCTCTCACCTGTACGATGGTACAGTTGTGAGCTGAGGCGTCTGTCTTGGCTGCGATGACATGTGACGTCCAGTGGGCCAGCCAGTAGTCAATGGCCACCATGAGGGAGTGTTTGAGGAGCTGCGACAGGAGGAGCAGGCTGAGCAGGAGGAGCCCTGCAGAGGACAGGTAGGTGCCGCAGGAGCGCCAGGGGATGGTAGCTCTCTGGCGCATTACCTGCGACAGGTTGTCATCATCTTCACTCTCCACAGATTCCTCTGGGGTTGAAACACAGATGAAGTGCAGTGTTAAAGGTTTTGTTTTTGGCCAATTGTGAGATGTAATCAGGCCGAGTTATCTATTTTGCAAGGACGGCTTCCATCGTCACGTTTTTTAATCTTATGTAAATTTGCTTATTTCTGTCTAAAACGCCCTGCTCTGCTACAACTCACAGCTCAGACGCTCAGGACATTTCTTTCTCTCCTTCTACCCTTCTTCTCAAATATTTCATTACCTTCACTTTTTCTCTTTCCTCTTTCTTTTTCTGACATATTGCTCAACATTTCTCCTCCTGCGCCAGTCTGACAATCCACGACTAGCAGAGGAAAGGAGAGAAGTGAAGAAATAACAGACAGAGGTCCAAAGGAGAGGTGAAGGTGCGCTAGAGACTACAGATGCTACTCCACAAAGACAAGCAGTCGCTCATTCCCATGAATGGCATGTTTTTCAGGAGCACCAGCGTGACAACCACACACTGACTCGGGGGGTGAAGAGATAATGTAACGACCTCCAACCTTTTTCCCACCTCGGATTTAAATTTGTCACATTACATCAAGCAGCAAGCTTTGGAGCATGAGGCTGCATGTGGGTGTCTGAGAGGCTCAGACAAGCTGGAGGTGGAGAAAGATGAGGAAATAATGAGTGGCAGGCCTAAAGAAACAACTTCTACTCTCAACTACAGTCATGCTCACACTAAGTAAGCCTTCAAGAGCAAGAGAGACAAATGTTTGGGACGGGGAAAGAGCAGGAAAATGGATGATGAGATTCTAAAACAGACAAGCAAACACATCCGTTAGCTAGCAGCGCTACAATGCCACAAACGTCTTTTTCTGTTTCGACTTTTTTTTTCCAAACCATGCTTTCTGGCCACACCTGCTCGATCGAACATGAGGGTAGCTGGAGCCATCGCACAAGTCCACCCCGGGGTGCCACCAGCACACGGGAGACAACACAGAACAAAGATAAAGAGTACAGCCAGCGCACCTTAGCGCTTTTCAACTGCAGGCGCTCGTTCAACAGCAAACACACACAGATAAAGGATCAGATTCAATGGTTAATCACAGCAGGAGGCGGTGGGAAATAACACGACGACGTATCCAGTTGCTGAAAAGGTCAAAAGAGGAACGAAAAGACAAAAAGACCAAACCAAGATAAGAGTAATGTTTGCACTGCAGAGACAGGAAGGAATCAAATACAGGGAACTATGAGTCATTCAAATAACTGCAGACATTACAAAAGATGTTAAGATTAAAATAAGCTGAATAAGCTTAAGCTTATCCTGCATCTATCATTAAGGGAAACATAAGCATTAAATCAGGCTGAGAAGCACCCACACCAGTCATGCACATTCCAGCTGCTGTCATCGTGTCCTCTCACCTTCCTCATCCTCTTCAGTCCTGGCGGCCTCTCTCGAATACATGGCCCTCCGCAGGTTTTTTCTCTCTAGGTCTGTCATACTCTCTGCCACAGTTTCCTGAAAGAGAGATCAACAATGAATTGATTTCAGCATAAAAACACCCAGGTAATCTAACTTTCATTCCAGACAGAGACGGCGTGTCTGTCTCACCTGGATCTACAAAAGAAAGTGTTCAAATTACACAAATTAAAGATTCTTGGCGCTGATTAAAAGTAAAGATTTTGCTTTAGCAGTCATTAATCACCTTCTCAAACTCCTGATCCTGTCTGTTCATGAGGGTTTTCCACTGCTCAAAGAGTTCAGGTTCAGAGTTTTGGATGTCCTTCAGAGTCCCTTCAGTCTGGATGGTGCCATCTTTCATGGCAATAATCTAATAATAACCACACACACAAAAGAAGATAGAAAAAATATGATCTGTAATTAGCTGAGACTTGCAATCAATCTCTATTTGCTTTGGGATCTTTGAGAGATAAAGTGCGTCATAAATGAGACAATAAAATGTCCATTATATACCAGCCATCCCAGACGGACAGTCTTATTAACTATTAAGCAGTTCTCACCCAATCTGCATGTGGTAAATATTGCAGTTTGTGTGTGACCAGCACCACGGTCCTCTTCTCTTCTCTCAGGAGCTTCAGGATGCCATCCTGCATCAGATGGTCACTCAGGTGGATGTCCAAAGCAGAAAATGGGTCATCCTACATATGTTGAGAAGTTCAGAGGAAAACAAACCAATACATCTCCTGAAAACATGATTCAGATGGTGAATATACATACATATATGCCCACTGTTAAGTTGTTGCTAGGCCAACATCATAGTTATATTATATATAATTAAGTTTTTGAGTAAACGTGAGAAGTTATTATGTAATGAAATGAAAATGACAGAATGCTTTCATAAGGTGTTGTAGGCAGATAAAGAAAAAAACAAAACAGCTTATTTTAGGCTGTTGTTAGCTGGTTGCCAGGTAACCTGATGGCATCGTCATGCAAAACACAAGTTTTGTGAATATAAATTAGATGTTACTGTAAGGATGTGATCACAAGGTGTTATAGATGCATACATACGATAAATGGGTGATTTTAGCCCATTGCTAGGCAACATGAAGATTTCATAACATATATATGATGTAGATGAGAACCTTCAGGGGCCTAAGATGTATCTGTGTGCTAAGTGTACTCAGCTCCTGACCATGTAGGAGGAGTTAGCAGACAAAGAATCAAACAGAGACGTAATTTGTGTATTATAGATACACAGTGTTGGGAAGGTTACTTTTAAAATGTATTCCATTACAGAATACATGCCCCAAAATGTATTCTGTAACGTATTCCGTTACGTTACTCAATGAGAGTAACGTATTCTGAATACTTTGGATTACTTAACATATTATCATGTTTTTTACAACTACATGAATGTGATTTATTAGTATTACTGAAGGTCCGCGGCTCAGAACCGTAGTAAAGGGACCTCTGACTAATACGGTGGGTTCTGTGTCGGGCTCGTAGCCGAAAACTAGCTTTACTTTGTTGTCTGGGTCAACTTTGCTTGCGAGAGACAGAGAGAGGCGTTGAAAGGCTGCTCCAACGGAACTTATTGTTTTTGGAGGAAAACACGAACACGGTGTACAGTCGAGTCTTAATAGCTTACTTACAACTGGGCTCGTCAGGCTCTCTTCTTGGCTGCAGTGGTTATTATTATATTTACATGCTTCCAGCTCCCGTTTTTGCTCGATGACAGCTCGTACTTTTCCTTTTTCTCCCTCCCTCGCTCACAGACACATAACGGGTATGGCAGTCCATTCTCCCTGCAGCACGGACTACACTGCCTATGATGCTACATTCTTTAGAGCTATACCTGTAGCATTCTGCCTATTAGCTTAGCACAACAACAACAACAAAAAGGCCTCTCTCACCCAGGAAACACGCAGAGAGAGCTCACCCTGTAACCATGGCAACCGTAACGCTGCCACCTGGAACAACAGAACGTAGCTGTCGAACAAAACCCAAACAGTCCTGACCCGCCACAATATGAAACAGGGAAGTACCGCCGTGTAATCCATTTATTTCAACAAAGTAACTGTATTCTAAATACCACCTTTTTAAATGGTAACTGTAACGGAATACAGTTACTCATATTTTGTATTTTAAATACGTAACGGCGGTACATGTATTCCGTTACTCCCCAACACTGTAGATACAGAAGATGCCCTAAACTGTCTTGTCTTTTAACTCCATATCTTGGGTATTGTGGGCGTTGTGAAGTGTAGGATGTGTTACAGTACAATATTTAATATTAATTTAAATATTAATTCAAAAAGGCTGAGCAGGGAGGCTGTGGCTCAGGGTATCAGGTAAGTTATCCACAAGCTAAAAAGTCAAAGTGTCCTTGAACAAGATACTGAACACTACATTTCCCCCCAGTCATCCAACAGAGTGTGAGCACACAGAAAGTCATTGGGGTGTTTCTCCTGTTTCTTCCACTTCTATTTTTTTAATATTTGAAGGATTAATTGAGGAGATTTTGAGATTGATTTCATATAAAGTTATTACTATTTAATGGCAGGGAATGTTTTTTTAAACCTTCTGCTCTGGGCTTCTTAGAGTGTGTTGCTATTTATGTCACACAGGGAGGCATCAGAAAGAGAATCACAAGCACCGTCAGGTAGTGCTACAGAAACAGTTTCTCATTGAATACTGATAAATCACAGGTGCAGCCTGAGAAGCCATCCGTTTAATCTGTTCAGTTATTTCTGTGCAGTCTCACCAGAAAGACAACGTTGGTCTGCTGGTACATGGCTCTGGCCACGCTGATTCGCTGTTTCTGTCCACCTGATAGGATGATGCCCTGCATCGGAGGACAGCAAAATGTTATCTCACAGAGGCTTCAACACAAAGATGAATGAACAATATCCAGAAATACGTGCGGCTCTTTTCCTTAGAGGAGCAAAGGAGACTAGGGTTTATTTCCTGCATTACTGGTGCATGAAGAAATCCAACATGACAGCGCTCTAGATGAACAGGGTCAGTCTAGTTTCCTGATACGCAAACATCAAAATCTTGCTACACAGTAACGATGACAAATGATTCTGCGATATAACGAGCCACAGTGGGAGCTACAGCCAGACAGAAACTCATAAATGTTACTGTGATACTGACCCGTTCCCCGATCTCTGTCTGGTCCCCCTGTGGAAGAATGTCAATGTCAGGCTGAAGCGAGCAGGCCTCGATGACAGCTTTGTATCTGCCGAGCAGAAACAGAGACAGAATACAGATGAGGGCAGAGAGCAGCTGCTAATACCAGCCAGAGGGAAACTACAGCCCTGCTAATTATTATCTCTTGGGCCATTGATTCACATTCACATACATAAGATAAGATAAAACTTTATTAATCCCTCGGGTGGGTTCCTCTGGGAAATTCGGTTTCCAAAAGCACAGCACCGACAGAAGTTACAGAGCGTGAGCAGAATATTATATATATACACACACACACACATATATAAATACAGAGACATATATAAATAAAATATACGAAGGGGATAAATAGAATAAATAGGAATAAAAAAAAAATACAAGTGAATTGCACATTTAAAGTATTGAGGTCTATTGCACCGTTGACTATTAACAAAAGTATTGCACAGTGAAGTGAAGAGGCACTGCAGCTTAGTTGTTCCCCCCTCCTTTGTCCTCCTGTCTCCCCTCCCTCTCCCCTCCAGAGAGGCGTTAAACAGTCTGATGGCGTGTGGGACAAAGGAGTTTTTAAGTCTGTTGGTTCGTGTCTTTGGGAGAAGCAACCTGTCACTGAACAGACTCTTCTGGTTGTTTATGGCCGTGTGCAGAGGATGCCCAGCATTGTTCATAATGTCCAGCAGTTTTCTTAGTGTCCTTTTCTCTGCCACTGACACCAGAGAGTCCAGCTTCATGCCGACCACAGAGCCAGCCTTCATGATCAGTTTTTCCAGCCTGGATGAGTCCTTCTTTGCTGTGCTGCTCCCCCAGCACACCACAGCATAGAACAGTACTCCAGCAACCACTGACTGGTAAAACATCCTCAGGAGCTTCCTGCAGATGTTAAAAGACCTCAGCCTCCTGAGGAAGTACAGTCGGCTTTGGGCTTTTTTATACAGGTGCTCTGTGTTGCATGACCAGTCCAGTTTGTTGTCCACCACCACATGTAACCCATGGGCCTGCGTTATGTATGCATAACACAGTCCATGAAAGAGAGTGGAGGAAACTGGAAATAGCAGCTTCTCTGGTTCATCTTAAAAGGTTTTACCCTAAAGGGTTCAATCAGAGACGCTTCAACGCCACAAAGACTAAAGAGGCGATTCAAGAATTTCTTTACTGTCTATTTAAGATAACCCACACAGTGTAAAACGTAAGCCACACATAGTTTGACATGACAGTTTGTCAGTCACTCAGCTACTGAAGTAACAAGAAGGTTATGACCTAAAAATATTGTCATTGTCCAGAAAATACCAAAAATAAACTCTCCTCTAATATCTCTGGGAAGTTTAGTTAATGCACAGACTTTTTCCATAGTCTTTTTAAGGTAATATTATTAAAGAAGATGCTTAGGTGTCTGCTTTTTAAATTAAAAACAAAACAGATTAGCTCATGGTTTATATTTGTGGATACACAGGGACAAATTGTGGGCTTTTTCCAAATGCAGGAATTCAACAGTTTTGCAGCACAATGTTGAATCAAAGACTGAGTTTAGTGTTTGGGGTCTATGTCAGGGTGGAGAAATACAGCCAAACTTATATATTAGCGAGGTAGGGGATAAAGTGTTCTGTTTATGTTTCTTTGGCATTTGCTAATAGCCATAGAATTGGAGCAGAGCTTTGGAGGAACTGCATCACTTGAACCAACTGTTGCACAAACATAAGCAAATGCGATACAATAACGGACACAGCAGGTTACAACAGCCTCGATTAAACAGCTTGGAAATTCATGCAAAGACCTGCTGCAGCCCGGTGGTAATCCAGATTTTGCTGGATAAAACAGACAGCGCAGCAGGACAGCGGCGATAGAGCGAGACTGGAGACTGTTTCATTGAACATCTCCACAGCAACAAAGCACAGTAGTCCATTAAACCTGTTTTATCAAAAAAAGTCCATTAGAGCCACAGAGACCCGAGACGATGCCATAAGTGCATTCGACCTTTGAGAAATTCTATTTGTTGTGAGGATGAAAGCGGCATGTGTGTAAAGAAAATGCGTGTGTCCAGACTGTCCCTCCACAGGCGTTTTCAACAGCGAGCAAAACTGGAGACACGCTGCATCACAACACAAGAGGCACAAAGAACCACACACCTTCAGCAACAAAATATCCTGGCTTGAGGTGTTTCAGTGTCAAGGCTGCTTATGTGAAGAGTTCATAGCTGAACTATTGACTGTTCACATCCAATTTACTACAGTTGCTGGAGGGAGCAGAAGTGCTGTTGGCTCTAATTTGGCTAAACTGCTCGACTTGACTGAGAGTAGATCCCCTTCTTATAATGAACAACTCTGGATGTTATTTTTAACATTGTTGTGATTGCACGTGTCACAACAGCACAGTGACAACAATTTGAATTTCAGTAGCGCTCATACACTGGTTACTTATGGTATGACATGTTCTGCACATCCACAGACACACAAAAAGGGAAACAAAGACAAAAATCATCTAAACAAGAGTGTGAAAACCACAAAGCTGCAAAAGTGCAAAAGTCTGTGCAGCCCAATCTGATTACTTTTTTCAAGTAACGAGTAAAGTAAGGGATTACTATTGCAAAAACGGTAATTAGATTACCGTTACTTTCCCGTAGGAACGCTGCGTTACTGCGTTACTAAAACCGTGATTTTTTTGCAAAAATGTCTCATGACAGTGACGTAAGCGAGGGCGACGTTTGTGACAACAGCTGTGTGCAGATCAACAATGGATCATATATCGAGTGCGGGAGAGAGTATGAGCGTGCAGCGTTTAAAGCGTGGAAGTACTGACCTTACTTTGAGTTTGATTCTATAAAAAGTGACAAAAACATTAGTGTCTGTTGTGCGTGGGAAGAAAACTTCTTTTTACAGCGAAAAAAAACCATAAACAAGCACCGAGTGCACAACAACGTAATGGGAAATTCACAGAGAAACTCGCGGATTCTTCCACTGACCGCTGCGGCACACCTGCACCAGGGTAAACCTCCGCCTACCCCACTCCTGCTTTACAGGTGAAAATAGAGCAAAAGGACCGCTAGTCTTTGATTTTATTTATTTTCTGCTGTGTTTTACTTGCATCTATTTGAAAGACTGAGTGTAAACACACACACAAAAAAAATAATTATGTGCTGGAATGTGCAGAAAATAAGTTTAAATGTTAAACTAATTTCTTCCAGTCAGAGAATGTTGCATATAATTACATTTTTGCTTGATGCATAAAGTTAAAAGATTAAAACTAATAAAACAAGTTTTAAAAAGAGACTTTTCCATTTGATTACATTTTGTATGATGGATTATGCAGAAAAAGTAGAATTGGGCTGAAAGATCTATCGCTTTATCACCTATTCAGGTTGCAAATCGTGTTTTTAAAAAGTAACTAAGTAACTAAGTAATTAATTACTTTTGAAAATAAGTAATCAGTAAAGTAACGGGATTACTTTTTTGGGGAAGTAATCAGCAATTAGTTACTGATTACTTTTTTCAAGTAACTTGACCAACACTGGTGCAGCCCCTCATTTCTTTGCAGGTGCCAGACTTCACAATAGTTCTTTAAAGTCTTTAAAGGTTTTTAAAGGTTATTCAAAGTTTATCTGTGGGCATTCAACCACTTAATAATGACCTACGAATTATTCAAGCAAAAAAAAGGGCACCTAACTCCAGGCAGGCAGTAGTGTTAGTAAGTAGTGTTGTGTCTATACGTAACAGAAAACTGTTCATGGTCCTGGCTTTTTATTTTGGACTCATGACTTGTTTCTTTTGGATTTAAGAGTTTATTTATTCATGTTCTTGTTCTAAATTATTTAGTCTTGAGGATAGTTCTTGCTCGTACGCCTGTTTCTAGTGTTTTGATTGACTGTATTAGTTCCCCTCCCTGTCCAGTCTGTCCTAGTCTCTTCTCTGTGTTTCATACCTGCTGTACGAAGTCATTGTCTGACTGTCTTCTGTCTCAGTGGTTGTCTGGCATCCCTGTCTTGTCAAGTTATAAGTTATAGTCCTGGGCTCTGTGTTAGTTGCCTTCTGTTTTATTTTGACAGTCCTTGTCTTCTTGTTTTCTGTGCATCAGGTTCAGTTTTGCTTCTTCTGTCTGTCTTAGATTCTGTTTAGCTATGCTCCCATGTTTGTCCACTCTGCCCTAATCTCCTCCTGTGTATATGTTGTCCGTGTCTCCCTTTGTTCTTTGTCGGGTCCTCCCTCGTGCTGCGTGAGCCTCCATCCCTCAGTTCCTACCCTGCTCTGTTACTGTGTTTGCTTTTGTTTTCTTCACCTTATTGCCAGCAAAATAAAAGCTGAGATTTCGAGTTTCATTCCGTTTGAGTCCAGCATTCTGGGTCCATTGCCTGCTTGCCACACTCCCTATCCTGTGACAAAAACTGGGTATAAAAAATGCTGGTGTGAACGATCCAATTATACCAAACGTACATATGCCTGCAGCGTGCAGCACCTCAACCAACAGCGGCATCCACTGAAAAGCCTGAGTGAACAGATATACTCATCATACCATTGGTTTTTTAAACGGTGCAATAAAAGTATGAGGTCTTACCTTGATTTTATCATGGGCATCTCAAAAGTGATGTTCTCCACCACTGTGGCGTTCAGCAGCCAGGCCTTCTGGGAAGCGTAGGCCACAGGGCCTCTCTTCCTACCGGAGATTTACGACACAAGCAGGCTTAAAGCAGGGTCAAACAAACACAATAATCTCTCTATGTTTACATTTTACCTCTTAATGAGTGTATAGTTTCACACATGGGTGAAGGTTAAAAATCTATCTAACCTCTGGGATCATTAACGACCTTCCGTATTTGTGGAGTCAATATGGAACCGAGGGTCTGGGACAAGTATATAAGCAGTGGGAATAGCTAGTTCTTGAGGGTGATCAATAAAGTAACAGAACGTAACAGAATAAAGTTACGTTGAAACCAAGCACACCATTGTTTTTCTTGTGACATTACCAATACGTTTGATGTGTCACATGGCCCTCTTCCTATTGAAAAAACAAAAGTTGTATCCAAGATGGCCGACTTCTAAATGGCCACCATGGCCACCACCCATCTTGAGGAGTTTGCCCCCTCATATATACTAATGTGCCACCAACAGGACTTTAATATCACCAACCATTCCCATGTTATTACGGTGTATCCATATAAATGGCCCACCCTGTAGATAACCACCCACAGATACATCTCTAATGGCTCTGCTGTTATTGGTGATGCATCTCCATGGAGACTGCGCTCACCTGATGTCTCCTTCACCTGCTGCGTCTTTGTCTGTGGGACTGTGGAGAAAATACCAAACACACGGCACTCATTAGAGACACGCCCAAATAATTAATCAGGCATTGTTCCCCCTGAAATAAACAGTCTGTTGACTCCACCAAATTCCTGTAATGATTAACAAAAACCAAACACACTCACTAACCCGCGTACTCCTCCCTCACTATGGCAATCATGTCACTGCCACCCCAACACAAACAGACCAACCACTGCCCTACATGAGCAAGTCTATCATTAGCGGTGATCTGATACTTCCTAAAATAACGCCCACGCCCTCTTAATTTTTCTTCCTGTAATTTGCTGAGCTGGAGATCAGCATCACCCCGTTTGGATTGTGGTGCCTGCAGTTCTGAGAACCTGATTCCTCCGCCTGAGATTAGTACGTCAGCACTAAGTCTGCGGCTGGTGTATGGGTGTGTGTGGCCATTCACTGGTACCTTATTCATTTTGTTTCTCACTGTTAGATGCTGTTAACAATAAAAAGTGAGGTAAACTGAGGCCGGTCTGTACCTGTGAACTCAGGTCTGAGCCAGGAATCAAACTACCAACCTTCTGATTGGTAAGCAACCTGCTCAGAAAGCAGAAACGGTGTGGGTGGTAGGTATTTTTCAGCAGCTGAATGGCTTTGCTGGTCACAGGTAAAAAGGCTTTTTATTAGTGTTGTGAGCTTTAAAATACTTTTAAATTGCCTTAATAACTTCACTGGGCAGTAAGTTGTATTATTTAATAGGGGTGGGGGAAAAAATCGATACTGTGTAGTATCGTGATATTTTGTTTGCTAATAATGTATCGATACAGGGACAGCAGAAATCGATATTTTGTTACAAAAAAGGTTTTTGTGCTCTGACTTCAGAGCATGTTGATCCTTTTTCTGAGCAAGAATCCTGACATTCCTTCACTGTCCAAATGTGTTTAACTTGTTTTTGGCAGCAATAAACATGACAGTTTACTTATTTTAATTTAAGACATGTTT
This sequence comes from Neolamprologus brichardi, assembly GCF_056152115.1. NCBI lineage: Eukaryota > Metazoa > Chordata > Actinopteri > Cichliformes > Cichlidae > Neolamprologus > Neolamprologus brichardi. The sequence goes on along the minus strand of NC_142110.1, from coordinate 4,988,825 downwards.
TATTTTAATTAAGTTTAAAACTTTTATTTAATGTAAAATTATATTTTGTTTTAATTTACTTTCAAATTCTTCAGTTGCTGAATGGGCTGCATAGTTTTCATAAAGTGCATAGTTCAGAATAGCTATAATTGTACCAGATGGTTGCGTTCAGTTAAGTTGGACTAGACTGTAATACAAACCGTTCAGTTTGTCAACAATAAAACTGAAATGAGAGAAAGACTGAGTGTGAGACTTTGATATTAGATAAAATGAATATTGATAAAGTTTACCTTTATATACAGAATCTGAATATCGCAAAATATTTTAAAAAATTGCAATAATATCGTATCGTGCGTTAAGTATTGTGATAATATCGTATCGTGGGATGTATGGTGATTCCCACCTCTATTATTTAATGCAACTGAATCTGTTTCCAGTCACTGGGGCAATCTAGCTAAACTAGATTATTCCTATTTAAACAAAGATGAGATGTGTGTTGCCTCAGGTCTTTGCTTCTTGCCCTCCTACCCATAAAACATCATGCTACCATTAGACACACACATAGCAAAGAGTTACGTGTTCAGTCAGCAGAAACAGAGGCATCAGCTAATGACGAAACACCAGCTTTCAAACGTAAACACAACACAAATACTTGAAATATGGAAGCCTCATTGTGTGTACATGTAGGTCCAGAGTGAGAAAGCAGTGAAAGGAAAGCGGAGTCACAAATAGAAACAATCAGCCACAGCGTGCTATGATAAGGCTTCCATGTGTGCTAGCTAAAGCAGTGACAACTCTGAACTGTCAACAGAGCTCTATTTATAATCCTGATTTATACTGCACACTATTGTTGTAAGTTGAAAATAGTTCACACAGTAACCAGCACAGTCTCTCCGAGCACTTTAAGGCCTTACTGAAAATACACGATGATTTTAGCTTTCTGCTTGCAACACTTACCTCTCATCCCCTTCAGACTCCAGGTTTGGCAGACTGTAAATAATAGAAAAAATATATATATGTTACTAGTTCGTAATTGTAAAACTGCTTTTATTAAAGACGAAGGGAAAGTTGGTAATTATGGCTCTTTATTATTACATTTATTGTCATTTGAAACTCCCACAAGCTCTTTCTCATGTAACAAAATGCACAGACATTCACAGCCCTAACTCTAACATTTATTAGGATGTAATTGGCTGTTTTTGGCTTTGCACATGCTCAGTTGATGCTGCGGTGTATTTTTAGGTTTGACAAGTTGACACCTCACACACTTGTCCTGAGAAGGTGACTCCGATCCCATCTGACGACAACCGGAGAGATTTACTCAAAGTTTACTGCAGCAGCATTACGTCAGCCAGAGGGCACAGCTGTTAGGAAGGTTGACTGATATTTAAAGGCTCACACATGGTGCACACTCACACGCAAGCACGGCTATGGCAGACTGTGTAAAAGCAACTAGAAGCAAACAGGGGCAACGAATTTATGTGGCAAGTCAAAATGCAAATTTAGTTTACTTGGTAAATATCTAAACATGTTTTTTTTCCTCCTAAAAGCAAACCTAGTTTCTTTAATTTAAAAATGGTGGCCAAAAAGCCAATAATTTAGAGTGGAGCAACTAACATGAAGTGATTTGTACACTTGGACAAACTGTGCATCTACATAATACAAAGTTGCTATGGTTACTATACTGCAAAAACAAATGGAAGATGATGTTCTCATTAAAAGTTTCCTTCATTATGAGACCTAAACTGAGAAGTTTGAAAAACACAGAATGCATTAAAAAAAAATAAAGATAACAATGGGCATGACAACGCACGTCATCCCGAGCTTACTGTCAAACAAGCAATCAGCCATGACCATGCACTTCCACCACTGTTCTCATCTTTGTGGAGGAGTAACCTAATCACAACAAATCACCTGATGACACTTAACAAAGACAGAAGCTTCAGGGTGTTGTTTTTCCTGCAGCTGGAACAACTGCGTAATCACGATGGAGCTGATGACTTACAGGTTTTATCTCTGATTGAGCTACTGAAAGAGATTTTCCCATCTCGTCGATCAACATTTTGAAGGACCCAAGGTTACATCAATTTATAAGAAGTCACACTTGACGCTTTCTATCAGCAGCAAGAAACTGAAATCGAATCTTTAAAGCTAGGCTGTGTCGATCTTACGTGCTGCACAATAATGTTTAATATTTAGTCTTTACTGTTATATTCCCATATATCATCGTGATGTTGTTTATTCTGTTGCTCTCGTTTTCTTCTGCTTGTTTTCTTTTTTCATTCTCAACAGGTGAAATTAAAAAAGTATCTACTGTTATCTAGCTACTACTGTTATCTATCTACTTAGCACTTTTAATTCTTATTTTTATGTCTATATAAGCGTTATATGACAGTATGTTTGCACTAAGTACCGCAGCAATTTCCTAATGTTGTAAACCTGCTCAACATTTGGCAATAAAACCCTTTCTGATTCTTTCTGATTCTGATTCTGATTCTATTGTTAGCTAGCTTATTGTGATGGTGTTGTTTTTATTATGTTGCTCTTTGTTGTTTGCTTTCTCTTCTGGTTTTTTATCTCCATACAGGTGATCCAGGTGTTTTGTTTGTTTTTCTTTCTTTCTTCCCCCCTTTCTCACCGTCTCTTCTCCCCTCTATTTTTCTTTCTCTCCCTCTCTTTCTTTCATTCTTTCTCCCTGTCCTATCCCCCAGTTATGTCTGTCCCGTCTTTAAAAAACTAAATAAATAAATACATAATTATAATAAAGGTCAATCAAATGGACCAATATGGCAAGGCCATGATGATCCACTTGGAAAAGTAAATCCACTCGGCATCTTTCTTGGCCTTCAGACAACAATTCTGATGGCTAAAGATCCAAAAAAAAAAAAAAAGCTAGGCTGAGTGATTCACCAACACTTTCTAACTTTAATAAACGTAAAAGTCCCCTAACGATGACGGGGACTAATAGTGCTCAAAATCAGAATCAACATTATCAGCCAAGAATATTAAGATTGACGGTGACTCACAACATGCAGACAATGCAAACAGACAATAAACGCAATGCACACATTATACAAAACAATCATTATGCTATGTGCATAAAGTATAAGTGCAAACAGCACTGCACCATGTGTGATTAATAAGTGCTGATTCTGATCAGCTTTTAATGGCATGTATCTGAACATTTTCCCCCGCTGCATGCCGTAGCGCAGGCTGTGGAGGATTTGTCAGGATTTACCTGGTGTCTTTAATGGCCCAGTCACACTAGAGGAAAAGTAGGTTGGCAACATTTGTGAGACCACGAAAAAACCAGTGATCGGCATCGGATTGCATTGAATTGTTTTGCTGTCTGGGGCCAATTGCAAGTAGTTGTAAAACCAGCTGATTGCTCAGAGGTCAAGCATCCAGCACCAAGGTGACCAAGTTTCATTACAAGTTTATTGCACATGGTTGCAGTCATTTTGGTTGTGCTGCAGCCACCAGTTGCTATGTGCCTAAAGAAAATAAAAACTGCAAAGTGTCAATGAATTCTTAAGTTTTCTTCAGCTTCGTAATTTAAAGCAGTCTACAACCTTTATATTTCAGTGATCCTCCACAGTAAAGTGCACTTTTCATCCGAGTAAGTCACTGTCCCGCTGCAGTTAATTACTTCAACAGGTACGTTTTAAGGTTGCAACCTTCCTGTCTAATAGCTGAAATATGATGCAAATAGTCATGTGCTTTAACATAAGAGAAGCCCCAGATGTCCCCCTGCTCTGTGCCATATTTGGATCAGGAGAGTTGAAGAGGACTACAGGTGCCAGAGGGAGCAGGTGGGGTGTTTGTGTGTGTGGTTTCCCACCAATGGATGAGATTAATTGAGTTTTTATCAAGCAGTCACCCTTAATAGGAAAGATGCCACCCTCTGGGACCTGTAATCCAACAGGTTCCATTCAATTACAATATTATTAGACTTTATTAAAATCAAGTACCCCTGCAAAGACAGACTAGAGCTTGACTCCTTTCTAATGATTCTGAGGTACAGTCCCAGTCCTTGCAAGGTCACATACATCTACAGCTCAGAAAAAGCAACGCTGATTTAAAAATAAAACCAGACGCGGTTAAAGAGGTTCAGTTTCAATCTGTAAGCCAAGGTGAACAAGAAATCATTAAAAAGCTCAGAAAAAAACATAACTTCCATGAACAGAGGGGTCCTCAATCGAATACAGAGCTTCACAACAGCTGTTCAATGGCCCCCTTTTTTTTCCAGGTGACTAGAATAGGTTTTCAGTGCTTGATGAAACAAACACATGGAGCATGTTGAGCTCAGACAAGGCATGGCAGTCATAAACACCATCAGCCGGTCAGTAACAGCTGACTGTGAATCACCAATTAGCGCCAAGTCAATGAGACTGTCTTTATATATCTGACAAGCTCACATGCTCACGCATCTGATTAGTCATGTGTTCGGCCCCTGCCAGGCACAAGCTGCTCTCATTTAATCTGCATGTTTATGTGTGTTTCTTAGCGATACGATACATGCTGCTGACTCAAAAACATTGCATGACAATAATTGCAAAACCAGAGAAAACAGAGGAAGAAACTACTCAGGTTGTGTGTCTGCATACTTCAGCAATCTATCAGTCAGTTTAACTGACACCCTTTTAGTCTCCCAGGGACAGATGATAACTTAGACGCTCGAGCACTTGGCGTGCCTGAAGTTTATTCCAATTTAATATCAGCGGGAGTGCCAGCACAACCCTGGCATCAACACAGCAGAAGTGTGTGTTTGGCTGCCAGAGACATTGTGACAATCACGTAGAACAGCCTAGACTTTGGTGACAAATAGAGACTGATAGCAGCGCCATCCTGGGTAGGTGATGAGGTATTCAGATGCAGAAAACGAAGGCTAATGGCTCCCAGAATGCATCTGGCACGATGTGAGGATTCACTTTGCATTGTGCTATTTTAAATTCAGTCTACTTTTAAAGACCCACTGGGTTTTGTTTGGCTGAAACCTAAGAGTGGAAAGCCACATCTGCAGCAGGACCTTAAAAAAAAAGACTCAGAAGGCAACAAAAAGGAGAACTGGGTCACTAAATGAACTCAATCCAACAATCTAAATAAACAGTCAAAAAATAAGTAAACAAGAAAAAGTTTATAGTTTGTCCAGAACGAGCAGCATTGTTAAATGTTAATATGAATGATGTATTTATTATTAAACTGTATTCAAACTATTAATCAAAATAATCCAGATTATAATGAAAAAAGTATTTCATCTATTTAAATCTGTCAAACTGGGATGAGACTATAACAGCATAGGGTAGTTTTACACCACAGCCTGTCCGATGCATTACAATGCATTCATTGGCACACTGGTTTTTACATCTGGGGCTCTGAATCTGAAGAGTCACATAATCGCTGTTTTTCTTCCAATTTATCGTAAAATATGAGAAATAATATAAATATAAATATACTTGTAACAGATACACAGTATACAGTGAAATAGAATAAATTTAGCTCAGTTGCTATGTGTTTTCAAAGCTTTAACATTTCCTTTCTTTTTATTAACCACATGATGAATACCACTTTATTATTATTTAACCAAAATCTTCAATTAACAGACTTTATTTGTTGAAATGATGATCTAATTTACAGAGTTATGAGGAAATTCTGCCTCAGCTCAAAAGCCAAATCTGGTCTGAAATTGAAAACAAACAAACATTTGTCCAGATAAATTAATTTAACCTAAAAAAAGCCAGATGTCAGAAAACTGGAGGATTATTTAAAGGAAGTGAGCTGATAAGTGCTAAAAAGGCATACCCAGGTGTCATTAGGAGGTGGGCTTCTGGCCTGCAGCCACAGCAAACCAGTTGGGATTTTCAACCAAAAGCAGCCAACTGAATCTAGGTCAGTGTTGCGTAAAAGGATGCCCACATTCTTCCACAATGTTTCTCCCAACCATAAAAAAGAAAGCTGCCATATCAGCTCATTTCACTGACCTACAAATCCGTTTATGTTATACTGCTGTGTCATGGAAACAGAGCACTTGTAAGTCTGATTTTGTTGGTAATTGCCCTGTCAGCAGCATGTAATTAATAGTTGTGCAAAAACACATAAATAAAAGAACAAAGGTGCCCATAACAGACCAATTATCAGAGAGGTTTGGAAAACCATATGTCAGAAAATAACGCAGGCTGAGGATGGAGAAGGAAAACGTGACATCAGCTGGAGTGGTTCAGGTCCCTATAGGTAGCAGATTTCTTGGAATTAACCTTTAACCTCTGGACTGAATTTGATTCCATAGAATGAACTGTATGAGATGCAGCAGTGACAAGTGTTTCCCTGGTGGTGCATTTGTCTTTTTTCCTTGTAATTGAATGGATGGGTGAGGTGATCGATGTACTGGGGTGACTGCTATTAAGCACTATCATGCTAATGAGATCAGCACTGTTCTCAAGAAGAATCATAATCTCAACAAAGAAAATTTAATCACCTCCATTGTTCTTCCAGTGTCCTACAGTTTAAAGAAGCATTGCAATTCTGTTTACTTTTAATCAACTTTCAGCCTCAAAGATTCCCTGCAGATCGATATGGTGCACATCAGTCTCTCAGACTGATAAAGCAACAATATCTGCACTTCTTCACACCCACAAAGAGAGATCAGAATCACATTTCACAACTGACTATCGCACACTTTTGCAAGCACCAAATAATAAGTAAAAAAAAATAGCTGACCTGTTCCAGGTGACAGTTCCAGACACTCTCTGCATTTCTCCCAGCGCTGCCAGTAACAAAGAGGATTTCCCACAACCCACCTGGCCCACAATCATCGTCAGCTTACCTGAGAGATTTCATGAAGGAGAGGCAACGGTACTGTGAGTGAATGAGCACGTAAAGCAACTGAATAGAGAAACAAGCGAAGCAGGGGCAGACAGACTGTACATGGCACTGCTTGATGCTCACCAAAGGGAATTTTGATGTCCACATTTGAAAGCGTCGGTGCTCCATCGACCCAGGTGAAATAGCCATTTGATATCTGAAAAGATGCACAGGCACATGCGGTAAAACATCAAACGAAGAATAATTGTTCTCTCTTTGTAAGCGTGCAATCCTTCTGAAAATGGTGCATACCAGCGTGTGAGGCTATAAAATAACTGTTGCCTAATTCTTATTCATGTCATGCTGGTGTTGTTTACTTGCTTCCTGAATATTTTATTGACATACAGAGAATGAATTATGCAGGCAAATAATTGCATGGCATGTGTCAAAATGCTCAGATTTCCTACAAGCTGTAGTGCTTTTTCACTGTGCATATTTTGTTAATATCCAATGGTGCAATAGACTCACAATACTTGAAACTTGAAATGTGCAATTCCCTTGTACTCTTATTAACTGTAGCTTGCCTCCACCAGTGTGTGAATGTGAGAGTGAATGAATAATGGCATTGTAAAGCGCTTTGGGTGCCTTGAAAAGCGCTATATAAATCCAATCCATTATTATTATTATTATTATTCCTATTTATTCTATTTATACTCTGTATTTATATATGTCTCTGTAGTTATATATGTGTATATATGGTATAACCGAATTTCCCGGAGGAACCCACCCGAGGGATTAATAAAGTTTCATCTAATCTAATATAATCTAATTATTGAAAATCCCACTTACAGTAACCCAGATATTAATATGTGGATGACAGCAAATGCAAATCTCACGCAATTCAGTGCAAATGTAGAAACTGTGTTTAAAAAAAACACCAAAATATTTTTACAAGTTTACTTAAAATCTGATAAGTGGTGTCCAAAACATCATGCATGATGTACAGACTGTGCTGTGATGATGACATTTCAAGCTAATTGGTTCAGCTTTGAAACGGGTTTGAAGAGCAGCGATGCTCCGCTCTGAGGACTTTGATCTCGTAGGGATGGGGAGTGTGATAAGTAACATATCACAGCTCATATTTGGGTGAATATGGATACAAATTAAACAGTATATACAAATAAAAATCAGGAACATGTTAGTATATTACTAAAATAAAATAAAATCTAAAACAACACTCCTACATGAGCTGGTGGAAATGTTAAAAAATAAGACCCTGCAGGGAATGAGTATTCACTTCCTAACAAATGCAAAACATAAATTCCCAAATTCAGTTAAAGTCACAATAATAAATGTCTGATAAACGTTGGGCTCCTGGGTATCTCAACTCATATCTACCTCACCTGCAGCCCAGTCTGGAGGCTCATTGGTCTCTCTGACTGTCTCTCTCACCTTGATGCAGATATCTTGATCTACATCCTGAAAGGGTCCATCGCCTTCATGGTTCCCCTCTGAGCCATAGTTTTTCCAGTCATCCCGCGTGGGGCGCTTCCGATTCACCACCTTCAGGGGCTGGAAAAATCGGGATAAAGAGGAGGAGGAGCAGGACAAAGGGAAAGGTTTAGAGGATGACTAAAGGAGGATTGTATAACATGCAGCACGAAGGACAAAGAGGTAACGGTGAGGAAGGCGGTAAGGTAGAGAAATGTTCAAAGGAGTCACTTTGAAAGAGATTTTATCCACTTTGTTTTCTAAAATCAAGCCCTTACCACAGCCTGGTACCGATTTTGGTTGTGATTGCTGGAGCCAGTGGGTAACGTTGCTTTGGGCTCCTGCTCGTCTCCGATCTCATCGCTCGAAAAAAACTCGCTGAGCTTCTGAACGCTGCAAATAAAACAGAGGACAGAAAAGCAATGAAGCAATAAATACTAAAATAAAACATGCATCATAAATAAAATTAACAGGCTGTTATTAATATAGCCAACATAAAGCATCATAATAAATTCTCATAATAAAAGCCGTGGCATTGAAATTAGTTCACTTTCATTCATGGGATGGGGGACGAGTCAGGCCATGGACAGGTTGTAGATGATTTTGTGAATTGGTGTGATGAGTCCTTCCTTTCTAAAGACATGATTATTGATTTTAGGAAGTCCTCTTATATCATTAAAACTTATAAATTATAAAAAAAGTTATAAATATCTAGGTGTGGTACTTGACCATAAACTGTGTTTTGAATCTCGTGCTGATGCCACTACTAAAAAGGTTCAACAAAGACTGTTCTTTTTAAGAAAAATGAGATCTTTTAATGTCTCATCTGAGATGTTTTCCTTGTTTTATAGAAGTTTTATTGAATCTGTTTTGTCTTTTTGTATCACTGCCTGATTTGGTAACCTGACGGTGAAGAATAAGAATCGGTTGGGACTTCTGGTAAAAACTGCTAGCAAAATTTCAGGGCGCTGGCAAGATGGACTTTTGGCCATTTACTTTTGCCGGAGGTTTCTTCCTGTTAAAAGGGAGTTTTTCCTTCCCACTGTCGCCAAAGTGCTTGCTCATAGGGCGTCATATGATTGTTGGGTTTTTCTCTGTATCTATGAAGCGCCTTGAGGCGACTTTTGTTGTGATTTGGCGCTATATAAATAAAATTGAATTGAAAATTGAATTGAATTACAATAGAAATGTGTTTAGAAAGGCTCATTCTATTATTAATTGTGCGAACCATCCACTTCACAGTGAGTTTGAGTTGTTGCCTTCCGGCCACCGTTTTAGAGTACTTCCGAGGAGGACTAAAAGACTCCAGGTCTCTTTTATCCCTACTGCGTCTTGTCTCCTTAATGGCAAATAATTGTCCTTGAACTTTCTATCATTATTATTGTTATTATTATTTTATAGTATTGTTCTGTTTATTTTATCCTGCTGCTAAACTAATTCCCCCTTGTGGGACAATAAAGAAATTGAATTGAATTGAATTGAATTGAATTGAATTGAATTCATGCGAAGATAACTGCTGTTTAGTGTCACATCTTTCATTTGCCCATGCTGACTGGCTAATCAATGAAACACGGTTCACTAAGGATGAGCTTTATCAGCTGGTCTGCCTCTGTCACACACACCCACATATCTCTGCATCACCTTCACTTTACTCCTTCTCCTTGATGAATAAATTACAAAATCAGTGCCAAATAAAAAGAGCTGAAACTTGTTATATCCTATTTTCTTCATTTATGTCTTTAAGTTCTCCAGAGATTAAACACCTGGTATAGACGAGAAAAGTATACGTCCAAATCTACGGCATTAAAATGAGAAGATCAGAAGAAAAAAAACCCTCTGAAATCAACTGGATTATGTAATGAGAATGACTCATGATTCATTCACATGTTCAGTCCAAAAGTCTAAAAAATGCATTTCTGTTTCTTTACAGTATATTGCTACGATCAAATCCTCTCTTTCCTCTCAAAGAAACATTTTCTCATGTTGAGTGAAGATAAGCTGCGGTGTGAAATCTAAATTTTCCCCCCTTGTCGTTGATTAAGTGCGTGAGATAGCACAGTCCCAAAATAGAAACCTCAAAGGATCGCAAACTGCTTCCACATCCATCCGACTTAAAATGTTTTACCGCTGCTAAACCCAGCACACAATGAGTGCTGAGAACACATATTTAAATTACAGCTGCAGATCACAGAGAGAGTAAATCTGAATTTATTCTTTCTAAGAATCTTAAATATGAGATGTAACTGTCATTTTATTGCTTGCCATTTGTTTCACCGTGCATGTAAAAATTTGAACTCAACACCATCACAAGTACGATGGCTTATAGCAAGCTGTTTCTGCAGCTAAATTTCCACTGCTTCTCCCCTCCAAGCACATTGCTTTAAGAAGTCCGCGTCTGCCATGCCGCGAACAGCTGCCCACGACGAGGTGGGTGGCTATATCGTCAGAAAAGAACGTCTGAAAATACGATCCCTCTGAAATCAGAAAGGGGTTCCAACATTACGGTACAGTTAAGAGGCTGAGTTTCAATCTATAATCTACTACATTTAACAAGCAACCAGGCTGCCGACACCGTCGTAGGAGGCCGTTTAAAGGAAAAGAAACGTGTCCTGTTGTGGCAATTTCATCCATCCATCACACATAATTCACAATTACTGCTAAGAGCTACAGACTGAGATGATGGGATTCAACGTGCCTTATTACCTGAAGAGTGTTAACGAGAAGAGCTCTGCTTTGCTGATTTTATGAGACATCCCCAGAGGATTGTTTTAATTAGTAAACTCCTTCATATTTGAATTTGATAATGATCTGACAGCTTATGTTTACAAAAGACCAGGGTGGTTCAGTTTCATCCCTGTAGCGACAGTTCACGGTTGGAGTCGTCTCAAAGTGCTTTGAATTGTAAGGTAAAGATCCCACAGTCTTACAGAGGGACCAGCTGAGGAGTGCAGGAAAGAGAGAGTACACACACCAACAACACAAAACATAAACTAATATCTTTTCGGATTTTATTATTTATAGGTCAGATTTGTAGGGGGAGCCCTGCTTTTGTGCAATCGGTAGCCTATCAAGACATCTGCAGACATGTGGAACATTTTCTCAGAAGATAAAGGTATAAAATAGCTTGATTGTATCTATTCTAATTACCCTGCACAGATACAGCATGAAACAATCAGTTTCATCACTCAATACGATGAGAAAAGCAGCCAGAAAGCCAGAAGGATCGGAGATCTGAGTTGCGATAGCGGAGTAGCTGCTCTGCACCACCCTAATGACAACCGATGTTACGATTGGCAAGCTAATTGAAATTGGTGAGATTAATAAACATCAGTGTCAGAGACCAGTTGACTGAAGTAACTGAGGAGTGAGGGTTTTTGCTACACGAGAAAAGGCTGATCTAATAAGCTGATCCATCCACTGCGGGTAAAGGTCAAGTGTTTCATCTAATCGAGCCGCTTTTGGTGACTTTGCTCAGTCTGTTGTTGTAGTTTAAGTCTCCTGCCAAACACGGCTTTCTTTCTCACCTAACCAGAGCCTTGACAGTGGAGCGCACCACGCTGGAGAGGAGGAAGAGGGGTGTGACCAGGATGTGGAAAAGGGACAGAGAGGCAAAGGCCACAGCTGGTGACAGATCAGCGTCCTTTGAGATGTGGACGTGAACCACAAATGTCTGCAGGTTTAGAAGGAGCACATAATGGGAAAAGTTAGTCTCATAATAACAATTTAAATACTTTAATTGATAACTTTTTGGCTGCTAGTCAGACTTGCATCATCTTGTTAAGAGTCTGAAGATTAAATCAAATGATAGATGAGGCGTTTGTCTCCATGTGTCCTTCACAGTCATCCTGTTCCTTGGTATCAGTCTGACTTTTCTCATTTGTCATCAGTCAAGTCTACATCCACGAAGGACTTCAGAAAGTCCTCCACAGTCTCAATGTGAAACGTCACTGGACAGTCAAGAGTACTTGACACTGTCTCTGCTCTACCCTTCACACTGGGAACAAGACAACAAGATAAAAGTCCCAGCTAACTTAAGCATGATTATTAAATTTTAAATTAAACTTACCGTCAACACAGCTGCTATAGGAATAGCCGCATTCATGAAAACTGGAAGAAAATAATAAAATCACAAAAGCTGTAAGAGAATTAAACATTTTTTGACTTTTAATATTTTACTTCATATCATTTTTTGCTCAGATGTTGTGCTGAAACATCACATGACTGATATTGAACGTCTCTTTTGTTTAATTTAATTTCCTCCCAGCAGCAGGTGCGTACAAGCTAATCAATCAAGGTAATGAATTCAAGTCTTGTAAAAACGTTTCTCCTGTCCATCATTTTCTAATTTTCTGTCACTCTCTAATATAAGATAATATTTAAAAGTGGCATGTTGTCCGGATATAAACAGATGAAAACACTTAATTGTCATAAAAATGCTTTGCTTCATGAATCTTTCCTGAGTCGTCTGTCAGTGAGGAAATGATACTGCTTCTTCCCTCCTCTACAACAATCGGCAACTATTGATTTTAGATTTAGGACTCAGCCTGTTATAGGATTGTTCATCTAAGAGTGTAGGAGAAAAGAGGATGGACAATGAGAGAAAAATGAATTACTATCAAGTAATAATGTTGAGCACTGTAACAATAATCCATGCTAGCCTTCAACACTGGTTTTTATCAGATCTAGTTACTTTTAGAGTTTCAGTAGACTAATTTTAAATATTGACTGGAACTTGTGGGGCTAAAACATGAACTTAGATTCAGATTTTTCAGTCTTTTCTGTTATACTATGTGAAAGTTTTAAGCCAAAAACATGTGCAAACATACATGGAAATACACGTGCATAAGGCAAAAACAATGTCTGCAACGAGCTTCAAAGTCAGTATTTGGCATGGCCGTCACTATTCTTCGTCACAGCCTGAACTATCTTTCTTATAATTTCTTCAAGTAGTCTTCAGGAATCGTTCTCCAGGCTTTTTGAAGGACTTTCAAAGATCTTCTTTGTATGTTGGTTGCCTTTTGTTCATTTCTGTCAAGATGATCCTCCTGATAGACTCTGGGGAGGCTACAGTGTGCATTTTTGTTGCCAGGCAGATGCTTTCCAGATGGTATTGGATGGTGGATATGTTTCTGAGATAATAATTATATCAGTTTTGACAAGAACCCAAGATCACTGTAAACACTTATGGTTGCACTGCTCTCCTTAGTTACTCCATAAGATACGTTGCAGACGCAAACCATGACAGAATCTCAACACTGTATTTTACAGATGGCTGCAGACACTCTGTTGTACCTCTCTCCTTCTCTGTCTATTCTGTTGACAATTTCACCATATGACCTGTTGCCACTGATTTTAAATCCAGTTCTTGTGTAATTTGTCATATGTCAGCCTTTCCTTCCTGGTTCTCCTCCCTAACAATGCCTTTTTGACAGCTTCCATTTCTAAGGAGGCTTCACAGAAGAGAAGATCAACCGAATGATGAATGTCTCAGGTCTTTGCAGGATGTTTTTTTTTCCTGTAGTTTGCAATTATGACTTTCCAGCCACTTTTTAAGAACATATTTGGTTAAAAATAAAAATGTATGGTTGTCATTTTTCCAGAAATTAATAGGTCAGTGTTAAATAACTTACAAAAAAACAGTTTCTTTGAAAATAATGAGTGAAAATAGCTCTTTTAGCAACTCTGAAAGAGCTTCGGGAAACCTGGAGGACTGTTGCTTACGACCACTTTAAAAACTTTACAGGGAAATCAGACTACTTGGAAGCCAAAAATTCAAAATAAGGAGGCTGGCTGATGACTTTTGCTCAGTACTGTTTATATACTGCTTCAGTAGTATAACCAAAGTTTTAAACAGCAGGGTCAGCATTTCTAAACCAGTCTGAAAAGTTCCGTCTGCAGATTGGTCCAAACACTTTGTTTCAGTCTCGGATCTTTGATCTGTCATGTCAGTGACACACATCTGGCTGTGAACACAGACGCTCAAGCTGCTTACTGATCAAGTCTTATGTTTAAGAAGAAAGCGGAGTTAAAGGCAGGAAGGGGGCAGCATAAGTTAAATATTGGACTAATGAGAGATCTGAGTCATACAAAACTCCAGGAATCAAGTCAAATATGATTAGTAAGAGGGGACCAAAGGAACTTACTGGATATGGATGTGTAAAGAGCAAAGGCCTGCAGGCTGGTGAGCTCTTTAACCCTGGTCTCCTCCACACTGTCACAGAAGATGCGCTCCCAAGCATACAGTTTCAGCAGCTTGATGCCCCGCAGCAGTTCATTGGTCTTCTTCAGGCGCTCACTGGAATATTCCTGATGAAGGCACATTTGATTACCTAACCTCAATCCAGCACATCAAGGCACAGCAGCGATACCAAGGACTGACAAAAACACTGTAATCATATTTGACTGGTTGTATTAAATGTATCTATGGAGCAGATAGGCCTGGGGTAAGGAGGGTTTGTGGAAAGTGGCTGTCGCTCATAAATAAATCAAAGTCCTCATTCCCCAAGGAGATAGCTGTTATTTTGAGGTGCTGCTATAAAAACAACATTTTCTAAATTGCATTCTAAAAAAACATTCACTCTGACCAGGTGGCAATCATGTGCAGTTGGTTGTAAAAAGGTCAGAAGATTACCATCCATTTATTTTTTAACCCTTTAAGACCTACCATAGTGCCAAGTCCGCCAGAGCTTATATTATATTTTTACATGCTATAGTGCCATTTTTGGGAGCATTTCAAGTTGCTATACATCATTATAGCCCAAATTTTAATAATATGTATGCATTAAGTGCATAGTAATTACATAAATTGCAAAAAAGTGCAATAAACTACAAAAAAATTGAAAATCATTTTTGTTTTTTTAACATATATTTCTAGTTAGAGAAATTTAAGAGGCTTATCCCTCAAAACTGTAAATACAAAAAAGTTGCACAAAATAGTTTCCCACCACAGGAAATTTATTTTGAGTGTCTTCATAGTTTTATTTTTGAAATACACCAATTTTTATATACTGCAGGAAAAACGAAAATAAATATTATACTGCAAATTTGCAAAAAAGCAGCATATGCATCAAAATAAACTATTTCCAACAGTGCAATATGAGTCCAAAGCATCCCAGAAACGACACAGAAAGTCATAAAGTCAAAGATAACTTTTAAAAACACCAGTACAGGCTCATGAGGCCCGGATGGTAAAAAACTACATTTCCACGAAAATGACGTCACTTCCTGTTTCTGGCAGGTTATGCGAAGGTTCGCGCTGACGTCTATTCCAACCTAGGAAGTGTTATGAACAGCTGATCGGATCGGCAAAGCGTGTTTCTGGAATATTATGTTTTTGTTACTGCAAGCGCTCTTTATGCAGTTTTTTGCAAAGCTATATGTGGAAGGAAACTGTGACCGAGGACAAGCTGATGGCATAAGATGTAAGTACAACTCCTCCGGTTTCATATGCAAAAAAAATTATTGCGCTAGCTCACGTGGTTGCAGTGCTACCGGGATTTAAAAATAGTTACGCAAAACAGAGCATGCCGCTCTGACCGGTTTTAATATATTAGCTTAAATGACACACTCGGCCATCCTCAGATGCAAACATGACCAAAACTAGAAACAAATAGTTACATAGTTATACATCTTTTAAAAAAGAAAGAAAGAAAGGCCCATGGTAGCACTCACCAGGGTGCTTTTCTGTGTTTGGGAGAGCTTTGTGGCCACAAAGTATTGTACAGGAGCTAACACAGCAATGACGGTCGCTCCAATCAAGGCACTGATTCCCAAGAGGTAGTAGAGCAGGATCACTCCCACAACAATCTGAGCAGGGAAGAAAAAAAACATTAAGCAGGAGATGAAAATTTCCACAGAGGTAGTTTTCATTCACACAACACTCCCCACTGACAATTACAAAATCCATATGAATATACTGCAGAGCTTTCTGTGAAGTGGTGACCTTATAGTAGGTCAGCTTATAGCAAACAATAAAAAAACCCTCCCACCTAATATCCAGTGAATACAAAGATAGAAACGAGTCACCGGAGAGTAGGTGAGTGATTCGTTTTCTCTTTATTCTTTATAAAGGCCTAGAAAGGTGTCAGCTGTATAAACCACCAGCCCCCACACAGTTTCTGTCAGCTCCTCACATCAATCGCACATAACTGGGGCTAAGCAGCCAAGCTATACACATCTGTGAGGTTTCCACTATTTTATATGCATCTTTTTATATATATATATATATATCTTGCATCACCTTCTGCCTTTGGAGCTCCCTAAGGACTGCAGCATTGTTTAAAAAAAGGAACCAAATCTGCTCTTTGCAATTGCAGCTGGTCATGCTGCAAGCATCGTCTCACATAGATGTTAAATGAGAAGGAAATAGACAAAATTCAACAAAAAGAGCCTCGATTAGCTCATCCTGAGTCATAACTGATCCTGTCACAACAGATACTTTGGCTTGTCATAGCAGGAAAAGCAAAGGTGTAATTATTAATATTTTTAAAAAGACTTGATTCCGTTCAGGTTCCTGTTATTGTACATGCTGGTTCACTGCTATTGCTCACTGGGACACCTGATGGACCAGAGCCATTGTTAACATAACCACAATGCCAAGAATGGCCTTTCTGCATCACGAATAAAAGACTGATATCTCTGGTTGCTTAAAGCAACACGGTGAGTTTTAACCTCCTAGGACCTGGCGTCCACATATGTGGACATCACATTTTGGGTTATTTAGACCAAAATACTAAATTTTGCTCAACAAGGGCCTGATATCCACTTACGAGGACATTATACTGCCACTGTTCTATTGAAATTTTAAACGAATATCCTCATATGTGGCTCTCATTTTTCTTAGAAACAAAAATCAGGTAAAAAAAATAATCTGGTAATTCTTTATTTTTACATTCATTAGGTCCCAATCAGCCCAAATATCAAAGAGAAATTAAAAATGCATGCCGTGGAGGAGTTCGGGTTTTAGGAGGTTAAAGCATTCATCATTTTGTTTGTCTTTTTTCTACCTGCCTATAAAAGATATTTATTTATGTTTAAAAACACAGATGTAAGACATAAAACAACTGATGCCTGAATTCAGACTTTGGGATTGTGGTACTAAGTCCCATCTCTGTCTTTTCTACTATGACTTAAAAAATGCTGGATAGCCTTACAGCAGAAACATAGTATTGAAATAATTGTATCTGTTATGTGAGGCTAATAAATGTGGGGCTAATAAAATATTAAAATATTAGTGCAGTCACTAAACTGAAACACAGAGAAATGCAGAGGTAACTAGATCATGTGAAAAAGGTAAAGAGCTGTCACGTCTGAGATGAGTATTGAACTTCAAACGCCCACCGATCCATCTCATCAGTGCAGCAGGCAGTGGAACGGGAACGGCCGGTGAATACAAATGCTGCTTTAGTCTCCCAGACACCAGCCGGCTCACAGAATACTTTTTACTTTTGTTCATTTTAGCACTTTTTCATTTAGTGTTTGACGTGGTTGTCGAGCAAATTATAAATTAAAAATGAAACAAGGCACAAACACTAGACAGGGATTTACTATATATGCACGTGTAATGTGCGAGAGGTTTTACGTTAATGAGCATTAATCAGGTAGTATTTATATTGTATTTGAGTAGTCTCTTTCATCGTTTTACTATTTTAAAATTAAAAATTGCTTTAAGCTCAATTCTTGGAGCTTAAAGCAATTAGCTTGAAAAAGAAAAAACAGTATTTTCTGCTGCAAAGAGATAAGAATACATTTATTTGTGCCAACAAAGGCTTAAACAAGCCCAAACAGAAGCCTGTAATTGTACATCTCCAAAGGAGTGACACTCACTACACCTGCGGCAAAAATTCATTTCTTATAAATGTTTTTTTTCAAGTGTAATTAAATCTTTTCACATTTCTATTTAATGCAAAAACACCTTTTTCATCTGATATGGGTGATATGGGCCAGATGGAAGAAAAATGACATACAAAATGTATTATACAGGGCCTTGAGAAAGAACAGGTGGGAGGATAAACCATGTGTTTTTGCAGGCATTCTGTGACACAAGAAAACTACCTGATCTCCATGTTTTGCTGAAATTGTATTTTTATCATAAACAGTGTCATATTGGAATCTAATTTATCCCAATGGTATAAAAGTAAACACGCTGAATAACAGTGCTGCTTGTCATAAATTATGACAAGCACGAACTTTATGGGCAGCACGGTGGCACGGTGGTTAGCACTGTTGCCGCACAGCAAGAAGGTCCTGAGTTCAATTCCACCATCAGGCCGGGGTCTTTCTGTGTGGAGTTTGCATGTTCTCCCCGTGTTTGCGTGGGTTCCCTCCGGGTACTCCGGCTTCCTCCCACCGTCCAAAGACATGCAGCTTGTGGGGATAGGTTAATTGATAATCCAAATTGCCACTAGGTGTGAATGTGCGAGTGAATGTGAGCGCGAATGGTTGTCTGTCCCTGTGTGTTGGCCCTGCGACAGACTGGAGACCTGTCCAGGGTGTACCCCGCCTCTCGCCCTATGACAGCTGGGATAGGCTCCAGCGCCCCCTGCGACCCTGAAAAGGATAAGCGGAAGCGAATGGATGGACGAACTTTATGCACTACTTATTCCACTACTGCATGCATTAGGCTGTTCATCTCCAACACCCAGTGCTCAGTTTTTAAGCCCCCACATCTGTGCATGCAATCATTTCTTCTCCTATGCGGTAAAGAGAAAATACAATGCACATTACAGAAAGACAGACACCAAACAATCTGGTATTAAAAATGCAGTGTGATAAACACCTTTGACTCACACCTTTACTGATATCTAACACACTCGTGTGCAGAGAAAACTATCTAACAATACACAATGCAATGCAGTAACAGAAAGCCAGCAAAAGTATGACACAGAGTTACACTTATACCTGCACTGTAACACAGTGTAAAACATTATTTATAGTTCTGCAGTAAAGGACTGCAGCCTAGAAATAGAGCCACATAAATAACAGGAGGCAGAGCAGTCACAGGGTTCACCTGAGCTGTGACCATGGTTACAATGACACCGCGTCCCTCGTAGTAAAGACAACATTAAAGGTTGTCTCTGGAGCTTTGGACCTCTAGTTCTTGTTTTGTTTATAGACAACTAGATATACAGTCATCCTGAAGATTTAACAGGAGGAGGGTGAAAAATGCTAGCAAGTACACATGGTGTAAACAGGATTTCACAATAAATCTGTTTTGCAAAAGGATTTTCGAGAAACGAAAAGCATCCATTAGTTCCAGCTTAAGCTTAGTTACAACTTCATGGTCAGTGGGACTGAATTTTAACATAACTTTTGTTTGATTGCTAGAAAGTTCTACAGGAACTTCCAGAAGATTTTAGCGCAGACATCTCCGCTCCTGTTCTCTTTAGCAAGTGCTGCAGCTTTCTGGGATGAAATGTATATTAATGGAAGTAACCCACTGCCATTCTGTAGCAGAGAGCAAAAGTAAACACTTTAACATATTAAGCTGCCATTAGAAATATAATTAAAGCATGAAACATATAAAGTTTCAATAAAACTCCTACACTAGAATCTACAGAGACAATTTGGACTGGATAAATCAGATTTATTTAGGTATTTGCAATTAAGACATTTTTACAATACAGAAATTAGGAAGAAGTTCTTGAGAGAAGGAAGCCATATAATAGAAAAAATAACAGGTGCATATAAAAATCCTCCGTCAAGAATTTTATCGAAATTATATAATGGCCTGCAAAATTTGAACAGGAATGAAACATTATATATCAAACAAAAGTGGGAATCTGAATTACATCTTGAGTTGTCAGAGGATGACTGGCGATCCGTTTGTCTCACACAGCATAATCCCACCACACTCAAAAAAATAACTCTTTGAATGAACATAAAAAAATCATGGAAAGAATTTCCACGTAATTTGCCCATGCACGTTAGAGAGGCCCCTTCACTGTCCACTTTTAAATCACGTCTTAAAACCCACTTTTATTCCTTGGCTTTTAACCTCAGCGAGACTTAGTTTCTCTTTTAATTGAAGTAGTTATTTAATTATTTCACTCTTCTTTTATTTGGTTTTTACTTATATCTTATGTAATTTTATTTTACAGTTCCAATGTACAGCACTTTGTGTCAGCTGTGGTTGTTTTAAAGTGCATTATGCAATTCTGTTATTCCAACTTGATGTACTTGAGTTGGACTAACTTGATTAATTAATGATGAATCAACTGTTTTACTACAGTTGAGTCCAACTTAATTTAATTGATTTGATCCGACCCATGCAAATTACGTTAGTGCAACAAAACATGCTTATTCGTAATAGAAATCCATTTATTTTAAGTTCATTTAAAGAGTTATTTTTTTTGGAGTGTTCAACAAACCTAGAGTCTGGTTAACATAAAATGTTAATGGATTTATAATAACTTGCACTCCATCCATCCTCTTATCTTTACCAGGGTTGCAGTGAGGCTGGGACAGGGTGGGGTGTGCGACAGAATACTGGACAGGTCACCAGTCTATGACAGACAGCCATTTGCCCTCATGTTCACAGATATTTTAGAAGCACCTGTGGCAGGAAACCAGAGTACCCAGAGAGAACCCACTGCAAACTTGGCCAGATTGCAGATTTGAACCCAAGACCTTCGTGCTGCAAGGCAACAGTGCTAACCACTGTGCCACCGAACTGTCAATCTAGACTTCAAAAAAATAGGGAAACTATGATTACAAGGCTTTATATAGAATTTTAAAAACCACAATAAATAGCTGAGGCATATACGTAGTGTATGTATGGTTGTCTGTCTCTTCTAACCCAGTGATTTTCCTGTGGTTTGAACTCTTGTGTGATCTTGTGAATTTTGTGAATCCAGGCAACTAACCACTCTTACTAGATTGTATCATGTCATCTCAACAAGAATAAATTAAGTTGCTGGATTTCATGCAGATCCTACATGATTCACCACAGAAACATGAAATTATTTTGTTCACATTACAAGTTTGAATTTTGTAAATTTAACAACCACCCAATTTCATTTTTTTGAGTGCAGCTCTAGACGATGGAGAGAATATGACTGGAAAAATGTGATTAGGTTCTTTATGACTCCTTATATCAAAAGCAAGCAGCTGAAAACACCCCAACGATGCTGGAGATTATGTGGAGACTGGGACGCCAATCATTCTCGTGTGTTTTGGAAGTGTAAAAATATCAAACCTTACTGGGAAAGCATTGCGGTAACAATGAAGAAAGTGCTGGGGTATGACGTGCCGTGTGAGGCACGAGTAATAGGAATAGGGGAAAATGTAAGAAAGGAGGACCATTACTTGTTTAAAATTATGTTGTTGTCAAGCAAAAAGGTAATAACAAAAAACTGGCTGAAAAGTGACCCTTTAAAATTGGAAGAATGGACTGATGTAATCGAGGACATATATACAGTGTTGGGAAGGTTACTTTTAAAATGTATTCCATTACAGAATACAGAATACATGCCCCAAAATGTATTCTGTAACGTATTCCGTTACGTTACTCAATGAGAGTAACGTATTCTGAATACTTTGGATTACTTAATATATTATCATGCTGTTTACAACTACATGAATGTACTATTGCTGTGATTTATTACTGTTACTGAAGGTCCGCGGCTCCGAACCGTAGTAAAGGGACCTCTGGCTAATACGGTGGGTTCTGTGTCGGCTCGTAGCCGAAAACTAGCTTTACTTTGTTGTCTGGGTCAACTTTGCTAGCGAGAGACAGAGAGAGGCGTTGAACGGCTGCTGCAACCGAACTTATTGTTTTTGGAGGAAAACACGAACGCGGTGTACAGTCGAGTTTTAATAGCTTACTTACAACTGGGCTCGTCAGGCTCTCTTCTTGGCTGCAGTGGTTATTATTATATTTACATGCTTCCAGCTCCCGTTTTTGCTCGATGACAGCTCGTACTTTTCCTTTTTCTCCCTCCCTCGCTCACAGACACATAACGTGTATGGCAGTCCATTCTCCCTGCAGCACGGACTACACTGCTCATGATGCTACATTCTTTAGAGCTACACCTGTAGCATTCTGCCTATTAGCTTAGCACAACAACAACAAAAAGGCCCCTCTCACCCAGGAAACACGCAGAGAGAGAGCGTCACCCTGTAACCATGGCAACCGTAACCGTGCCACCTGGAACAACAGAACGTAGCTGTCAAACAAAACCCAAACAGTCCTGACCCGCCACAATATGAAACAGGGAAGTACCGCCGTGTAATCCATTTATTTCAACAAAGTAACTGTATTCTAAATACCACCTTTTTAAACGGTAACTGTAACGGAATACAGTTACTCATATTTTGTATTTTAAATACGTAACGGCGGTACATGTATTCCGTTACTCCCCAACACTGCATATATATAATGGAGAAAATGACCCACACTTTGAGACTGAAATCTGACAAACACCGAAAACAGTGGACAAAATGGATAGCCTATAAGACTCACTCAGCCCCATAAGGCAGGGACCTCTCCTCGTTGTTGTTTTTTTTCCTCTTCCACAGATTAGGTGTCCTTTACTCCTTTTAGTTTGTTTCTTTTGTGTTCCTTTTTCATATTTTTGTTTGCATGTACTATAAAATTGGAAAAAGTACAAAATAAAAAGTTTAAAAAAAAAAAGATTATGATATCAACAAGCTAAAATCCAGAATAAACTAGTGTAACTGAGCTCTGTGTGAATAAACAAGCTTGATCTCATAAATGAAAGCAGCAAAGCCTGACCTTTTTTTTAACTTTAATCAAATCAGTGGAATAAAATGACGATCAGTGCATTTTCTGCTATAGATGCACACAATGAATTTGCATGAATTGCAGTCCAGTGTGATATTGCGCCTTGCGCCGTTTGCCCCTTGAAAGCTTACTTGGAGAAACCCTTGAAGCTAGTAAGGGTGGTCTCTGCCTATGTAGCCACCCTCGGAAATACCCCGAAACTATTCTAACGGTGGTCAAAATGTCGCTAACGGTACAGAGGAGGTCGTCGAGTGTCATCACTGCGGGTGGAAGAGTTAAAGCGCAGCCTCTTTACACACACCTCAAAGCTGTGTTACTGCTAATGCAGTAAACTCCACGTTTTCAACACCTGCTGCATCACATCAAAAGGCATGGAGAGTCCTCAGTTGTGGAGAAGCTACTAAATGTAAATAAATAATATTTTGCTTTTGAAAAAGAAAAAACTCCTACACTGAGTGCTGCTCTCAGTGGAAACAAAACCCTAAAGATATCTATGGAGTAGAGAAGAACAACGTGCTTCATACCTGTACTGGCATGGCCCACAGGTTAGGGCAGAGGAAGAAGAACCACATAAGCTGGTTGGTATCGATGGCAACCAGGTTGCAGATCTGACCTACGGTTAGCTCACCCATGGACATGGTGGAGGTGCACAGACGCATGATTTTGTTGTAGATTTTTGTCTGGGGAGAGAACAAAAAACATAAAAGGCATGACAGCAATACATTTCCCTGTAATGATCATTAGTTAACTGGTGCTTATTATAGTGCTGATTAGTCTTCAACACAATGCCGTGTCTCACAGACCACCTGTCCAGTTCATCGTTAACATAGATATCTAATTAGCTGGTCACATGGTAACAACTTGGCATGCAGGCATTTACCTCACACAACTACCACAAGAATTTATATAAAATGGGCCACAAAAAGTGAAAATACTAGTCAGCTGCAGTTCTCTGTGTGAAAATGCTTTGTTGATGCCAGAGGTCAGAGGAGAATGATCAGACTGCTTTGAGCTGACGGGAAGGCAACAGCATCAAGAAATAAGCGCTCACTTCAACAGGTATGAATAAGGGCGTCTCTGAACATACAACACATCAAGCCTTGAAGTGGATGGGCTAAAGCAGGAGAAAGCCACACTGGGTGGGTGCCACGTGTGTTAGCTAAGAACAGGAAACTGAGACTACACTTTACACAGGATAACCAAAACCGGACAATAGAAGATTACAAAATCTTTGCCGGGTTTGATGAATCTCTATTTCTGCTGCGATATTCAGGCTGTGGGGTCAGAATTTGGCATAAACAACATGAAAACACGGCTGCTTTCTGTGAGCAACAGATCTAAATCTGCAGCAACTGTGCGATGTTATTGTATCAATATGGAGCAAGATGTCTGAAGAAAGTTTTCTGCAGCTTGTTGACTCTATGCCAGGGGTGTCGAACTCCAGGCCTCGAGGGCCGGTGTCCTGCAGGTTTTAGATCTCACCCTGGGTCAACACACCTGAATCAAATGGTTAGTTCATTAGCAGGCATCTGGAGAACTTCAAGACATGTTGAGGAGGTAATTTAGCCATTTGAATCTGCTGTGTTGGATCAAGGACACATCTAAAACCTGCAGGACACCGGCCCTCGAGGCCCGGAGTTCGACACCTGTGCTCTATGCCATGAAGTGAATTGAATAATAACAACCCAGTACTAGCAGGGTGTACCTAATAGTGTCCAGTGAGTGTATATGTCTTAATAAAACCTGGTCTTTATTTAATTTATCGTTTATGGCATTGCAAAATCTTCACTGAGCTTTTTTTGTAATTATTTCCAATTAAAAAATGCTTTAATGTTTCTTTTTGGCAATTAAGTATTCACTCATTAACAGCAAACTGCCTCTTGTTGCAGCATTATCATGTCCAGACACCCAAATCTGTGGATTTTATTGCTTTAAAATGAAAACATGTAAGCAAAGGATAAAATAGACAGTAGTTTCTGTGTTTAGTCCTTTTACTGGGTGCCACTGAGTTTATTAGACTTCAGTTTTCCAAGAAAAGATCTTTAAACTTCTCATAAACAAAGTTTCCTTAGAGAACAGATCAGTGCAGTGTACCTGTATGGCTCCACGCAGGTTGATGCCTGTTTCAATAGCCACATAATAAGAGGCCTGGAGGAAAGTCCTCTGCAGGAGTAGGGCGAAGAAGAGCAGCACAGCCAACACGTATGCGTTCTCCAGAAACTCCTTGGAGGAAATAAAATAGATCCCAAGCAGCTTTATCTGGAAGTGCAGGCACAGAGAGAGGTTAGACAAGCAGGAACAGTTGTTAGGAATATAGGCTGAACTCCCCTGGATTTTTAATTTCAGCTACAAATGGTCCCGTTCATCACTTCAAAATTTGAGGAAAACCTCATCCATTTAACCCTTTAAGACCTACCATAGAACCAAGTCCGCCAGAGCTTATATTATATTTTTACATGCTGTAGAGCCATTTTTGGGAGCATTTCAAGTTGCTATACATCAATACAACCATTACAGCCTAAATTTTAATAATATGTCTGCATTAAGTGCATAGTAATTACATAAATTGCAAAAAAGTGCAATAAACTACAAAAAAATTGAAAATTGTTTTTGTTTTTTAACATATATTTCTAGTTAGAGAAATTTAAGAGGTTTATCCCTCAAAACTGTAAATACAAAAAAGTTGCACAAAATAGTTTCCCACCACAGGAAATTTATTTTGAGTGTCTTCATAGTTTTATTTTTGAAATACACCAATTTTTATACACTGCAGGAAAAACGAAAATAAATATTATTGTGCAAATTTGCAAAAAAGCAGCATATGCATCAAAATAAACTATTTCCAGCAGTGCAATATGAGTCCTAAGCATCCCAGAAACGACACAGAAAGTCAAAGATAACTTTTAAAAACACCAGCATAGGCTCATGAGGCCCTGATGGTAAAAAATCTACATTTCGAAAATGACGTCACTTATGGTTTCGGGCAGGTCATGGCGGACATGCGATAGTTCGCGCTGATGTCTATTCCAACGTAGGAAGTGTTACAAACAGCTGATCGGATCGGCAAAGCGTGTTTCTGGAATAATCTGTTTTTGTTGCTGCAAGTGCTTTTTATGCAGTTTTTGCAAAGCTATATGTGGAAGAAACCGTGACCAAGGACAAGCTGATGGCATAAGGTGTAAGTACAACTCCTCAGGTTTCATATGCAAAAAAAACTATTGCGCTAGCTTACGTGGTTGCAGTGCTTTAAAAGTAGTTGTGTAAAACAGAGCGTGCTGCTCTGACCGGTTTTAAAGGGTTAAAACATATTACCTCCATTTCAGAGCAAGCTTTAATATTGTGCATGAAACTGAATTAAACTGAAATGAAACAGAGGCTTTGGAGTGAAACGCACAGCTGATATGTGGGTGTAGGCTGGAAACCCAAGAGGAATGCAGTTCGGACTACAGAACAGGGACACGGTATCTCTCTCAAAAATTAATGAATCCTGCATAACAAAGTCATCGTTCTCCCAGAAGGAATTACAAATTATTGATTAGAAATATGTCTGCACTCCATGGAAACTCATCATTGTAACTTTCCCTTGTTTTGCTCTCTCGATACTCATTGGCTGAAATTGTCACTATTTTTCAGCTTGTTCCCCTGCAGACAAGAATATTTACTGAGTGCTTCTTAAGTCTATTTTTTCTGCATTAGACTTGACTTTCAAACAAATAATTCAAGAGTTATTCTTACAGAAAGACACCCGACCAGAGACAACTTCTAAAGCAATAAGTCTCATAAATATTTGACGAGGTTTAAATTAGAGCACCATCAGGCAGGTGTGCAGGGGAGACAGGGCATCATAAATGTCTCACCTAACTGTAACTATAACCTTTGAGAGGCCAGAGGAAGCTATGCAATGTCTCTGTTATGCCTAAAGCTGCTCTCATTACCTGAACAAATGCAATAAAACGTATTTAAATGTTGGACTAGTAAAAATTCAGCATCCGTACTTGCTAATAACAATATCTTTTATGCTATATTGTGCTGTGTGCATGGCCTCACCGGTGGCTGAATGGTGCGATTGTCTTTGCTGATGTGGTGGACTATGCCAGAGATGCAGAGAGGACCAGCAAAGCCCAGCAGGTCGGCCAGGAAGCGGAACGTGATGCTGAGGATGAGAGGTCTGCCGAATGCTTTTCTCAGGGCTTGCCAGATCCACTTTGGACTTTGCGGTGCTATGCCCTGAGGCCTCTTAAGGGTAATAAAAAGAAGGGCCAGATGTAGAAAAATATTAGCATGAAGACAAATAAGCCACTTTTTAAATGTTCTTTGTCAAATACAGCTAATCTGCCAGAGTACAATAACAAGTGGCTTTTTTATTGAAAGTCTGAATTACAAACAGTAATCAGAGTATTTCGTTAGCATGATGAAGATTACGTCTTTGGAGAGAAGTGCCATTTGTCTGTGGTGTTGAACTAGCAGCACAAAAGGCAAAGAGATTACAGCATAAAAGCTGGCTGACATAGCAAAAGGAAATAACTGCTTGAACATAAAAGCTGAGTCAACACCATTAGATCACAGCACTGCAACAGAAGCCTATAAAATGAGGTCAGGTTCAAGGCTCCCATCCACCTCGTTGCTGCATAGGATGATTAATGGCAAGTTTCACACTGCATCACATGAAAAGCCTACATAACTCCTCTGAGGGTAATGAAGCTGGAGCACCATGTCAGGGACACAAAAACAGAGATTCCAAGACAGACTGGAGAAGGTATTGCTGTTCATTTATATTTATTTCTATACAATTTTATGAATTTCCTAAAACAACACAAGAGCACGGCTCAGTGAGTCAGTTAGTACGATGACAGGAAAACATCTGGACTGCTACGGTGCAGTAAACAGTCCCAGGACATTTACACTGTGTGCGCACATCTCTGTGACCATCTCTAAGTCATTCTCAGAACTGTGAGAACAAACGTGACCCCGGTCATGTGCCTCTATCTTTCAATTCAAGCTCATATTAAACCTCAGTGTTTGCACACACACACACACACACATCCTTTCTTCCTACCTCAAGTTCAAACAACTAGGAAGGAGGATGTTTCGTTCTCCCACACTCACACTGTAACTAGCTTCCCATGAAGTGTAGTGCTTTCACCCCCACAGGGGTCAGGATGTTGCCTCGTTCACAGTAGAATGGGAATGACCTGGCGCCTCCAGCCCCTCCTCTAAATGCCCCACCACCACCCTTCCCCAGCGCTCCACTGGGATCCCTCAGTCTCTCTCATCCCCTGCTCCTGCCGGAAGGAAGTGGGGTTGCGTTCACACTGGACGCACATGCAGACGTGACGTTGAGCGTGACCTTCCAAACACTGGAAAACAGTGACCCTACAGAGGACGCCCTTCACATCTGACCCCTGACACGTGCTCCAGAAGTGAGATGGACAGAGAGACAGAGAGGGAAAGAGCAAAGAGAGACAGCTTGGACTGACATTAGCGAGACTAGAAGACCAGAGAAGAAGAGAACGGGACATAAGCTGTGTTCACCAAATGAAAATACCAAACACACATCATAATTATATTATTAAAACACATGGAATCTTTCTGGGAGCCATATTAAGAACTAACTCATCTCTCGATTCTGCTAAAGAAAGAGGAATTGAAAGAGATAAATATTACATTTCATTAGAGAAAGTTTTTCTTCTTCTCTTTTAATAAGCAGCAAATAAAAATGTTATTACATCCATTTAAAACCGGCTTATACCTTAAAAAATGCAGGGATGTGAAGCAAGCCCAACACAGAAAGTCAAAGCCAGCGAGGTGCTTTTATGCTTTTCCTCATTTACATATATGGAGGTGAAAAAGTACTAGAAAGGCCTTATAGTATGCAAAAATGCAACCTAATATATCACCACCATGAAACCATTTGTGCTAGAAATTACAATAAGGTTTAATCAGCACATATCTACAACAGTGGAGAGGATTGTATACAACTGGGGTAAACACAAGCACGATATAGAGAATAAGCCTGACCGTGTGTACATACACTACGCACATTCTCCTGGCAGTGTGACATTTCACTGTTTACATTAGTCAAGTACTCATATCTATGATGTCTAAATAAAGTTTATTAGTCCCAGAGTTCAGCAAGCCATGAGTCACTGCAGGAAAGACATTGATTCAAACATACCCGGCAGAAACATTTTTTTAAACAAAGCACAGCAAAAACGGGCCAAAGTGAAGTGAATAAGCTACATGTTGACTTCTCACAGAAATCCTTAAAGTCTTATTTGTGTCTCAGAGCTCAACGTCCAAGATGATCCCCTGATAATCAAAAAGAAACAGTGTTGAGAGTTTGTATGTGTGGGATGGATTTCTGTGAAAGCACTGCTTTGCCCCGACAGGCCACAGACTTAAGTAACGTAAATGTTTAACTCTGAATTGACTGTAGGTGTAAATATGAGGGTGAATTTCAGTGATGGACAAAAGTTAGGGTATGCTACAGTAGGCCCCGGACCCTGAATTATTCATATTAAAGTCATAGACGGACAGATTTGTGCATTTCACCTTTGCTGGTTATCAGTGCCTGATATATCATTTATTCAGCTTAAACAAGGAAATACAAGGAAAGCAGATGTGCTTTTGACACACACATTGACTATTTACTGGACAACAACATCAGCCCACTTACTGTTCACAAAGATCTACTAATACTAACCTTTTGGTCTTCAAAGGCCTTGCGAAGCTTTATATAGTTTGTGAGTGCTCTCATTGCTATGGGCAGTTTGCCAATGACCTTGAGGTCGATGGGTCGTTTGTGAGCAGAGGTAATGAAGGTGTTCATCCACCAGTAGGTGGCTTTGGACAACAAGTTAACGAAGGGCTGCAGGAAGCGAACGCCGAGGTCCTGAAGGTCTTCGGGAGGCTTCACCTCTGTTGGATTGGCGAAACACATGTAGCGCTGTGACAAAAAGAAGAGCTTTGATTAACTGTTCGATTCCCCCTAGTTACCTGAAAACTAAGAGTGAACTCAAAAAACCACTGATTGGGCTTTAAATGTACAGAAATATCGACTAACCTGTGCACAGCAGACGATAATTATGTCAGCTGAAAAGACGTATTAGTGGGGTTAATTATAGTAGGAGTAGTACAGGCTGTCTGATATGGAAATTTATGACTAATGTAAAGCTTAAGAGTTGAAATCAGGCTCTATTTTAACCACAACAAAAAATGGAATAAAATGGATTTCCCAGCTAAATATGTTCAGCAAGATCCTGAGCGTGAATTAATTAGAAAGGTTTGATTTAACAATCGTTTATTCATTTTGTCAGCCAGTAAAATCGAAATTAGCTTTTTAATGAAAGCATGTAATGATTTGTTTTCTATTACTTCAACATGAAAGTTCACATCAATTATTAATATAAACTGTTTGCACACTTTTAACAGTGCAGATAAAGACACTTCAAGAAACCGAGGTGTAGCGGGCCAAATGATTGCAGTGGATGATGGGAGAATCTGTTTCTCTGCTGTTTGCCCACGGCGCTGTGATTTAGTAAGAGGTGTTTGCTTAGTGCAGAGGTTAACAGAGACAAACACATTGCGAATTGTCCAGACGAAAAAGACGAAAAGAGCACACTGCTCTGACATTTTCTCCATGCTCAGAAAGGGTCAGAAGGCTGAAAATGTCAAAAGCTGAATAATTAATAAGAATATTAATGAGATAGATCTAGAAACGTGATCAGAGACCAGCATGAAGCCTCACACTGAACCACACGTGTGAGGGGAATCTTGTGTCTTTTAGATATACTTTAAATGAAAGTGAAAGGATCAATTTTGCATTCAGAAAAAAAAAATATTTATGCTTTTTTCTTTACTTTTGCATTTGTTCCAACAGGATGCTTCTGTATCAGTGATAAGCTGGTGTAACTGCACAGTTATCAGTGTTACTTTGGGTTCAATGTGAATCATCAGAAGCTTGCACTAAAATGGTGAAAAGGCTAACATTAGGATGGAGCAAACAGAACTGGTTGTACAGCACACGTCTTTAATGACCTGAAAAAACAAGAACTGGGTCAATAAGTTTGAATTTATTTTTCTGCAAACCACAAAGGGTCAAGAGTATGAATACAGGCTCAAATATATTCACACATTCACTTCTTTAATAAGTGGTGCTGAAGGTTCTACAGTGTCGATTAATTTGAGGATTCTGAGATCATCAGTTCAAATAACTGTATGTAAACACAGAAATTTGCCAAGTTCTGGAAGAAGACCCAAACTGTCACTATCAGATGAAAGGAAACTGGCTAGGATATTCAGGAATAACCCAGAAACCATTAAGCCTGCCATGAACTGGAAGGTACTGAAACACCAGCTTCTGCATTCAGAGTGAGGTGATTTTCACATAACCATGGTCTTCAAGGGTGTTAACCAAGAAAGTACCCCCTGCTCCAAAATCAACACATTCAAGCTAAAACTGAAAGTTGAAGCAGCCCTCATGGATGAGCCAAATGCCTTCTGGAGAAAAACTTTATCATCAGATGAGACAAAGATTGGCGGTATGTTTTGAGGCCTAATCGTGAGGCTTTCAAACCATTTAAAACTGTAGCAGCTGTCAAGTATGACAGTGGTAGCATCATGCTCTGGGGCTGTTTTCCTGCCAGGTGTTGGTACATTACATAATGTGAATGGAATAATGAAGAAGAACGACTAACCCTAACCCACATCGACAGATACATGGTTAAAACTCGGACGTAGGTGGTGTTCCAACAGGACAATGACTCCAAACACACATCATAACTAGCTTTGGAACAGATAAAGCAGGCTAACGTTAAGATTCTGGAAAGGCCTTCCCAAAGCCTCAACATTATTCCTATTAAAATTTGTGGACTTTGCTTAAAAGCCACATCTGCAACCAGTTTAAATGAACATGACCAATTGGTTAAACAAGTGGCTAAATATGCAGCCTGAATTATGCCTGAAGCTTGCTGATGGCTAACAAAAGTATGTGGGTGAGGTGCAACTTCCTAAGGGACATTTAACCAAATATTATTGAAGGTGTATGGATATATGTGAGACTATGAATACTTTTGACCTGGTATAGATTACAGAAATCAAAACTAAATTCAAACATCTGAACATTGTCTTCATTTTTTAATGATTAACGATGTATAGTAGTCCAGTCAGTTCAAATAAATCATGAAAAGTCCAAAAATGACCATCGCCTTCATGGATTTTACATTATAATGATGTACTAAAAATAAAGCTCCTCTTCTCAGGCTCACAGAGTTTCCACAATTGATTAGAAATTCTCAAAAACATTGTATGCAGTTGGAGCTGTCGTCATTTTAATCATCTGATTCATAAAACTGAACCATGGGGAATAAAATGCTCCCCAGCTGCAGGGGATGCTGGAAATGGCCTCAAAATCGCAAGCAAGGCTGAAAGGAAATGTCACATCATCGTCTTTAAATGCAGCTGCTGTAAATATGCAGTTTAAAATAAATGGCATGTTTACTTGCATTCGAATGAAAGCCAGTGAAGGTTCATAACCACCGTCACATGCTCCGGTGCAACTATTACCATTTTAAGAGCTTAACAAAAAGTTGTATCACTGCATCTGAATGATCTTACACACATAACAGTGGACAAAGACACAAATGTACACACTTACCCTGCCGAGGATGACGTTGATCTCTACAGTTAGTAGGAGTCCATACAGCAGCACGAGCAGTCCTGTGATGCAGTAGCGTAGCTGCCTGGGGCCGATGCCATGCTCGGTGTACTTGGCAAACTTGATGGTCTTCATGATGAAGGCCAGCACCCAGTAGATCAGCAGGGCTAAAGGGATTTAGCAGGGATCAGAGTCACACAGTGAATTACCGGATAAGCCAGAAACGATAAATAACTCGACCGCAAACTTATATTTCAGTCGAAATGAAAAAGTGTCATCAATATGACATCGTTCTCTCTGAAACTCAATTTGTGCAACGGGTGTATTTTGTTACAGGCTGGGATACATTTCATATAACTGTGTCCATGGTTCAACTCGTGTTATAATTTATTTACCACGTGGAGACACCATTCAATCTCATGTTTCAGCTGCGTAAGAGAACAGTTAAGATATGAGTTTTTTTCTTCTTGTTTCTTTCCTCCGTTTCCATCGCACTGTGTTTCTAGCAGACGTCTGTTGTCTTTGTTCCATTGTGATTTTTGATGGAGCTACATCACGTCAGTCCAGACGATATGAGACAATAACGGATTCTTGTTTCTACACAAAGGTTACACTGCTGGCCAACAGCAAAACCGCTGAGATTTCTTTTCTTCTTTATAATGAAGAATATCTCTAGCATAAAAGTCAACACCCAAGGCTCTCTTTAGAAGATGAATTTCTGTCTGGCTGTGAAATGGAAACCTTACAGCCAGGGAAGCTGAGTGACTCAATGGGAGTATTGAATAAAGCACCAGGAGCTGCACACAGATGAGTTAATGATGCCCGAGAAGGAAGGGAAAACTGCATGGTGATTGTTCCACAAGCAAACGTCACATGTGGAGAACTAATGGACAAAGGTGAAGCCTGACACTGCTCTATTTATCAATAACTATCACGAACTAGAGGAACTGAAAACACTGATCATCATTTCATAACAAAAAACTAAATATATTTGCCATGGAGATGCTTGTCTGCTGTGCAAACTGTGCAGCGCTTTCACTTTATATTAGTTTAAATGCATAATTAATATCTGCACAGAGAACAATCCCCCTCGATGACACTGCCCTGCATCATTATCTGAAAGTAATGAACCAGTTATCTGCAAATGACAACACTGACCCTGCTGCTCTGTTATGTAATCCCGTAGAGTTTAGTAAATCAATAATCAGTTGCCATTCAGTATCGGACATTCAAGTAAGTACAAAGCTAATGCTAGCTTCACAAGCCATGATCACAAATCGTATTGCATTCACTTCATCTCAGTGCTACGAATGAATACGCTAAGCAGTATATCCCAGGGTGAGGCTGACAGTAAAGGTAAAGTTGTCTCTCTCAGGAAAATGTAAAAAATAATAAACAGATACCTAACAGTAGTTTGGGAAAGTTGGAGGTCTCAATGTTATGATAGTAGACAATAGAGGTGATGCCAGCCATGAAGGCCAGAGCTGCAGGCATGTACAGGTGAAGATGGAGGGACTGAGTGAACCTGCAAATAAACATCAGATAGAGAAAGAAACGGGTTAGGCTGATAACCACAAAATAATAATTATTATTATTATGCATTTTGACAGATGTCTCATTAAGCAAGTAAATTAGCCAAATTTCTCTTTACCTCATAGGGCTAACCACCCCAATCTCCACAACTAATCTAGAGCCTGGTAAACTAAATTAGACAACAACAGGATACACATAGAGACGAATTAGATAACGAGACCTAAACACGAGCAGTTTGGATTCTGATATAGCCCCGTGAGTCATTTCATGAGATTATCCAGGAAATGGAGGCAGTACTGTCATCTTACAGCAGGTCATGGGTTTGAATCCATTTGCCAGCTGAAGCCTTAGCGTGAGGAGTTTATATGTTTTGCCTGTGCCTGCGTGGGTTGTCTGCGGGTACTTGGGCTTCCTCTTATAGTGTAATAACATGCTTATTGGAGTCCAGGGTAAAGCTCACTGACGTGCTTTTAGTTGGCAAATATTAACATTTGCCTCTCAGTGGCTTTGTCTGTATTGTGTTGGCTGGTGGTGAATGCTAGCAGGCTCCATTGTCCAAGTAGCATCCTTTTGTCTGCATCAGACTTTTTCCATTTTTTTTACAAACCCACTTCAGTATGCTATTAATTCCTACAGTTTCCTGTTTGTAGTCACGGACATGGATTTTAGTAAAAGAAAAAACCTTTTCACAGCAGCACATTAATGAGGGCTCTGTGTCTTTTCTAATGTTACACGTAACATGTATTTTTCATATTAAAATGGCTGCTTTGAAAAGAGCCTGTGCTTTGTTATTCTTTGCATCTTCTCTTTGCCTTGCCAGCTTTTGCTTTATGTCAACTCCTCTTATTCCTGCTGTGGTAGTGTCCTTATTTCTGTGTACGGTAAATAAATAAATCCAAAAAAGTAAATCATATCATGAACTTTTTTTTTAGCTTGCAAACTGATAACTGTCAGATCACAACCTCCACTTTCTCGCTGTTAGCTTTGACTAGCTTTAAGCTTTTATTTCACGCCGCATTTTGGTTTTTGTCTTCATATTCTTAACTTAAAAGTTGTGTAGCAATAAAATGTACTCTGCTTCACTACGATTTAAGTAGAAAGCAAGCAAGCAACAATTTGAACAATCAACAACTGCAATCCTTCCTGCATTGCATAATTGCATAATTGAATAATTGAATAATGGCGGAAAAATTTGAATTGTGTCACACAAAAATCATACTGATAATACACAAAATACATTTTACTATACTATACATTTAAACGAAACAAAAGCATATAAAAATAAACATTCTCACTAGTGTCATGACATAACAAACATCACCTCATAATGACTGAGATCATCATGAGGCTGCAGTGTTGTATTATTAAAAAGCCAAACATACCCATCTGAGACGATGCCCTCTGCAATCTCACAGACGAGGATGAAGAGCAGGATGAAGGTGAGGAGCCATCGCAGGTTGTGTCCAGGAAAGTGAAGCCAGGTGCTGTGGTGGATGTGGACCTTTGAACTCTGGCTGCCCCAACCTCAAACATGAACCAGGAAATGAAAGCAACAGGTTCATTTCACTTTAAATACAAAAAGGCCAAAAAAGAACCATTTTATTCACAGTAGAAGACAGAGACTCTATCAAATGTTTAAACTGAGAAAACATGTCACTCTAAACCCCGTATATACTTTTCAGCATTGATGGTGCCTTTGCAGATGTCCAAGCTACCAACTACATACGCTCTAATACATACCATCAGGTTATGGCATCCATGTTTTTGAAAAGAAAAAATCTAATTTTGATTTCCTGACCACAGAGCAGTTTTCTATTTTGCTTCAGTTCATTTTAAATGAGATGAAGAGAAGAAAGAAGCATTTCTGGATCATGTTCACACATAGGTTCTTCTTCTGTAGATCTTTAACTTGCGTTTGTAGATGGTACGGTGCACTGTGTTCACAGACAGTGATTTGTGCAAGTGTTCTCGAGCCCATGCAGTGATTTCCATGACGAAACCCTGACTTTTTTAATGCAGTGGTGCCTGAGGGCCTTGATCTCATATATAACCAAGACGTATCTTTTTTATGCACAGGGGGAAAGAACATTAGCACAGAGCGAGATGACAAAAGCCATTTTTCTATGGGAGTCTCCACTGGGAAAATAAACTTGTGAACAGTCTTGAATGAATGTGTTGTACATCATGAACTCCATGATAAAGAGCTGGCATTCTCAAGCATGGTGAATAACTTACAGAAGAGAAAATAGAAAGATGGCTCTGCTGGGAGAAAATGCCAGGCTGCTAGAGTACAGCAGGAAAGTTGTGTTATTATCACTTTGATTGCTTGACTCTCTGCAGGCAAGGAGCCAATAGATGTGGTTAGATGGCTGCTTGCCTGAGATCCTTAAGTCAATTATTTTTTGCTCAAACCTCCTTCTCCATTAATTTCCTCTTAGACAGATGTTGGTCTCAGTTTGCCCTGTAATACAATAGAACCTGGCTTGTAAAACAGCAACTGATAATCAAAGTGCAATTTATATTTCAGATTTGATTCGCTGCTGTCATAAAACACATCTCTACTATTGAAATTCTGTGAATCACTCCTCACTTCTTGGCACCTTAACAGTTTTTCTCAGTGAGAAGTGCTGGCACAGGCTGGCATGTACTCCATCACTTCCTCTAACTCTTTTTGACAAACGCTCTCGGCTCAAGTACTGAAGAGCATTGTTAAAGTCAGCACCATAATATTTACTCAAATAATTTGGCACTAGGGTAAATAAGCCACATATTAAGTGATCGCATTGCAGACAGTGTTGGGAAGGTTACTTTTAAAATGTATTCCATTACAGAATACAGAATACATGCCCCGAAATGTATTCTGTAACGTATTCCGTTACGTTACTCAATGAGAGTAACGTATTCTGAATACTTTGGATTACTTAATATATTATCATGCTGTTTACAACTACATGAATGTACTATTGCTGTGATTTATTACTGTTACTGAAGGTCCGCGGCTCCGAACCGTAGTAAAGGGACCTCTGGCTAATACGATGGGTTCTGTGTCGGGCTTGTAGCTGAAAACTAGCTTTACTTTGTTGTCTGGGTCAACTTTGCTAGCGAGAGACAGAGAGAGGCGTTGAAAGGCTGCTCCAACAGAACTTATTGTTTTTGGAGGAAAACACGAACACGGTGTACAGTCGAGTCTTAATAGCTTACTTACAGCTGGGCTCGTCAGGCACTCTTCTTGGCTGCAGTGGTTATTATTATATTTACATGCTTCCAGCTCCCGTTTTTGCTCGATGACAGCTCGTACTTTTCCTTTTTCTCCCTCCCTCGCTCACAGACACATAACGTGTACAGCAGTCCATTCTCCCTGCAGCACGGACTACACTGCCTATGATGCTACATTCTTTAGAGCTATACCTGTAGCATTCTGCCTGTTAGCTTAGCACAACAACAACAAAAAGGCCTCTCTCACCCAGGAAACACGTAGAGAGAGAGAGCGTCACCCCATAACCATGGCAACCTTAACGCTGCCACCTGGAACAACAGAACGTAGCTGTCAAACAAAACCCAAACAGTCCTGACCCGCCACAATATGAAACAGGGAAGTACCGCCGTGTAATCCATTTATTTCAACAAAGTAACTGTATTCTAAATACCACCTTTTTAAACGGTAACTGTAACGGAATACAGTTACTCATATTTTGTATTTTAAATACGTAACGGCGGTACATGTATTCCGTTACTCCCCAACACTGATTGCAGATATATAATAAAAATATGCGTTGCATCAAACTGTGCATTAATTATAATTACATGGATTTCCTACAGCCAACAGCAGGTAATAAGGATTCATTCAAGTCAGCGATGGTGTTGTGGTGCATGTATCCCCAATATCCTCTTTTAGCCTTGATGTGACATGGTGAAAATAATGAGCTGACTCGCTCAAGGGCAATGCACATCACAGGATGCTGGCTTAAGAGGTTTTATCAAGAAAAACATTTCACACCCCTGAGGTTTGTGTTTGGTGGCAAAGTTGTTAGAGAGAGCACATCAGCTCAGTGTGACAGGAGAGAGAAAACCCCTGCAGCTTGCAGCCTGTTATCATCTAACAGTGGACTTATAGAGCCCCTTAAGTGCCTTATCAGTGAGTGTTTTTGTCTTCAAGTTAAAGGAAAGACAAACAGAAACATTTATAGAGATATCTGCAGATAGAGAAAGTATCGGGATTCTTTAATTAGGAAAAGCAACAATATTGATATATGGAGAAACAGTGTTTTAAATGTGAGAGATGACAGGAATATTACTAAAGTAAAAGCACAAACTGTTTAATTACACTATTATTGTCCAGATAATAATGAGGAAAATAGTGTAAAAGTTACATTTTGCATCTTCTTCCACTTTGTTCCACAATGAATAGTGAGGACTTATAGTGGTGTCTTGCTTTTGAAAAATGAAAAAGGAGGGCACTAAATGGGCACACACATTACATACACACCCATCAGATGACAGCGCTGGAGCATGTGTGACTGTAGCAGCAAAATGTGCATGTAGTGCTGATCCATTACACGCTGCTGATGACTCTAACAGAAATGACCAGCGGCCAGATAGGAGGGCAAACAAGGTGCAACCTAATGCCATCATCTGTTTGCATGCATTTTATCAAAAAACGTTAATTTGCTCAGAAAAATGCTTGCAGCTCAGTAATTATGTCCTCGTGTTGTGTCACTGAAGAGGCTCAGCCTTCTGTAGCTGGCTTACCCATACACCTGCAGATATTTGTGGGTGTTATAAATCAGAGAATGAAATGCGCACTCAAAACCACTCATCAGTGGCATAAAGGTTGAGTATACTGAAATGACTCTATAAAGCAAGTGAAGCACT
Organism: Neolamprologus brichardi; assembly: GCF_056152115.1. Taxonomy (NCBI): domain Eukaryota; kingdom Metazoa; phylum Chordata; class Actinopteri; order Cichliformes; family Cichlidae; genus Neolamprologus; species Neolamprologus brichardi. The sequence goes on along the minus strand of NC_142110.1, from coordinate 4,949,751 downwards.
CACTGAATACATCATGCAATAGTTCATCAACCGCATGCAGAATAAAACAATTTGATTAAGAGGAATATGAGAAAGACAGAAAACATATCGAAGCCCATCATGCTGACTTGTGCTGACACGCTATCTGAGCACGTGTGGAAGTCAAGGCAGGTACAACTGTGCAGTGAAAAGGAGGATCTCACTTCACATTGACACTCACCGATGAAGAGGATGGGGAAGGTGATGAAGAGGACAAAAACATGTGGGACCACATTGAGCGCATCCAGGAAACAGCCGTTGTTCAGAACCCCTCCATCCACGTTGTAGGCCATCGAGTTATTCTCGTTTCCACAGAATGCCAAGGACATGGTGGAACCGGGACTCTGCCGGGAACAGGAGGAAAAGGAGGAGGAGGAGGAGAAGAAGAGGATGAGGGGAGGACAGGAGACACAGACGGAGAGATTTAGAAGAAGAGGTTCTCAGAGCATGTCGTCTTTTCAAAAGGAAACACTGACGTCTGCAGTGGATCCCGGTAATTCCCAAGGTGTCTTCCTTCCTGTTCCCTTTCTAATCCAGCTCCCAAATATCAGCTCGAGTGAAAGAGAGGAGACAGAGGAGGAGGGAGGAAGAGGTCAGGGACAGTCACAGTCCAGCGCAGCAGCAGCAGCGGCGGCAGCTCCCTCTCCTCTGTGATAGTTTAAGCAGCTTTTCTGGCCATGCCGGTGAAAAGCATCTGCAGCTCGTCCATCCGCAGTCTGCAGACATCCTCTAAGGCTGAAGCTTCACTTGTGCACAGAGCTGCACAGCTCCACTGGAATACATTCAGACATGTTCGCATTCCTCATAAACGCACACACACACACACTGATCGAGCAGCGACAGCATTCTGCAGTCCACCTGCTATTCCTGTCTCTTTGCAATCGAGAGCTCAAAGTCGACCTTGGGAGAGGAGCGCAGAAGGGGCAGAGTGTGCAGACGAGCTGGAGAGCAACTAAAGGTAGGAGGGGGAGGGTGGAAGGGAACAGTGAATGATGAAGAGCGAGACACTGGGATACAGCTAGTGGATGAACAGTGCAAACGTCATAAAGAAGTACGTGTGAAGCATGAGCAAGCGCATAAAATCGAAATCTCAAAAACATGTTCTTGGGGCTTACATAATTCTAAAACACAATTTTTAATCAAAGTGATAAAAAATGAAAAAACAAACACAATAACGGAATAACCAGGCTCAACACATGAGGAACGATAGCATCAAATATTTATGAATTCCTGGCGTGGATGCATTATGTGCATGGTCCTGCAGAGAGAAATCCCACTGCAGCCAGTAGCAGCCTGCTTGTAGAGCAGGATCAGCAAAGACCCACATGGGAGCAGATTTCAATAATCCATCCGTCAACCGGGGTAGACCGATGGCCTTCTCTTAGCGTTTAAAATGATTTACATTCAATGTAATCCATGGCTGATGACCTTTTACATCGTTGCAGCAAGGAGATAAGCTTAACCGTAATGAGCAGTTTACACATGTGTTTGTTGTTTACACACACAGTTGTCAGCCGATTCACGTACACAGACTCAGACTGTGGTATAACGACAGCAATGTATATTTAATATGAGAAAAAAATACAACTTACTGTAGGTTCAGGCTGAGAACTCATGTTTGAAATGAGGAGAGGTTAAAAAAGACATATCAGAGGGAGAGATGGGAACGCTTTAAAGAGGCCGCCAAATTGGAGGGTGTGTTTGGTATGTGACGCGAGGAGAGCGGGGCATGTAAATGTGCATGACACAGTACAGCTCGAGTTTCCTCTTTGAACTGACATGTGGTCCTGTACTTAAGGCATCTCGAGATATAGACATTAAATTCCAGCTATCTGTTTAAAAGCGAGGTAGTATTTACTTTTGCAAATGTTCGTTACAGTGCACAGCTTTCTGCAAGCAGTGATACCATAAAACAGGATGCAATGCTTTTGCAAGCTTGCATTTATTCAATCCCAGCAGAAGAGAATTATTCTAATTTGACTGATACTTATATACACTTAATATGTAGAAAATAAATAAGTGGATTATGATTGCAAAGCCATAAATGTGTCCAAAATGCAAGAAACAGTAAGGTTCAGGTTGGCCACATATGCTGTAGTGCTTCTAGTTACACTTTAAGCACTGAGATATATGGGAAGTAGGAAAGATATTCCGGTTGGTTTTTGATTTCATCACCCAATATATGATGTTTGGGTCAGCTGCAGCCCTACCTAATCACTTCCTGCACACGTCAAATGTCTTAGTAGATATTAGCTCTATCATTTTGTTTAAAAATAAAGAAAAAATAGGGTTATAGGACCACGTTCAGTTAAACAGAACAGAATACAAATTGTTAAGTCTGCTGGGGGTTACTTGTTTTGGGTTGTTTTCCTTCTACTACCAGCATCAGGCTTCAAATAAAGATTCCTTCTTTATATTACACTGCCCCTAGGCTATTATTATACTTTCGTTCTGTGGTGCCCTACATCAGAGATGGTCATCACTGTATAGCCTGGGGAGGGTTGAAGCATTGGAGTGGGTGAGGACAGAGAAAATGACTAGACAGAGCAGCAGCCTCTCAGAGAGACAAGAGAGGAAAAGTCGACATCATCTTAGCAAACTCACAACACAAAGGGAGAACAATAGATTCTAAAAAAAAAAATCCTAAAATATCAGACCGGCCTCAAAATAGACACTGAGCCACTGTTACGTCATAAAACCCCAAATACAGATTGATGCCAACCAAACGACAGTGGCTTAACTGAAAACAAGGTTTGACTATGTGTTGGTTGAAGTAGTGTGATGATTATGTCTGTGGGTGTAAAGTGAGGGTAAGGGGTGACCAGTGACTCGTGCATTGCATTGTGGCATCCGCGTGCACCTACTTTCTGGGCATTTTTCTCACCTATGAGAGAAAGGGGAAGGGGGAGGTACTTGTTTTTGTGAAATGCTCCCCATCTGCCTGAGACAATTTGTTACCACACTCGGTGCAATGGTCCTGTTGAGAGATCAGCACACTCAATAGTTTAAACTCTCAGAAACTCGCCTCCAGAAATAAGCCTCGGTGATGGATGAACCAATTACAGCGCACACGGGGATTCACTGACTAAATATGAACTGAAATGACTTGTATCATCATTGGATAGGCCTTAATCTGCAGAGAGCTCATATCTGTAAAATGCTGCGTGCAATTAAATCAACTTACGTGTGTCTTTTGTGTGTTTTCGACCTTAATCGTAGGGCTACATGCAGAATATTCGATGCTTTAAATTGAATATCGATCAAGCGACTGAGCAGGTTACAGATATACTGTAGTAGCACTTACCGGTTTATATCGTGAGATCATTGTTCCAGCCTCGTATCTCTGACTTCAGAAACAATCTTCTGTCACATTCGTCGCTTGGATGTTAAAAAAAGAAAAGAGGCAAAATCTCGTAAATAGCACACTCTCATGTGTTCAGAGTGCGCCCGACTTCTCGCTGTCCTACTTGCGTTTGACAGCCCGACCGCAGGCGGTGGTTTACGGGTGAAGGCAAGGAGCTGTCCACGGTGCTGACCCCGGGTACCCAGGAGGGGAAGGAGGAGGAGGAAGAGGAGGGGTTGCAGGAAGAAAGAGGCAGATCTTTCCAGCCAACCTTTGGACTGTTAATGAACCGTAGAGGCAGAACATCGGCAGCTACACGCAGCACAGCGGCCAACCGGCAGCAGACAGATGTCACGTATGAACAATGAGGCGGGAGTGGATGACCGCACAGAGCTTAGAAAAGAGGGAAGCGGAATGCTGCCCAGCAAAGCAGCACACGCGTAATATTACACGAAACCCACGCGGTGCATTCCCTTTATTTTTTTGTGTTTGCCATCTTTAACTTTAACACACCGATTACGAATCTGATGCTGGCCCATTTGATGACACGGAGGATTATCTAAAGCACACGATTCCATTCAATCAGTATTCACGAAGGAGCTTTGTCGCCCCCTGTGGACATTCGGTCACAGCCCTCAGCATAACTTGCAAAAACACGAGTGAATAATCAAGCAGTTGACCTCATGATCCACTTTTGAAAGCAACAAAAGTGGAACCTGGTTTAGTTTAAGCAGTTTCACAGTCAGCTTCAGTTATGTACAAAATCACATCAAGAAGGTCCTGGACTAAAATCCACCAACTGGCAGGGTTTATGGTACCTCCATGCGCCCTCTGAGCCATCATCCATACCTCCCCCCCACAGCCTAAAGTCATACATGTTGGGTTATCTGTTGATTGGCTGTAAGTCTCTATTCTATATGCTACATGCTACACTTCAATAGCCCCCCCTCCATAACAGCTGGAACACCTACTCTACCTGGGATAATCAAGGAAGAATATGGATCAATTAAGCTTAAAATAAATTATAAAAATATACAGTGTATAATGAAAAGCCATTGACACGCACTCACATAATTATTTTTTATTTTTACATGTATTTTCTTTTTGCATCACTAACTTAGAAACAGTGTTTAAAAAGGAAAACATGAAGCAGAAAAATCAGCATGCACAACACAACCTCATTTCCTGTCCTTTAGAGGAGCTATTGATTACAAATTGTCTTTTTTCCCTTTCTTATACTGACAGATGAAAGGAAAGCTTAGGTGTGTCTAAATTAGAAGAAGCGATGAAGATTGGTGGTGACAACTGCATATTGACTGGACCATCCGTTACCAAGCCGAGACAGTGACAGCTCATATACACAGCATGGCTCAATTTTAGAAAGAAAAAGCAAGTAAAGACAAAAAGACCATGTTAGGCAAGTTGATGTGACGTGTTGTGATCGGTGAATCGTGGAAGAATCAAAAATTATAAGCTTCTCAATTAGTCTGGTTTTCTTGGCAGGTTGTAGATGAGATCAAAAGAACGTCCTGCAAGAGAAAAGATCTGTCAGATCTACTTTATCCAACTGCATCAAACACAAACGATTAAATCTGCTGTGCTTTATTAACTGTTAACAAATGTATGCGCTGGAAAAACTTCAGTCACTTCACACTCAGCACTACAGGCCAACACATGCAGCTGAGCACCAAAAACATGAAATCTTTTTATTTATCTTTATATCAAAAACACTCCAGATCCAACCCTGGGAATGGGCTGGTTTCAGAACATGTAACAGTCCCACTGAACAACATGAATCAGAATAACTGCTGAAGGCTGGCAGGAGTCCTAGGCTGCTTTTGTCCATGACCTCATACCACAGAGGTATGGATGTGTTTATTTATGACTCCCTGGGTTGTGATCTGACAGATATATGGAGGCACAGGTCACTGACCGTAAATGTCTTCACTCAAACAGCACAGCTTTATCACCGGACAGGCTGTCTTAGAGTTATTGTCATGCCTTCTTTATGTGGCACTAGCCGAGCTATAACAGGAAGAGAGATTCTTTGCTTTCCTCTAAATGACAGGGAGACTGTCACATGTCCTTAAGAACAACAACAACAAAAAATGGGGCCAAACAAAAACAAGCGCCACACCAAACATCCCCCGGGACGTGCAGTGAAGAAGAGGAGGTTTGAAGACTACGTCGATTACCAGGATGAGGGTGAGGTACAGGAGAGGGAGGGCTAGTGCTGAAGTAGGTAGCCATGTCTGTAAAGTGTTGCACTGCCTTCAAACACCTTTCTGTTCACGGTGTGACTGACTGATGCTGACTTAGGGCTGCATACACATGCACACACACACGCACACACACCTATAAACACCTGAACAAAATCCATTTTATTTCATTAAACTTCTAACAAAATGCTGCATAAATAATAAGAAGAATGTGAATGCTTACACTTCATCCTCATAGTCTTTTGGGGGGGCCACAGCGATCACCACATCGATCCAATCCTGGGGGTGAAAAAACTTTCAATTTGCATGCGACTGAATCGATAGGAGTTATGAACTCAAGCAGCCCGACTGAATCTACAACACACACAATCAAGCAGGGTTGATAAGGTTTTTAATGAAAATCAATAAAACACCATGCTGCACTAAGGGGGTGAAATTTCTACTTAACAAAAAAAGGGGCGGAGCATGGCATTTCATTTAATCTGAATCTCTGGAGTCATACCCCTCCACTGTTCCAGGCTCGAGTCAGAGAGTTTTGCCCCTCAGTCAGTGTGGCATCAATCAGGATCTTCCCATTCACCGCCATGAGTTCATCCCCGGGTACAATCCCACCTACAAAGACAGATGTCACAGATATTTAACTGGGCAACAGCATCAATAGGAGACAACAGCAACACTGTAAATGTGCTCTCTCTCTATATATAGAGAGAGAGAGATAGAGAGATAGATAGAGAGATAGAGAGATAGATAGAGAGATAGAGAGATAGATAGAGAGAGATAGAGAGATAGAGAGATATAGATATATATATATATATATAGATATAGATATATATAGATATAGATATAGATATATAGATATATAGATATATAGATATATATAGATATAGATATATATATATAGATATATATATATAGATATATATATATATCTATATATATAGATATATATATATATATATAGATATATATATAGATATATATATCTATATATATATATATATATATAGATATATATATCTATATATATATATCTATATATATATAGATATATATATATATCTATATATATATAGATATATATATATATAGATATATATATATCTATATATATATATCTATATATATATAGATATATATATATAGATATATATATAGATATATCTATATATATATAGATATATCTATATATATATATATATATATATAGATATATATATATATATATATAGATATATCTATATATATATAGATATATCTATATATATATATATATATATAGATAGATATATCTATATATATATATATATAGATATATCTATATATATATATATATATATATATATATATATATAGATATATCTATATATATATCTATATATATATATATATATATATAGATATATATAGATATATATATATATATATATCTATATATATATATATAGATATATATATATATAGATATATATATATATATATAGATATATATATATAGATATATATATATATAGATATATATATATATATATAGATATATATATATATAGATATATATATATATATAGATATATATATATATAGATATATCTATCTATATAGATATATCTATCTATATAGATATATCTATCTATCTATCTCTATCTCTATCTCTATCTATCTCTATCTATCTCTATCTCTCTATATATCTATCTATATATAGATATAGATATATAGATAGATCTATAGAGATATATATATCTCTATAGATCTATCTCGATAGATCGATAGATCAATAGATATATACACACACACACACACACACACACACACACACACACACACACACACACACACACACACACACACACACACACACACACACAGGTATTTCTACAGTTTGTCTTCACAAAGCTTTTTTTTTTTTTTACTCTTTTTCTAATATTTAGATTGCTTTAGCAGTTCTTAACCCTGTAACACCAACTGTATCATATTTCATATATTGCAAATATGATGCAAATTGATATTTAATTTCTTGCTTATTTGTTTTTTAATTTGTCAGAAGGTTAAATAAATACTCCAGTTTCAAAAAAGTTAAACATTTTCTGGCTATTCAGGTTCACAGGTTTAAGTATGCCTGGATAACACTGATAACTAACACAGTGCCTGTTGTCACAGCAAAGGTGCATGTCACAATAAGGAGGTTTATTGATCCCCTTTGAGGTCAGAGACCGTATCACAATGCCCCTGATGATGTAATTTTACTACAAAAAGAACAGGACTGCCACTCATTCAACCAGAGGCACACACACAAATATTCACCTCATATAAATTTTACAAATAAATAAATGAATCTCTGCCACTGAACCCTTGATGACACCTCAATTCATATCAATAAGATGTGGGTAGGGTAGCTGCATAGGGAGAGACCGCCCACACTAACTGCTGATGCTGATTACTGAAACCACTCAGTTCAGAAAAGAGCTTCAAGGGTTACCCCAAGTAGGATTTCAAAGGGAAAAAAACCTCAAACTTGGTGTGAATGTTGCTGGAACCTGAGGGAGTTGAACACCAGGTTTTAAGACATTTTGATGATGGTCGGCTCATTCTATTATTTCAGGGTCTATACCTTATAATTTAAAGCACCCTGACATGAATTGGTACAACAAAATAAAGCAGAACTGAACTCCTGTTCTGTCAGGTAGAAATAGGAGCTGTTTTATGTGCATGAAAAAAAAAAAGATCAGCTCAGCAGGGAAAACCAAAGACAAACTGCTGTTTACATCAGTTTGTATTGTGCATCTCCATGGTTTCCAGCATTTGTTCAGACTCACTGTTGATGAGTCCGTCTGTCACAGTCAAGCACCAGATTTAATTAGCAAACCGTGGCAAAGAAAACAAGATGCTTCAAGAACTAATGTGGATGTTTAGGTTTTCCAGCTGTTGACGCTAGCAGGACAAAGTCATGTGGCTTGTTAAGAACAAGCAGTTTAAGTAAACAGACATTGACACTTGTATTTAGCGAGTTAACCTTCACTAACATCCACCTTTGCTGAGGTCAACATGCCTGTGAATGAAGCCACTACATCAGTAGCTTTTAAAGCAAAGCTTTAAAAAAACTGAAATACAGATTTTTAGAAATCATGACAAGCAAGTGTGGAGATTAAAAATGAACTAACCGTGCTTATCAGCAGCACCACCCTCATACACTGCAGATACCACCAACTTCCCCAAAGGAGAGTCTGCTCCCCCCTCCAGCGCCAGGTCAAGGTTTCCATCCTTAAGGATGATAAGCAAACACACCATGAGTCATTTTCTTGAATATCTTCCTTTTCCTCTCCGCACAGCAACAAAGGCTCTGCCTACCTTTTTGATTCGCAGCTGCCTCGCATCTCGGCCGGCTATCTGGCTATCAGAGAACTATGACAGAGAAAGGATCGCAGATGGAGAGGCACAAACTAACTGATTAATAAAACAATAAATGAGGTGGCAGCATAATGAATAGCTCGCTACTCTTTGAACATGTGTTTAGCCACAAACAAACAATTTTTAAAATGCAGGACTGTAGGAAAAAAGAGATCACTGCAGCTTTTTAAGTTAACGAAAAGCTGCCTGTTTCACATCAAACTGTTAATGATAATTATAATATGTTTGATCTATTGGCTAGCTACCAGAAATTAGTTATGCAGCAGTATTTAGTCTATTTACCGGCTGACACCTGTCACTTATTGATATTATTACTAAATTAGTTTTTTAACCTATCATTTTCTCCCACTTTATAAATTGTGTCAGCAAGACCAATTTTAATGACATCATTAGGTAAGTAATTAGGCCTATCAGCTGTCTTGATTATCTACTGATCACATGCTTGTAAACAGAACCATCCATTCGCTTCCGCTTATCCTTTTCAGGGTCGCGGGGGGCGCTGGAGCCTATCCCAGCTGTCATAGGGCGAGAGGCGGGGTACACCCTGGACAGGTCGCCAGTCTGTCGCAGGGCCAACACACAGGGACAGACAACCATTCGCGCTCACATTCATACCTAGTGACAATTTGGATTAGCCAATTAACCTATCCCCACAAGCTGCATGTCTTTGGACGGTGGGAGGAAGCCGGAGTACCCGGAGGGAACCCACGCAAACACGGGGAGAACATGCAAACTCCACACAGAGAGACCCCGGCCTGATGGTGGAATTGAACTCAGGACCTTCTTGCTGTGCGGCAACAGCGCACGGTGGCACAAAACCAGTAACAAAACCATTAACTTTATATTTTCACAAATATAAAAATGATGGATCTCTAGTGGTCAAATGCAGTAAGACCATTTTTGTTGCTTAAAAGGTTGAATTTAAAAGTTTGATTTTGATTGATAAAACTGTTGCTGAGATATGACTTTACATCTTTTTTGGAGCCTCACTGCATATTTTAATAGACTGCAATAGCAGAAAGCTTAAAAAAAGACATGATTATATAGTGTGATGGCTGCTAGAAACCACACAATTGAGATACTTAGGTAATATTCATTCGGTCTTTTGTCTTATGTTTACATTATGCTCTAAAGCTTCTGTGATCATAAGTTAACTAATTTGATATTTTGAGTTTACCTGTAACGCATGACAGCACTAAGCTGTAGCCCAAATGGTGGCATAGACTTTGCTTTGCTTGTTATTTTATATAGGTATATGTTATATTAATTATATTTCTGCTCTTTCTGAGTTACCTGACCTCCGCTCCAGTCCTTCCTGGTTTGGCTGAAAGAGGAGGCTGAGGGTGGAGCTGGTTTAAATGCAGAAGCCAATAAAGTGGACTGGACCATCTATTGTGATCATGCAGGGGGAATGGGGCTGTTCTGGAATGATGGTTAGCTGTTATCTCTTTAGTTTTCACCTTTGGTGTATATAATGGTTTATTCATTTGCTATATGACTAGAGCTGTTTCTCATTTGGGCAGGTCAGTTTGTTGAGTTATGTTTTTGTTAAGTGACTTTTGAGTAGCGTTGTTAAGTTAACCTCTTTTATGGGCCCACTTGGTTCTTAAAAACTTTATTTTTGTTATTTTGAATTTTTGTAATCATCTTGTCCTTTTTGGGGGTATAATAAAACCCATTTATTTGAAGATTACATTTGTGCCTGTGTGTTCCTGGCTGCTTGGATCATGACAATAGGGTCATATGCTATAATGGCTTTTGGGAGGATTTGTCAAAGAATCATCTGCTTTTGTAAGAAAGTTTGTGGCTCGTGAAAAAGCAGAAACTGAATTTTGGACTGAATTCATCTAAACAGTCTTTATTTGTGATCTGCAGCACATTCTGCATAGCTGTAGTGTTGGGCTTGGCCATACGATACCATGGAGTAGGGGTCAAAGTCATCCACATATTTCTGAAATCCCTGAAAGAGAATCAAAAGGCAGTTTATTAAAAATGATCAATATGTCAACAGGAAGTTAATAAAGAGTACATCACTGCAGACATGAGCTGTTTAACAAGTCACTGCATGGTGTGCTGGCCAGATTTCCTTTGACAATCACTCCTATGTTAATCTGATAAAGGGGAAACACAGTCATTTATTTAAAAAAAGCACTTTGGCTTTTAAGGCGTTACACAGTTGCTTTGAAAGCCTCACCCCTTAATTCTGTTATCAAGACAATAATTCACACTAACACGCACAGGCAGAAAAACAAATCATTCTAAATGGCTGTTTAATTTCATAGGAAGGAAATAAGAGCAAACGGACATCACATTTACGCAGCTATGATGAGTCAGAGAGGCTCATTTCCTGCTACACAGTGGCTCAAAGTTGGACATAGAAGACGAACTCATTGGTAATGTACGTTTTTATTTGCTGTGGCTGGAGAGAGGAGCCATCAAGCAATGCAAACAGGTGTAGTGTTTAAATATTAAACTAAAGCAACCGTGTTCCTTTCTTCTGGTTATGTAGACTGTACAAGAAACACGTAGACAGAGATATTTCAACCACTTGGAGTCTTCAGTGAGCCTCTATGAGAGAGTTCAAAGCATCACTGCTGTAAAACCAAACCTTTGACATGCATTCCTTTATGGAGCAGACAATACCATCGTCTACTCCAAATCAATAGAAGCTCAGCTACATCAAAAGACAGTGATGCACATGGGGAAAAATGAAGAAGGGCCATCACTGAGGTTTCACTCAATAGCCAAACCTGAGGCGTAAGCACGGAGATTAAAAAAAAGAAAAAAAGAACAGGAGAAAAGCACTGCAGAGTATTAATGGAGAAGGTGACATATGGATTACTTGTCGCTTGTTGTTTGTTTTAAAAGACGAGTTGAAAGGCACCATCCGTTTCAACATTTCAGGAGGCTGAAACACAAAAGGAGGTAAAGACTTTTAGTCCAGTCTGAACACTTTAGACCAGGTTGAGCAGCAGTGTGTTACTGCCCCCTCTGGTTCAAAGTCCGGGTGACTTCTGACCACATTTAGCTACATTTACCTGTAACATAGTTTCAGCTTACCATCTCTGGCTGTTTACATTGACATTACACTATGCCAGCAACTACCAATTGCTACTAAGAAACTGATGATTTTATTGATTATAATAAAACAGAAAAAATATTAATTCTATTAATGCCATCAAATGTTTTGTTGTGCCCAAAAATGCCTGTTTATTATGAATAATAATCCCTTAATGGCTCGTTTCAGCATATCAGTGCTGAAGTGTGTTGTTGTGACTCTGTGACAGTTACTGGAAAAAAAGCTGTTCTGTTGAATTTTAAAATGCAGATTTTAACATTCATAACCTGCCCAGTTTGATCCAAGTTTATTACAAGAAGATTAACTGGTCACCTTTATAATATGAAAACGACAGACTGGGAAACAGCTGGAGAATCAGGGAAACTCATCAGGAGTCTGAGATGAGGCAAAGAGTAATTCTTCAGCCGGCTGATGGCATGCTGTGTCAAAAGTCTGAATGTTTGATGACCCTTTTAAGCTACCGATGGTTTTTATCTTGAGAAAATTTAAAAATTCACTGCAGTGTAATGTGTTTATTACCAGGCCATCAGATCGTAGAGCAGGTCTGTGTGGATCTGGGCGGTGGGTCTGTGACTGAGGCAGCATGACAGGCTTAGACATGACCGGGGCCATCTGACGCCTCTGGTTGGGGGGACTGGGAGCTAGTTGCTAATGGGGAAAGACCAGGTTTCCAAGCAACAACCGAGCAAAGGGTAGCATTGAAATATATATATTTGCTTATTTGGAAAAGCTGCAGAAAATTCAAAAGCACATTATTTTAAATAAACAAAAAAAAAGAAAAGAAGAAGGTGCGATTACAAACGTCAGCAGGACCTTTTGCAGCAAGACTCACCAGGGGGCTGCTTGAAGTTGAAACACGACTGGCATGGGATGTATTTCTCATTACCTGAGCCACAGTGGAATATAATGAAACTTTCAGCCCTCTGGCACAAACAGACCACTCAGGAAAATATCAGCGCAAGACACTCCAAGACCCACACCCGTTCTCTCAGATATCACACCACGGCTGAGAGTTCAAAAGCATCTACTGCAAAGCCCAGAGGCCCAACTGCACACGCACGAACATAAGAAGAAAGAAGAAACCACACACTACAAAGAAACACAAGCAGCTCCCTGTAGATAAAACGTGCTGCTCTCTCTTCATGCATTAAAACATCCGAACACACAAGAGACGACATGCACCTAAACCTGTGCATTAAAGAAAAACTAATGTTGCTATTGAAGATGTAGCAATCTACATCTTCAATAGCAACTCGCATGTTTCGCACATGAGGATCTCTGACCTTTGGACTGGAGGGGTAGGACATTTCACTAGTGTTAGACGAGTAAATCCCTCCTCTGGGGAGATATCTGCCTGCCTCCCACTCGCTCCTGGGTTCTGGTGGACTGGGGGGATGCTGGTGATGATGGTTTTGGTACGCTCTGATGATGCCAAGTCGTTCTTCAGAGTGCTGTGGAGGCGGCGGTGGTGGAGGAGGTGGGGGCGGCGGAGGAGGAGGAGGGGGTGGGGGCGGAGGGGGCCGGGGAGCAGGTTGAGGGGACGATGGAGGTCGCGACACACGAGACGGGTAATGAGAGGAAGGTTGGGGGTGCGGCTGAGGTCTCAGCCTCTTATTCGTCAAGGTGGATGAGGCAGAGGGGGGTTTCCTAGCATTAGGTGGGGAAGGGGGCCGGCGCTGTGGAGACGCCTGAGAGGGAGAGGGGGGATAGTTATGGATGGTTGGATTCAGGTTGGGTGAGCGTGGAGGGAGAGGCAAGGGAGGGGGTGGCTGGCTGGTGCTGGGCTGGGTGGGGGCTAGTCTTTTTAATGGGCCCCTCAAGCTCTGATCCACTTCGTCCAGGTTAATGTCGTCCAGATCAGTGGTGGCCAGGTGAAGACCACCAGGGAAACGCTTCACTTTCGGCTCAGAAGCAGGGGAGCGCGGCGGGGAGAGCTTAGAAGTCAGAATGAAACGGAAAAAAATTCACCTCACATTAATTCACCTTTTAAACCAAATTCTTATCTTATTCTTATCTAATTAAAATCTACCAAATTACACCAAAACATGACTGGCTGAATATTCTGTTCAACAAACAAACGACTGTATTTAATATTCAGCTCGTGGTGCAGTCTCCCTGTTTTTGTTCCATGCAAATGAGTGAACCGATGCCACCTTGCTCATTATTGTTGGGCTGCTGCACCTTCAAAGCAGTATATATGTTCTTTAACCACTATTTTAAAAATTGCATATAAAATTACATTCAGACAGAGGAGGTCTCACTCTGTACCTCGGGGGATTCATTCTCCACACACGAGATCTGCTCCAGTCGTGTCTGACATAGACGCTCCACCCAGTGCTGCACCTTTTCTGACTCCTCTAAGTCTTCCCTCTCCGTCTCTGAAACCTGGTACAGAGTCAGAGCCAGGCAGCATCACACAACAGGAGTCAGTCCTTCACGCATGCTTGCATGCTGATCTATAAAATAACCGATGTATGCAGCTGAACTCAGCGCTTGCTCCTCCGCAACCCCCTCCACATACCTCCTGAACCAGCCGACTGATCTTCAGTTGCTTCTCTCGCTCGTGCATCTCTTCCTTCTCTTTGGCGAGTTTCAGCTCAAACTCCATCTCCTTCTTGTTTTTTCTCTGCTCCTGCAGTGTGTCTGTGTTGGACACTTTCTTCTTTTTCTTCTTTTTGTCTCCTTTCTGACATATCACCAGTTAGTCAGAATACAAGGAAAGAACGGCCAATCCAAACTCAAAAGCACTGCAGGCAAATAAAGCCTAGTGATGCCACACAGTGTACGAATAAAAAACCCTAGCAAACCACTTTCACTTAGTGAATAAAGTTAAAAGCAAAAGCCCTGATTTTAAACGTCTAACCAACACTATAAGAAGACATCACAGCAAACTGAACCCACACAGCTGACAGTACCTTGCGTAATGATGGCAGTTTCCCCTCATATCGATAAAACCAGCCAAATGCTGAAGACAGAAATGAACAGGTCAGGCTTACAAGGATGATTTCAGATTAAACAGTGACATCAAACTCCATCATCCCAGCCAAACAAAGCACTCAAAGAGAGAAATGAATCCATTCATGCTGTCCGAATACAAAAAAAAAAAAAAAAGAAGTTGTAACTGCATTTCAAGTGATGCAAAAAATGTGCTGGAATTAACTTTCAGCAGCTTCTACCAACAAAATAAACAGCTGGAGTAATAATACAAACATAAGACTCCCATTGTGAAACTGTGATTGGCAAAGGAAATCCTGCACTTGTCTTTGCGTTTGCTGCTTCGCGCAGACATCCACCTACAACAGCTGTCGCAATGTCAGCTGAGGCCCCACACTCACTTCTCTGTCCTCCTCGTCCTCCTCATCCTCCTCAGCGAAAGAGTTGACTTCATCAGCATAAAGAAGAGGTCATAAAAAGCAGCACAGCACACAGCGGCGGCAGAGAGAGAGAGCGCAGAGAAACTGGGTGAATGAAGTAAAACACGAGCGCCTCGCTGGTTTCAGAACGAAACACAGGATTCGTGCATTTTAAAAAGAAGACACTGCCGTCGGTCCTTACGAGAACTTTTGGCCTTTGGAGTTGGGGTGGTTCTTGGTGATGGGACCTTTGGACTGGATTTAGGGCTCTTGGGTCTGTCAGTACCATAGTCCTCCTCCCACTCTCTGTTGTGTTTTTTCTCCATAGCTTCAATCCTACAGAGATGTACGAAATTATATACATGTTCAAACAATATTTGCTTGGAAGTTCATCACATTTAAAAGTAATGAGTTGTGCACCTTTCCATTTCCTTCTGATAACGCTCCTCCTCTTCTGCAGCTTTCTGAGAGAGCTCCATCTTTCGTCTATAAAACAAACCAATATCTTCTTGTAAGAGCCAATTAAAGGTTAATTTTATTGGTACTGGTAAAATGATTAGAGGAGAAATATACATGTTTGATGTTAAGAATATAATTTCTAGTTAATTTCAAAATACTGTTTTGTTAAAGGTATAGAATATAGAAGTGCGACATTCTAATGCGCTTTTTAGTATTTTGGGCTTCCGGCACACTGTAATTACGTAGTTGGGGAGTCGGATAAACTGGAAGCAACACAGTTTTTTGACCGAGTCTTGCCATGTAAATTAAAAGTTTCTATAAACATCTTTTTTGCAAGAAAAGTACCTGGACTTGCTCGCGTTTCAAATGCATGTTGCCGGACTGACTCCTAAAGGTGGTACAGAAGAGTGAAATAGAGACGGAGTGCCGCTACTACACTTCTGTTTACACAACATGTTAGTGTACCGGGCTCCAAAGACAAAAATACACTAATCAGCAGTGGGTGAAAGGAATATAGATGTTACTTTGACACCCATGAGCCAGCTAAATAATCTACAGGCAACCCATCGGCCTGCAAAATCTCCAGAGAGCAGTTAATTAGGATTCCCACCCCCCACGATCGATCCAAAGGATCCTCTGCCAGCGTCTTGTGTCCATGCTTTGACATTTAGGTGACCATCGTGGTGCAGGTGGTTTTACTTCTTTGGCTGTTTGGTGTCTGTAATTACAACTTGTCTCCTTTTGAGTGTAAAGTTATAATATACACACATATTATTCATTCCCAGGTATTGCTGGAGATGAATAGTACAACTGAAAGCACTGAAGTTATCAAGGGTATCCTCTGAATTTACAAGCAGCGGGCTAAATTTGTAAATGATTTAATAAAGTGAACATTATAAGATGTATAAGTTAGATTAAAGAGTATTCCTGTGTATTTGTTGATTAATGTTTCTGATGCACACAGCTGGTCATTTTTGCAACGATCTGTTTGTAGATCAGTGGGAAAAGAATAAATAAGTAATCAGTCACTAATTGACTGACTGGATCCAGAGAAGACTGCTTTCTGGTAAATATCGAGGGAACATCAGTCAACGCCTTTGCCATTAGATGATGACATTTCATCTCTGATTATTGACCCAGTTGTTAGTTTACTTTGTACACTTAAGGGCATATTATATTATACTGAGGGACTTTGTTCCCCTGTTTGTTACAATAACAAGTAGCAGCATTTTAATCATTGCAAAAGCCTCCTATTGATGTCCGTTATTTGCATAACATTTGCTCGGAGTTCCCATATTTTTGCATAAATTGTTTCCGCTGCTTACAAAGGTAGTACACTCTCATTGTCTGACATTGTCTGTGGTTTCAGTGTGAACATGCCTTAGCATTATGAAATTTAATGAAGGGGAATTTGATAATAATTCATTGGCAATGTTTTATTAAACAGCCCGTGATTTTCACATCCAGCTGCAGGAGCAAAGCCAGGGGACCACTCCACACAACCAATGGTGAAGCCTTTTAGAGGGCTAAATTTGCATCTAGTAACTGTGTGACATTTTATCACAACAATTTTTTTGTCAGTGTTCTGTAAAATTTGTTGTTTGCACATTTTGATGGTGGAAAAACTCATTTAAATTGTAATTTACTTTCTTTATTGATTTATATAGCACTCTTCACAGGATAAAAACCACAAAGTGCTTCACAATAATATAAAACAGATAAACATAAAATAGTACAATCAAACATGCAGCACAAATCTAATTAAAAGCTAGTCTAAATAAGTGATGATCTCAGGATCAAATTATCTCAGGATCTTTATCAACAACCCACGTAGCAAAATTGGTATGGTCCGGGTCTGGCCCACACAATGTGCTTACATATGGCCCACATACCGCAAAGAATGACGGCCCTTTGGTGGCCCAGACCTGGTTTGCCAAAGGTGGCCCACACATGGGCCAGCACAAGGCCAGTTGCAGACACACTGGTGGTCCTTTGCTGGCCCATGTGTGGGCCACCTTTGGCAAACCAGATCTGGGCCACTAAAGGGCCGTCATTCTTTGCGGTATGTGGGCCATGTGTAAGTTGTGTGCAGCCACGGGCCAGTTGCAGACACACCGCTGGCCCTGTGCTGGCCCAGTGCTGGCCCAGAACAGTTTCAGCTCTGGCCCCAGATGTCAGCCTAATGTGTACCTTAATTAAGCCATGTAATAACAACATGTTTATAATAGTGCAAAAGTAACATAATGAAACTCTGTTCAGACAGTGAATGGCCTGATCCTTATAGAGCATCTTCAACTCTCCTAACCACACACTTTCTCTTAATTGAGTGCTTCCTAACTACATTCATACTCACGACATGCAGACTGGAGGACCCAGGGATCGAACCACTAACCTCCCAATCAATAGGTGACCTACTCTACCACCTGAGCTACAGCCACCCACTGGCAAAGATGAGTAAACCCTCACTAGGTTTTGGACAAAGTGTACACTGACAAACCTGTAAAACCTGCATTTGAAACGTTGGCTATCACAGCAGTATAGTATTACAACATGGCATTTGGGTCTTCTAACTAAAATAGAAAAATAGGAACATAAACAGTGCCATCATTGCCAGACCTGGCCCACATCTGGTTGACATACACCCTGCCATGACACCGGTCAGTCAGAAGTGCCAGCTTGATGCCAGATCCGGGCCAGGCCTGTTTTCTATGAGCCTGGGCCACATAAACCAAACCACAATCGAGCCAGATGTGGCGTGCCATCACATAGACAGTGCCATCTATGCCAGGCCTGGCCCATATCTGGATGGCATACGTCTTATCATGCCAGAAGTCAACCAGCAGTGCCGGCTTGATACCAGATCCGGGCCAGACATGCTTACTATGTGGGAAAGGAAAAATAATAGACTGAAGGGTACATATATGCTTATTATCTATGCTTAGTCCCATGAGTATTTGGACAGCCTCTGTACGCCACCACAGTGGCAAAGAATGAAGACACGACTTTACTTCAGAGGGGTTATTAAAATTATTGCAATAACTGTTTTGGAATTAGATGGATTTTTACACATATTCACCAACTTTCAGAGGCTCAAAACTAACTCTCAGGGGTTTTATAACCAGGTTAGTGACATCTTTTGATTTGAAATCCATGGTGGTATTGCACACAGCCAAACTGTAAGATCTGGTGAACATTTCCTATTTTCCACTCAGAAAGACCAATAGTGGGGCATCAGCTGTTGTTTTACTCTAATAAAAAAGTCCAGCAGACACAAACTAACATCCATATTCATTTGGACATATTGTTCAGATGCTTCTAAAGAATATGAATCCAATACGAACAGTTTAAGAGTTTTTGGCTTCTTGTTGCCTAGAAAGACACCGTGAGAGCACTGATACTACAACAAACATTTACATGTCATATTACTGATGACCTATCTATAGCATAAAAAATATCTTAGTGGCATTTACATTAGTAAGGCTTTCTCCTGTTAGGATTACCTGAAAACATCGTGATCCAAAGCCTAAGTAACATCTGTTTGAACCGAGTCAGGTCAACGTCGTACCTTTGAAGTTAAAGCGACAGCAAGCTTCCTAACTAGCATGAAGTCAGCATCTTGCATTACAACATAAACTATACAACTCCCACCATACACTGCTAAGCTCCATCTCGTGTCAGGACAAGGTTAATTAGAAGTTTTGTGCTGTTCACTCACTGTCTCTCCTTCTCCTGCTGCTCTTTAATGATTTTGTTGGTCTCCAGTGCCACCTTCTTCTGGTGCATCAGCTCCTTCCTCTCCAAGTCCCTGCGGGCCTCCAGTGCCAGACGCTCCTCATCTGTCATAAACAGCTCACTGCCCTGAGAGAGTGAGAGCCACAGACAGTAATGACGGAAAGACATACAGCAGGGGTCCTCAAACTTTAGCTCTGGAGACTGACAGGCAAGTCCAAACCAGTCTGTCTGACCGAGACAAGAGGGGAGATGTCAGTTTTTGGAACCTGACATCCTTGAAGCCTCTCAGAATCATCGAGTAGATCAGCAATTTCTATTACTGGTATATAATTACAATATCCTGTGTTGTTCTTATTAATAGCTGCATCTCTTCTTCTTTTTGGCCCGAGTGTAATTAACTGAAGCAGGTGCTGAACTTAAGAGCAGTCACACCCTAATGTCTGGGTTTGCAGCATTGTTCATACATTCTTCTGTTATTGCACCAAGTCTCGACCCTGGATTCATCAGACCCTTTTTTCCTGTCGTGTCCTGTATATGTCAGTCTTGAAGCATTTGTCCTTGTTACCTCTACTGAGAAGTGGTACAGAGACCACTAAACATCCCTCAAGACCACATGCATCTTTTTGTGACCTTGGCGTATTGATTTTCTGATGGTGTGCTCACTTTTGGTGTTCTTGTTCGTGCTTTGGATGCAACTGATACGGTTCCTGGAAAGTGTTTCAGAGTACAATGCACAGCCTACTTAGAAACCCTCAGCCTGCTGACAGCCTCTTTATCCTTATAACCCTCCTATGACCTGATGGCATGTTTTCAAATGTCACAGTACTGATTAATAAACAATTTTCTGCAGGTAGCGTGAGGTATAGCCACATAAAAGCAGGTGAAAATGGCTGCTGATTTACATCAGCATTAATTATACACACTGTTTCAGCAGAATAGCTCTAACTTAGCTCTAAAACAAAACGCTATGAAATGCATTCTAGAGGTATACTTTATATCACGGTGTTACACTGCATATTGCAAATGTTCTGGATGATTTAATGCTGCAGGGTTCCCCAAATATGCAGAAAAATAACATCATACCAATATGAAAAGCTGTGTCTGACCTGAAGGTGATTTACTGCACACGTCCAAACAAAAGACATACTCACAGATAACGACATTAGACGGGCACCAAGGAAATAAATAAATAAGATGTGAGTGCCTGTCTCTGTTACACAGGCCTCATAACTGAGTCCCAGAGCAAACAACATGATGAGTAACTTGACTGATGATAAACGTCGCTCCTGCAGACAGCGGGGCTGAAGCACAGGCTGGTGCTGTTATGTCTCCAAAACAAACAGACAGATTAATCTGAGCAATGCAGGAATGTAAAGGAGAAACTAAGCAGGAAGCAGAAGTCTCTGTCTCTTCGTCCATGACAGATGATCCCTGAAGTGTTTTACTTTCTCAGAGGAACCTGCTTTCTCAGAAGTGAGGAAAGTGATTTTATCTGAAAGGTTTCTCCACATCTGCATATTATTCTGTAAAGTTATGCAAAATAGTAAAAGATTTTGCCCTTATTAACCTCTTAAGCCCCAAGCCTAACTAATCTCCTGCCTTTTGCCCCGTATCAGGGCGTGTTGGGGCTTAAGAGGTTAAATATCAAGGAAATTTGACGATTCATATGTGACTCGATCGGGAGATTGCCAGCGTTAGACTCTTTATCAAATCCATTTCATTGCATATGGGTTTGATTAAACAAGCTGCAGTAAAAGCATAAACCAAAATTTTATGCACTTATTAATTACATACACTCACCGGACGCTTTATTACATACATCTAACTAGTACCAGATTGGACCCCTATATCCAGTGAAAGATGAATTGCCTTTATCTTTCACTGCAATTATTTTTTAAGGTGTCGGAAACAATCCTTAGAGATTTTGGTCCATATCGATATGATGGCATCACACAGTTGTTCCAGATTTGTCCGGTAGATGTGGTCAACAGCAATGTTCAGGTAGGCTGTGGCAGTTAAACGATGCTCAGTTTTTAATAATGGGCCCAAATTGTGCCATGAAAATATCCCCCACATCATTACACCACCACCAGCAGCAGCAGCCTGACGTACTATACGTACTATATGAAAATTTCCTAAAAAGGACTGATATCCAACACGTTTTGAAATGTTACTTGGTTTTTTGGCATGCTATCATGTGCCCTTTGTGTTGAGTAATAGGTAAGATGCAGATAATGAACAGGTAACTTAAAAATTTAACAGGCAAGTGGCAGAAAATAAGGACAAATAAATCCTCAAATTTCACTTAGCATCCAAGACTGCATTAAATTGTCATTTTCGGGTTACCAATATAAACTGGCCAGATTCAGCAATCATATCCTTTAATACTGATTTTTTTTTGTCCGATGCCAGTTTGTATTCAAAACAAGAGTGTACTTACAGCTCCTGCCAGAACTGTGATAGTCAAACTTCTGCTGCTCTTCAGGACTTTCACGGCCTGTAAATGTTGAAACAGAGGACTTTAAATAGCACTTGTAAAGTTCAGTTTTATGAAATTAAAGAGAAAAAAAACAGACAATCTCTGGAGTCTGCGTTGTGTGTCCTATTTGCATTCATCAGCGTGCGAGTTATTCAGCTAAATATAGGAACACGCTGCAAGCTCGGTTTTGGCCTTCAGCCACAGGAAGGATTTTTGCTGGTTAAACACTAATTTGGCTTTGGTAATGCACCTCAGTGATTTAAGCTGAGAACAAACACAAGCAGTGAGAGAGGGCTTAGCTTTTACTACCATGAGAGGCATAGTTTTTTAAAACAAAAAGAATTAAAAAAAAAAGGAAATAAAAACATAATTAAATTAAGCAAAACATACGTCTCTGTGGTCCATGTTAGTGAAATCCACTCCGTTCACCTCCACAATCTGGTCTCCAGCCTACATTTTGATATGACGCACATATTCACTGTCAATAGATTTATGAGTATCATAATTTAAAACGATCTCTGCAGTCTTTTAGAAAAAAATCACCTCAAGTCCAACTTCTGCAGAGAGGGAGCCTGGCTTGACGTTACTGATGTATATACCAGGTTTTTGGGTTGGACCACTGGATATGCTGATGCCCATGCCCTTGGTACCCACAAGACTGAGGAAAACTTTCTTCTCCTTGATCTCCTTTCCTCCAATGGATGCCAAACCGGCCACGCTGCTTTTTTTCTCCTTGAAGAGTACAGGAGAAGCATTTTAGCTGGCTGCTAAACAAACACCATTAAGAAGAAAGTAGCATCTCATCTCTCACCCCCGATTCAGAAACAAACTGGTCGACAAACTGCCACTTCAGGGGTTCATCTGATGAGCTGGAGAAATGAGAAAAAACTATGAGAATTCAGCCCTGCACAGCAGCAGTATTCTAGAGCACGGCGCAGTTTGTTACAACAGAAATACACAAGTGGATTCATATCTCACGTTTTCACTGGGATCATCCCCACGTCTGCACAGAAAAATAAATAAGATAACACAAGTTAGATCATGTAATGGCACTACTAATGGACAAAGTCTGCGGTTAACCTACGTCGAACTTTGAGTGACACGACATTCTTTGTCTTGATGAGACTGATGACCTCCTCGTGGATACAGGAGGAAATTGAGTATCCATTGATACGCACAATCTCATCACCAACCTATATATGAAGACAGGAGAATATATCATAGATGAGATATTAAATGTCATTATGTAAATTTAAGTGGTTTACAGTCAAATGCTTCCTTCATAAGTCTATTTTACACTTTGTAAGGCTGGTTTAAAACACTAAAAAAATATTCAGTTAAAATTTTAAATCTCCGATTGAAGATTCTTGTATTTGATTGGGCCAGAAATGATCACCATTATCAAAGGTCTCAGTAGTAGTAAAAAGTTACTTTGTTATAACAGTTATAAAAAAAAGCTAAAGCACAAAATGTAAAAAAAAAAAAAAAAGATTAAGTACAATGGTACATATATATAAAACATGAATTAAATAAAAAGCACCATGACAGAACAAAAATACTGGCAAACACCAGTGCTACCCCTCAGCCTCCTAGTGGACACACTGTGGTATCAATTTTAATTTCCTGCCTCGTTCTCCAGTTATTGCATTCATGAACTTGGGTGTCCACGTCACCCACCTGCCCACCCGGTGGGGTGATGACAATACCCATTTAGCTTTTGACAGCAGAGGGGTAAAAACTAAACAGAATTTTAAATAAATATAAGATAAGATTAAATGGAAAAAATAAGCACTAACTGAATTTAAGTTTACTCTTTTACTGACATTTTCTGTTTGTATTCAACTAGAACTAGGAATATTAAATCCACCCCCATTATAAAGAGATATAATTATTCCACATGTGGATAGATTCATAAATAGTGCTGTAACCCTGGTCTGTATATACAGGTCACATAAAACCAGGACAAACAGATTCAGGGATAGCTTCTTTCCCAGAGCTGTCACCGTAGTAAATAAGCACAAAACAATTGAACCTGCTTAACTATACCATACTTGCCATTGTCACTATATTATGCTGCTATCCTGTATATATCGTACTTATTATTGTCTGAGTACTTCGGTTGTTTTATTGTACTTTTTATATTTTACATATAATATACATATACATAAAATACTTATTTATTATTGCATTTTGCACCAAGGGAGTGGCACTCCAATTTCGTTGTACTTTGTACAATGACAATAAAGGCTATTCTATTCTATTCTATATTCTTTTTTTTTTTTAAAGAATAAAAAAATCTGTAGAAACAAACATAAATTATAATTATAGTACCTGTAGGCCCACATTATCAGCTTGTCCATCTTTTATAATCTGGGATATATAAAGACCACAGCCGAACTCAAGCCCTCCTCGGACGCTCAGACCTAGACCATCACGATTAGTCCGATCCAAACGCACCTCTTTTAGCTTCCTGCACACATCAGGTGAGAGAGGAAAATATTAAGCAAGATGTACAAGCCAACATAAGGTGAATGCATGCCAGGGTCAATAACTGCATGCTAAAAAGGCAATAAATAACCATGTTGTACTCACCTTGACTTCTTGGGGGTGAGCAAGTCATACTCCACCTGGTGTTTGAGAGGGATGAGAGGTCGGATGGCGTCAAACAAGGGGAGACGCTTTGGTTCGTTAATTACCAGCTTTAGGTCTCCCACCAGCACTCGCAAATCCATCGACCTGGAAAGTGAGAGGAGGATAATTAGCGGTTTCACAACGATTTACCACATCTGCTAATTTATGCAATTACAAAACGGTGAAAGCTTCCCTTGAAAATCAAACAATATGAGAAAGTCTGCAAAAAAGTGATTTCCAAAAAGGCTGGGATGCTGTGCAAAATGTAGATAATTATTTAAACTCATATTTAATTGTTTCAAAGAGCTAGTGCTTAGTCGTTTTTGTTTCATAATATGCCAAATGGTTTTCAAAGCATGAGATGTCTGGAGTGCAGGTGGGTCAGTTTAGGAACCAGACTCTTTTCCTGATCCGTGTGGGATTTTTCCCTTGACACTGACAAGGAGATGAAAATCTCACTTCTATCAGAGTCTAAACACCTGATTTTTAAAACGTTTGTACTTTACCTTCTGCACCAACTGATGCAATCGATCAGGATTTGCATTTTCTCCTCACAATAAAAAAAGAAACCATCCAAATGTCCCTTTGAGTATTTTTTTAATTTTAGGATAAAGACCAACTGGAACAACAATTAACGCAGCAAAGTAAATGCAATGGTATGAAATTCTTCCAGGTCACCTTCCTTTTGAATAATTAATATGTGCCATTTTAGCTCCATTTGGAGGTTGAACATAAAAAGAGCTTTTGTTGATAACTGGCCAGGCTTGTCGGAGCTCAGTGGAAACTGATCAGAGGCTTAACCAATAAGGTCACAGGACTGTGCCTCTGTACAAAGATTAATTGAAACCTAGACCTATCCCTCCCCCCTCTCGTCTCCTCCAGGACCACATTTTCATCAAAAAACACGACCCAGAGGAGGATTTGAACCAGAGGTGCATTAAAACTGTCAGGGACAAGATTAATGGCTCCTAAATATTATTCATGAAAATATTAAAAGCTAGAGAAAGCATACAGAAGCACAAGATGATGTTTTTTGTATTTAAATCTATACAGATACTACAAAGACCCATACATGCCTACAGTTCCTTCGTTGTAACTTTTTGGCTATAGTTGTGCAAAGTTATTTAAGGACATAATCATCAATGTTTTAGTCATAAAGTGTGAAAAATCAGTGAGGAAATACAACACGCCCTCTGTAGACATGCTGAGCAGTGACAGATGGTACTCACTGGTGATACATGCGGAGGACGTCATACAGGTAATCCTTTTCTGCTTCATTTTCAATCAGCAACTCCACCTGCAAGAAAACACAAGCATCTGGTACCATCCTTCTTCATTAAGCCCCCTGAAACACACTGTATCTCTCCCCTGTTTTCCTGTCAGCTACAGGGGGTGAGCCACCTGTGTGTGTGTGTGTGTGTGTGTGTGTGTGTGTGGGTGTGTGTCCGAGTCATACAAACCTGATGACGGTTCAGTTGCAGCAAGATAGTTTTAAGGAACCGTTTGGGCCAGTCGCTGATATAACACATTTCACCATCTGTCTCCAGCAAAATCTCTCCTATAATAAGCTGAAAGCCTCACTTTCTAAGACATTAAACTTCAGATAACTCCCTGGATGTCCATGTGCTAAACGTGTAATGGGCTGCCCATGTCTTACCATCAAACCCCTGGGAGGAAATAATGGCCACAGGGATGAGGAGAGGCTGCAGTAGGAAGGTCTGGAGTGTCACCTTACATCTCAAAAAGAGGTAAACATTCACACACGCACGCCTCATGTTGAATAATCAGACCTCAAATTAAAGAACAGGCATCATAGAGCACACACCCTCCGAGGACCATTTCTGCTGGGGTTAAAGTTAAGGCAGCGCCACTGAGCCACACAGGGTGTGTGAACGGTCATAAACTTCTCTTTTTCCTGCAGACTGAGCCACATGGACCTTGGCACCATAAACCAGTAAAGTATAGATAACTTGTTAGGCAGACAAGCATTTGTGGTTTAAAGATCAGAACTGTTGTCATACAGTGAGCGTCTCTGTCACAGTGTAGTACCTACAGAATAAAAATGTGTGACTTTTATGCAAATAAAAACACAATAAAATTGCACAATAATCCAATTTTCAGGCAAATCAGACCATAAAACTGACAAACATCCTCAACCAAACAATTAAGACAGTGTCGCAAACAGAAACAAAGCCCATTGTGCCTCATTCACCCCTCAGCCTCTAATTAAACCCGTAAATTGTCGCATCTCTTCCGCTTAGCTGCTCGTATCTGACACGTTATCTAATGCTAAAGCGCCCTTTGTGGAGAGCCTACAATATGGGACTCTGCTTGCCTGCGTGCAGCACAGATGGCTGTGAGGTGATCCCTACATGCTCTGGGGACGAAAAAGCCTTGAACATATCGTGTTCTCTTCCTCTGTTATCTTTGCTGCTGATGACTTTTTGGGGGGGGGGAAGTAGTCAACACCGCCCACACATCAAAGTATAATTTAAAAGTTGATTCGCTGCATGAATGAATCCTGACTCCTAATAACATTTTATACTGCTTGTTGTTGACTATAGTGACCTCTGCCGTGTAACTTTTACCTGAATAAGAATAAGGTACCAATCAAGAGGGAAAGCTGTCTTACAGCAACCTCTTAAGGCTTTAAAGTATGGAAAATTGTGCAAAAATGATTTAAAATTATTTAAGTGTCATCAAAAAGACAAAATCCCCCGACACTCGTTTCACTTGGGCAACAAATGAGATTAGAAGCAGATGTTTCAGCTAAATAAAAAACCGTAAATCTACTACAACAACATTAAAAACAAACAGCAACTTTATTTCTTAATGATATGTTTGAATTACTGTTAAAATAAAAGTTGAGGTTTTTTTGTTTTTGTTTTGTTTTTTTATTCGTCGCTTTGTCGGGCAGGCCTGTCTACGCAACATCTCACCGGCAGACACCTGAGCCAGCCAGCGAAGAGACAACCAGGTAGAAAAAAACCCCAGCTTCATTTAACATCCATTTAATTCATGTAAAATAGTAAAAAATGTTGTTATTTTTATCATACCTTGTGCCTAAATTCTCGAGCAACTTTCCGCTCCATTGTTGAGAAACACCACAAAGCGGTCCGACGTGAGATCTCAGCGTTGGTCAAGTTTGACGGGAAGCGGCCGGAGGTCAATACGTCAAGGTAGTAGGACTGCAATCGGAGCTTCCGGTTAAAAATGTTATAGTGATATGCTTATTCGTCAAAATTAAAGGGGTCTTTGTTGTAAATATAGTCACTTTTCATATTTAAAAACATCGTATCCACAAAATATAATTGCTGTACGCTTTATTTCAAGCTCAAATTTATAATTAAGACCTTTATTTTGAAGGGTTGACTGTGTCGCTTGGACTTCTTGCTAAGTCTGATTAATTTGTTGATAATTAAACAAATAAATAAATAAATGATTGAATAGATAAATGAATTAAATAAAACACACGTCATCATATGTTTTTTATAAATATATTCATGATAATAAAATATTATATTATATTTTTTAGTTTGTTGTCTCTACGGTCCCTAGGTGGCAAAATAACGTCGGTTACGGCTGAGTTTCCTACGAAGAAGAAAAAGGGGCGGTAACTTCCTGGTTTCAAAAGAACAACACCGCGGTGCTGCTACACTGTTTAAAGTTGTAACGGGTGAGTAAAATTCAGAAGTATTTAAGCGAAAAGAAAACCTGGAAAAACGTACGACAGCTATATTGGTGCGCTATATAATATGACATTTCTTATTTCTCATGAATTCATCACCATGAAAAATAAAACATACCTACTCATTTTGCTACGACATGCTATTTTTTATAGATTATTTTTTATGTGAAGTACAAGTTCTTTATGCCCAACTGAATCATTGACGTGGCCGTTTAATATGGGTTTAAAGCGTTAAATTATCCCTCGGCAAGAATAGCGGACTGGTTTTAAAACTCCCGCTCCCCCTACCGCCCAGTCTGTGGCAACCGAGATACACGACTGGTATAAATTACCCTGTTAGCTCTGCAATCCAGATAGTGTTACCTCTTCACTATTATTGCAAAAATGCCACTCTAGAAGTTCTTTTAGTTGACGTATTCACGTGTCATAATAATTAGAAATACTGCAAAGGGTAATATTTTTGCTTGTCCACCAATTCCTAATACAAGATGTGTTTATTTTTTTCTAATGCTGTATTTCACTATTTGTATAATTATATCTGTTCTGCTGACTCCGTTTAAGCTCTTTACATAATTGGACACTTAAAGTATGCGAATATTAAGACCACAAAA
Organism: Neolamprologus brichardi; assembly: GCF_056152115.1. Taxonomy (NCBI): domain Eukaryota; kingdom Metazoa; phylum Chordata; class Actinopteri; order Cichliformes; family Cichlidae; genus Neolamprologus; species Neolamprologus brichardi. Next base: position 4,920,737 of record NC_142110.1, on the reverse strand, counting down.
CTGTTTTAAGTGCTCATGATTTAAAAACAACTGATTATTCATGTAAACCTTTTAAGCATCTGTATATGTATTTTCCATTTTGTTTACAGTGTCTGCAACAGGATGGGGTCCCCAAAGAAACATGCAACACCGCACAGGTAAAGAACATGCATTTGACACGCTGAACGCTGGACTTTTGTTGCCATAGCACAGAGTGAGCCAGAGTAATGCTTTTTACTTTAATCTCCCTAAATGATACTTGGATTTATTGTGACAGTCTGGTTCCCCTACTGTTACAGACTTATCCCACATGGATTAAGCGTTATTACCTAAATGGGTTTAAATTCCTGGGTAATCCTTTACACAGTTTATATGTCATTGGTAAAGTGCTGTGATATTGTAGCTGTTACAGTTACAACCAAAGTGTGAGTCTTCAATGCCCAAATGTAAATTGTATGCCAGTAACATCTTCTTCAAAATGCTTCATGTTCTTTGTTTTCTTTTTCTGTTTTTCACCCAACAGGACTAATATTCGTACCCCGGGTCAGGAGCTTGACTCGCCACTCCCCCCTATTCACGAGCGTCTGGCGCAACTGCGTCCATCCAGAGAGCTTCTGGAGTTCTACAGACAGAAGATTGCCCAGTTTGATAGCGAGCACTTGGAGCTTCTGCAGATGCTGGAAAAGTGTAAAAGCCTCACTGAAGATCAGGTGAGAGATGGGAGTCAATGTGAGAGGCTTTGATGTTAAGCCATTTGTGCCAAAGAATCTTTGCCTGACTAATCTTGCCTCCCTTCATAATGCCCTGAAAGCATAAGCTACAGTGGGAAATACGACAGCGCGAAGGAGAGACTGCAGAGCTTCAGAGTGCCCTGAGTGACATGCAGGTCTACCTTTTCCAAGAGAGAGAGCAGTCTCTGCGGCTTTATGCAGAAAACGACAGACTAAAGATCAGGTAGGTGTACAGTTCAACCTTAATATTGATAAAAGTGAGTCACAGTGCCTGCAGAGAATGATTACTATTCTGTCAATAGTGATGGGTTACTTTACCATCTGGCTTACTGCAACTGACCAAGTATTTATTTTATTTTTTTTACATATTTTTAATAATTAAAACCAGTGGAATGCACAGATATATGTTAACATATTTTGTTAAGAAAGTTGAAGCCTATACAAGTTATTCTTGACTGATAGCAGTAGGTGTGTGGCATTTGATATCTTAATAACTTGTAACCACCATTATCTGTTGTCGCTTCTGTGTATAAAACTTTATTACCATGTAGCCACTGTTTTACAGAGAGCTGGAGGACAGGAAGAAAATCCAACACCTTCTTGCTCTTGTGGGTCCTGATACAGGAGAGATGACATATTTCCACCGGGAACCTCCTCACAAGGTACGTGCTTACTTCATTGTAGGTCATTTTCTGAGTCGATGCTTTGAACTCAAATTTATAATCTCAGTAAGATACACTGGATTAGAGCAGGGCGATATGATCAAAAATATTTATCACGATAAAGATTTGAAAATTTGCGATAACGATATAACTGATGATATAATTGACACTAGACAAAATACTTTACAACTCCACAACTTTATTAGTGCAAAAACCTCATCAATGTATTTTCACTTAAACAAGCAGCTGTTTTTTATCTGCATTAAAGTAATATACAAATTTAACAGTGCAAATGCAAATTCCTCGCTGACAGTTCAACCAAAAGGCATTTCCAGTGGAAACTGGCCGACATATCCTCAGCATAACCATGTATAATATCCACAACACTTAAAGAGGTTATACACACACAATACGGTAATATTATGTTGAAGCACAGTACGTATCACTCCGCGAGGCTCCTGCCTACGGTAGCCGTAATGCTCCGACAATCCATCAAGCGGTGCGGCTTCGTAGCTTAGCAAAGTCGCACTAAAACATTTGACAGATTTTCGAGTGCCGTGTACATAAAATCGTTTCGAGGTCAGTAAACACAACCAGAATTCATACATAAGGCACACGGGATTATAAGGGGCACTGTCGATGTTCAGAAAAATCAAAGGATTGATTTTAAGTGTGCCGTATTTTCCAAACAACACGGTAATAACGACGGCCCGCTAGCATGCTCTACCAAAAATAGTGCTTTGTTGTGTATCTGACGGACGAAAGCTAAACCAGTTCTACCACTGAAGTTGCAGCATCTTTACAAACCAATTCTGGTTCATCGTTTCATTCAATAATCCGCTTTTGCCCTTCTTATTCTCCGTCGACACCATGTGCGTATGACAACAAAGGCACTGCGCATGCGCGTTTTACCCATATTCTATCGCCATATTTCATTTTCTTATCGTTGCCCAACATTATACCGGTATTACCGTGAACGGTATGATATGGCCCAGCCCTACACTGGATTGGCTGGTGCTGCTAAACAGAACTACAGCATTTTTAATGATATTAGCAAAGTGCTTCTAAAAGCAAGCCTCCGTTTGGCTGTTATCATGGTAATGCAGTCAGGCAGTTGTTTAGGGTTATGACATTAAAGCTCCCAGAGTAGTTAAAAATACTGTTGTACTTCTGTTATTGCTATATTTCAGGTCACTATCTCACAGAGGTACCCAGAGTCCAGACTGGAGGAAAGTCTCAGTCTCAGGCCAACGAAGTTGAGACCTGCTGCAACCAGGAGAGGTTTGAAAATATATTTTTCTACAAATAATATTATTTTCTTTCGTCTGATTATTCAAGAAAATGTGAATGTGTTTTATTTGTGTTGTTGTTTTTGTTTGTTTTTAATCAAGTCATCACTACTTATGTATTTAAACCAGCCTTTTGTAATGACCGTGCCATTTTCATTTTATATTTAAGCAGAGAGTGGCAGGAGAACTAAATTTGCAGATAGGGAAAATGGAGAGAGCTTGGAACAATACAACAATGAAAGAGAGACATTGTTGCTACAGGTATGGGCCTACTTTATGTATGCTTGAAATGTGATTTCATTCATATGATCTGTTACAGAAAGTTAAACATTTCTTTCTCTTGTGTGTCCCATGTTTACATTTTGTGGCACATGTCTCCAGGTGGAGGCGTTGCAGGCTCAAATGGAAGAGCAGACTCGCCTGGCCAAAGAGCAGGTGGACGCTCTGCTGGAGGATCGAAAGATTAAAACAGAGGAGGCCGAGGCACAGCGGCAGAGAGATCAGGACCGCATTGCTGCTCTGACTGACAAGTTAGTCTTATAGTTTATGTAGTTTATGATGTCTGTATTTTTAGGTATTTATCATGGTGACTTATAGCTGTTTGTAAAACAAACCTCTAGACTTTTGTCTTCTGATATCGCTGTGGCTGACATTAAATTTCCAGATTTACTTTTATTTATCTCCTTTGACATGTCAGACTCCAGCGAACTCAGAACCTGTTGCATGAGAGCACCAGAGATTTTTTACAGCTAAAGTTTGACACACGAGCTAATGAGAAGAGCTGGATGGTGGAGAAGGATCGCCTGCTGAGGGAACTGGACTCCTGCCACAGCCGTCTTAGGAAGGCCAGGGGTGTCAGCACTGAGTTGGGGCGAACGTGGCAGCCCAGCAGCAGCACAGCCCTCCCTCAGCCTCAGTCAGAGTCAGATCAGCCACACAAAGAGGAGCTAAAGGTAACATTATCTGTTTGTGTTCATGAAAGTCTGAAAGAAGTATTTCCTGATTCCATTTCGCGAGGTTGTATAAATGCCTTTTATTAATGTCTTCAGAATAAATCACAGTTTTTTGGCGAGTTCATTGTAGTCTCTGTTTTTTTCTTTATTCTTTTTTCAAACAGATATTGCAGGAGGAGCTGAAGCAAGCCAACCGTCTGGCAGACATGTACAGGGAGCAGTGCATTACTTTTGAAACAGAACTGTCCCAAATCAGAGAGGAAGGGGATGTGGGCAGGGAAATATTCAAGGTACACCAGTTTGATTGATGGTTCAGTCTGTACAAGCCTTATGCACATCTCTGATTAAATGGTATCTGATGTTGATGGAGATCACCAAGTTTCTTTTTACTGATACCTTGCTTCTGTGTGCAGGAGCGTTCAGAGAAAATGGCCAAGCGCCTCCAGCTGATGACTCAGCGTTATGAGGCATTGGAGAAGAGGAGGGTGATGGAGGTGGAGGGCTTCAAGGCAGACCTTAAACTCCTCAGACAGAAACTCAAAGATGTAGAAAAACAGCTTCTGAAGGTAAAAAGATCCAAACCAATTGATTTTTATCAGATAGTTATTTGTGATCTCAGCATGCCTGTGCTTGTTTTTACATATTATAAGCACTGTGAATGACTTTAATTTTAATGCAAAACAAAGTTAAACAAAACTTTCACTCGTCTTCCTTCAATTTTTCCACCTTGCTCATGTCCAAAATCACATTTTAGTAAGTATTGACTGGGAGATTCTCTTTTCGTCAGGTTACCTTGAATGTGGGGCCCAACCAGGACTTAGCCATCCTTCATGAAGTACGACAAACCAATGCCAGGACCAAAAAGGTTCAGGGCGAGCTGATGGCTCTGAAGGCAAAAATCTTTGGACTTGAAAATGAGCTAAGATACAGCTGAGGATAATGCGCTGATATTTTCTGTAATGTGTAGCTGTGTTTATCTCTGTCGTGGCTGCTTATTCTGCTGTGTTTATTTTTAAAAACTAGACTAAATGTTGTTGATATTTTGTGCTTTGGACGAATAAAAATCGTTGAGTTATTTTAAATCAGTGTACAATCAGTTCTTTATATTTAATTAAAAAAGATGCAGCTTTGAATTTTTTTTACTGTGACAACCAAATGGTTGTCATTTTTATTTTTTGAATTGGTCAGTTTTTTAAATTTTCATATACAGATGAATGTTGGATGTCATCTTGGGATCATGGAACAGACGTTCATGTTTCACATCAAATGTGTAACCTTTATTGAAACAAGTACATACTATTCAAAGTTTACTGAATATGAATTTATTTGTACTTTTAAAATCATGTACTTTTTAAAAAAATATGACATATATAAGAATGTATGCTTACTAATGTGTTACATAGAAGCGTTTCAATAAGGAGAGATTATTAGAAAGGATGAAAATGATTTATTGATGAACAGAATATACACGGTTAGACTCCGATGGCCTGTTCCAGCCGAATGGACCCTGGCTGTAAAAGGGATTAGAGCAGGACCCCCGGAGCTGAGATGAAGGTGGCTTGAATGGAGTTTGAGTGATGAGAGGTGGAGGTGGGTGGCACAAAGGCATCTGCAAAGGAGAATGACAGTAAACTAACTGAAGTAGGTAAAAATGTAAACAAACCTTGCTACTGGTTATAATAACCCAGATAAAATTAAGTAAAGTTTTTGTAAAACTAAGTGCAAATTATCAAGAAAAAATATGTACAAAAAAATAAAATAATTATTCGTATATTTGTTTTGTTTTATACAACTATACATGAAATGTGTCAGAAATTAGGAAAATTAGAGGGGGGAAATGCAAACATGCAAATCATAAAATGTAATCTTTTGGGGTCTTTTTTTTAAAGATAATATAGTTTTGTATCTTTGCCATGAAATTTACAGTTATATATACATGATGTTGAAACAAATAAATAAATAATAATATTAGTATTATGTTCAGGTACAGAGTTTATTGAGTTTCAAAGTTAGTAAGTTACAAAGTGACTTTCATTTCTACAAAAATGATACCCGTGTGGGTTTCCGTTGTTGACGTAATATTGGACCTGGAAGTTCAACGGTTTGCTTCTTTGCGCATGCGTCCTCAGAGCTATGACAAATTGTACCGCTCCTCGGTATACAACCGTATATTACAGTATGAGGAGCGCAGAGTATGGTATTGACTTAGACTGATAAAAATATCATGACCCGGTTCTTCAGCGGTCACATTTGCTAAGTTAGCCGTAACCGTTGGCGCAGCTAAAGCTAGCTCGGTCGTGTCTGTTGTTGTTGTTGTTGTTTACACGTCGCCTTGTCCACTAAAGTGCCTGAAACAATGCAGAGAGTGAGATATTTAAAGAGTGGCTGGCAGCTGCTGAAATCAAGCTGCGAGGGAGCAGCAAAGCAAGCGAACACCCAGTCTTCGTCCTCAAGATGTTATAGCCATGTAAGTCAACGCTTTGTACAAACTGTATTAACGAGAGTGGAGACGGGAGTGCTGATTGAAAGCACGGTGGCGCTCCATCCCATTTCAGTGCTACCTGTCAAAGAAATGTATCCTGACAGAAGAGTATTCAATCTCAAGTTATCCAATTTTTTTTTTAACATTTTTTGCTCAGCCATCTTTGACTTAAATATAAATATTCTAATCTAAAGTTTGGAAATATCCGGTGATTTCTGTGAAGTTTTAGTCTCTTTTGTTAAAGCCCATTCACCCACTTTCAAGTCTTTTTCCACACTTTGAAATCTCAGACCATGTTTGAACACAACTTCACATTTGTCTCATGTGTCTGGGTATTGGCTAACAAAAAAAGTCAAGCAGTCCTGCAGAGTGCCATATTTGAAAACCGCTAATAAAAAATCACATTGGAAAGAGGACTCACAATTTCTGAATGACATAGTTGTATTTTACAAGAAGAAGCACTCAGAGTGCAAACCTCCACCAAGGCTACCAGCTATTAAGGGAAGTATTACATTTTGTATGTATGAATTTTGTTTTTTTTTGTTTGTTTGTTTTTAAAAAAAAGTATTTTAAGAAGTTTGTAGTGCAGTAAAAATTAGGTAAAGGTAGGATTACAGATGTTTACTTTGATTATACAAATATTATGTAGGAGTGGGTAATGGATAATAGGTACTGATTTGCAGCTCTTTTTTCTTGATAATACAATATAATACATTTTGGAGTCAACTCCACAAAGAAAGCTTGAGGTCAGAGGTCAAATATAACATCATTTGGATGCAGACTATATTATTTTTAGTCCCCATATACCAATATCATTTCCTAAATGTTGCCAATACAAACAATGGCAGTAGGATTCTGAAGGTAAAAGAATGAATGTTTGATGTTGTTTGACCTTGAAGGAGAGGTCAGAGGACAAATGTGCCACATTTTACATTTTTATAAAGTATTTTTTTATGTTTACAATGCACACCGAACTTGTAAGGGACTTATAAGGAATGCATGGATGTTTTTCATATTTTTATTTGTCAAATGCAGATCCTCATTAAATTTTATGGTAAGAAATGTGAAAGAACTTTGAGATATTTATATTTGAATATTTCCTTAAATTTCAGTGTGTGAAAAAAAGTGAGTGGATGGGCTCTTTCTTAAACAATATCTAGGAAACTATTTAATATAATAAGCTAAAATCTCAGAACAATTATTATAAATATGTAGAAACTTAGCTCATAGAAGCTGCAGTGGGATCAAAGTCTCGCTCAGTTCAGTGTGCCTGCAGCGATGAGCTCTCAAAGACTGCTCAGAATGCAGTATCAGTTAATGAGTAACCTTATGTTGTCATACTACACATGTCCCCACTCTGTCGCCTGCTCACTCCTCAGGCAAGCAGCTCCTTCGGGCTCCTCTTTGACATTGACGGGGTGCTGGTGAGAGGCAAGACTCCGATCCCTGCAGCCAAGCAGTGCTTCAAAAACCTGGTGGACCGCAGCGGAAAATACAAGGTCCCTGTGGTGTTTGTCACTAATGCTGGGAACTGCATGAGGCAGACAAAAGCGGAACATCTGTCACATCTGCTTGAGGTGGAGGTAAATTGAGAGCCTTTTAAAACATTATCAGTTTGCTTTGTCTCGTGTATTTTGTTTTTAATATTCTTTGATATCAGCCATTTACTCTAGAATCCCTTTATCTCAGGTGTCTCCAGACCAGGTGATGCTATCCCATAGTCCTTTGCGAATGTTTACCCAGTTCCACAAAATGCGTGTGCTGGTCTCCGGACAGGGTCCAGTAGAGGAAGTCGCTCATAAGTATCCTGCAATAACTGGGGTAATCTGGTGCCTGCACTCTGGATGTTGACCTTTAAAGCTGAATGTTCTGTTTATTCACTTGTTTTTCTCCATGCTCCACTTTGTTATCAGTGTTTAATCGCTTCACCCTTTGTTCCCTTTACTGCTTGACAGTCTCTGTGAAGCCCTTTAACAGATTTTTGTTTTTTTGAGTTAGTGGGATTTTGTTTTTGTTTTTGTTTTTAATTCAAGTCAAACATTGTTATTTGAAATATAAAGAAATGCAATAAATTAAACATTGGAAAACATGTTACAAAAAACACCAAATACCCAAAACACTGTTAAGATTTTCTACATATTTTCAGCTTGTAATTCCTGCTCAACCGGTTTGACTTTAACTCGCCAAACTTCAGCCTGGGCTTTCAGGATGTTGTTACTATAGATGTGCTCAGAGAAGCGTACCCAGTCCTAGATGTTGTGGATCACAATAGAAGACCCAAAGATGTTGTAAGTAATACTGTTTAATCCATTTATGTTCAGTTCAGTTACACGTCTTGCCAACTTTGCACAATGTCCTTCAGGTGCCGCCCACTAAAGGTTTACGGCCAATAGATGGTATGTTTCTTTTGCGCAGTCATTACATAATCCCTGAGAATTAACGATTTTCTGGTAATGTGGCCTAATTGTATGTTTTGTTTTTATTTGGTCCTACAGCTGTTGTTTTATTTGGCGAGCCTATTAGATGGGAGACCAACCTCCAGCTTATTGTTGACGTGCTGCTAACTGGTGGGAACCCAGGCAGCACTTGGAGTTCAGCGCATTATCCTCACATCCCCGTCCTGGCATGTAACATGGACCTGCTGTGGATGGCAGAGGCCTGGAATCCCCGGTACACATCAACACCACAGTCTGAAATATTACAACCTTCAAAATTTACAGTATTCTTGTTATACAGTGCCATGGAAAAGCACTATTATCAAAACCTACCTGGCCCTGTGTGAAAAAGTGATCGATCTCTCATTAAATCATGAATTAATTTTGAGTAACCACATTTGAGAGCTGAGTTCAGCTTCACCAGCCACAGTGGCCTGATTACTGAGAAACCTGTTGAATAAAGAAACCTCTTAAATAGAACTTAAGTGAATTAGGCAAAATTATTCAAGAAAGCAACACATCATGCCACACTCTGAAAGGGGTACAAAGGCAAATCATAGTGAAAGCTATGAGAGAAAACGTGGAACACAGGTGAACCTTCCCAAGAGTACCCGGCATACCAAAATGATCCCAGGAGTGCATCACCTATCCAGCAGGTCACACAAGAACCCAGAACAACATCTAAAGGACGTCCAGCAGGACAATGATCCAAAACACACCAGCAAGTGCACCTCTGAATGGCTAAAAACAAAACAAAATCATGGAGTGGTCTATTCAAAGTCCAGATTTAATTCATCATAATTAGCATCTGAACTTAAACGGGCAGTTCATCCTTGAAAACCCTCCGATGTGCCTGAATTAAAACAATTATTTAAAGAGGAGTGGCGCAAAGCTCCTCCACAAATGCTTGCTTGCCAAGTGTGTCACAACCAGTTATTAGGTTTAGGTTTTTTTATATTGGACCAAGTTGGCTTTGATAGCTTTTCCCTTAATAAATGAAATAATTTAAAAACTGCATTTTGTATTTACTCAGGTTATGTCCAATATTAAAATTAGTTCGATCTGTAACGTTAAAGTCACAAATATGACAAATGTGCAAAAAACTAAGAAAGGGAAAAAAACAAACTTTCTCACAACACTGTATTTCCTGTTCTTTGCATCACAGGTTTGGTCATGGTATGTTCCTGGTGTGCTTAGAGTCTCTGTACAAGAAGGTCACAGGATACGAACTCAAGTACGAGGCTCTGATTGGGAAGCCCAGTGTGGTGACTTATAACTACGCTGAGCTGCTGATTAGACAGCAGGCTGAAAGACTTGGCTGGAACACGCCTGTGAAGAGGGTGTATGCTATAGGGTGAGTTTTTCAGTCTACATTTAACACTTAGAAATTCAGTTTAAAAAATAATTTGAACTGAGTCCTTTTTTTGTTTTTTTATAGTGATAATCCCATGGCCGACATATATGGCGCCAACCTCTACAATCGCTACCTCCAGTCTTCTCGTCACACCAAGGCACAGATGCAGGCTCAGAGTGCTGGTGGAAGTATAGATCCCTCAGCTGTTGATGACACCCCTAAAATGACATCAGCAGAACTAGGTGGAGCTTCAGGTGTGGTAGAAAGGGATCTCCCCGAGGGATGTAGCTCAATCCTGGTGTGCACAGGAGTGTACAGCAAAGACCAACAGGAGCTGCTCTCAGACCCAACGCAAACAGTCACAGAACAACGCATCTTCCATGGTCACAGAGACTTCCGCTTCGATCCCAGCCTCACTCAACCGTCCTTCGAGGTGCATGATGTGAAGGAGGCGGTTGAGTTGGTATTTAAGCAGGAAGGCTGGCCACTACAGTAGGGGTCTCCATCTCATAGTCTGATCTTTCACGATTAGCAACAGGTTATCAAACCATTCCCTTGATTATTACAGGGGAGAAGTAGGTGTTACTATGTTATAACGAGCCATAGAGTCAGCTGTGAAAAGGAATAATATGCCGTTTTAACATCGAATACATAGAAGTTGCATTTTAAATCAGTCATCCATAATAGTGCATCAGACCACTGCTGAATTCTTTTAAAAAAGTTTAAGTTTTCAATAATAGACATCACTGTTTCTGAGTCAAGGAATTCAGGTTTTTGAGTACATACATTAAGTTGTCGAAATACACATTTTAGTACTTTAAGTATTGATAAGCTCACGGGTGGATTTCAGGTGGAATTCCTCCACAGTTACATCTTTCCAGCAAGTTTAGACTGATTCAGAAAGAGCTGTACAAAGACACAGTTTTGTGACATTACCACTTCAGGCATTTGCACAGTCAAAAAAAAGACACCCCTATAGGTCCTCATTTGTTTTTACTGCTGTCATATTTTACCTAATTATTTTTTTAAACATGGATGTATAAGCTCTATTTAAGTTGCCAGCTATGAGTGTATTACATCATTTTTTTACTTTAGCCAGCAGCATGTTAAATTTTATTTTCTGAAGTTGGTGGAATTTAACAGTAGGGTTTTTCACATAATGAATAGTGAATGTCTGTTAGAAGACTGCAGTTATAGTTACAGCGCCACTGAAAATACAGTTTTTACATTTGTAACTGGTTTAACAATGTGTGATTTGCAGGTGACTTAAACCTGTGGAATTGTACTTCAAAAGCCATATGATGTGAAAGAACCTTTAAAAAAAGGGGGGATTAAAATGACAAAAGGCTACATGTAAAACTGTAGTGTTTACTGTGCTGGAGTCTGTGTACAAAGTCCTCTGGCAGAGGAGTGGTTTGTCATCACATTCATTATCCTCAGAATAATATTACAACATGTTAAATATTAAAAAGTCAAAACATACAAAACCAGTATTCACACACACACGTTGCAACACACAGTTTCTCTTTAAATAACATCCCATTCTCTGGTAGAGAAACAGGTAAATTGAGTATTCAGGTCTCCATTCCCACTCTTCGAGTGACTCCCTGCTTCAGCCTTCTCGGCACCCACACTTTTTATCTGTAGCCACGGCACTAGGGACCGGGTGAGAGTTGTTACTCAGCATGAACTGAGGAGAGTTTTCAGAGGACTCGTTTATGATGGTCATACCATTGCGTGCCATTAGTTCTCGAGCCATAAGAATGAAGGCAGCCTCTATGTTCTGGGCCTCCTTGGCTGAGGTTTCCAGAGCAGCCAGCACACCACTGTCTTCTGCCAGATTGCAAGCATCCTCAAAGAGCACCTGTCTCTTAGCGTGGAGATCTGACTTATTACCTGCAGTGGTGAACAGAACCAGAGTTGGTAAAAACAGAAGTGAAGCAGATATTTGCAGCTATGATTTGTATCATTTTCAGTTCAATTATTCTTTTAGTGCAACACTTACTACAACCAAGTCTTTAGATCACATTTAAACTTTACCCGTCAAAAACACGGGGCATGTTTCTGACTTTTTGGAATTACGTCTATCCCAACAAACTTAGTAGACTTTAAGTATAAGATACATTTTTTTAGGGTTAATACAGTAAAACAGTCACACACCGGAATCGCTGTTTTAGCACATTATGCATATGTCTTTGGTCTGTAGGTGGACGCTACACGATACACTACCTACAGAGACACAAGAAGAATATCTAAACTCTACATAAAAATACTCTCCCTCACTGGCATGCTCTTTTATGTCATTGACTTATTGCAAATTAATACAACAATACTACATTCAGTTAGTGAGATCAGGATTTGATCTAATCATGAAAATATGGATTTATCCTGCCTTGTATCAACAGCTAAAGCTGCTGGTGTGACATTGTTTGGGATATTTTCTTGACACATATTGTTAACACATTGTTAAACACCACAGTCTACTTCAGTCGTTTTGGTGACCATGTTCATCCCTTTATTAGCACAATCTACGGATCTGCTAATGACTTTGCAAGTGACTTTTGTTTTGTTGTTTGAATTGATTTTGAAACATGTTTTTTGTGACAATATCTACAACTCAAAAATATATTCTGCTCTGTGCAGACAGTTTACATACCAATGAGTATCAATACCACACTGGCAGCTCCGTACAGCTCCACTTCCCTGATCCAGTGTGGAACCGATTCGAATGTGCTGCGTCGAGTGATGTCATAGGCCACCATCGCCCCATGGGCGCTGCGGTAGTAGCTTTGAGTTATGGTGCGGAAACGCTCCTGTCCCGCAGTGTCCCACACCTGCATCTGCAAAACACAGATAACACAAATATGGGTTAACCGGTTATACAGAATAGGTTAAGGATCAACAGCGTACAACTCCTTAGTTATTCAAGTGTGATGTCAGGTTTGTCTGCCGTTTGCAGTTGTTTCTGAACAAATGTCTGCAAATGTCTAAACAGAATTATAAACTAGCAGCTAATAAATCAACACACCCAGAAAGCAAACAGAAACACCGAGGATACTACAGACAGGTTGTCAGCCCCTCCCCTTTCTCTAAAGAACTAAAACAAAAGGACTTCTTTACTTTAAGACAAGAGTGCACCCACACGGATCTCATGAATTGCACGCACCTAAATATGTGGACATGACTGCACTATCAGCTGTGATGCAAGTGCTTAAAATAAAAGTCATCTACCTTCACCTTCTTGCCATCAATGTCCAGGGTACGAACAGTAAAGTCAACACCAATGGTGTTTTGTTGCTTTTCGATGAAGATGCCAGATTTGAAGCTTTGCACCACGCAGGTCTTCCCAACATCTGAGTCACCAACCAAGATGATTTTAAAAAGAAAGTCAAAAGAGTCTTCAATCTCTGGCCCAGCAGTCTGCATGGTGACAAGAGGAACAGAGAGAGAGGGGAAAAAACACTATTTTTTTACTATTGCTGACAGACGAGACCTAATACCCTTGGGCCTCAGTGCAAATGAACCGGTCCCTTCCAAGTTGTGTCAATAAGAACTTGGAATATTTACACAAACAGCAGTCACATCCTTGAGAAAGAAAGGGAAAAATCAATTGTCTACTGGCAGAAGTAACACAGACAGTTTGATCCCTGGTGAAAGATCCATCCAGAGCTGAATAAAAAGTAAAGGTTCTGTCAAATCTAATCTGTCAAATCTAGTGAAGCAGCTTGGTTTTTCTTCTGCTATCTTAAACCCATTCTTTAACCTTTGTTCAACAATCAGAAAAGATTACACTATCAGCTCAGGTATTCCATAGAAATCAATATTCCTTGAGAAAGACTAGTCAGAATCCAAAAGCTGTTTCTTCATCAGAGTTGGTTTCCATATCTACATTACACCAGTAGTCACATTCTTGAAACACAACTAGATTCTGTCCTTCTGCCCTTTAGACTGTCACTCTTTGTGCTTGCTACACCCCTGCGCCACTCAGTTTACTTCTGAGGCAGTATAAGACACGCCTCCTACCTGTGTTGGAAGTTGTGATTTCCAACTGCCAGCCCACCTGCACCACTGCATCTTGGGATATGGATTTTCTTTGTATGTTTAACAGCACTCAATACCTGAAAGAGACAGACAGCAATCATTCATTACCAAAAGCTCTTAAAGGTTGAGCTAAAATTAGTAGCTAGAACTTACCGTAAATTATAGGAGTGAACAAAAGTGTTGAAGGTTCACTCTGAGTGCAGACTTCCCATTTTAAGAGGGTGTGACTGCTACACTTGCAGCCATGCAACTATAAAAATCAGTATTTAAGCATGTGGGCGTGGTCAAGATAACCTGCGGAAGTGCAAACTGAGCATCAGAATAGGCCAGAACGGTGATTTAAGTGACTTTGAATGTGGTATGATTATTGGTCCAATATGGGCTGGTTTGAGTGCTCTTATGGTGACATCTTCCAGCAGGGTAATGCACCAGGTGAAATCATTTCAAACTGGATTCTTGAACATGACGGTGAATTCACTATATTCAAATGGCCTTCACAGTCAACAGATGTCAATCCAGAAGAACACCTTGTTAACTTTGTTGGATTTACTTTAATTTCTTTCTCTGGTTTTGCAGTGCTGGGTTCTCCAAGCAATGATATGGTCTACCAGCATATAACGAGCAAAAGAGGTGTCTTTGAATGCATCACTATTTAAAACAGAAAGTGCTGATTGGGAGATACAACGTATTCCAAGATCATAGGAAGATAGCTGGAGTCATTTATGTTAAATGCATTTATTTTCTGTGTCTCCTCAGTAAGGTATTTAGTTGTTCTTTTAATTACTGTTAGGTTAGAGCAGGGGTGTCAAACTCAAATACACAGTGGGCCAAAATTTAAAACTGGAACAAAGTCGCGGGCTAACATTAATATTCATTGGGAAAAAAATCTTCCTCCAGATATAAGAATGAATCTTTTCTTATGGACTCGAACAAGTTTTGCTGAAAAACTGAATATGGAACAAGCAAAGCTTAATACTAAACAATATATATATATTAGCTGTATAATACCAGTAGGCCAGCTCTAATAGTAATTTGGTATGGCTTCGCGGGCCAAATTTGGCCCACGGGCCAGAGTTTGACACCTATGGGTTAGAGTAACAATTAAATTAAAGCGTGATTTTGCTTCTCTAATATTAGTTGATTCATTTTGTTCCCCTTGTGTCTAAATTTAAGATTCCCTTTCCTTCTCATCTGATCAGTTTTGGTTGCTTGGATTGGTTTGAGCATTGATGTCATTTTATCTCATGTTGCTTCTTACTTTTTAAGTTGTAACATTACTGTTTGACTTTTTTTCCCCAAGGATAAGATAAAGCACTTTTTTCTCAAATTTCTGTGTCCCTGTGACTAACCTTTCACGTGGAGAAAGGTTTTATTTACAAGGCTTCAAATACCTTAGAGCAAACAGCCTACACCCTTACACCCAATAAAACTACTCACGACAAAATGTAATCACATTACATCTTTGTTTTAACAGCTGCCCCCCCCCCCCCCCCCCCCCACACACACACACACACACAATGATTAACAATTAAAGAAAACATAAGCTCTTCTCCCTGATTACAACCAGCTAACACATTCCAAAGCAATCAGGAAACTGTAAAGAGTTAACCACAAAATGAACACAAAGAAACGACACAAAAATACACCAGAAAAGCATAATTTAAATCATTTTACCTCAGGCTTCACACATTGGCATCACAGTGAGATGCTAACACAGACTGAGCATACTGCTCTGAATCTCTCTCTCTCTCTTTCCACCCCCTCACTACATTCTGTCGTCATCTCAGCCCACAGAAGAACAAGGCACAGCTGGACACAGAACAATGTGTGAAGTGTGAGGGGCACTTGACCAAGCTGGGTCTATCTTTGGCTGTGACCACCAGCCACCTTCTTTCTGTCGTGCGGGTGGTGCCTTATTTGTTCAGTGCAATGAAACGTGGTTTTGTTGACCACAGAATGAATGAGACCGAAACAGATCTTTGACTGTGCCACATTTATCCAAATAAAAAAAAAAAGTATTGCAGTACATCTACAGAAAATTGTATTCTGGACTTTTAAATATCTAGTCACACGAACATCATATCAAAATTTGAATAATTCCCTTAATTTAAAAACAAAAACATAAACCAAATACATCTTCACCACAACCACCTTAAGAGAACACAAATCCTTGTGTGACTCAGCACACAAGGATTGTTTTTTTTTTTTAAATTTTGTTTATTTTTTGTTTATTTTTTTCAGAGTCTTGGCCCAGAAGCTGTGGTGGTGCAGAAATCACAGTTAAGCCCGTAACTAAGCTGCCGCATCACAGTCATACACGTCAACCTGCTGTGTCATCTCTTCTGCTGCAAATGTGCTGGACTAAACGTGTTGCTGAGGCTCTGTTGACTTCTTCTCTGTTTCAGAGGTTTCTTGCTTGATGTCTCGAGGGAGGATGGTTCTGGAGGAGGGACATGGATTGGCTTCCAGGGGATTGGATTGACAAAACTGGGCGATGGGTAGGATTTGTCATAGGGACCTAGAGAAAAACAATCCAATGCAACAGTGACACATAAATCTCTGGAAGTCTAATTAAACTAATGAGCTACCGTCTATCTATGGAATGATTATGATGTTTGAGTGAAATAAACCCAATAACGCCAAGTTAATTCAAATAAACATACTTGATGGATAGCTGGGCTTTTTGGGACTAGCTTTGCTTTTTTCATTGGCCTTTGCCAGCCATTCCTTAAACTTCTCTTCAGCCCTCCTACGCCGCTCCATCTCCTGCTCCTCCTTCAGGGAGGCTTCCTCCTGTCAAAAAGATACAAAAGAAATCTCTGAGAAACCATTTGGAATTTAAAAAAGAAGAGACAGCTGAACGAGAGCCTGATTACTTTCTCCTTCTTTTCCTTTTCTATTTTTTCTTGGTTCTTTCTTTGCAGCCAGTCTTTGTACTTTCGTTGAGCTTTCTGTTCAGTCTCGCGCCGTCTCTCCTGCTGCCTCTGCATCTCCTCCTCCTCCTTTCTTTGTTTAAGAAGTTGCTCATGTCTCTCCTAGAATTATAACAAGAAACATAAAAGACTGTAACGTAGCAGATAAGAAGATCAACACAACAATTTTACTTAAGAAGTTGTTTACCTGTTCTGTTTTAAGTTTTAGCCATTCTTGGATCTTCTTTTCCATGATGAGCTTGTTCTGTTCCTGCTCCCGTTCTTGTTTTTCTTTTTTTTCTTTTATTAAGTGCTCCTAATATACGGGACACACGGAGCTTTTATTGGGGTGAAATGGTCACAACAACAAATTACAATCAGAATAAAAACACTTGTCTATTATGGGGATGGGACTAATGACTGCATGCCTTTTCTACTTTCTTTTCCTGCTTAAGACGCTCCTCTTTTACTTTATTCACCAACCACATTTCCCACGCACTGAGGGTAGGTGAAGCTGCAGGCTGCTCCGAAATCGCTTTTGGTAGCTCACATCTATAAAATAAACGCAGATATAAAATTAGCTATGCCCCAAACAAGCCAGAACTAAAGCTGAACTAAAGCTTTACGGCAGCACCTGAATGGTGAAATACTGAGCCTGGAGTCATCCCTCTCTCTGGGGGAAGTGGTCTGCTGATCTGGGATGGATCTCAGTTCTTCTTCGTCACTGTCGAAGCTGTCATGATAGATTGGAGAAAGCAGAGAAAAAGTGTCTTCTTCGTCGGATAGGATTCCGTCGCCAAAGTCCTTTGATGGATGGAAGTCTTTGAGAGGGGTCGAGCTGAAGCCGTTGGGTAGCCTCTCTCCAGACATCACTAGCCAGCAAATCTGCAGCGGACAGCACAAAAGCGAACAAAGTTCGCTAAGTCTTTTCTGTTTTCTTATGTAAAATGTAAAAGAAATGGGTAATGAGGCACATAAATCTGAAATTCCAATGCCAGACACGGACGACGCTATTTGAAAATATGTATTTAGCAGCATGCTAACGTTAGCTCAGCTCCTTAGCTCACTCTAACGTCAACATAAACACATTTTGTGACTTGCTATGAAACATTAGCAGAGCAAACTAGCTTACCGGAAAAAACTAATGCAAACTGGAGCTATTATGTTTAGTTTGACAGGTTAACTGTCTCTTTCCAGGCCAGCTGGTCTCTTCTTCCAATCACGAGTTTGCAGCAGCGGAGGTTAGAAGTGATTTACAAACTTTTTCCCATGATACACCACGCCCCCACGCTCAGCTGGACGCTGTTTTCGTAACCATGGCGACACCACAAAAACGCATGCAGTTTAACAGTCCAAAATCAAACTGCTCAAACAGCTTCACATTTCCACTTTTTATTTAAAGCAATAATGGTACAAAACCTCACGTTTGTATATTACTTCCCAATTTAAATTACACTAAAATATAGGCCACTTTTTTTTTTTTTTTGCTTTAAAGGATTAAATCCGAAAAGAAATTCAAACTTTTTAACTTAATTCTTGTTTTCTAACGCATTAAAGATGTATACTGTACAACCATTCCAATCTGGAAAAAAATTCAAAGACATCATATGAAGCCCAAAATTACCATGACATTCATGTTTGTGATGAGTGTATGACACACTGTGTGTAAACTTTTAGCTGTTTCTTCATTAAAGAAGGCAATTGGGACATTTAAATATGATAAAGCTTCAATCATTTTGTGAGGTTCATTAGAATGACTGCTTCTATCATATTTTGTTACATGGGATATTCCTAAAGGTGGGGAAGACAGAGAAATCAGATATATTGATTGGACTCTTGCTTCATTTCTGGTAGTATTATTGCAAGGTGCTTATCATTAAATGTTGTCAGCATATCAATAAAATGTAGATAAGTCTAAAAATAAGTCTATTAAGGACTGTAGACTGTGTACTTTAATGAATTCCAATGTTCATTGCTTGTTTGGACAGCTAGTTCACCTCCTACAGTGATAAAATGCCGTCTGTCTCAGAGCTCCTCTAGTTGAAGTTAACCTGCACATGCACCCTGTCTCACTCTCACTTAACATTTTGAGTCTAATTACCAGCAGGCCAGTCAAAATGAGGTTGTACGGGGAAGTGAAGAGAAGAGCTGCTTTCACAGAGACATGTAATATTTTGTGAGTGTTTGTAAAACCTTCTGCACTTGTTTATTTTTTTAATGTTACAATAATATCGTACGTTCCCACAATACAACTGTGATCATGTTACCTGAAAACAGTGAGCATGTCAGCAACCATGGTTAACCTCAATCATGGAAAGATTAACCTTCAAAGGGAGACATTAGTTTCTGGGAATACGAGCCCAATAACTAACTACTACTACTCCAGAGCTCCACTTAATAAACTGATTATATTTATCATCACATGACAGACCATTCATTGGCAACATTATTTAAGTCATTATTTATACCAGGTATCTTATAAGATGACTTGAAGTGAAATTGAACCCGTTTGATCTGGATAATAATGCTATCTTCACAGCATTAAAGATCATTATTTAAAAAACAAAAATAAATAAATCAAACAGCCACATGTTTATCTTTTGAAATATTAGAAATATTTTAGGGTTGTCCTCTAAATAGCTCCCATCCATCACTCCTCCTTTATATAGTTTTTCATAATGTGTGAAATCTGAGTAATACATCCACAGTTCCCAGTAAAATAAAGATGGACGAATCAGGTATGGCCATTTGCAGAAAACAGGTGGGTGTGGCTGAGTATACGTGTCCAGTGTCAGAGTCACACCTGGTTGTGAGATTCCAGCTTCTGTTACTCCTTCCCGACAAGGGCAGCAGTTCTCATTCAAAGCTCTTTACTGACAGCATTCACCCCACCAAGCAGAAGAGCTGCCCGGGATGGTAGCTGGAGACTTCAGGAGACTCCCAGAGGGCAGAAGCCCACTGCGACGTATCTCCCACACGCCTCATCTAGACCAGAGACCACGAAAGAAGCCTCGCAAGAAGCTCCAAGTGATCATCTGTGTACTTCTTGTGGAGTTGTTTGAAAGGTTCACTTTCTTTGGGATTGTATGTAACATGATTCTATTTTGCACTGTGAAGCTCGGATATGACAACTACCTCGCTGCAACAGTCAACCTGTGCTTCATAGGAGCCAGCACACTCACCCCTGTTCTGGTTGGCTGGTTTGCAGAAGCCTGTCTAGGAAGGACTAAGGTGCTATACGTGTGTGCGTTTCTTCATTTCTTTGGTAAGACACAAGGGATTAAAGCT
The DNA here is from genome assembly GCF_056152115.1 of Neolamprologus brichardi. Lineage (NCBI taxonomy): Eukaryota > Metazoa > Chordata > Actinopteri > Cichliformes > Cichlidae > Neolamprologus > Neolamprologus brichardi. The sequence goes on along the minus strand of NC_142110.1, from coordinate 4,900,611 downwards.
TGACACAAGTTGGCTGCCAAGAATTTGAAGCCTTATGACTTCTAAAACAGTGTTTACCATCTTGGACTGTATTATTGTGAAAAGCAAGACTAGAGTAAGATCTGATGCCAGATATTAGGCGATGACAGCTGTTTATAATGTTATAATATTTAGGGATGCACTGATACCGATACTGGTATCAGGTATCGGGGCCGATACTGTAAAATGTGTGTGTACTCATACTCGTAAAAGTTAACCGATACCATGAACCGATACCAACTTATTTCATTAATCAGAGGGTGGCTTGTCATTTCTGTTGTAGTTTTTTAGATTGGCCACTAGGGGGACTAAACAGGCACAGGGTTTAGGCGAGTGAGACTGGCAGCTCCAGATAAAAAAGAGAAACTGGAGGCTGCTGTAGCTAGGGTAAGCAAAATGTCAGCAGTGTGGAACAGCCAACTTTAACTCAGGTTTTGGAAACACGATGAAAAATGTCAAAAGAAAATCCACAGGCAGTTAAAATAACAGAGGCTCTGACTCATTTTATCGCTCTGGATGACCAGCCAATGCCGGTCGTGGAAAACATAGGATTGCACCGTCTTCTCAGCATACTCGAGCTGCGATGTGAAATATAATAAATAAACAGAAGTGTTTATTTATTATTCTGAAAGCTCGGGACAGTGCCAATAGTTCAGTGATATTTTGTTAAATTACAATGTGGAGACTCTGCAATAATTTAACAGAAGTGCTTATTTTTCACTTGAAATTTTTTTGTGGTTATTTCTATTAAGATATTATTTATTATCAGCAGAGAATAAAATAAAATCTGTCTTCCAATTCATTGCATTTGTGTGTGTGTGTGGTAGAAGTATCGGTTTTTGTACTCTGTATCGGCAAGTACTCAGATCCAAGTATCGGTATCGTATCGGTTTGAAAAAATTGGTATCGTTGCATCCCTAATAATATTATAATGTATTTATTTTATTTTTAAATGGCAGGAAAACAGGTGGGCAACTTGTACTTCTTTTCATTTGTTTCAGTAATTGTTTTTTGACTACATATCTCATGAATGTATCAAATCAACCATTGCCAAAAAGAAAATATCACTCAGAATCATTAGATGCATCTGCCACTGTAGGTACAGCCATGCTGCCTGTGGTGGCATTTCCCTTTGAGGATTTCTACATCGACAGCCACCACATGACCCACCAGCTGGGGTCTCGGGAGCAGCAGATTCTTTTTTACACTGGCCTGCTGGCTGCTGCACTGGGCATCGGTGGCATCCGAGCTATCCTCTGCCCCATGGGAGCTTACAACCTGCAGGGCTACAACCAGCACCAGCTCCTGACCTTCTTCAACTGGTAGGTGATGAGGCTACTCTGACGCATCATACGTGTAGTTTACCAGTAGATTCATTTTTAGTTCTGCGAGGTTGGGTTTTGTATGGTTTGATTTCAGACAAAAAAAGTAGTAGTGACATGTCTTTGTTATTATATTACAAACAAACCTTTCTGACATAATGGTAATTCTATACTAGAGTGCATGGGGGGTTTCCTCTAAGTAGGGATGCAACGATACCAATTTTTTCAAACCGATACGATACCGATACTTGGATCTGAGTACTTGCCGATACAGAGTACAAAAAACGATACTTCTACCACACACACACACACACACACACACACACACACACACCCACACACACAAATACAATTAATTGGAAGACAGGTTTTATTATATTCCCTGTTGATAAAAAATAAAATCTTAATAAAAATGGCCACAAAAAAATTTCAAGTGAAAAATAAGCACTTCTGTTAAATTATTGCAGAGTCTCCACATTGTAATTTTACAAAATATCACTGAACTATTGGCACTGTCTCGAGCTTTCAGAATAATAAATAAACACTTCTGTTTGGAATAAAATAAATACAAATTAGGTTTGCGAATAAAATAAACTTTTAAAAATTATTGCAGAGTGTCCATATTGTAAACAAACAAACAAAATAATTATTATTAAATAAATAATAAAATATAAAAAATTATAAAATAAATAATAAATAAAATAATAGTTGGCCCCCTAGTGGCCAATCTAAAAAACTACAACAGAAATGACAAGCCACCTTCTGATTAATGAAATAAGTTGGTATCGGTTAACTTTTCCGAGTATGAGTACACACACATTTTACAGTATCGGCCCCGATACCCGATACCAGTATCGGTATCGGTGCATCTCTACCTCTAAGGACTCCTCCTCCTTTCATTGACAAAACAAGTTTAAATTGAACCACCGTAGATGATGAAATTAGCACAAAGATATTTTGGATTTAAGTCTGACCAATATCACTGGCTCACTCTAAGATTTTTTTCTCTTAATTTAGGTTCTACTGGCTGGTGAATCTGAATTCCACTGTTGTGTTTCTGGGCATTGCTTACATCCAGCAATCTGTGGCCAAAAATCTGGGCTTCCTCATCCCCTTCACCTCAGTGCTGCTGGCTCTCATTGCCATACACATGATGCGCAGTAACCTCACCTACAAACCCAAGAAAGGTAAGATACCAAAAAAAGGATTAGAAAGAGAAAACCTCTTCCTCGTCTCCTTTTTTGTACAGGCCACAAAAAGTTAAACTGTTCGTGCTTCATGCTTTTATTGAGCTTAGGTGGATCATTACTGACCACATTGGGAGTTTTCTTGAACTCTTTCAAGATGTGCTGCCTCCACTATCGCTACTTGAGCGGACAGGTAGCATCTTGGCTGGACCGGGCGAAAGAGAATAATGGTGGCCGGTACAGTGAGACTCACGTGGAGAATGCCAAAGTCCTGGCCAAGCTCTTCCCTCTTTACGGGCTTCAGCTGCTCTACAGAGTCTGCCTCACACAGGTAGGTCCCTGAGAAATTACAATGCATGAAGCAGAAAACTGACATGTTTAATCGCCTTCAGGTCTGGTTAAGAAATACGCCTCCCACAGATCCCCTCAGGTTACTACATTCAGACGATGAGCTCCAACCTTCACCTGAAGGACCACCTTTTGCCCATCGCTGCCATGAATGTGATCAGCATCCTGCCTCTGCTGCTCTTAGCGCCACTGATGGAGTGTGTGATGACCTGCTACCTGTCCATGGAAAAAACTCCTCCAGCACCTGTAAAACGTATTAGTGAGTATTTACATGCACGCAAGCCCCAACTAGTTCGCACGTTGTCGTTATTTATCCTCTTAAATATTCCTTTATCTCCTCTCATTCCCTCTTTTTGTCTTGTAATCACAACCTCCCGTTCCTCAGCCCCCTCTCTCATCACCCCACCCTGTCCATCCTCCCCCTCCAGCTCTGGGCCATGCATGTGCCACTCTGTCGGTCCTGGTTGCAGGTTTGACTGAGCTGCAGAGGAAGTCTTACCCCCTGGTGGAGCAGACACGTTCTGGAAAGCTTTTGCAAGTTTCTTCCATGCCGTGTTTCCAACTGGCTCCTCAGTACATCCTGCTCGGTCTGGCAGAAGCTCTTGTCACCCCTGCGTGTGAGTGGGAGACTTACTGTTATGTCTCCGTTTGTGCATATCGTTCTGATTTGTGAAACGAGTATAATGTGGCAAATAAGCAGCAGGAGACATGCTCATACAGTTTCTGTTGTCTGGCAGGCTCCCTCATTTCTTTCCAGCTCACCCCGAGCCACATCAGAGGGATCGCCCTGCACTTCCTCACTCTGTCCTATGGAGGGGGATGTTTTCTCGGTGCCTTTATTATTCAGCTGATGTACTTTCTCTCTGGAGGTAAAATTCAAACAAACAAACAAGAAAATACAAATACAGGACTAACAAATGACATAGAGGCACTGGTACTAAATAGTGATGGGTCGTTCGCGAACGAAATGGCTCTTAGAGCTGGGTCTTTGACGTGAACGACGCGAGCCGGCTCCTTATCGCGAGCCGTCACATGGGTTTTTTTTTTCCTTTCTCTCAGCCTCTCTCTTACGGAGCCCCGCAGGGGACATGGGAGAAAAAAAAATTAAGATGGACTTTTGCGAGATCTCGCAAAAGTTTTGCGAGATCTCGCAAAACAAACTCGGGATCTCGCAAAAGTTTTGCGAGATCTCGCAAAACAAACTCGGGATCTCGCAAAACTTTTGCGAGATCTCGCAAAACAAACTCAGGAACTCGCAAAACTTTTGCGAGATCTCGCAAAACAAACTCGGGATCTCGCAAAACTTTTGCGAGATCTCGCAAAAGTTTTAGCCGCATTCTTTCCATTAGCTTGAAGCTAACGGGAGGTCGAGACCTCCCGTTAGCTTCGAGCTATCGGGAGGTCGAGACCTACTACAGCCGGGAGGAACACCGCTTTCCCGGCACATCGTGCCTCGACCTCCCGGTCGGCTTCGAGCTAGCGTCCGAAGAATGCGGCTAAAACGTTTGCGAGATCTCGCAAAAGTTTTGCGAGATCCCGAGTTTGTTTTGCGAGATCTCGCAAAAGTTTTGCGAGATCCCGAGTTTGTTTTGCGAGATCCTGAGTTTGTTTTGCGAGATCTCGCAAAACTTTTGCGAGATCCCGAGTTAGTTTTGCAAGATCTCGCAAAACTTTTGCGAGATCTCGCAAAAGTCCGTCTTAATTTTTTTTTTCTCCCATGTCCCCTGCGGGGCTCCATACTCTCTCGCACTTTTTTCCCGCTTCACTCCGCACGTGAGCCTTGTGCTTTACGCTGGGCAGAGGGGGGAGGGGCGGTAGTTACACTCAGTAGCACAGGAACAGAGCCAGAGGGAGAGAAAGAGAGCCAGGGACAACAACGTCACATTAGAAAGATATAGTAATCATCCACAACTATTTTCGGTCGCAGATGATAAATGATTCAGAAAGTTTATTCATGCAGGCCCATATGACAGAGAATATGCATCTTCTTTTTGTTTTCATATTTTAATTTATATTTAATTGTGTTGTGGTTTGCAGTGTTTTGTGTTGTTTCACTTTAAATTTGTAAAAGGAAAAAGCTGAAAATTTAAATAGTTAAAATTTGAAATGTGAATAGTTGATTTTTGTATTATATGATTTATTTATTACATTTTATGTGGAGTGAATAAATAAAAGTATATTTACGGTGGCCCCTAGAGACAAAGCACGTACAAACTTCAAATCACGTACAAACTCCAAAACACGTAAAAACACGTACAAACTCCAAAGCACGTAAAAACTCAAAACACGTACAAAAGACAACAGAAGTGCTCCAGGATGCTGGGCGCAGTGTTGAGCTTTTGTTACCTAGTGGCTACACAAGCCAGCAAGTACCAACGACCGGATTTGGTGTGTTTATATATAAACATATATAAATAAAACCACGTTTTTTTACGTTAGTAATTCCTTTTGTGCATAATTTTATATTATTGTTAATAATAAATTAATTAAAGCAACAAAACAACCTGAAGAGCCGGTTCGGAGCCGAAAGAGCCGGCTCTTTTTAGTGAGCCGAACCGAAAGAGCCGGATCTCTAAAAAGAGCCGGAAATCCCATCACTAGTACTAAACACTGTGGTGCTCTGTTACAGGAAGCTTTTACCCAAGCACACTGCATGATGGCAATTTGGAGAGATTCTTCTTCCTCTTGGCCACACTGATGGCTGTAAATACGCTGGCATTTTGGAGTGTGTCATACAGGTACAGTAAAACAGGTAGACGATGGTTGTTCCATGTCCATCCCAGTCTGTTGTAGGTTCATATCAACAGCTGGTAAAGAATTTGATGTTTCAGCAAAAACACATACATAGAGTTTGATATAAGAAAGATGATAACTAAACGGTTTCAGTGTAAACTTTTTATTCAAAGCATGTCTTTACAAGTATTTATATATTTGTAAAAAGAAAAAAAAAGTATCACAGCTCTAAGTGTATTTCTTGTTACATTAATGTTGTGCAGGTACGTGGACCTAAGTGTTCAGGGCAAAGCGCTGACCATCAGCCCTCTGACTGAGAAGCTGCAGCATTACAAGGCCTGTCTGCGCTTCTACGACACTGTAGACCACACCGACTGCATTTTATGAATGATTTCTCTAAAAATGTCCTCTGTTACTGGTGCTAGCACTTTGATACCGAGTCAAAATTTATAGTGATTGACTAAATTGTAAAAATGTAATATATGAAGTGTTCATATTTTATTTATTTTCACGTATATTGTGTATTTAAGTAAACGTCATGAATTGTGAGCTTTGTTTTATTTACATAAATGTGAATTCAGGAGTAAACTGTGACATTTCTATATTGAAAAGGTGAATATTAGTACAATAAACTCAATAAAGAATATTATTATTAGTATGCATGGTCCTTACTTTAAGGCAGTTTAGCTAAAGCAATGACTCTGTTTACGTGACTGAACAGTAGCTGCAATTACAAAGCAATCCTATTTCAAGCTCTCCTCACAATAAAAATCAGACCTAAAGCTATTAACCACTTTTCCAAACAAAGTGTGCTTAAACGTGATCAATTTTAGACATGACACAAACAGAATAACGTAATCTCTTTTTAACCGTCACTTTGAAAAATATATAAACACTTAAAGAGTATAACTACCTTTAAATTATTGCATCTTATATCAGGATAAAGTTCAATACAAATAGTAAATAAACATTATGTAACTATATGTAATTTTGTGAAGGTTTCTCCAGTGAATTATCAGGAAAAAAGGACAAAGGACATCTGTTAATGCATAATTGACACTTAACTATTACAGCTCTGTTGTTTAAACTATAATACATCTCCTAATATTGACGCTCAAAGTTGGTTATAGAAAAGAAATCACGCTAAACATAAACAACAAATAAGATGTACATTTTATTTGGTTAAATTTTTTTAAACCAATTTTTTTTCAGTGGTGAAAATTTTATGGGACTCTGGTTATGACAGCCAAAAAATGCTAAGAAAAATATGACTTTGTTATTATGACATGAGTCTATATGTGGATATAAAGGCCTGTTTGATTCTTCATTTTTTTTACTAGGAAAAAAGGACTCAGAGATCATTTTATCACTTTGTCGATCAATACATTAACATTGGAAACTGTGCACCATCTCGAATGTTGCTTATTCTCAGTGTTGCACCAAGATCCACAGAAAACCCGGGATAGAGGGGCTCGGTGAAGGTTGTCTGGATTTGGTGCAGCAGTGTCAAACTTTCAATCCAGGATACGCTGTAAAAAGCCAGCGTTCCCTCTTCATAATTAAGGTGTACCCCTACTTTGCGGAAGACAGCCGGAGGAATTTGACCTTTGTGAATGTCGTGGTCTTTGTGTTCATCCAGAGCACACATCCGGCACACAAACTGCTGATCGGTCAGGCAGTAAATCTCCTGAAGTTTGTCATGACGGCAACAGATGCTTTCTTTGATATTTATAGAAGCTGTGATCAGTCTGTGTTTTTTAAGAGGCGGTACAATAAAATAAGGTTCCAGATGAGTCTGGCAGTAAGAGGCCAAACACACCTGACAGAACATGCAAGCTTTACGTTTTCTCTCCGTGCAAATGTCACACTGCGCACTTCTCCTTCTGTTTCTTTTGGTATCCCAGTGGGTATAGATGCATTTCACACAGAAGCTGTGTCCGCAGGTATAGTCACTGGATCATTCAGTAACTGTGTACAGATGGAGCACTCAAACAGGTCCTTACTGTGAACCATTTTTCCCGCACAAAATCACAGCGAATTTGAATCTCTTTATAGAGCCGTGGCTTGTTGACAGTTTCCTGTCAATGGGAGGTGCACTCTAGGGTCGCCTTATTCCCGATTTTCCAGCAAATTCCGCTACTGACGCTTCAAAGCTGTAACTTGACTTATGACATAAAACACAGCGATTTCTTCTGTTAGAGAATTAAAAATAGCAGCTAAAGAGCGAGTCTCTCTTTATAATCCAAACAGAGCGAACATAAAAGTGGATTTTTCTCACTTATCATTAGGGGGAAAAAACTTGCTTTTTGAGTGGCGAAACATTCACTTGCGTTAATGGGTCATTGATGCCCCCAAGTGGTCAGTACATAAATGCATGAATAAAAACCTGTCGTGGCAGCATTCACGTGTTTTTTTGATCAGTCCACGCTTGAGCCAAATAAGATATTTATCAAATTCCTGGCCCTATAATACTAAAAGTCGCAATAGAAAAAGAAAAATATCCTCGATAATTAATAAATGAGGTGACAGTGCACTTTAGTATTTCTTACAGGTAATACTATGAAAATCTCTACTGTTAAGTGGTTCAGGGATTTATGGTCAGATGGTGTTTAAAGCTTTCATTATTATTCAGAGACACAATTTCATGATTAATCAGTTATGTTGTCACCAAGAAATTTCTAGGACTGAACTGAAAAATATGAAATGAGCATTTAATCAAACATGTCTCTAACCGCATGTCATCACAACTTTATTTTATTCGTGCAAACATGAATGTAAGAGTATACTGTAATATTACCTCATCAAAAAAGGTAAATTATAGTTTATTAAAATCAGTAAACAATAAATTATTATCATGATCCTTCATTTGAGTCATTTCAGAAAAAGCAATCCTTTACTTTGAGTCAGTTGAGCAGTAGTTTTGCATCGCTTTAAAACAAACAAAAGCTTGTTTTCATTTTGTTCCTCTACCTTACAACACAATAAACTCAAAAAGACTCACCCTCTATGTTTAAAGCTCTAAATATAAATGCAGCATAAATGAGACTTAAGTTACAGAGAAATCATCCTCTCAAAGTCTCTTTGGGCTCAGGTTTAGGCATAAAGGAAGCTGCAAAATCAGCCTTAAAATGAAACACTAAAAAGGCATGTTACATTGTTTATTATGTGTTTTGTATTATTCAAGTCTTTCACAAAACTGCAAATATGGAGGATTTTAGTCACAAGAAGAAGCCGAATAATATGAATTCTCTTCTAAACTCTCAGGGAGTTGAGCTGTTATTACATTTTACATCTTGATATAAAAACTAACGAGGTAAGAGTCATCAAAAAGTGCCAAATGTCAGATTTTACATTTAACAACCATCTTGGGAAAGACTTAAAAAATATCCACTGTTTAACTCGCACAGCAGAAACCTCAGAAATATTCATATATTTGTGTCGAGCTATTTGGATTTCCCTTGCGACTAATTCCACCCAAGCCACTTTCACTTTTCCCGCTATTTGGACACTGAAGTAGCTGAATTGCTCATGTTATGTTTATTATCAAATATGTCTTAATGTCTTAAAAGTATCAATTTATTTACTTGAAAGGGGGAAAAGGTAAAGAAAGTTGATCAATCAGTGTTTTGATGCAGTTTTACTACTATTTAAAAGAAAAAAGATGGATAATAAAAGGAAAGGTAATTGTTTACTGTTCGATTCTTGATTTTTAACTGAGAAAAAAGTACTCAGAGATTATTTTTATCACTTTGTCAACCGAGGGAAATTGGGTTAAGGCAGCCAGCCGTGCCAGCTAGATGTTGCTTATTTTCAGTGTTGCACCAAGATCCACAGAAAACCCGGGATAGAGGGGCTCGGTGAAGGTTGTCTGGATTTGGTGCAGCAGTGTCAAACTTTCAACCCCAGATACGCTGTAAAAAGCCAGCGTTCCCTCTTCATAATTAAGGTGTACCCCTACTTTGCAGGAGACAGCCGGAGGAATTTGACCTTTGTGAAGATTATTGTGCCAGAACGTGCAACCAGAAGGAGAGCAGATTAATTTCCAGGACAGAGCATTGTGGCCAAAACAGCAATCTTTCCCTGAACCCTTTCTTCCTATCCCTCTGTACGACACAGCCACCTCAACTATGCCACCATCCCACTCCACCTCCCAGTAGTGGTTTCCTCTGAGGCCATTTTTACACAGAGCCTGGTAAAAGTATGTGAATCTGTCAGGGTGATCTGGATGAGCCTGGTCCTTGCCACACCATGATATCTCTTTCTTTGTATCAGAGAGGTAAAGACAAGCTGCTACAATGTCAGGATCCACCTCGATTTTGGAGTCTGCAGGGAAAATGAAAAACTCATTGATTGACTCGCTTACGCTCTCAAATATGTCTGTAGTCATTAACATCATGCTTACTCTTATATTTCATCAGAAGTTCTGTCCTTGTCCGTCCCTCCTGCGGCCTTGTCCTTCTTGACACTTGTAAGGAAAAACACAAAAAGCATAGTTTTTAAGTAAACAAGGTGAGACCACAGTTATGATGTTTAAAAATCTCAAATGATCTCAAATGATCACACTTACTGATGTTTTTTCCAGAATAATCCATTAGATTGTTTTTTTCTTCGTCGCTCATCTTTTTCATTTTATTCTTTTGTGCAGTGACAAACTTTGTCAGGTTGTCAAGCTCTCTGTGTGAGTCTGTGAGCACAGGGAGGTCACCCAGGGTTTGGAAGCCCTGCACACGTAGACATTAATATTAATATTTAACCTCACAAACTGGAGACGAAATGAGACATAAGCCTAAAGTATCAAAAAGCAGCCATAACCTGAAGAAACTGAATGGGATCCTCTGTTTGTGAAAGCTGACAGATTTTACTCTCTCTCCTCCTTAACTCAAACACTTCACGCTTCAGCTGCCCGAGGTGGTGTTCGGTCCAGTCCACTCCAGCTTTCTCAGCCTCTCCAACTTTCTCTCTCATCTCAGAGCACTTCTTCCTCAGGAAGTGGGTGTACAGCAGGATACGTTCCTCACAGACCCGCTCAAAGTCATCACACGCCTCCCAGGCAGCGTCCTGTAGGAAAAATGTACTATTTGCTAGAGGTGGGAATCACCATACATCCCACGATACGATATTATCACAATACTTAACGCACGATACGATATTATTGCAATTTTTAAAAATATTTTGCGATATTCAGATTCTGTATATAAAGGTAAACTTTATCAATATTCATTTTATCTAATATCAAAGTCTCACACTCAGTCTTTCTCTCATTTCAGTTTTCTTGTTGACAAACTGAACGGTTTGTATTACAGTCTAGTCCAACTTAACTGAACGCAACCATCTGGTACAATTATAGCTATTCTGAACTATGCAGTTTATGAAAACTATGCAGCCCCTTCAGCAACTGAAGAATTTGAAAGTAAATTAAAACAAAATATAATTTTACATTAAATAAAAGTTTTAAACTTAATTAAAATAAAACATGTCTTAAATTAAAATAAGTAAACTGTCATGTTTATTGCTGCCAAAAAAAAGTTAAACACATTTGGACAGTGAAGGAATGTCAGGATTCTTGCTCAGAAAAAGGATCAACATGCTCTGAAGTCAGAGCACAAAAACCTTTTTTGTAACAAAATATCGATTTCTGCTGTCCCTGTATCGATACATTATTAGCAAACAAAATATCACGATGCTACACAGTATCGATTTTTTTCCCCACCCCTACTATTTGCCTGCTATGACTGTTACAATAGTGATCCAAGCCAAATAAACAAGTCACATTCAATCACTGACTGAATTGCTGACTTGTAAACTCTCACACCAATTTGGTGCTCAGCATCTTGGCTTAGGACACGCGGTAGTTAATACTCCTATTAATTTTAAATACTGTTTGTTGATTTGTTTTTTTACATTAAATGAATGATTGATTCTAAGCCAGGTTTGTTCACCCCTCCCACTGAGTCCCAAACATGAACCTTGTATTACTCTAACAGTTCCACTAACCTTTTGAAATAATGTCAACAGAGCACCGACTCACAGCTGTCATCGCACTGGCTGAAAACAAATGATTTCCCCCCCTTAGCTGCACTGCTAATTTTTAAGGTTTACATACTTTTCCCACTCAAAATGAGATAAAACTTTGTATTTAAAAACACAAAAAATCCTTTGCTGAACCAAACAAATGCATATTTATGTTTGTGGATAACACTCACTCTTATAGAGCCTGCAGCTTCCACCAGCTTTTCCATTTTGGCGTCTGAAGCCAGCACTCTGTCTGTGATTACCCATTTGGTCTTTTCCAGGTGTCTCTGTTAAACAAATGCAGAAACTTTTCAGGACCTCATAAATGCCGTGCAACAGATGTTGACAACATGGGACTAAACGGACTAACCTGCATCTCTTGCTTTTCTTCTGTGATGGATATAGTGTTATGGCCTTTGTGTTCATCCACCGCACACATGAGGCACAGGAACTGCCGATCGGTGCGGCAGTAAAGCTCCTGAAGTTTGTCGTGACGACTGCAGATGCTTTCTTTGATCCTCGTAGAAGCTTTTACTAGTTTGTGCTTTTGTAGCGGTGGCACCTGAAAATGAGGTTCCAGGTGAGCCTCGCAGTAAGAGGCTAAACACACCTGACAAAACATGTGAGCTTTGCGTTTCCTCCCTGTGCAAAAGTCACACTGCACATCCCCAGGTGCAGCATAAATGTTATCATCAGAAGCTACGGTAGGAGCAGCACCTTGTCTGGTTGTTTTCTTATGTTCCTCTAACAAGTTAGCCAGAATGGTGTTCCTCTTCAAAACAGGCCTTCTGTTAAAAGTCTGCCTGCACTGAGGGCAGCTGTAAGTTTCTTTACTGTCATGTTTTGTATCCCAGAAAGTATTGATACATTTCATACAGTAGCTGTGTCCACAAGTAGTAGTGACTGGATCCTCCAATAATCCCAAACATACGGAGCAGTCAAATAGATCCACAGCGTGAGCCATTTTCTTCCTCCACAACAGAAGTTACTTTCTCTTTCTCTGAGGAAGGAGTGGCTTAAAGGCAGCTTGTTCCTAGTAGGAGGGCACTCAGACCTCATTGACAGCACAATAAACGCCCGCTATTCCGATTTAAAGAATAACTGCATTAACTGGAAGTGAAAGTATTTGTGTGAAACTTTCAGCCTTTCATCAAATGCAGTCATGACCTTTTACCTAGATTCAAAACTATTTCTCTTTCAGAAAGAAATGCCATTTAGATACAGGTCAGTAAAACAACCCCTGCTTTCCTTTTGGCTATTTTGAAAGAAGTAATTTGCTAAGTTAGAGTTTATTCTTCACATTCTGGCCAAACCACAGGACACTCGTAGATATACATGGTTTAGTGAGCTGCACAACCTTTTTTAAAGCAATTAAATAAGTTTATTTCCTTTTTGTTGTTTTGGTTCTTATGAGTTATGTTGGCAGAATTTGGTTTCACTTTTGAGTTTGTAACATTAACTTCCTAATACCTGAATTCTTCCACGGCATGCATTTTTAGTTTCTCTTTGTTATTTGGACATATTCGGCCCAATGAATGTAAAAACAAAGAATTACAAGATTTTTTTTTTTTTTACCTTATTTTTGTTTTTAAGAAAAATAAGAGCCACATATGAGCATATTCATTTAAAATTTTGATAGAACAGTAGCAGTATAATGTCCTCGAAAGTGGATATCAAGCCTCAGTAAAGCAAAATTGAGTATTTTGGTCTAAATAACCCAAATGTGATGTCCACATATGTGGACGCCAGGTCCTAAGAGGTTAAATAATATACAAATAAAATCCTCTATGGTAGCTGGGATAGGCTGGAACCTATCCCAGCTATCAGATGGTGAGAGGTGGACGGGTCGCCAGACAGGCAACCATTCGCAGTCACCCTTATGGGTAATTTAGAATTACAGATTAACCTAAACCCCTCTAATTGCCTATCTTTGGACTGTGGGAGAAAGCAAGAGTACCCAGAGAACATGACAACTCCACACAAAAAGGTCCTGGCCAGATGGTGGAGTCAAACTTGGGATCTTCTTGCTATAAGGCAACAGTGCTAACCACCGTGCACCATAAAAATAATAATAATAGCATCTTAAAATGCAGTTCTATGGATCTGTATTTGCAAGATTACACTTAGAAATGAGTCTTTTGAGAAGAAGAATTCCACTTTTATTGACATAATTAAACAGTCACATAATGGTTTGAGAATTCTCAGCATTGACATTTCTGTAGAGGATTTTCTCTATGAATATATTAGTGCACGTTTATGTAACATGTGCACAAACACACTTGCCAAATAAATTCAGTTCAGTAAATGTTAGCCTAATGTCTTTAGCCTCACAAACAAAAATAGTTTAAACAAGGACGCTTTAGCTATAATGAGCAAGAGTCAACAGACTGTATTATTATACTGAAGAGTACTTTGGGAATACTGATAAACATGTACTGATACACCTGATGTAATTCTGGTGCTTCTGATGTCCCTTTACTCTGGTGTGATTATCCTAACGGAGGCTCCTCTGGAGACCATGAACCCAGGGTACAGAGGCTGGGAGAATGTGGTCTGAACTCTGTGAACGAGCACCATTTGACCAGAATCAGACACGCTGTAGAAGGACAGGCTCCCTCCCTTGTGGTTCAAATACACTCCCACTGTAGAGGAACAGGGGACGGGTATTCTAGTTTTGACTTCATTGTGCCAAAAAGCGCAACAGGAGCTAGAAAGAGAAATGCACCAGGACTGGTCGGTGTAGCCGAAGCCACTTTCTTCCAGCTCTGTTCCTTTATAGCACAGGGCTACTTCAACCCGTGGCCCTTTCCATTCAACCTCCCAGTAGCAAGCACCAGATAAACCCTCAGTGCACAACACTTGATCATATTTGGTAAATCTATCTGGGTGGTAAGGGTACCTCTGGGGGTTTTTAGCCCAGGTTACTTTTGTGTTTCCATCAGAGAGCAACAGGTTTTCAAATGCTGTGTTGGGATCCAATGTTATGCAGCAGGAATCTGAAAAGTACAATGTCAGGAAATATTCACTCAAGGAAATCAAAGTAACGGAAAGCACAGAAACTGAATAAAAATATGTACAGTAAACAAATGACTCACACATAGAAAACTCCTCTCTTGTCTTGGGATCAGGATCAACTTCAACTAAAAGTACAAAACATGATATTATTGAAAGTAGCACTTCCTGTTCTATTTAATTAAAAACGATTAGCATGATTTTACTAAGCGTTATTTTAGCTAACTTCTCATCTTACTTGTCTCAGATATTTGTGCAATGCTCTTGGCCACGCTTTCCATTTTGTCTCTCAGGTCAGAAATAGCTTTTGTGACAAAGTCGAAAGGTGTGTGCAGTTGGATGTTCACATCAGAAGACAGATCAGGGTCTGTACAGTCAAAAATGGCCTGGAAGTGCTGTAAACATGCAAAACACATCATTAACTGCTGCCCTGCACACAATATGATCCACGTATTTGACTGTTTGCGTACCTGCAGGAAATTAATGTGATCTTCAGTGAGCGACAGCTGCTTCAGTTGGTCCTCTCGCTTCCTCAGCTCGCCGATTTCCTTCTCCAGCCGATCCACAAGCTCCCCAGCGCGACTCAACGCGGCCTTCTCCTGATCTCTGATCAGATCGTTCACGGCATAGCGCCTTTTGTCTGCCTTCAGAACAATCTCAGCATAGGCTTTCTCATTTTGAGCAACTGCTGCATCACTTGAAGCCTGAGCAGTAAAAAAATTCCATTTAACATCTCACAGTTGTTGGTTTAAGAGCTTAATTTAATTAATTTCATTTAATTTCTAGACAACCTTATAATTTTATCTTGTTAAGAATTTACATGACGTTTTGGAAGTGACAAATTTATTCTTGATTACACTTTTTTTCCTTTGAGGTAACAAAAAACCTTCACAAGAATAGGATAAGAGGACATAAAGGAACAATGCTGGTTACTTTGCAGAAACAGATTTTTAAGGAAAACTTTACATTACATAACACAGATTCAAAACTTCACCTTCAGTCCTTTAGTTTTCTGTCTTAGTTGCCGGAGCTGCTTGTCTTTTTCTTGAATGCCTTGCTGGATTATTTGTTTCTTCTTTCCAAGTTGTTTCTAAAAGTCATCATTACAAAATCATCAAAGTTTAAAACTTTAGAAATGATAAATTACAGAAATACAGCTGAATATAAAAAGTCCCTTAAAACCCTATGACTGCTATAACAGAAGCTCTAGCAGTAACTTTAAATTGAAATTCACAGCAGCATGGATGATGGTTGGAAGTCTACAACTATATTATTACCTGCTTCTTTTTTCTCTCTGCTGCAGCCGAGACAGTGTCATGGCCTTTATGTTCGTCCATCACACAAAGGAGACAAACGCACTGCCCATCACTGCGACAGTAGACTTCGAGTAGCTTGTCGTGCTTGGAGCAGATCTTCTCTTGTATGGAAGCTGACACTTCGACCAACTTGTGCCTCTTAAACGCAGCAGACTTATAGTGAGGTTGCAAGTGAGTGGCACAGTAAGATGCCAGACATACCAGGCAAGACTTAACAGCTTTCAGCTTCGTCACAGTGCAGAAATCACACTCCACGTCCCCTGGTCCTGCTTCATCCTTCACTCGCATGCTGGATTGTTCTCTCACAGACATTTTTACCATCAAATCAACCAGCACTGTGTTTTTCTTGAGGACGGGTCTTGGGTTGAAAGTGTGTCTGCACTGTGGGCAGCTGTAAATACCACTCTGATGCTCCTGGTCGAAGCAGCCATTTATACAGTCCATACAGTAGCTGTGGCCACAGTGAAGAGTCACAGGATTCTTCAAAACATCCAGGCATATGGAGCAGGAGAAGGAATGTAGTACTTCACAGCTCTCGGCCATCTTCGTTCCACATCTGTAACTTTCACTTTCAATAGAAACAAAAGTGCAAGTGATTTAATAGTCTGTCCAAACACGTCCAAAAATCTAAAGCTAATGTAGCTCCACGTATAAATCTGCAGAGCTACTTTTCGATTATTTATTTTTATTTTTTTTAAATGTTAGACATTTTTTTCCTCAAATATAAAGTTCATTATTAATATTTATTTATAAATAATTTATTTACTTACTTACTTACCACTGTGATGTATTAATATATTGTAGGTAGATGCGCTATTTAATAAAAGCACTAAGAGGAAAGGTCTCTGGTTAAATACAAAGAACATATTCCATGCGAGATTTAAACACAGAACGCGAGATTTCCCTGGTAGCCATGGAAACGACAACGGCGTTCAGTTTCTCAGTGAGGAAGAGGCGGAGTGATTTTCCTCTTGTAATGTTTTTATTTAGCGGACCATGGAGCTCCCGGAGACACTTAGAAAACATTTAGAAGACTTTTCTCGCAACGTTTTGTTTGACCAGAGTCGGACGGAGTCTTCCTCTAAAGACCGCGACGCGTTTTTGGCACACGGTGAATGCAGCTAACGTTACTGATGAATTAGCATTGGTGTTAGCATTGATGTAGCTGCACTAATGGCTGTTGTTTACTCAAACTAAGCTTTCCAGTAGTTTATTTGCACTTAGGTTCCTTATTCGGTTCGTGCATGTTCTGCTGTTTGTATTTGTTTTCAGACAATCAAGTTCTTTCAAGCCTCCAGCTCCAGATGTCTCTGTACTTTAACATGTGGTTCTTCCCCTGGTGGTGGATCAGTGAAACTGTAATGCTGCAGCTTAAGGTATTATGCCAACATAATTCTGGTTTACAGTCTTGACCCTTTCCACTCTTATTTAGACTGTTATGCACCTTTCTGTGGTATGCTGGATTTCAGCATCAGGGGTCCACCCTGTAAAGGTCGCCAGTGTGTCACTGGACTAACAAAGAAAGACAGACAACCATTCACAGCTACAGTCGATTTAGATTCAATAAATAACCTAACCTCACTAACTGCATGTGTTTTGACTGTTGGTAGTACCCAGAGAGAACCCACACAAACACAGGGGGATCATGCAAAGTCCACACAGGACCTTCTTCCTGTGAACCAACAATGCTAACTACTCTACCATCTGCTGCATAGTTTCCTGGCCATGGATCCAAAGTGTGAATTTGATGATCACCATGTCACAAGGGAAAAAGTAATAACTAAGTGGTAGTTATTACTTTTCCCCTTGTGACATGGTGCTCCATCCTGTCATGCTGGAAACTCCACAGGTGCCTGAAGGTCTCTCAAGTTAACATGTCGAATGTCTTCTGCAACCTACCCTGTGCCCGAGGTACTAAATTAAAGCCCCTAAGTTACACAAATGTTTGTGGGATACAATGAACGTGGGCACAAATTAAAGGGAATGAAGCTGCAGTAAATCCTGGAAAACTTTCAACTGGGTGCTCAGATTTTGTTTTAGTGTTTTTTGTTAATTATTTGTGAGCACCACATGAAACATGTAGCTCACCACTGAAGCATAGTTACTGGACAAAACAGCAACTGAATTAACAGTAAATACCAATTTTAAAGGTTATTGAGACAAAAAGGGGAATACATGATAGCAAGAAGACTATTATGTATCAAAAATTACAAACCTTGGCTTCCTTTTATACTCAGTGTAATTATTTAGCAAAAATCACATTCAGTTAAAAATATGTTAAATGTATTTGACCTTTTAGTAGTACTGTGTGCCACGTTTTCACGCTTTTTTTTTCTTCAAAAACATAGACTTTGGCCCAGTTTGTTAGGAAACTGTAATCTTACCAATAAAAACATTCCAAAATACACAAGTGGTTATGAAGAGAAGCAGAAAAAAAAATCACATCATACGTTTACAAGCAAGGATATGGAAGAATGAACAAGATTTAACATTTGAGACACATTTGGCACTTTGCAAAATTTTTATATTTCAGTTGCTTTAAAGTCAACACGTAAATATTTTTGAGTGTTTTCAGCTGGACATAAAATCCCAAAACAGTAATATCTGATTTTTTTCGATACTTATTATTTTAAAAAAGTAAATCTGAATATGCAACAGGAAATTTGCATAAGTCTGTGAAGGTTCTCAGTGATCCAGGTCATCGTAGTCAAAGGAGCTTGCAAAGAAAAGCGTCTGGACTTCTTTAAGTTACTTGAAGACGTTTCACCTCTCATCCGAGAAGCTTCTTCAGGTCTAAGGTCAAATGGTGGGGAGTCCCAGATTTAAACCTAGTGGGAGTATCCCCCCACACAATGAGCTCCCCCGAAACTCTGGCTGATTGGGACCCACACCCAGTTTCACACCTTGGCTCAGGCAATTAGAGGATCATCAGGGGGTCCTTTTGTCCCTCTGTGGGGGGATACTCCCACTAGGTTTATATCTGGGACTCTCCACCATTTGACCTTAGAACTGAAGAAGCTTCTCGGATGAGAGGTGAAACGTCTTCAAGCAACTTAAAGAAGTCCAGACGCTTTTCTTTGCAAGCTCCTTTGGCTACGAAATTTGCATAAGTTTATCTCAGAGTGTAGCATTTTAAAAAAAACATTACAAAGTGGATACAAGTTTTAGTGTTAGACTATAAACTGTGTTGTTTGGCTTGTTATTTCCACCAGTATCCTGCTTTGTCAGACTACTACAAAATCATCCTTGTTACTATTCTCATCCTGATGACGCTGATCGAGGCTATTCGACTCTACCTTGGTTATGCCGGGAACTTGCAGCAAAAGGTGCATTTATACATTCACATATGAAATAAGGATATTTGTATAATTATATGTAAAGAAACCCAGTGAGTGGACGGCACAGATGGAAACTTGTCAAATGACTGTGTTTGTTGAAGGTCCCAGAGCTGGCTGGATTTTGGCTCTTGAGCGTCCTGCTGCAGTTTCCATTAATCCTGTTTCAGCTCTTTAATGAAGCCATCCTCGTTCAGCCCCTGGAGAGAGGTGTTCACATCGTCCTTGCCTTATTCATACTCACACAGGTATGGTAAGTTGCATTGTCAACATTTTCAGAATTTCATAGCTACATTTATTAACACGGATTTTATCCCTGAATGCTCCCAGGCCATTTCTGGTTTTGTCGCGCTCCGCGACGTGGTCAGACACACAGAAAGCCAATTTCATCTGCGACAGTTTGACTGACTTCTCAAACTCTGACGTCCACATCTGGACACATCTGGGCAAAACCTCTGCTCACATCTCCAGGGTCACAGGCTGACAACAAGAAACTGTCACATTTTGTCTTAGACATGCTGCATGGGGTAGCTGATACTCAAGATCCGTTATTGAAAATAGGGGATTTTTAACATATATTTTTTGTATTTTATTAACATTTATTTTATTAATATGTTTTCACATTTTGCATTAAAAAAAACATGAACATGATGTGAATCCTTTGTCGTTTGTTAGAAAGATCCAAAGATGAAGATTTTTCAGCCATAAATCAGGTCTTTATCAGGGCCATTAACATTAAGCAAAAAGGAACAAAAGTGATTAAATTCAGAGTCAATTTATTTATTTCATGTTTAATAAGAGGCATTTTTAACTATTCCTGGAGTTTTCCCTTCCCTCTGATCCATACTGAGTATTTTTTTTCTATGGTTTCTTTTGTAAACAGCTGTTGAAGTAAAAAATAAAAAAAATTCCATCACTGACGTAAATAAATTAAGTGTGTACTTCTCAGATTAGAGGTTTTCGCTTGTGCAAGGCTGACTGTGATGTCCTTTTGACCATTACTTCTTGTGGAGTCACAGTTGTATGGCTTTCTTCTCCAAAGTGATAGAGCCTAATGTTCTTAGCCTGAAGCACGCTGACTGTGTCACTCTGTGGACGTGGAAGTTGCTCTCTCATGGGGGATGAAGAAATACCCCCGTGTCTTTTGTCGTTGCTTTTTCTGAGGAAATTGAAAAAGGAGAGAGCAGGGTTTAAATGAACAATGCTTGTATTATTATCATACTATTTAACAGAAATAATAAATTACAGAATTAAGAGGATAATGGAGAAGTTCACCTTATTCCTGTTAGGTCCCTAAGCACAGGCACAAAAAATCTGCATGAATTGGGTTCCTTCAGGGAGGTGTCACGAGTATGAGCTTTCAGGTTCTGAACATCATGTCTGAACACTGAATAAAGTCAAAGTAAAGTAAGTAACAGTGATGGATCTATTTCATGAAAATGTATCACAACAATAACTAACTACAAACTGACTAGTCTTTATTAATATAACAAATGTGCAGCCCAACCTTCTGAGGAATTGTCTTCTTCCCTTTTATACCCTTTGGTCTCGGTCATTTCTGTGCGCGAGGTCTCTTTTGCATCAACGTAATGTGAGAGCCATGAAGAGCTGTCTCTAAAAATGTGCCTGCCACTGAATTTGTTGTTGTTGAGACTTGTCAGTAGATGCCTTCTTGGAATAATTTCTGGAGACATATTCACATAGGTGAATTTGGGAGATCTGTCACAAAAGAGACACAACACTTCTCAATCTTTAGTTCTGTTTAATGATAAAGATATAATAAGATTGTGAGGTTTACCCGTGGCCTGATGTAAGCAAAGGTGGCAGCCCTGCAAGGGGAGGACAAGTTTCACTACAGAGGAGCGACAATTTGATACAAACTTGAATTGACTGACTTTTTAACATTAGTAATAATATAATTTAGTTCCACCTGAAAGAAGTGTACAGACAGACAAACCTTTGTAGAATTTGTAGGGGGTAAAAGACTGGCTGTGGACGTGATGTTGATGCTGGCTGGACTTTATGATTTTTGATGACGGTGGAATGAGAGCCGTGAGGTTCAGTGGGGGAGAGGAGTGCCCCGGCTGTCCTGTCTCCATGTCCGGATCACCTGTAAAGTAAGTCAAGCAAGCGCTCCACATTAGTTTGGAAATACTTTGACCTTTACCTGCAGACTGAATCTCCAAAATAAACCTTACCTTTGTGGGGTGAAGCACCGGTGTATTTGCTGTGAAGTGGGCGTGGTTCTGGACTGTAACGTAGATCTGAGTTTTCCTGATTGACAAATTTGAAATTAAGTAAAATTAAGGATCAGTAAATGTCTTCATCCGTTTACCAGCCTCAATATTGTAGTGTATTTGGTATTACTGTGAAGACCACAAACACGTTTGGATGCTGTTTCATACGTGAGGTTTCTTCCTGTGGCGTTCAGCAGGCCTCTTTTGGACGCTCTCTTTGATTGTTTTGTCAGGGGGCACGTCAGGCTCCTGCAAAGATCATCAGTATTGTTTACAGCAGTGATTCCCAAAGTGTTGGAATCGTTTGAATTTTAAACTAAACAGGATAAGATGCAGTTTTACTGGATAATATCCTTTTGGAGTGGTTCCAAAATCAAACAGAATTTTCTATTGAAATTTCCTTTGGTATCCCAAAGAACCTTTAATGAGGGTTTTGCAATTTCGCTTAAAATTTTTATGAAATAGTAAATTGGGTCAAAAGAATAATAGTAAGTACATTTTAATCCCCATTATTTTGTTTCATTACTCCAGTTTCTTTTTACATTGTACAGTGGCTTGCAAAAGTATTCGGCCCCCTTGAACTTTTCCACGTTTTGTCACATTACAGCCACAAACATGAATCAATTTTATTGGAGTTCCACGTGAAAGACCAACACAAAGTGGTGCACATGTGAGAAGTGGAACGAAAATCAAACATGATTCCAAACATTTTTTACAAATAAATAACTGAAAAGTGGGGTGTGCGTAATTATTCAGCCCCCTGAGTCAATACTTTGTAGAACCACCTTTTGCTGCAATTACAGCTGCCAGTCTTTTAGGGTCTGTCTCTACCAGCTTTGCACATCTAGAGACTGAAATCTTTGCCCATTCTTCTTTGCAAAACAGCTCCAGCTCAGTCAGATTAGATGGACAGCGTTTGTGAACAGCAGTTTTCAGATCTTGCCACAGATTCTCGATTGGATTTAGATCTGGACTTTGACTGGGCCATTCTAACACATGGATGTGTTTTGTTTGAAACCATTCCATTTTTGCCCTGGCTCTATGTTTAGGGTCGTTGTCCTGTTGGAAGGTGAACCTTCGCTCCAGTCTCAAGTCTTTTGCAGACTCCAAGAGGTTTTCTTCCAAGATTGCCCTGTATTTAGCTCCATCCATCTTCCCATCAACTCTGACCAGCTTCCCTGTCCCTGCTGAAGAGAAGCCCCCCCAGAGCATGATGCTGCCACCACCATATTTGACAGTGGGGATGGTGTGTTCAGAGTGATGTGCAGTGTTAGTTTTCCACACATAGCGTTTTGCATTTTGGCTAAAAAGTTCCATTTTGGTCTCATCTGACCAGAGCAGCTTCTTCCACATGTTTGCTGTGTCCCCCACATGGCTTGTGGCAAACTGCAAACGGGACTTCCTATGGTTTTCTGTTAACAATGGCTTTCTTCTTGCCACTCTTCCATAAAGGCCAACTTTGTGCAGTGCACGACTAATAGTTGTCCTATGGACAGATTCCCCCACCTGAGCTGTAGATCTCTGCAGCTCGTCCAGAGTCACTATGGGCCTCTTGGCTGCATTTCTGATCAGCGCTCTCCTTGTTCGGCCTGTGAGTTTAGGTGGACGGCCTTGTCTTGGTAGGTTTACAGTTGTGCCATACTCCTTCCATTTCTGAATGATCACTTGAACAGAGCTCCGTGGGATGTTCAAGGCTTGGGAAATCTTTTTGTAGCCTAAGACTGCTTTAAATTTCTCAATAACTTTATCCCTGACCTGTCTGGTTTCTTCTTTGGACTTCATGGTGTTGTTGCTCCCAATATTCTCTTAAACAACCTCCGAGGCCATCACAGAGCAGCTGTATTTGTACTGACATTAGATTACACACAGGTGCTCTCTATTTAGTCATTAGCACTCATCGGGCAATGTCTATGGGCAACTGACTGCACTCAGACCAAAGGGGGCTGAATAATTACGCACACCCCACTTTGCAGTTATTTATTTGTAAAAAATGTTTGGAATCATGTATGATTTTTGTTCCACTTCTCACGTGTGCACCACTTTGTGTTGGTCTTTCACGTGGAATTCCAATAAAATTGATTCATGTTTGTGGCTGTAATGTGACAAAATGTGCGAAAGTTCAAGGGGGCCGAATACTTTTGCAAGCCACTGTATAATTTAAAAAGAAACTGGAGTAATGAAACAAAATAATGGGGATTAAAATGTACTTACTATTATTCTTTTGACCCAATTTTGACCCTAAAATTGTCCAATAGCCTGTAATTAATAGGAAATAATTTTTGGATGTGTGATGATCAGAGCTATAACTAAATATCTGAGTTGGCTGCAGAAGATTTTCAGATTTTATATTTGGCCCATGTGACATTTCAACACTTAGGTCAGGAGACCATTTCTGACAGTATCTACAATATAAATAATGAAAATTCAAATCTTAAATGGACTTTGACTTTTATTCCAGACTAGATTACCTCAAAATATTTCCTCTTTTGTTCGATCATTTCATTTGTTAATATACATACAGTCCTGCATTTCAGGCCTGCATCACATTTTTAAAACATGCTGGGATAATGGTAAATGTGGGCTAATAATGTCGCAATAATTGCAATAATAAAATAATGATGTGAAATGAGAAAGGTGATATCAATGGGTGACTGTAATCATGATTAGGTATTAAAAAAATGAAAAATTTAAAGAATTGTTTAAAAGCAATTGCATATTTCTCCCTCTAAAGTGCATAAAACCATGAAATGGTTCAAGGAATCTGCAGAAATGCCAGTCTCTAAAAGGCCAGACCAGAAAAAGATTAAATATTTTGAGATAATGGCTAAAATCAAACAAAAGTCAAGGTGAACTTAAGAATCACCAACTTCTTCTTTTATTTAAGATCTGGCTGATTAAAGACTTTTCGTGTTGCTTTTCAGGACCTTTTGCTGTGTTTTGTTTTTTACTCTGTTTGGTCGTCGTCTATTCCTCTCTTTATGACTCCTGAAGTGTTTCTTTTTTTTCGTCACTGGAGTTTGCTGTGACAGAAAACAGAAGCATGTTGTAAACTAACAGAACATATGACTTAAAACTGATTACTACAGTCAAACAGGTGCTGGAGGCTTCGGTGTATTAGTGTATTCAGTTTACCTCTGTATATGTTTCTGGCTGGTTCAGCAAATGAAGTGGGAGTCCTTCTGAATCTGAACTATCTGAACCACTTGTGCTATGAGAGCAAAAGAAAAATGTTTGCATTCAGGCTAATTCAGAAAATATTCTCCCAATCTCACATTGCCCAAGTGTGGTTAGTATGGATAAAATATATCTTTTTATCACCTGGTTTCGAGGTCAGAGCTGTTGCCCAAATCTTGGCCCAGTCTTTCTCTGAACTCCTTTTGCAGCAATGCCAATTCTGTCAGACAGTAAGTGATCTCAAATAAAAAGCACAGACAAAATTAAAATAATTGCATACGTATACAGTCACTATATCAAAACACAAGTATCCAGGATTATTATTAACGGTCATACAATAGCAACTAGACTGAGCTGGAGCTTACTATAGTATATGTTTTTATATTTGCTTAATCTCTCACCTTTATTGGATCAGGGTCACAATAGTCCAGGAGGGTGTCACACAGGTGAAAACCCAGGGACTTCAAGTCTTGAGTAGTAAAATGTGTTCCTCTCCTGTCGCCTAAGAGTTCAGCAAATTATAAATCCGCTTACGTGATATGTGCAAGCTTACAAAAAACATGCACATCTTCAGAAAGTTTTTTACTCACCCAAAGTGGAGCCTCCAAAGGTGGCCTCCATGGTGTAGCTGTTTTTGATGCCAAGTCTCCACATGACGATTCGTCCTGTGCCCTCTTTGCTCTTCTGCACCCGGAATTTACAGCTGTTAAAGGAGAACTAAGAAAAGAACAGTGTATATGAAATATCAAGAGTTTGATAGGTAGTAAACTTGAAGTTTAAATACTGGTGAGTGACAAACAGGTGGGTAAGGTAAGGCCCATACAACCACAGAAAAAAATGTAGAACTTTAATCTTAAAAGTCAGCAACACTGTTTGAAAGCCCTCAGACAAAATACACTTTACCTTATTGCTAGCATTCTTGCTCATCATTAGTGGAAAGACTCTCGCGTGAAGTTTCAGTGTAGAGTCGGCTTTGTTTTTGCAGCCATACATGAAGACATTGTTTTTTCGGCTGTGACCATGAAAATCACAGTAAAGAACTACATCTCTTTCGGCCAGTAATCTGAGGAAAATGCAGCGTGGCAGAGATTTCAATTAAGAAACAAATTCAGTCAACATTCACAATCAAAAAAGAAAAAAGAATTTAAAAATTGTGTATGCACAGGCTGTTTGGTAATCATCATATTTGAAATGCATTGGAAAGCCTGAGGCACTTCAAAGGAGAAATATCTTGAGCTTGATTAAGCAACTCTAAACATGTCAAAAATGATTTTCTTTTTTTTTTGTTAGCATTTAGCATTTTTTTTTATCAAGTCTAGGGATGCACCGATACCGATACTGGTATCGGGTATCGGGGCCGATACTGTAAAATGTGTGTGTACTCATACTCGTAAAAGTTAACCGATACCATGAACCGATACCAACTTATTTCATTAATCAGAGGGTGGCTTGTCATTTCTGTTGTAGTTTTTTAGATTGGCCACTAGGGGGACATCCCGTGCTAAACAGGCACAGGGTTAGGCGAGTGAGACTGGCAGCTCCAGATAAAAAGAGAAACTGGAGGCTGCTGTAGCTAGGCTAAACAAAATGTCAGCAGTGTGGACCGGAACAGCCAACTTTAACTCAGGTTTTGGAAAAGTGATGAAAAATCAAGAGAAAATCCACGGGCAGTTAAAATAACAGAGGCTCTGACTCATTTTATCGCTCTGGATGACCAGCCAATGGCGGTCGTGGAAAACATAGGATTGCACCGTCTTCTCAGCATACTTGAGCTGCGATATGAAATATAATAAATAAACAGAAGTGTTTATTTATTATTCTGAAAGCTCGGGACAGTGCCAATAGTTCAGTGATATTTTGTTAAATTACAATGTGGAGACTCTGCAATAATTTAAGAGAAGTGCTTATTTTTCACTTGAAATTTTTTTGTGATAATTTTTATTAAGACTTAATTTTTTATTGGCAGAGAATAAAATAAAACCTGTCTGCATTTGTGTGTGTGTGTGTGTGTGTGTGTGTGTGTGTGGTAGAAGTATCGGTTTTTGTACTCTGTATCGGCAAGTACTCAGATCCAAGTATCGGTATCGTATCGGTTTGAAAAAATTGGTATCGTTGCATCCCTAATCAAGTCTCACTTTTCCACCATGTTTCGGGTGTGCCACACAGAAGGAAAGGAATCTCTGAGCAGTGTCCTGTAGTTTCTGTTGAGGTCCCTGCCTGCAAGAGAGCAGCGGTAGTTACCCACCACGACACCATCTGGGTTCAACATTGGGACCACCTGCAGCACCAAAGAGGAGCAAACAAAAATTAGCTTAATTGCCATAATTAAAACTAGAAAAACACAGCGATCTGTAACAATACGTTTAAAAAAACAAGTGTATTATAAAAAATAGGTTTATTATGTTATATTGATTGTTATCTTCTTTCACAAACAAAAAACAAACACACAAATTTACAATGTATTTCAGTACGGATTAACACATTAAGCCAGAATAGAGACAACAGGCACCTTAAAAACAAAAGTGTCCCTGAGAAGCTGAGCATCATCTGAGTCACCGAGAAGAAAGTTCAGGAATCCCTCCATCATCCAGGATGCATTGGATTCTCCTGGGTGCACCCTGGCTGTCACCACCACAGCCTTCTTGGTCTTGTCGTCCCTTCTGTTAGAGTCCTGGGGTGTTACTGTTATCACATACACAGCATTTCCAGCGAGACTTTGGCACAAGACCCGTACTTTGCAGTATGACCTAACTGTAGGGTTGGAAGTAATACGGTTAAGGTAGCGCTGCAGGCGTGAATATGTGTAGGGGTAGCAGTGGGCCAGGTAGCAGGTGTCTGAATCATAAGGGAACTGGAGAGTCCAGGAGAGTGAGTAAAGGGTGATGCCATCGCTGTTGTTGTCCTTTGTATTCTAAGTGACACAGAGAAAATATACTTTTAGAAACAATCCTGTCTACAGTCAGACTTTCAATTCAGGCTTTAATCTTTGACAGATTACCTCTACACTATGTTCATACATTTAATTCTCAGCTAATGTTCAAAGGGAGAAAGTGATTGGTTCTGTTAAATAAGGTATCATAGTTAAACTTAATCCAGATGCCACCTACCTGACTGCAGTTCTGGTAGTATTTGATATTTGAACCTGCGCGTTTCCATCCAACACCATTCTCTTCAGCATCCCTCTCAGAGTAGAGGAGCGGTTTCATACCCTGTGAATACAGACTGCTCCTCTTCATCAAGTTAACGATAGTGAAGCCGTAGGTGACGCCAGCTTTTGTGTTCCTGACCCTGAAGTAAAACCACTGCGTGTGCTTTGTTGTGTACATGTCTGTGCGCAGGGTCAGCTCATAGTCATAGGCACCCCTGAACAGGCAAGAAAATATGAGCAGAGATCCAAACTGAACCTAACATTACTCCAAAAGTGAAAATATACAACTGAAAAGAACAATAAACCTGCAGACTCACACTTGGACGGCCTTCTGAAGGTTCCCACTCTCAAACCGTGACTCAAACTTGAGAGTCAGCTCTGACTGACTGACATCATAAAAAGTGGCTCGCTTAATGGGTTCTCTGCTTCCTCCAATACGAGAGTAGGTGAAATATGGGTGCTTAGCAGCTTTAAAGGGTCAGAAGAACAAAAACAATGCACTGAATTTACATTGTTTTTTCAGAGAATAGTGACAGTATACAGTATATAACTTAAAGTACATATGAAATAACCTGGAAGTGCAAACATAAATCCCAATGATGACAGTTAAGAGTTACCATGGTCAATGCAGAATACCACCTTCCCCCTCTCCTCTCCGACTGGCATGGGTGTCCTCTCATATCCTGTGCACTGATAGAAGGGCTCTGGCTCTGGTGGGTCCCACTCTAGAAAATACACTCATTTTAAACAAGGGAATGCCAAATTTCTGTTCAACGTATTGTTGGTATGGTTTTTATTCTTACCACTAAAAAAACCCAGTGACATCAAAGTTTTATTGAGATGAAGCATTACCTATGTGATGGATAATGTCGCTGATGACCTCACACTCTATTGGCCAGCGGATGCCGCATGAGAAGTTGACCAGTTCTGGTGGAGGCCTGAGACTTATAACAGGTCGTCCACCACTGATGGTAACGAGTAGCTGTGTGGTCCTCAGCTTCTGACTTAGGTCTCTACATACTGAGTGGGAACATGAAACACACCTTTAATGCTATTTTAGCAATCATGTTGTTTGCTACAATCTTCATCATGTATGCCCACTTGCCTCATGGGGTTTACGCTGACAGATGCAGTTATCTCATTTATAAAACAGCACTTTTTTAAATATATAAAGATGTAAAACTGAAATGAGATGACCATGCTTGCTTTTCAAAAGTTCATTACATTGACACTCGTGTATCAGCAACATTTAGGCTACATACATGTTAAACAATAACACCCTTTATGAAAACAGCTTACACTGCTTCATCTTTGTCAGTTC
Organism: Neolamprologus brichardi; assembly: GCF_056152115.1. Taxonomy (NCBI): domain Eukaryota; kingdom Metazoa; phylum Chordata; class Actinopteri; order Cichliformes; family Cichlidae; genus Neolamprologus; species Neolamprologus brichardi. The sequence goes on along the minus strand of NC_142110.1, from coordinate 4,871,448 downwards.
CTCATCATCTTCATCTGTGCGGGAGTAACTGGTGTCTGCTGTGTCCAGCTGGTGGGCAGTTCCACAATTCCTAACAGCAGAGCTGACCATGGTTGATGTTTTCTCTGCCTGGTCAGGAAAATATAAGTAATCAGTGCTGGATCAAATTTAACCAATAAACATATATAACTTAGCACCTTAACCAATACTGGTTTGTAATCAAGACAATATAAAATAAAAAAAATTCAACATCTTCTAGTGGATGTTTTCAGTTATGCTGTTTTCAGGTCTTTCCGTCGGTCATTAGCTGTTACATACATAGAGTTCAGAAGTTTACATACACTCATCACTGGAATGAAAGTCATGGGATTTTTAGGCTTTTAATAATTTCTTTGAACAATGTTTTTTGTGTATGTGTGTGTTTAGGATCATTGTCCTTTTGGAAAGGCGCATTGTGTTTTAAATGTCTAGCTGTTGTTTTTAGCTGAAGAATTTGGAGGTAGTCCTCCTTATTTCACTCACTTTGAATAACGTACCAGTACCACTGGCAGCAAAACAGCCCCAAAGCATGACGCTACGAACACCATGCTTGACAGCTGGTACAGAGGGCTTAAGTTTGAAAGTTTCACTCCAAATATATACTTGCCATTATGACTAAATAGCTAACTTGCTAACTTGTCTGAACATAAAACTTTAGATTTCCTGTCCTGAGTATGACTGTTTGGGTGTTTTTCCACACCTTGGGAAAGTGGTGACACATCAGCATAATTTGAACTTATGTACAACTGTTTATGTTAAAGTGTGTCTGTATACTTTCTGACCCTGTGTCTGGAATACAGAAAATCCTAAATAATTTTTATTTTTAAATTCTTTAATAATATAGGCTGTACAATCATTCCAGCCTGGAAAAAGAAAAGTTCAAAGAATTCATTAACCCCCCCGAAAATTACAATTTGGTGTTTGATATTTAAGCCCACGATAAGTGTATATAATCTTCTGACTGTATAATTTCAAATCAAAGCAACAGATCAAAACCAGCTGATACCCCCCATTTTCCTACAAAGAGACACAACAGAATCTGATCTGATACAAGATATTCCACCATTGGTAGTCCAGGACAAATCACTGCAATACTTTCAATGACAAAAATGTGTTTTGCCCGTGTGTGCAACCTGTATCAGAAAAATATGACCAAAAGACAAAAACAGTTATTTTGTACATTTCAGTAGTGGTTTCTCACATCGTTTAAATTCCAAAGGAAATGTTTATTCTTTTGGTTTTTCATATAGTTCGGTTTTCATTGATTTTTAGATTTGATTGGATCTTTACAGTTTAGTTTGAATATCAAGACCCCGCACCCCATCTTTTTCCCCTTTATTTCGTCAGGGTCATTTTTCACAAAGGGTTAGGCCTGGCTTTTGTTTAAAAAAGATCTACCAAATCAAACACGTACAACTGCCCGCTCTGGCGACCCCTTGTGAATGAGTAGCTGTATCAGAGCTCTGCTTTAGTAAACTAAAATAACATTTAACCTAAACAAAGAAACTCCAAATTACCTGTGTAGGTTTGAGTGTGGAATCTCTCACGGGGATCTTAACCTGGCATTCCTGCATGAAGACAGCAACTTAAACCCCTTGTTCACTACATTTTCGAGCGTGTAAACGCCACTACTATCGTTAGCATAAATTCTTTTGGCAGCTTGCTAACATTTCTGACCGTGCTAGAACTTTCTACGTTTATCACACTCTGACGGCCACTTACCTCGCTCATATTTGATTGTACCACGGCCCCCCGGCGAAATATAAGTGTACTTTTTAGAGGTAAGTAAGACTACATCGAACAACCTTTTTCGGGGGACTTTGCTAAGCAACCAAAAGCCTCAACACCAAAGTTGCCATGGAAACAGGTAACTTACTGAAAAAATCTAGGAAATGCGCGATGATGATGTCGATAAGAAAAAAAATACTTTGTGTAAAATATTACATACATTTTCAAAATACTTTTATAGTTACAAATAATAACAATATAATACTAATAGTAACATTATTATAAGATTAATAATAATAATAATAATAACATTACATGGCAGTACGGTGACTAGATTACCCTCTTTATACGGGACTGCACAGCATTTTTAGTCTTTGTCCCCTGTCTCACATTTCGGCTGGACCGTTGAATAGTCTGGCTTTTATCCATGGTCTATGAAGGGAAGGCTTTTTATTAGCCTAGGCTATAATGACATACTCACCAGGAAAAGTAAAAAGTCACTAAAAAAGGCAAAAGCTCTGCAGATCTCGTTGAATATGATGAAAACAACCACAAAATCAGTTTAGTATACCTCTCAGCATTCTTCATGTGCCCAACTTTGTCCCTCACAGCGTTTAGCTTGTTGCCATCTGGTTACCCTGCTCTGGCAGATGCCTTTCTACCAGATATTGTATTATAGAGGGGAATAAGATGTGATATTAAAGATTTCTTATATCTGTCCAGACCTAAATCAGTCTGTTAGGGAAGATGCTCCACTGCCTGTCCAGTGGTGCAGAGGATGGTCAGGATTACCTATAGTGGAGAACAGTTTCTTCATAGCGAGCTCTTCGGATATGTTTATTCAGTCTGTGGATATCATCAGCTCTGATCCTGTTCCCCCAGCAGACCACAGTACAAACTGCACTCACCACTCTTGAGTGATAGAATGCTTCCATCTCCATCTGCACATACTGAAGGATTTACAGCTTACTTAGGAAACAGAGCCTGCTCATCTCCCAGTAATTCCTGTTTTGCTCTTCCAGTTCAGCCTGTTATCCTTAAGGACACCCAAGTTCTTGTACTCCTAGACTTGGATTCAGATGCAGTGCTCTGTACGTCTCCTCCTGCCCATAACTAACACACAGAACAATGAATGTAGTATTGACTTTGTCATAAAACCCTAAAGAAAATAAAATAAAGGACAGTGATCCAAATGCACTCTTGTGCTGTTTGTATAGTTGTATGCCCTAGTCATTACTGGTCAATGTAGTATTGTTACTGAAAACAAATAAATTGTGATTGAGATGGTGGGAGGGAAAACAAAACAGAACAAAAATGCAAAAGAAAAAAAAAAGATCACTTTAGAAACATTTTTTAATAACTTTTTACAAAATATACAAGTTCAACGAAGTCCCCCCCCTTCCACAAACATGGCTTATCCCATTATACATTTTATATACAACATTGTAAAAATGCTCAATAAAATAAAATCCTCCAAAACAAATGGGTGATCATCTACAAGGGGCTATACAAAATAGCCATGAAACACTTGATATACCGATTTACTCGAGACTTTTGGCACATTTACAGTGGTGGCTACAAAAACCAGGAGAAGGACATTCATGGCCTGCCATGTAAGGGCTTCGAAATGTCTTCATCACGGACAATTAAAAGTTCAAGTTTAGAGAAAACTCTAAGCTGGGGAAGGATAACCTAATGACAGTGGTTGGAGTGGTTTTTAAAAACATTGCCTGGACAGTGTATGACCCAGACCTGATGTTACGTGCTGTTCATCTTCCTTTTCTTCAGGCGTTCCCGCCAGTCCTCGGGCAGTGCCTCAAAGTTGGCATTCTTTGAAGCTTTTCCTCTGTAAAAATTGAAAAAAAGTTATTTATAATCACTGAAATAAGAGTAAAACTGGGCGAGAAAGCAGCAAAAACAAGTAAAGCTCATTTAAAAAATAAAAAAATTAAAACCTAAAGTAAAAGGAAAGGGCCACAAAATAACCACATACGTGCTGAGCTGCTGTTGCTTCCACTCTTCAATACTTTTCTTGTTGAGCAGCTCTCTATCTTCATCACTGGAACTGCTCTTTTCTTCCTCATCCAACTCCTTCTGTATACTCTGCCACTTCTTCACCAGAGAAGGCATTTTGGTCTTACTTTTCTTGGGCTAGAGAGAGAGAGAGAGAAGTGTGTCAAATGGAAAACGTGAATTGCATGTTTTCCTGAATGTCATTTTAACCCTTTAAGACCTACCATAGAACCAAGTCCGCCAGAGCTTATATTATATTTTTACATGCTGTGGAGCCATTTTTGGGAGCATTTCAAGTTGCTATACATCAATACAACCATTACAGCCTAAATTTTAATAATATGTCTGCATTAAGTGCATAGTAATTACATAAATTGCAAAAAAGTGCAATAAACTACAAAAAAATTGAAAATCGTTTTTGTTTTTTAACATATATTTCTAGTTAGAGAAATTTAAGAGGCTTATCCCTCAAAACTGTAAATACAAAAAAGTTGCACAAAATAGTTTCCCACCACAGGAAATTTATTTTGAGTGTCTTCATAGTTTTATTTTTGAAATACACCAATTTTTATACACTGCAGGAAAAACGAAAATAAATATTATAGTGCAAATTTGCAAAAAAACAGCATATGCATCAAAATAAACTATTTCCAGCAGTGCAATATGAGTCCAAAGCATCCCAGAAACGACACAGAAAGTCATAAAGTCAAACATAACTTTTAAAAATACCAGTATAGGCTCATAAGGTAAAAATGGTAAAAAAAAAAACTACATTTCTGCGAAAATGACATCACTTCCTGTTTCGGGCAGGTCATGGAGGACATGTGATAGTTCACGCTGATGGACTAGGAAGTGTTACAAACAGCTGATCGGATTGGCAAAGCTTGTTTCTGGAATATTTTGTTGCTGCAAGTGCATTTTATGCAGTTTTTGCAAAGCTATATGTGGAAGGAAACTGTGACCGAGGACAAGCTGATGGCATAAGATGTAAGTACAACTCCTCCAGTTTCATATGCAAAAAAAATTATTGCGCTAGCTTACGTGGTTGCAGCGCTACCGGGATTTAAAAATAGTTACGCAAAACGGAGCGTGCCCGCTCTGACCGGTTTTAAAGGGTTAAGTATTGCATCAAAGGGACGGCTTCATGGAAAGGAATTTTTTTTTTGAGAACAATTAGTCTTTAACAAAAGACAAACCACGATGAACACTCCGGAATGAAAGACTTCTTGGTCAGCTGATTTTAACTCCAATACTAACCTTATCCTTTTTGGTTTTCTTGCTCTTGTCTGTGGGCAGAGTTTTTGCCCCAGTAGGTTCAAAGGGTGGCTGAGATGGTGGCAGTGGTGGTTGTGGAGGCAGAACTGGGACAGGTGGAGCTGGAGGTTCACAAGGTACCAAAGGGGCAGGGACGGCCGGCATACCCCAGTAGGCAGTTGCTGACATTAGAGGGGCTGCAGACAAGGAGAAACTTTATTGCTACTTTGTAAACATTAAATTAACCAATTGTGTGCATGTACTGTCCCTTATTCAGTGTAGCTTTGCCTTTTGTTTTCATTATGATGGACGTGTAGTGAAGCTTTTTCTTTTTTTACCTGCACTGGCAGCTGGCTGGGTGTACAGAATGGGACTGCTGCCAATTGTAATGGTTTTATTCATCTGACCAGCTTTACGTTTTTGACCCTTTCCCAGAGGACCCGATGACTCGACAGCCTGTGTAAATGACAACAAATACAATATAAAGCTAAAGCTGATGGATACTGTTCTTCTGAAAAAATGAAAACACTAATGTAATTAGAATCATAACTACTTCCACACCTTCGCGCTAGCAGAGCCTGGTGGCAAAGGAGGCTTCCCACTGCCATCTTCCTCAGTTCCAGGAGCTGGAGGCTCTTCATCATTGTCATCATCCATCTCCATCTCCACCTCCATGATCTCTCCATCACTGTCAGGAGGGGGAGGTGGGGGAGGTGGTGAGCCTGGGGGGAGTGGTGGAGGTGGGGGGTAGTTGGATGGTGGAGGAGGGCTGTCAGGAAGTGGAGGTTGGGATGGGGACCAGAAGGATGATGGATTGGGCTGAGGAGGTAGCGGTGGTGGGGCAGTAGGAGGACATGTAGACCCTTTGTTTAAAAATAAAACAATAAAAAAGGGAGATTAACATTATTATGCAATTACAGCAAAGAAATATGTATTGAACAGACTTTATTGCAATTATTTTCCTTTCCACTCCCCAGTAATTTTCTCCTAGTCTAAGATCAGCAGCAGTAATAACAGATTTACCTGTGACACCTGATGCACTTGTTTTGGTATCCACCTGGCTTGAAGTCTGTGTCTGAGTACCCTGGCCATCTTTCAGGTCCTCCTCCTTGTCATCCTCTGTTGGAAAATCCCACTGGGAGGCACCGGTCCGGTCCTTCACATAGAAATACCGCCTGTGCTCTCTAGAGAGTGGGACAACAGAGATAGAAGGCACAAGTCTCAACCACTGGTCTACATACTTGCTGTGTAGCTTGATACCCTGGGACAGAAGGGCAAGGGAGTGGACAGTATGGCCACAATTAAGGACTAGGAATGTTGGTGTGGACAGTGCTTTTAACTGTCCTGAACAAAGGCCGAATTAAGAGTGTGGTTATGGTTGTGGATAGGGAACCCACCTTGCTCTCAGGAATAAATAAACAAACAAATCATCTCTAGGTCCTGAAAGCAGCATTCAGCAGCTCACACCATGGTTGTCACATTTCTTTTGTTTTAGACAACCATTCCCTCCCAGACACAGGAAGACGCCGGGGAGGAAGCACCATTATTATTATCATCATCATCAGCAGCAACAACAACCATAGGGCATAAAATAAGAAGCACAAATTCAACTCATTTTATGTCAGAAAGAAGTAAATGGAAAAACAGGAAAACATATGAAATAGAGTTGGTCTGACCTGCTGGATTCCCGTCATTGCTCCATCTTCACCTTTTATTTGATGCGTGACACTCGTCGCTTCCAGGGCATCACTCTTTCAGCATTGCATTCAGGGGGTTGTAGTCCTGTAAAGTGCAAAGCTGTCCCACGCAACCAAACCTTCCTACCATACACCCCCTCCCAGTTTTTCCACTGACTGGACCCATAATCAGTTTACAAATGCCCTTTTACAACAAAAGGCTTAAGAGTCTGTTAAGGGACTAAGAGTCCTCTCTGTGGCAGGTGTATTTAACACGAAGCAGGCAGGCCCAGAGTGGATGCTCCCTTATCAGTGTACGCAAAGGACTGCATCACAAAAACCTGAAGAGTCTGTTTCTGGTAAGTATTTTGATCCACTCGGACTGGTTAAGCTTCTCCCCAAGTCATGTTACAAAGTCTGCAACCTCAGCACTGAGGGATGTGTAGTCACACGGTAAGATTTTTGGGGGGCGGGGGAGTTTAGAGATGTGAAAGGTAAGGAGCGCGTACCTGTCCCAGTGGCAGGACCAGCCTTTAGGGGTGGCGTTAAGTTCGTAATATTTTATGTGTTCGGCAGCTTCCTGCAGCCGGCGGCGAAGATAGACTCCATTCAGAGCGCCCTCCCTCCAATCAGCAACCCGTGTCTGGGGGAAAAAATGAAATAAAGAACAAAAAAAGAAAGACAGAGACAAAAATTAGACAAAAGCCCATAAAATATAACTAAAGGGCTCAAGAGACAGATAAAGACAGAAGAGCTGCAGGATAGATGAGTAATATGGAAGAGTAATTACAGTAAGTTTCCAGAATGACACCTTATGATGAATTATTATGAAGATTTTAAATATTAAACACTACTGCGTGCCTGTGCAAAATTATGTGAAACAAAATTAAATGTTAAATATTTTAAAAGTCGCATTAGAAAAGCAGCAAATGGAAGTTAGGATGACATTGCTTAGAAAATGAATATCCACGCACCTCAGTTTGTAGCAGAAGCAGCTGAAAGTTTGAGATCCCTTTCTTATTTATCCCAAGAAACTCCATCTTGCTTATTAAGGTGTTTGCCAGTTCACCGATCTGAAACTACATTTTTTATCATTAAAATACTTCTCAAAAGAGAGTGCACAATTACTGCTTGTTAGTAATAGTAGTAGTGTTGTTACCTTGAGCTCAGGAGTTTCTTCTTTGAGCTCAGATGTCTCCCCCTCCTCCTTCACGGAAGGTTTTGAACCCATTTTGTCCTCAGAAGTTTCCACTTCATTGTCTTCTCCTTCCTCAACACTTTCTAAGACTTTAGGAAGTGCTACAAGAAACAAGAGAGGCATAAAATTATGTAGATAGAATTTTTTTTTATGTTATTCCACCCACTTCTCTCATGTGTTAATGTTTAAACTAACCGGTCTCTGTGTTATCCGGTATATCTGAGCTTATACTGTTAGAGTCGGGGCTGGCAGCACTGAGGAAAGAAGTCTTCCACCGGTTCTTCTTCAGCAGGACACCACGAGGACCCGAGGCTTCTTGGCTATTCTCAGAACAAGGACTGGAGCCCCCAGCACTGACATCACCCTCCTCCAGTGCTCGTAGCTCAGCCTAAGAGTCAGGTGTTTGATTATTCTGTGTGCCAAAAGAAAGTTTCAAAGATATTCCTGAGTTGCATTAAATACACACCTTTTTCCTTTCCAGAGCCAGTTCTAACTCCATGGTGTCCTCTTCTGCCTCTTCCTCACCTTCGGAGTTGTCTCCAGATTGCTTCTTGGTGCATCCATCTTTCTGGACAATGGGAGCTGAGTCGGAGTCCCTCAGAGGGGTAGAAGGAGATCCTGTAAGACGATTGCCATCTCCGTCAGAATCCAAGCTATTCTCACTCTCATCCAGGCCTTTAAGCAGTCTTTTCCTCCATTTCTCTTCTGCTTCCTTCACTTCAGAGGGGATCAGAGGAGCGAGGAGTGCTGCAGCAACTCCCTGGCGCTCTTCCTCTTCACTTGTGAGGCCTACAACGCTTTCAATTACCTCCTTTAAAGAAAAACACAGTGCAAGTCATATTTAGTATCAAAGTGAGAGTATTTAAACAAAACAGAAACTAGCTGAATAGCTGAATTGGGGACAGATGGAACATGCCTTCACTTTTGTCTCTTTTGCTGATGTTGTTGTGGCAGCAGATACAGCATTTTCTTCTGTGCAATAACCTGCATGAGCTGTGCCATTTCCATTGACACTCGAGCTATAAATAAAAGCAGAATACCCACAATTATCAGGTGTCAGAAATAAACATAATCTTCAAACACTTTGTTTAATACTCTTAATGTCTCCTACCTGTTGGTATAATGTCCCAGGCTTTGCACCTGATCAGCTAGATAGTGTGGCAGCTCCCAGGACACTTCATTGGTCAGTGTGTTCCAGTAATAATAGCAACCAGAGTTCTCGTCCCACACCTCCTGCCAGTCTCCCATCTCTACACCCACTGAAATACAAGCAAATACATGGGACTTTAAAAACCCCCAAAACAATATCTCAAAAACTGTCCTTGTCACAAACAAACAAAATAAGACAAAAAAACTCCAGTGTTCTCAGTTAGAGCAAATAAGATATTAACAAAAAAAAAAAACCTGGCTGCGTTTAATGGTTAGTAGACATCAATATCAAACCGTCCCTTTTGAAAGTAACCACTGCGTGATTGATCTCTTTATATAATCAATGTAGCACATCGTTAAATACTTTATGTAATCAAGAGTATAACATTAGAAAAATACAGTTTTCTTTTCATATGAATATAAATACATTATTATACAAATTATTTTTGGTGAAGAAATATAAATCAGTTCACTAAGGACATGCACACTTGATATTTTAATGCAGCAGAGATAATTACCGCCGGCTAGTGAGTACTGTGTATTGTACTCAAAGTCTGTGCCTTGCTGATTCTGTCCTTCACCAGCAGCTGGCTGCTGAGTATTAACCTCAGGTTTGGGTGGAGTAGCACTTGGAACTGGAGTTGGTGCATCATCTGAACTTGGCTGAGTTGTGATTGCATCAATTTCCTGCAACCAGAAAACACAGACGGCAAGTTTTTAGTTGCGTGAATAAACCACACTGGTCAAAGCACTAGGCTTTACATAGAGTATATGATTTAATAATGAATAAGGAGCTCAAAGAGTATAAAATCTGCATAAGTTATTTGAAAAAAATCAGGAAAAAACAAACAATTTTATGAAGTTATAAAGTAGAAGTTGACTTTAACCTACTTGTCATTAATCTACATCTTTATTAGCTCAACATAAATAATAAGAGACTGGCTTACAGTATCGTCATCATACTTACAGCCATGAAATTGGCCAGTGTGCTGTCGATGTCACCTGACTGATTGTGTTGAGAATTTGCGGCTGAACGATGAGAATCTCCCGCATCCTCTTCATCGCTATCCTCATAGGCTCCGAGCAAAGACAACCCCTCTACAAGTGAAAGCAAAAAAGCTTTGTTCAGCGAAATGAAATAAAGTCTTGAATCTGCTGCTTGAGAATGACTGCAGCAACACACACGAAAAGAGAGAGGGAGAGAAAAACACTTCACCTGTAGCTTTTACTGCTGGAGCCTTGATGTTTGTGCGTCTCACGAATCTATGCCCATCCCCATCCTGTTCATCTGGGGAAAAAAACAAAGTTTTGTAGTAAAGTATTGTCGCTTTTAACATTACAGGTATTCATAGACTAAATAAAAAGCATCGGTATCGATGTATAAATCGGTATAAAGGGTATCGATCCCACAGATCACTCCCCCATTTATTTTTGGCTAGCTGATCATATCCTATCTTCTAACATATTTTGTAAGGTAAAGTGATGATGTTCCCCGAACTGTTAGCTTAGCGCACTAGCCTATAGCTTCTGGTAGAAGCTAAAATTAGAAAAATAATTCATAATAACTACAGCTCTCACCTGCAGTTTCTCAGCGACTGTGTATATTTGCAGCATATGTTAAGTAACTGGACAGCTAAATATAAAAATAACAGTATTATTGTAATTAATAATAATAATCAGATGAGCCCGTTGTTCGCACCTCAGGTATTTAGCACTAGGCTAGCCTGCCGCTAACATGCTACTGAGATAAAATACCGTCAGATCCCGAGGGCGCTTCTTCTCTCTCTCCAACATTCACGCCGCGGTTCCCGGGTGGGGAAAGCTGCAATATAGTTCTCCGACCGACGGCTCCTCCAGGGAGGCGACTTTTCTTCCCCATCTCTGTTTATGTGTTTGTAGGCCTGCTTCCTTCGCTGGCGACGTTAATTACTGCTTTTTTTCTACGTTGCTGCTTCGAGCTGGCACAAAAGCTTTTCATTTCCGGGTCACGCATAGTCTCCGGAAATTCACTGTGTAACCCGGTAGGCTAATTTGCTATCTTAAATTCACAGTCTGAGTGAAACCAACACAGTCCAGACTTTAGAAAAGCAGGATATTTGTGTTTGCCGAGTAGTTTATTTCGCCCGTGACGGTAGCTGCAACTATCACGGTTAGCGTGTAGCCGGTTAACCAGACTTGAAATGGAGAGTGAAGATAAGCGATTACACGGTTATGGAAGAGACCCACCCACTGATGCATCAAGGTAGGGACCTTCCGCTGAGGCAGCAGTCCACGGGACTCCAAGGAGCAACGACTGTCCAGAACGGGACCAGAAGAAGGTCGGTGAGTTCCGGATCGGAAACATTAGGAGGTGCCATGGGACCACTTCTGCACTGGCTGCACGATGTGGCAGCTGTCACGCTCCTCAAAGCCCGACGGACACTGCTTCAGGCAGCCATCCTTTTTTGTGCCCTAGTGCTGCTGCTCTGGGTGTCCATCTTTCTCTATGGGAGCTTTTATTACTCTTATATGCCTACCGTGAGCTTCTCCACCCCAGTGCACTTCTTCTACACTGCTGACTGTGATACCTCGGAGTCGAGACTTTGCTCCTTCCCCGCAGCCAACATCTCTTTCATGAAGAATGGCAGAGATCAGGTGATGGCCAATGGTCAGCCTTACCGAATATCTTTGGAGTTGGAAATGCCTGAATCGCCAGTGAATGAAGAGCTGGGTATGTTCATGGTAAAGATGTCTTGTTATACCAAGGGTGGAACGACTGTCTCATCAGTTGGAAGATCTACAATGCTGCATTACCGCTCTAAGCTTCTGCAGACTATGAGTACCTTAGTGTTCGCTCCTCTTCTCGTCACTGGCATGGCGGAGCAGAAGCAGCTCATAGAGGTGGAGCTATTCTCAGACTACAAGACCAATGCTTATCAACCCACTATTGGTGCAGTCATTGAGATCCACTCAAAACAGGTTCAGATCTACTCATCTCAGCTCCGTATCCATGCTTACTTCACTGGTATTCGATATGTTCTGTATAACTTCCCCCTGACATCTGCAGTGATTGGCGTAGCGACCAACTTTGCCTTCCTCAGTGTCATTGTGCTGTTCAGCTACCTGCAGTTTATATGGGGCGGACTCTGGCCTCCAGATCAAGTGAGAGTCAGGGTTATGATGGGAGACGACACCCGCATCCAGCAGAGGAGAGAGGAGGTCCGAAAGCGCATGGAGAGGGAAAACTCTCAGAAGGAACTTAATTCTTCTAAAGTGACTGGATCTGTGAGTGAGTCATCTGATTTTCAGGAGACTGGCACAGGCACTGAGCTGTCAAAGAATGCCTCTGTAATCCCAGATTCCTTGGGGCCTGATGTTCCAGATAGCAAGGAAGAGGAGTCTCGTGAGTCTGATGGGCCAGAGGTGGAAGAGAATTCTCCACCTCAGCTGGGTGAAACAGTACTCCGGCAGAGACCTGGACCCTGGATGAGCCTTTGAACCCTGTCACCTCACACAGTTACAGTACCTGTAGGATATGCTTATATATTCCATTATCACTCTTTAGCAGTTTGAATGTGATTTGGCAGATTGTGATACATTGAAGCTTACCTACTGTTCCAATTTGATCAAATTCACATGCATGACTGTAATCAGTACTAGCCACGTTGTTTTAGCTGGAACACTTCTCATTTTGACAAGAGGGTTTTTTTGTAACTTTTAGTGCTGCTTATTTCTTTCTTCTGGACTTACAATTCTTGTCTTTGTTACATTTGAGTTTATCCTTTCCCACATCAAGAGGTGCTACATTCCAGATCTGGCTTGTCTACAGTATTCTCTATCGTCACGTAATGCCAACAGCTTAACACACCCTTTTAAGTCAGTTCAATCTCCTCATGTGTTACCCTTACTTCTCAGTTCAAACATCATTAAATATGAAGCCACTTTTGAAAGTAAATGCTTTGCAATTGAAACAAAACTGCAAAAGACTGATGCATTTTCTCAAAGGGTCATTGAGAGACCAATTAGATTTGTAAATTTTGGTGTAAAAAGACAGCTATGGTAAAATGTGCAAAGAGCCCAGCCTGAGGGATCTAAAAAAATGATGTTTTGTTTGTTTGTTTGTTTTAATATTATAATACATGTTCTTTTTCAGTGTACCACATGACTTACCTAGTGTGGCATATTTAGTTAAAAGTTGACTCTTTTATACAGTTGTGGTTCATTCTATGAGGTCTTTATTATTAAGTGCAGTTTGCGTTCTGCTGTTTGTTAAAAAATATTATTTATTTAGTTTTCATCACGACCAAGCACCAGAACATTTTAGATGGGTCTTTTAAGTAATATAAGTTTATTGATACATGTGAAACTTTATTTATTTATCATTAATGACTGGAGAATAAGAGGAATAGTAAAGTTACTGTAGAATTGAAGCTGATGTTAGTATGTGGCTCAGCCTCCATGTGTTTAACCTGCACTTCAGGGGTGCTTTGGATCCAAGTAAGTTTAAGTAAAGGAAGTGGGCAACTTGTGTTTTCATTGGACTTTGAACCAAAGATATTTATGTATGTAATATAATGCACTCATAATCTCTCATCTTGTATCCTGAGAAAATACGAGTAGATGTTATGTGTTAAGCAAATTAAACACAGTTAACTTCTTTATTGTCACCATAATAAAGCAACTCTAGCTACCAACTGAATTTTTAATTCCTATAGAGAAATCTGATGACTGTCTTGCAGTCTTACAGTAAATTACTTAATAACAAATTTACATTACATATACATTTGAGAAATGTAAACTCATCGACAAGATAAGTTAACTTGTATCTCCAGTAAACATGTCCTGAATACTAGGTTTTTAACATTTTAAACAAAAATATGTTTACTTCTTTTTGTTCCAATCTCTTGTACAGATAATTTACTGGAAATTCTAAGCAACTTCTGATGGCTAGTTCCAGCAGGGTAGCGTGCCATGTCACAAAGCCCAAACTCGTTTCTTCAAAATGACAGTGAATTACACACTTATCAGATCTCAATCCCATAGCACCTTTGACATGTGGCGCTACAGGAGACTTTATCATGTGATGCTATCATGTCAGCATAGAACAAAAGCTCAGAGGAATGTTTCCAGCATCTTGTTGAATCTATGCGAGTTAACACAGTTGTTAAGGTGCAGAGAGAGCAGCAATGCAAACTCAAATGGTTTGTAATAAGTTGTGATCTACAGATACTTAAAGGGTTAACATTGATGCTGTTGGCTTGTACTAAGCATGAAATCTATATATAGGTATGTGTCACACTTAAGCATAGATTAAATAACATTACAGCTGTTGGTTTGAAAAAAATCCTGCAACTTCACATGACGTCTGATTTTGTTATAAAGGTAAAAACGTACCAAAACTCTGGTGAATGCTTTTGAATGACTAAACATAAAGATGTTTATACATTTACAAACCTTCAAATTTAACTATAGTGATTTAAAAAAAAAATAGGTGTTGTGTTTAATATAAGATTAAATAAGTTTATTCCATTGTTACATTAAAACATAATGTTAAGCACATAAAACATAACAAAATCAGATTGATATATATGTAGTTTATAATAGGACCATACAAATGTAAAAGATTGCCTGAAATCATAATAAATACTATAACGTAATATAAGTATACATTTAGATAAAATATTATGCATTCATATATTTAAAAAATCAAATACATATTATAGAATAATATAAAGATCTATGAAAGCTGGAAGCACAGAAAATCAGTCGTAAATAATCACATTTCCAGAAGAAAAAACAATTTCAAGCCCTTTCAATCTTTTTTTTTTTTTTATATGCATTTTGTTTAGAAAGTTTCCAAATGCCCAGATCATATATCGTGGAATTACTTTTAAGCTTGTTTACAGAACATTTTCCTGGTACACAGGGGAATTGCAAAATTGCATGTATGATCTGTTTCAAACCAGAACCTTACAGCAACGACATTATGGCCCATTAGCAGTCTTTATTCAAAGCCACAGCTCCAATCTAGTCGATGAATTATGCATTGGTCTGGATACAGAGTGCACTAATTGACTTAAACCATCCATCTCTGGTATTAAAATCCTCAGCAGGTGCAGATACTATCTTGCACTGCTGGAACAAAATGTTTTCTAATTCTTTGCATTGTAAAATCAGAAGTCATAAACTGTGAATTATACTGACTATAAAAGTAGAAAAGTAGAAACTAATTCTCAGATCGCTGGACAGCAACAGCTGCATGGCTGATTTACTAGAATAATGTTAATGCCTGTTTTGACACATTGCCTTGCAAACATACTATGTGAACTTGGCAATACACAAACAATATAATACATGCAACGTTCCAGAGGAAAAAGATCAATTAAAAAGTTTACGGTGTTGAAATGAATCATTTCAAGGCATGCAGTCTTTTTATTTAGTTTTTTTAAATATTGCTTTTATGTCGTGATTCAAATATCCCATTTTACAGACTATGCATTTTGGATTTCACTACTTTATGGCCTTTATAAGGACAGTTCAATCCAAAATAAAGTCATAATCCTAAGATATGTAAATGCAAACATAACTAGTATATCTAAAGCTGGCCAACTCTCACCAAACAATCTGATAGACAAGTAGCACAGCAGGCCAGTTTAGGGTGTTTGTGTGTGTGTAGATTTGATTTCAGAGGTGAACTTTCCCTTTTAAATGATTGGCTTTACCATATATGGACCAAATACCATCACCCTGACAGTATTTATCACGCCACTCTGCTTTAAGTGCTCCAGGACGCCACTCGAGCCTGGCCAGTCAATCCCGCCTCCCCACAGCTGAAGGTCACTTTGGTCCTTAACCTTGAATGTTCTGTTGCTCTTCAGGATGGACTTCGACCACCTCAGCTGTAGTCTCACTTGCTGCTTTTGAAGCATCATCTTCCTGCTCGTCATCTGAGCTATCAGCCCAGCGCCCAACCCTTCTGACTCCCTCAGCCACTGCTGGGGCATTAACACAGGGGTTGTGGTCATAGATCACAAGTTTTAACCCCTGCATGTGAGAAAGGCTAGGAAAATGACGTATTCTGTTCCGATCTACATCAACAACAGCCAGAGAGTGCATTTCAAGCAACTCTGGTGGGAAATCTGGCAGTTGGTTCCCAGCAAGCCAAATACTTCGCAGTTCGTGCAGCCGTCCAAATTCTTTGGGTAAACTCCGTATCTGGTTATATCCGAGGTGCAGGGTCTTTAGATTTGAGAGCTCACAAACAACCTTAGGGAAAACAGTGAAGCAATTAGTCTCCAGCCACAGAGTGCTAAGTTCCCTAAGCTCTCTCAGCTCTACGGGGAGGTGATAAAGCCTGTTATTACCCAAGTAAAGAATACTAAGCTGGGGCAACCTGCATATGGCTAGTGGGAGCTCCTCGAAGCAGTTAAAATCGAGGGCCAGAAGCTGCAGCTTTCTCAGGCTCTGCACTTCAGCCGGTAAGCTGCTGAGGTTGTTGTCACTCAGGTAAAGCTTCACCAACTCATTGAAGAGACAGGCAGCAACGGGCAGCTTTCGCAGCTGTCGGCTACTCAGGTCCAGGGTCCGATCTAGTGGCATCTCCTTCAGGTCCCCAACTAAGAAGCGCTGGCAGCGTTCAGAAGGAATGAAGGCGAGAATACTTCTCATGGCATTGCCCATTTTTCTTACTGTTTCTGCCACAAGACTTACTCGACATCCATCTCCTTTATCTTCAAGTGAATTTCATGGTGTTCCATTAACACTCCTCCACCTCCCCTCTGCGTTTATTCATCTTGATAATCAAGAAAAAATGAAACAGTGAAATCATACAACAGCTTAGGAAAGAGGATGACACATCAGTTATATTATGAAGTGCATCCTTTAATGGAATAAAGGGGGTGTTGTGTCAAGGTAATATATAATAAAATTAAACAGAAAAACATTGTAAGTGTTAAGATGTTCATACAAAAAATTCAAAATACCTTCTTTCTAATGTCTTGCTGATGATATCCAGTATGACTCCCAGTATCTCCTACAGTAAGCCATTTGTTTATCCAACTTAATGAGCTGAAAACTTATTGTATTCCCTGGGCAGATATTTCCCAGTGCAGTCCTCTCACTATCTCTCTGTGGCTCCAAGCTCTGCTCAGACTCTCATGGCTATAGCAACCACTAGCTCTCTCCTCCCCATTTGTGCCTAATGACTTTCCCCTCTTCTTCTCTGAGATGACAGAGGTGGGAGAGAGAGAAACGGGGAGGGGCGGGGTGACATGGATAAGCAGAATAAGTGCTTTGTGATGAAAGAGCAACAAAGGTCATTTGCATTCTGCTGTAATCATCCCAGATGCAGTCTTGGGTGGAAGCCACTGGGCTCAACAGGTGAAATGTTCTTAGCAATTTGCCAGTGTTTGCAGGGATATCAGATAACTTTGATTACAGTATACTATGGAAAATCTCTGTAGATCTGTGTTTTGCCAATGCCACATTGTATAGTCTTGGAAATGGTTTCATTTAAAATCAACACATAGCAAGTCAAATCCTCCAAATCCAAACAAGAGCTTATACTCAAAGATGAATATCCTGTAAGTAAGCTGGATATCTTACAAGAGGTGTGAAGTGTCCGTGCTATCTGACATATCTTCATTGGGGCTATTTTCCAACTAGATAAAATTAGGAAGGGATTTCATTGTCCTTATCTGAGGGGGCAATAGTTGACCCTCATCTGCTTTCACTCACTGACACACTGTTTTTATCACTTTCCCGCAGCCACTTACTGCCAGAGCACAATGGTGTGACTGTCATAAAAGACCCTGTTCATATTAAAAATCTGGATATCTCACAGGAAGGGAAGCACAGATATAATATATGGTTCCAGGGTGAAGTAACTGGAATGGAAACATCATTAATTTTATACCTGCCTTTTCTACTGTAAAACCCATTTATTTTTCCCCCTTACACTAGGCTTACTTGTTGTTCCCAAAGCTTTCAGCTATGTAAATAATGATGATTGATGGTTTGCCAAACACTTTAAGTCTAACTGATAAAGGATCATTATAACAGCCTTAAGACGCCATCTGCTGAGGAAGTCCATACAATGTGATTTTAAGTTTCCGGGCCATATTAAATTCATGTGAAGCTGCTGTTTTCCAACCTCACTGAGTAATTCATGCTACTGTGAACAGTGTTAGCTCCTGCAGGTCCACTTTAAAATACCTCTGACTACCAGGCTTTTCTCAACTACTCATTTTATGTAAGATATGAACAGATATAGCCCCCAGTTTGTTGTGTGCTAATTTGATTAAATGTAGAAATATAGTGAAAACAAACAAACAAAAAACAGAAAATGTTAAGTAAAAAACAACCAAAAACCCAGTTGTGACATAAGGTCAACACGTAAAGTTCATGTTTTTGCACAGAAACCTGTGAGATTTGGGATACTCTATGAGATATGTGTCAAATGTGGTTGGTAACCCAACTTTTATTGCTGACAATCACATCCTCTGCAGTATGTAAATCCACACATTTATTTTACTGGAGTGAGACACCTGATGTTCACACGAGGGAGACAAAAACTCGACAGTGTCATATTTGCTTTAAATGACTGCAAAATCTTCTTTTTTCTTTCCCCCTCCGTGAAGTACTTTTCTGGATATCTGTTGGTTCTTCTCCCAGCACCCTGTTAGGGAAACTATCAGATGTGTTCGTTTTTGTGTACGGAAGTGATCAGCAGGTTGTAAGGTCAGGGGGTAAAGGCTAGACCTCTTTCGATTGAGAATACTCACAGCCATCTTGGATCTAACGAAGCGAAGGGAAATTGATGCGGTGAGATTATTTTACTTATTTTTGTTCTTATGTTAAAATTGCCCTATGTAAATTAAACTCCGTCAGATGGAGCTTTTTACCTCCCTTGCTTTCTTTCGTTTAAATACGTAGCACATCGTTAGCCTTTAGCACCCGCAGATTGTCGCTATTGGTCTATCTGCTGCTACTGCCACTGCCTGCAATCGGAGCATAAACTGAGCCGTGAAAACACACAGCTGACAGTGGATAAACGGAGGCAAAGAGGGCCAGTGTTACTGGTAGCTAAACCACTGTGTATTTTTCAGTTTAAACGCTCTGTTACTTTGGTTGTTTTTAGAGTAGCCAGTTAGCAAGCTGACGTTAAGCTAGCTAAGCTAACTCAAAGTGACAAGCACCTAGCCTGCTAATGTTAGCTACCTAAACTAGTGTTGGCTAGCCTGTTAGCTTTGTTGCTGTTAAACACATTAATAGTAAAGTTTAACGGGATGGAACTTAACAACCAGTTCTGCTGTCATCTCATTTAGTTAACAGGTATCGTAGGGCTGCAGTTTTTGTTTGTTTTGTTGTAAAAGTCAAATAAATCAATCTTCATTTTAAATTCGTAGAGAAAGCAACTATTCAAAAGTTTATTTTAAGAACCGTAAGGTGCCAGTTGCAGCCCATTGAATTACAAAGAAATTATAACATATTGCATTTCCAGATGCTTCCATTTAACTTAGCGTTGCAGGCATATAAGATATCTTTTTGTCCATACAAAGGTTATGAAATATCAAAGCTGTGTGGCGGCAGTAAAGTTCCAGTTGCACAAACAATACAATGTGGTGCTGCTAGTTTCAGACATGGGCTATTCAGTCTCAGATCATTGGGGTTTTTAACAACATTTTCTGCTCAGCCATCTTTGATTTGCCTAAAAAAAATGTGTAGTCCAAAGTTTAAACATATAGAATGATTGCTGTGAAATTTCAGCATCGCATAACAAGTACTTTAAATATAAAGTACTTGAGATATACAGTACTGTGCAAAAGTTTTAGGCAGGTGAGGAAAGATGCTGTAAACAAAGAATGCTTTCAAAAATGCAAGTGTTAATCATTTATTTTCATCAAACAACAAAATGCAGTGAATGAACAAAAGAGAAATCTAAATCAAATCAGTATTTGGTGTGGCCACCCTTTGCCTTCAAAACAGCATCAATTCTTTTAGGTACACATACACACAGTTTTTGACGGAGCTCGGCTGGTAGGTTGTTCCAAACATCTTGGACAACTAACCACAGATCGTCTGTGGATGTAGGCTTGCCGATGATACATACGTGTGTGTGTTTCCCCCCCACACATTGATTTGATATCTGAAGCAGTGTTTGAACTCGAATATCTGAGAATCTGTTAAAGAAAACTGGCTTCTTTTACCATGAAAGTGAATCAGGTTCTTTAAATGGGAGCAAATACAGTAAAAAGTTCCAAGAATTATTCAAATGTGTTTAAAAAAAAGTCTCATAGACCAACAAAAAAACAACATTAGTTATTAGTTAGAGACAGTTTCTGAAAGGTATTGACATATTTCACAATAATACAAAATCAAACATGTAGAATGATTAATCACAGGAATGAAGAAATAGTTATTTTTATTCAGCTGCCATTCTGGATTGAGGAAACCTAACAGGTTGTACTGCATAACAAAAATTTCAGCCCAGTAGTCTTATCAGATTAGAACAGATTTCTCTGGTTTCCAAGGTGCTCTCATTATAACTGAGAAAGTACTTCTGCTAAACATAATCTATGCAAATTTGTTATTTTCACTTGCTCCCTGACCCTTGCTCTGTCTAAGTTTAAAATGTAGTGAGAGGCATTAAAAATGCAACAAGTGCAAATAAATCACAAATACAAATAAGTATAGCAAAACAGGAGTAATGAGTCAGTAGTGTTCCAAGGCCAAGTTGCCATCAACACAAGGTGCAATTGGTAGTCTGATACAAGACTCTAACCCTAACCATAGGAGCTAAATTCTAATCTTAACCCCCCGTATTTGCTTCTTTAACTCTAATCCTTACCTATTAGCCAGTATGCCCTGAGCTGACTCCTATTCAAAACCCAGGAGGAACCAAAACTGGGATTCACCCCCTGCCTGCTTACCCTTCTGAACCTGCTTCCACCTTCCTTACCCCAGAGGAATGCTGAGGGGGTTTTAGGACACACAATACACCTTAACGGGTGGTTTGGATTGCTTGATGCCAATTTATTATCCACTTCTGATCCCTGCAATGTCTCCTTGCTAATTTCTTCTCCCCATCACAGACTTAGTAGAGTAATATAAGGTGCAGGGTACTAGTGGTGACATGTTTGTCTGTGCATTATCTTGACCAAACCATTTTGGCCGACGGACCATTTCGGAGAGAGTCTTTAACAGAAAATGCGTACCCCTGTTCCTAATTCTTACCCTGCTGCTGCAACTGTGAGCAGAGATCAGGCAACTGCCACGCTGACTGCCTGAATGAATGCTGCAAGAATTATTCTATAAATACTAAAACTAAAAATTTTAATGTCCAATTTTGAAACCATAACATTTTTAGGCTAGTATAGAAGTTGTCCAGAAAATATTGTATAGGTTGAACCTTACTGGCTCTGAATTTTATCTGGTTCAAGTAGAAATCTAAAGAGAATTAAAATTAAAATCTAAGCCACAGTATAAGTTCAAAAAGTTCACTCCTGAGCGTCTGCTTTCTTTCACATGCACATTTTAATTAATGTTCCTTTCTCTCTCTTCAGGTGACGAAAGGCATGTTTGGTGCTAGAAAGAAATTTGTAGAGTTCGTTGACGTTGTCGATAACGACTTTACCGATGAAAGCATGTACTACAACCAGCCGATGTTTCCACATCGGTCGGATAAAGATGTGAGTTTTGTGCTGGTACACCTTTCTTACCTGTTGAGATTTTTTTCCCACGTTTATCGTACTCTGTTCTGTCCTTGAATGTTTTCCTCCAGATGCTGTCCTCTCCCTCACCATCGTCATCGGGTCAGCTGTCGCAGCTCGGTGCGAGTTTATATGGTCCACAAAGTGAGCGCTGACCTTTATCTTACAGCCTGTTACATCAGTTTTGTCATTTGTGATGGACTTAAAATCGTAAAGACAATTCTGCTTTTTACCTCTGAACTAGAGTTACTTAAAGTTTGATTGTGTTATTTGAACAGATAACTGAAAAGCTTTCTTTTGTCTTTGCGCAGGTGCACTCGGCTTCTCAGTAAGAGGCATGGGAAACAACACACCTCAGTTAAACCGAAGTCTAACGCAAGGTTCGCAGCTACCGAGTCATATCACCCCCACAACAGGAGTCCCCACCATGTCTCTCCATACCCCACCATCACCAAGCAGGTGAGTGTGAACTTGACCGATTAATCGTGCTGTTTAAGAAAACTTTGAATTCACTAAATTGGACGATGATGTTTTAACAGGGGGACGTTACCGATGAATTCGAGGAACGTGCTGAATCACTCTCAGGTCGGTCAAGGCATTGGGATAAGCGGCAGGACCAACAGCATGGGCAGCTCGGGGCTGGGAAGCCCCAACCGTAGCTCACCCAGTATCATCTGTATGCCCAAACAGCAGCCAGCACGCCAGCCCTTTACCATAAACAGGTAGATGGATTTAGTATTTATTGCACATATCCACCAGTGTTTCAAAGGGACATGGCCCCGTACTATGATGCAAATTCAACATACACAGGATGTCTTTCCGCTATCTGGGTTCACTTATCTTAAAACTGGTGATTGGGCCAAGCAGTCACAAGAAGCTGATTATCAACTTAACAAGGCAACCCAGGGTTACCAGCATGAAAGAGGTGCTGTTCACAGCTTTTGACCAATCTGAAATGTGGATAAGTCTGTTGGCAGCAGAGCAGCTGATTTTGCAGAAAATGACAAAACTGTAATATGAGGAAAAATCTGAAGAAAATAATACATGCTGAACTCGAACCTTTATATGCATTTTGTGTGTGTGTGAGAGAGAGTTTTATTTTTTAAAATAGTAGCGTAGTATTAAAAGCGCCATATGAATGTATGTGCGCTTTAAGTGTTTGATCAGGGAGACTCCCAGAGTCCTACTGTATTAATAAAGTTTAGCCTATTACAGCCTGAAAGAAAGCGGGTAAGAATGCAAGCTGCTGAAGTTAACAGGCATCTCACGGCTATCACAGCTCAATCAAGAACAGGAGAAACTAATACAGTGAATATTTACTTTACATTGAAGTTTAGATGTACACAAGATGGGTTTTTTTTAATCTTTCAGCTTTATGAGATTTTGAGTCTGAGATTTTAAAAAAAGAAACAAAAAAAGTTCAAAACAAATAAGTAAAAATAGGTGCCCCGTTTGTAAATTTAGAACAATAAACTTAGACTAAAATAAACTTATGTCTAAGAATCTGTTTCTAATCCAACATAGTGAACTACACAACTTTATCCATGCACTGAAATCCAAGGAACAGTGACGTTTTGCAGAAAACTGATTGATGAGTAGGCACTGGTTTTGTACCTGTTTATCTTTAACTGTGAACATAACATGCTCTGAAACAGGTTAGGATGTAAGTTACCATGGTGATGTACCACCTTTGTAATAATGAAAAGCCAGGGTTAACCTTGAAGTTACCTGGATGAGCTCAAATCTTGCTTCATAGTGCTGGCATGGGTTACCTTCGGTGTATCCTTTTGTGTGTACAGTTGCTTTCTAAAACATGTTTTTCTAACTAAGGAAATGTTTGTATCCTTTTCTTATTTTTTTCTGTCTCTGCAGCATGTCAGGATTTGGGATGAACCGCAATCAAGCTTTCATGAACAACTCATTATCAAGCAACATCTTCAACGGCACAGGTTGGTGTTCACTTTTGTCTAACCATCAGTTAACCATTAGGTTTCAGCTACTTTTAGACTAACATTGCTCTGTCTGTGTGTGTGTTTAAAGCATAAAAAACAGCCACAGCCTGATAAATAATACTGTTTCCTGCACAAAATCACAGCTTTCCATTAATGCTGCTGTTAGGGTCTTACAAGAGTTAACAGCAGCAAACAGTGCCACCCATCATACATAAACTGTGTATCCTTGAAATGAATTGCAGGAAATTAGGTCTGAATAAAAACCTGATTAAACTGATCTGACTCTTTTTAACCTGTTACATAAATACACATCAAAAAAGGGGAGAGCTGCTACATCCTTAATCTACTTTATAATAAGGCTACATTATTACATATTTACAAAAATAGTGTATTTAAGGATTCACATGTTTGTATTGTCCTTGTGTAACAGATGGGAGTGAAAATGTAACAGGACTGGATTTGTCAGACTTCCCTGCATTAGCAGATAGGAGTCGGAGAGAAGGGACCGGAAACCCTACACCAGTTCTCAACCCACTGACTGGACGAGCGCCTTATGGTAAGCCATTAGACTGTAGAAAGTGTCTTATTATTTTCCTCACATGAATCACTGACAGCACATTTCATCAACATTGGAAATGGGTTTCAGCTGAAAACCATCAGATGAGCTTCGTAATGTTAGCTAAGCTTTTGTTACACTGCACACGACAGACTATCATTGCTGATTGTACCATTTTGTTTGTTTTTGTTT
Organism: Neolamprologus brichardi; assembly: GCF_056152115.1. Classification (NCBI taxonomy): domain Eukaryota; kingdom Metazoa; phylum Chordata; class Actinopteri; order Cichliformes; family Cichlidae; genus Neolamprologus; species Neolamprologus brichardi. The sequence goes on along the minus strand of NC_142110.1, from coordinate 4,847,023 downwards.
TTTTCTTTGCTGTTACACTTTCATCATCAAGTTGGCATGGTGACAAAGCCATCAACTGAGCAGACACAGGATTTCTCCATCCACAATGAGGACTTCCCTGCACTGCCTGGGCCAAACTATAAGGATCCCACGTTGAACAACGATGACAGCAAAACTGTAAGTCACACAGCACACTGGCAGGACTTTTTTTTATTTTTTTTGTGAGAAGGGTACAGATCAAAAGAATTGAAATGAATAAATACATTATTTTTCCTGCCTATTGACTTTTTTCCCTTCCCTTTAGAACTTGAACTCCACAAACAAGAGCACATCCAATGCAGATGGGCCCAAGTTCCCCGGAGACAAGACGGCCTCAGCACAGAACAACAACCAGAAGAAAGGGATTCAGGTGTTGCCTGATGGTGAGTCTTCACTGCCAATCGTATTGCTGCTATTCCACCAAAACAACCCTTTTTTTTTGTCATCAACAATTTTTATTTATTTCATTTTAAACTTCAATAACAGAACTGAAGGATAACTACATAAATAAATAGTTTAAAAAACAAACAAACAAAACAACAACAAAACAAAAAACAAACCACAAAACAAAGGAAAGTTATCCTATTCTTTCTTCGCACACCAATCCCCACACCACCACTCTGTCATTACTCCTCTGTTCTTCAAGTTACAGAAAGCCAGCTTGTAAAGTGGGACCAAATACAATCATATTGATGCAATTTGTCTAATAAACCATAAGTCACTTTTTCGTAAGACGCCAACTTAGTAGAGGTGGGAATCACCATACATCCCACGATACGATATTATCACAATACTTAACACACGATACGATATTATTGCAATTTTTTAAAATATTTTGCGATATTCAGATTCTGTACATAAAGGTAAACTTTATCAATATTCATTTTATCTAATATCAAAGTCTCACACTCAGTCTTTCTCTCATTTCAGTTTTATTGTTGACAAACTGAACGGTTTGTATTACAGTCTAGTCCAACTTAACTGAATCAACCATCTGGTACAATTATAGCTATTCTGAACTATGCAGTTTATGAAAACTATGCAGCCCCTTCAGCAACTGAAGAATTTGAATTAATTGGATAAATTAAAATAAGTAAACTGTCATGTTTATTGCTGTCAAAAACAAGTTAAACACATTTGGACAGTGAAGGAATGTCAGGATTCTTGCTCAGAAAAAGGATCAACATGCTCTGAAGTCAGAGCACAAAAACCTTTTTTGTAACAAAATATCGATTTCTGCTGTCCCTGTATCGATACATTATTAGCAAACAAAATATCACGATACTACACAGTATCGATTTTTTCCCCCACCCCTACAACTTAGCCATTGTCTTTAGCCAACAACCCTTCTTAATTGCCTTGAGTGAGGCAGTTGGGCGTGCTACCCTGCATTTGGGGTTAGATAATTATCAACTAAGCTACAGTGAGGAAACCAACAAAATAACGTTCATTGTAACATTAATTTACCTGTGATCATGAGTTCAAAGAGGTATTTAGTTGGTTTGCTCACAAAGTGTAGTTATTAATGCAGAGGTGATTTGACATTAAGTACTGAATCTAGTTTCTACAGTTTGTTTTAATCTTGAGTTGTCTTGCTGCTGCAGGTCGGGTGACGAACATTCCCGCAGGAATGGTGACGGATCAATTTGGCATGATTGGCCTACTGACGTTTATCCGGGCAGCAGAGACTGATCCGGGGATGGTCCATCTGGCATTAGGAAGTGACCTCACAACACTGGGACTCAACTTAAACTCACCAGAGTAAGACAAATTTCATTACCCTGCAAATACATACTGATTTTTCCTATAAAAAAAAAAAAACCACACAAAGAAACAATAAAAATATTTAGTCCAATAATGCATGTTACATCTGTCTGCTTTTATTTTTAATGAATGAATCTATTTAGTTCCCCACCGTTTCTTTGGATGGATGTAATCGTATTGTCATTAATGTATCAGTGGCTGAATACAAGAGGCGCAGTGTCTTTGTTGCCTTAGAATTAGCTTTTTATTATCTGCAGAAGGGGCGAGTCCCTTCACTGTCATTTTTATACATTAGGAACCTTTTGCATTTGTAACAGTCACGGGAGGAGCACTAAATCATACACGCTGGTCTTTTAAGTTTCAGGGTCTATGATTTTTGATATACATCAAATTTCATTCTTACTCAGAGGTAATAAAGAAATAAGAGGAAAGAGTCTCCATTAGTTAAGTTTGCCCCCTGCTGACTGCATCAGTAGGTTGGTAAAAGTTGGTATTTTCAGAGTTTTTGACATTTCTTCCTGTTTTATCTAAAACGTTTAGCAAACAGTCTGCTTTTGATATTAATACTAGCAAGAACTGATTGCAACTAAACTCTTTGACAGAAACTTGTACCCCAAGTTTGCCTCTCCTTGGGCTTCCGCACCTTGTCGACCTCAAGACATCGGTAAGACATTAATTTGATGTATGACAGTCCTGAGTAGCTTTCAAGACCAGAGTCAGAGCAGGTGTCAAGACATTTGCATTAGTGCTGAGGAGGAGCAGAGAAAGGATGCAATGCAATCTTAGTATTTTTGTAAAATATTTACATTTTTAGTCATGTTTTTTTTTCTGTTTTAACAAAAACTGTTGTTGTGGAAATTAAAGTACAAACATACATGTGGCCCTTTAAAATTAGTGCAGCGAAAATAACCTTCAACTATTTTATTACAAGTAGTTGGCTGTTGACAGAGTTAATTAATAAGATTTAGATTTTGGCAGGCCTCCTGGTTTTTTTTTTTTTTTATCCAACCTGGAGACCACATTTTTGGCATATCAGATAGATTTTCAAAGCCACAGTGAATTAAAATAGTTACACACTGCTTTAGACACTCTTGTGTGTGCTGCTAACCTATATCTGTATCTGCATTTTTAGACTTCCATGTTCCATCGGAGTATTTAACAAATATCCACATAAGGGACAAGGTAACCATGAACTTGAGCTCAATGTAAGCGGTTCAAAGATTAATGTAGTAAAATAAAATTAATATACTGTCTTGTCTCGACTCTAGTTGGCTGCCATCAAACTGTCTCGATACGGTGAAGACCTGTTGTTCTACCTGTACTACATGAATGGAGGAGATCTGCTACAGCTTCTGGCAGCAGTGGAGCTGTGAGTACAGACTTTTTGCTAGAAATGGGCACAAAGGTGTTGGTCTGTCCAGGAGATGATCACCTTACTTAGCAAAGAAGTTTAAAGGAGTCGTGTAAAGTCGACAGTCTTTTGCAGTTGCTGCTTCGTATTAAAAACGTTTCACTGGCGAGCAGATGAGACAGTTTTGTGAAGAGGAAATTAAGCAATTTAAACAGAAAAACAAGCTAGAACATTATCCCTGCCATAAAACTGAATCTAAATTCTAAACCACAGTGATTCTCTCAGCAGATGCAAATATAATTTACTGTTTCCTGACACACAAGTTCAGCAACATTCATCTACAACCCAGCTCAGTAGGCCTTCTAAGTTCAGTCCAAAGGCCCAAAGCCAGGAGGGTTGAAGCAGCTCACTTTAAGAAAAAGCCTAGACTACTTATTAACGATGAACATAGCTTGCTGGTCTAAAAAGTAAAGGGTATGCAGAAGTGTTTTCAAATCTGCATTCATTCTTAATGACTTCTTCTTGTGTAGAAGTCCATGGGGGGGAAAAATGAACCATACTCATCACTTGATGTAATCTGTTTATTATCTCAGTTTCTGTTTTTTTTGTCCCATTTGGAGTTGAATAGATGACACAACAAGTTCTCTGTTATTTCCACCCCTCAGTTGTGACCAGATTTCAAAAACACTACATGGCAGTGCTCGAAACGGCCAAGTCAGGGTTTTAAAGTCTAATACCGCGGAAGCACTAGCTGGTGGCCGTACGCGTGTCTTAGTGCAGTTGAACATAATCCACAAAGTCCGCATGTAGTCGAAAAACAAACAGGCAAACATTTATTTCCACAGTTTGAAATACAGTGATCCGTTTGAATGTTCATGTACACTGCAAACACGGTAAGCTAGTTAAAGCCCCCGTTGCTCCACACTGCCCGTCGCGAACGCTCCCCCCGTGCACAGTTACTGTGTGTTAAAGGAACAGTACGTAAAAATTAAATAAGGCAAGAAAAAATACAATTTAACTGTAAATCTTACGCTAAACAAATTATAAAGTAAAAACTGAAATCTTACACTTATCCTTATCCAAAATGATTCAAATTATTAACAAATATACACTCTGTGCAATCTGAGTAAACTAAGAGATGATTAGACCTTTATCCTATACAAAGTCGAACTACACAAGTACATCTCTTATAAACAAACTTTTGGAAATAACACTTGTAAAGCTTTAAAATGGTGATCGATTCTGCTGTGTACTCTTAGATTAACACTTAACAAGGTACAATATTGTTTGTTTACGGAATAATTTTTCTTCTTTTGTATGAACATATGAATATAGTTTTTGTAGAAATAGCTGGAAGTGTGAGCCACTGATTAGCCACTAGGTGGCGGTGTTTTATTTATTTATTTATTTGTTTGTTTGTTTATTTATCGTAATACTTCTTATTAATGTGTTCTTCACTCTCCAGCTTTAACCGGGACTGGAGGTACCACAAAGAGGAACGGGTTTGGATAACTAGGGCACCTGGTATGGAGCCTACACTGAAGACTAACACCTATGAGAGGGGTACCTACTACTTTTTTGATTGTCTTAACTGGAGGAAAGTAGCCAAGGTAAGAGTTGATATTATCGAGTTTTCTTATTTTTAGTTTTGAGGATTAGAGCTATTATCTTAAAACTATCTGTTTCTCTAAGGAATTTCATCTGGAGTACGACAAGCTGGAAGAGAGGCCTCACGTGCCAACAACATTCAACTACAACCCAGCCCAGCAGGCCTTCTAAGGCCCAACCAGTCCAAAGGCCGCAGCTGTTCCTGTACACGACACCGTTGTCCAGGAGGGACGAGGAGGTCCACACAGCTTGGTTTTTTATTCCTCGAGGATTTGGCTCTTTGACTGTAGGGGTCATCACCATTAAAACTGCCCTGCATTTTCAAATTTACAAGCTGCCCCAAAACACCAACGAATGTTTTGTTTTTATTCTTCATGTTCCTCCTGTTTTTTGTTTTTTTGTTTTTTTTTCCTCCTCTCTTGTTTTGAGCAGGGTCTGTGTTATGTTTACGTCTCTGAATCTGAAGCCTGTTTTTTCTCTGAAAGGAGGACTGACCTTGTGGCACAGGGCAGTGACAGAACAAAGGTTATTCTTTGTATTTATACCAAGTGTTAACTGAATTAAAGACGGGGAAAAGAAACGTTGACATCCTAGGAAGCAAGTTAAAGGGTGAAAGAAATGCAATGTTTATTGTTGCACTATATTTAGTAATAAAAGAACACAAAATTTGTTTGTGCTTTTTTTTTATGTGAACACTCCCTGATAATTTCTCCCCCTCTTTTCTATTGTTATTTGCTTTTTTTTGTTGTTGTTGATGTTTTGAGTCAGGGAGCTCATGCATTTCTCCCACATCTATACATTTCACCTTTTTAGCCTCCCTCCTTTCAATTTCCATTCATCCTTCCACCCTGTTTTTGCGTCACCAAACCTTTTCTGTCACATACAGTTTCTTCGTCTCTCTCTGTGACGTCTGTGCTGCCCAAACATGGACACAAATGTAGGAGACTACTTTGATGGAGAAGTCCTCAGAGGCTGAACATCTACACGACTTTGCTCCAGAGCAAACGGAACTCTTTCCAGTCTTTGTTACAATTTTGTAAGAAATGTGTACATTTTTTTTTCTTTGCATCACATAAATTAGTATATGTATGTACGAATGTGTATATATGATTGCTACATATATGTATGTGTGTGTGTATATATATATACATATATATATATATATATATGACATTTATTTTGGAAGAAATCTTGCCCTGACTTGTACCTCGTTTTTATGAGGTAAGCATGGATGCAATATGTGGATGCGACAGGAGTTTTCTGGATCTGCTGGACAGGGTGTCACATGACACTGGGCACTTGCATCAAACTAAAAAATATTAAAATGTCACATGAGGAAAGGCCTGAACCTAAGCCCCACCATTAAAAGATTAAATAAACCCGGAGATCATTATCATCCCCTGAATTTCAACTCAAACACAACCAAAAGGATGCATTTCATTTTAAGCTGATTGAACAGTGGTGGACAACAGCATTTCATAGGAAACGGAAAAAAGACATGAGGAAAAAAAAAAAAACACAGACCAATCTTGTATTTTCTGAATTTAAAATCTTAATTTCTTTGTATTAAAGCAGAAAAAGGCTTTCCTGAACCGTGTGTCTTGTTTATTGAGTATCTTACTAAAATTGGCCTCTGATTTGTTAATACCGTACAGTGCAACAGAGAAAATTAAATTCAAATTTGTAAGAGTTTAGAGAAATCATCCACAGCAAACACTGGACGTTTCACACCTTTTAATACAGACTCTGAAATGAGCCATTAAAATCTGCTGAAAATGCAAAGTTTATTTTTTATTCCTTTAGTTAATACATGGAATGTAATTACACATGTACCACATGCTTAAGATACAAAACTGGAAAACAAAAATGTAATGATACACCTTCAGAGCAGCAGTATAAAATAATTTAATTTTAGCGCTGTATCTTTTGCATCGGATGAATTATTTCCAAATTATGTTATCAAAACAAGTATCCACAGTTTAGAAAGGCACATACACGCCCTAATTCATACAACGTATAAAGTGGACCAAGAAATGGTTCACAGTTATGGCACACAAATGTGAAATTATACATTGAAAACATTCACAAGAGACTTCATTTCAAAGTTTCCATTGAAGGCCATAAAGAATCACAATAAGTACAGTGGACACCAACAAATAGGCAGCACACCAGTTCATTGAAACAAAGATCCAAACTAGTTCATGACTGACGGTACTGTAGTAAAAATACGTTCATCCAGACTGAGTAAAAATATCAAAAGACACACTTTTACATTAGATTTGTTAAGCCGACTCGTCTTTTTAAAACGCTGCTGCATTTGTAAATGCTACTAATACAAAGTGAGTTATTAGATGCAGGGGTGATATCCTGATTAGCACTTTAAGTACACATTCTTTGTCTCATGAAGACTGTGCTGTGACAGAACACAAGCGTTTTAAAGTCATCGTCTTTCTACCGTTTTCAACATTTTCCAGTTATTTTAAATCCCTGAACTGCACACACGAACGCAGCCTGCTGCTGAGCACTCCTCTTCAGTACGTGACAGTGATCTGACAGCGAGGCTCACTTCGAGGCAGGGTCAGCGGGGGTGGAACTATCTGCAGAGCTTCCTGCTTTGGCAGCGTTTTCTGTTGGAAATAAAATGACAGCTTTAATCTTTCCATCTCTTGATGGAAGCATACATGACAATGGGAGTGTGCCAGTGGTTTTGCATAATTTAAGGACTTTATTAAGAACCCCACAAACTGCTAACCTTTATCTTTCTTCTCCTGAGTTTCCTCAGCTGCTGTCTTGTCAGCTCTGAAGAAGATCCGGGCGCTGCTTAAAGAGAAGTAGAGAAGCTCAAACTCCTGAAATGAAAAGGGAAAACCGTTCAGAAACACATCTCAGTGCCATTCTCACAACCACACGACCAACAGTTAAACTTCTTGAAATTCAGTCTGACATTTAAACAAAACAAAATGTACCTGGAGGTACACGTCCAGCCTCTTCTGGGTGAGATTCATGGTTTGCAGCAACTTTTCATCCTGATTGGCAGACTGAACGCTCTGCTCTTTCACCACCGCATTCATCTCTTTCTTGTACTTGTCTCTGACAGACTGGAACCAGTGCAAAGAGTCAAACTCTAGATACTGGTCCAGTAGCTTCAGAATGTACGCCACACCTGAGAGAGGAGGCAGAAACAGAGGAGAGTACGTCCAAGGCCAGTACAGAAGAAAGGATTAAGGATGTCTGTGTGTATTATCAGGTTTGTCTGCTCACCCATTGCGAAGCCGTCGTCTGTAAAAGCAGCTCCAGATTTGTTTTTCTTGTTGAGTTTCTCTTTGCAGCTGATGGAGTGCTCCACAAAATTCACCGTCTAGGAGTGAGATTTGTTGCAATAAATGTAATTAAGTACAAACTGATTTCAAGTAGAGAACATGACATGTAGCAAAACAGCCTCAGCACTCACCAGCGGTGGTACAATCATGTAGAAGTTCCTCAGGTGCATGTTCTTTGCACTGCGAAACTCAGGCGCAAACACGGCCACCAGCATCTTGAAGTACTCCGTCCCCTCGGCAGAGTTGCTGGTCAGATCTCCCAAAACAGAGTCCAGGATGCTGTGAATCATAATAATCTTAATAGAAAGCAAATAAATGACAGCAAAGACGGAATTACATTGAAGGAATACATTTTTTGGAAAAGTGCAGGGTGAAACTTGAATTTATTACCCCCACAGTAGATAACTGTTATATTCTTCATTTCCAGTTAATACTTGTACAGCTGCTGTTATTGTGTATATATATATATTTATATTTCTTCATACATTCTTATATATTTCTATACTGTGTATTGTGTATTTTGTTGTACAGTTATTTTATTTTAAACTTTAATTTATATATTTTATTTTATTTTATTCCTTCATAGTTAAATTTACCCTTTTTAATTTTCATATTTATTTCCTATCTTATTCATAGCCTTTTCTTTTTTTCTTTAGGTCACGAGCAGTTGTCTAAGCATTTCACTGCATATCGTACTGTGTATGACTGTGTATGTGACAAATAAAATTTGAATTTGAATTTAATATATGAAACTATATGGGAAAAATACAGTATGTGTTCATTTCAATTCAATTGTGATTATATATAACAATGTTACATATAACTTTTATGTAACATTGCAATACAGCGGTGGCTATCGGCAGAGATCACTCTGCTGTTTGGCCGGGATGTGATGTGATTTATTTCCTTTACATTTTTTCCACCATTACGAAATATCCTTGTTAGGTTTATGCTGACACAAAACTATTGCTGGAACAGCCGAGACAATTTTACTGCAACTAGCAAAGCATAAGACACCAGGCCGAACTCTTTGTGCGATCTCGTGACCGAGACGAACGCTGTTCCTGCCGCTCGAACCCCAGTCACTCTCGGTCAGCTCCACTGTAGCACTGCCTTTTATTGTGGTTACATGAATATGCATGGTTTCATTAACATATGACATCTTAAACAGGCATATATGTGAACAAAGAGTACCAGTCTGGGTGTGCGTGTAGGTATGTGTGTGTGTGAAGAACGACTCCCCAAAGCTGGCACCAGGTGTCCAGTGGTCCACCTAAACAAAGGGCCCTTGTACTCAAACAGATACAGAGTAGGTGTCCTCCCAAACTATGTCTCAGAAAGAGGAGGTACGACCTCTCTCATGACCTTAGGATGTGTGTGGTATGCCAGAGCACACAGACTCTTTGCAGACTACTAAGGATCAGACATTATAACACTATGCAATCGATTATATGTTTCTAAGTACAATTGACAATCATAAAATATCACTCCAACAATCATACTCATTGTAATTTATCAACATCAAACCTTTTCTTTAAAACTTTCCCTTCAGTTATCTTTTTCCTATCTGAGGTGCCCCCTGCTGGTACAATAACAGCAATGCACACAACACTAACTGCTCGGTGCAGGATTGTTGGATTACACTCTGAAGCTGACATAAACACTGACACACAAGAAGCGACTGACTGACTTTTACAGATAACTCACCCAGCAGCTTTTTGGGTCCCCTCTGACAGTCCCTCTTCTTTCACCAGCTCCTCAAAGTTGACTATATCCTCCAGATCTGGGACAAATCTGAAGCAATAACGAAAAAGAAAATGTTTCCAAAAGCAAGATAAAAATGTTTCTGATGTAAAATCACATTTAAGCTCACGTTTACACAATATATCAGTAATTCCTTCTAACTGAAGCCATATAAACTTTCACTCAAATTCCTTTTATTATACCTGATTGCGCTGCTGCAACAATGAAGGCCTCCAGAACGGATCATACGTACATAGCCCATGGCGTTACCTGAAAGAACAGTGTGAAATTGTGTCTGTGAAGGTTCTCAGTCATCCAGGTCATCGTAGTCAAAGGAGCTTGCAAAGAAAAGCGTCTGGACTTCTTTAAGTTACTTGAAGATGTTTCACCTCTCATCCGAGAAGCTTCTTCAGTTCTAAGGTCAAATGGTGGAGAGTCCCAGATTTAAACCTAGTGGGAGTGTCCCCCCACAGAGGGACAAAAGGACCCCCTGATGATCCTCTAATCGCCTGAGCCAAGGTGTGAAACTGGGTGTGGGTCCCAATCAGCCAGAGTTTCGGGTGAGTTCATTGTGAAACCTGGCCCCACCTTATCATGCGAATTCCTGAGGTCAGATGTCCCAGGATGTGAGTGGACGTTAAGGCGTCTGGGAAGGGATCTCAAAACTGGATTATAGATGGCAGAGAGTTGGTGTCGTAAACCACCGCCTCTGTTCAAAGATGGTCGCTCACAGTGGACATAGATGGCTTCTTTCACTCCTCTTTCAAACCATCTGTCCTCTCTGTCCAAAATGTGAACATTGGCATCCTCGAAAGAGTGACCTTTGACCTTTAGATGCAGATGGACTGTTGAGTCTTGTCCTGAGGAGGTGGCTCTTCTATGTAGAGGTCTGGGCATTCCTCGCTGCACTGTACAGCATTGACCTTAGAACTGAAGAAGCTTCTCGGATGAGAGGTGAAACGTCTTCAAGTAACTTAAGGAAGTCCAGACGCTTTTCTTTGCAAGAGTGAAATTGTGTTATCTTTGCATGCAACTGCAGTTTAATGTTTATGATAGGAGAAAACCTCAAGAAGCAAAGAATCACGAATTCATGTACATGGGCGATGCCTGAGCACGATCCGTCAACTACAGAGTCGTGCAGGAATGCGCGCCGGGCATCTGCTCACACTTTATTATATACTGTCTTATCTTACATAACACTCATGGGTGGAGTACAAGTTAAGGAAAAAACAACTGTCTTATGTGAGGTGATTGCATACGAGGCTGCACAGGATGCAGCCTTGCAAGACAAAGAGGAACAAGTTGATTGCATCCTCACCGATCTGGCTGATCAGCTGTCTAAACTGGTCCAGGTAGCTCTGTCCATCAGGAGTGATGCCCAGTTTCCTGATGCCACGGTTAAACTTCTCTGCTCGCTCAAACGGATACTGTAACAACAAGACAAGACATATGGTACTGTGAGAGCTTAGCCCGAACAATGACAGCTCTACTTTTACTCCCTGGCTCCAGGGTCTTCCCCCTCTGCCAAACTTCTGTTCACTTAAAATGACTGAAAATGGAAAGACAGAGAAGACTGCACCTTCTGATCAGACTGGTCCTTTGTTTCTCTGAAGAAACGTATGTCTTTGATGAGTCTGGACTTGATGTGTTCGTCGTACATAAACTGACTGAAGATGTAAAACTTCTTTTGCAGAAACTGGTAGGTGAAATTCACCTGACGGAAGAATAGAGGAAATATAAAACAGGCCTTACATCCATATACGAGAATGTCAAAACACATGTTGTCGTTTTCTGCTGGAAACTCACAGTGGTGTTCATGATTCCTGTACCGTGTGTTCGGATGGAGTTGGCGATGTGACGGATGTTGATGGTGTTCAAGTGCTTGTTGTTGCTCGCCTTCTCAATGAAGATCTGTCACAAAAACAATTGTAACTGCAGAGGCAGCAACACTTTGTGATTCAATGGGAGAAAAATCCATATGGACTCTGACCTGGTTGTTGAGGTTATAAAGGTATCGTGAGACAAAAACATGAATGTTCCTCATGATCTCCAAAACATCCAAACCCTGGTGAGAACACGAGGAGGATTTAGTTAATTTGTCTATGTAAATCTCCACCTCTGCTCATGAGGAGGGAGGTGTAAGCAAACAGACCTGCTCTAGTGTCTGGCTGGGCAGATGAGCCTCTGTCATTGTGAGTCCATAGCGCTGTGTAGCAAGGTTTCTCATCTCACTGTAGGTGGCCCAGTCATGCAGAGCGACGGTCGTCAGGTTGTAGAACGTTTTATCCAGGTAGTGCGTCACATAGGCTGTAGGACATTAAAAACCTTACAGTATTGCAGTAAACAGTTTACTGTTAAAGAAACATTCATGCAAAGAACAAATCACTTATGGAGGACCTTTTTATATTTACTATAACTTGGGACTAAGTCACCAGAAAGCAATAGCAGCAACCTTCAGAGAGCAAAAAGGGATGTTTGTATTGTGCTTTTCTGCAATGCAATGCAAAAAACGTGTGTGCAGCAGCACAGAAAGGCACAAAACAAGAGTTTAGTTCATGTTGTTGGTGCATAAGAAGTCACTGTACTGTTAAAAATGTGAGAGTGCAAATCAAACGCACACCTTACATTAAAAAATAATGAAAAGAATAAAAATGATAGGACACTTTTTAAAAATTCAAATGACTTTAGAAAAATAACAGATGTCTTCACAAATAACCATACAGGTGACTAAAAAGCACACAGAAAGGCACTCCAGAGGGTCATTAATATGGCCCAAAAAAATCATTGGACATCCTCTTCCCTCCCTGAAGGACCTGTACAGCACTCGCTGTCTCAGGAGGGCACGCAGCATCCTACGGGACTGCACACACCCAGGACACCGGGTGTTTAAGCTGCTGCCGTCTGGCAGGAGGTTCAGGCTGCTGAGGTCCCGAACATATAGACTCAAGGACAGCTTTTCAATCAATCAATGCAAACAGCTGACCTGATTGGCTACCTCCCTGGACTTTTTTAAGGGGGAGGTAACAATGTTTAAAACAATAACAATAATAATATTTATATTTATAACAAGGTGCAATAATAACAGTGTGCAATACACATACACTTATTCTTCTTTTTTATTACTAAGTTAATATACTGTGTTGTGTTGTTTGTGTTGCGTTGTGATGTGTCACATCGTGTCGTGTTGTGTTATATGTAGTGCCGACGTAGGACAGTTTTCCAATTTCATTGTACTACTGTCAGGGCTCGCAAAATCGCTAGCCCGACGTCCCGGGGCTAGCGATTTTTCCAGTCGGGCTACCAAAATCTAACTCAGCCCTGCCCGTCGGGCTATCGTAGGAAGGAAAATATATGTCTATGCTTTTGTATTCTTTCGCCAATGTAGCTGAGTAATTATGTCATTGGCATCGATGAGCCGCTGTCAATATGTGAATTTGCGTTTGAATTTGCGCTTGCTTTTTGCTTTCACTTTCATTTTGCGATCGCGCGAACGGTGTGTAGAGAGCAGCAGCACTGATTGGTGAGTGACGATTAATTGCGCACCAATTCCTCTGACATCGTCTTATCACTCATTAGCTTAATATTCAACAAGTTTCAACAATATTCAACAATATTCGACAAGTGAAATCTCTCGCAGCAAGCTTAAACATGTGAGAGGTTGAGTGCGCAAAGAATCGCTGACCGTTATGTGAGTGTGTGTATGTAAAAGCAGCAGGATTTAAGCTGGTATTTTAGTTCTGCTCAGCCAAATAAGACAGGTCAGGGTGAAGAAGGGGCATCCAAAGAAAATGACATGACAAGCTATGACAAGCTAAATAACATGATGTTCTGACAGGTGTGTTGTGAGTTTCATTTGATTTCTGAGTCGACAAGCGCCTTTGTTACTGGGACCAGTAATTTTAAGAAAGACCCCATCAGAACCCATGAGAAATGCATTATTGCCCAGTCTGCAGTATCTTTCCCAGAACAAACAGCAATTGCAAAAAAAACACACTAAAAATAAACCAAGCACAACAAGAACTCCTGAAAAAGCTGTTTAGAACAGCGTGCTATATTGCAAAGAGTGAACTACCTTTGGCAAAATTTATCAGTCTTTGCAAACTTCAAAGAGCAAATGGCCTCGATCTTGGTTCCACTTGCCTCTTACCCGTGACTTCAGTGGAAATTTCAGATTCAGGATCTGACACAGACTGATTCATGTTCTACACAGTTCTTACAAGTTCATAGAAATTTCTGTTCAATTTGAACCAAGTATTTGAGTTGATGGTTGTAATTTTTATACAGTTGCTGTGATTTGTATTTTAACAATTTTTTTGATTAACTTTTGTTTCCGTTACAATATTATACATTAAAGTATAATATTGTAAAGGAAACAAAACATTAAAAAATAGCTTTCTTTTTTATTTGGGCTACTTAAATTTATTTTGGGCTACCAAAAACTGAAGAATGCCTGCCCAAAGGGCTACCAGAGATTTTGAAATTTTGCGAGCCTTGACTGTACTATGTATGACTGTGCAATGACAATAAAGAGTTATCTTATCTTATCTTAAATATATTCTTTAAAGTGTCCCCACCCACAAAAAAACATTAAGCGTTTCCCATGGCTAAAACTAAAAGTAAAAAACAGGAGCAAACATGGTTCGAGGGCACAGACGTATGAAAAGTTCTTTTGCACCTTTGATATGAATGAAACGATTGAAGAATCGAATGGGCTTGAGGGAGAAGAAGTGGGCCAGATCCTTCATGCCAACTTTAAAAGGGTTCCTGTCATCAAGCTTCAGGTGCGTGTGAACAGAGAGACGCAGGTCCTTCTCAATCTCCTTACACAGCTTGTCGAGCAGGTGCTACAACACAGGAAGAAAGAATCTTAACAAATAAAAGCCTTAAAATAGCCACGAAAGAAGCCTGTTCAGAGCACGCTCTCACCTCCTTGAACACGTCCATGATCTCCTTGTCGTAGCTCTCCAGCAGCTGGTCACATGACTCCATGTGTTTGGAGTGCATCATAGACAGCACACTGTCCCTTAGTGCACTGAACATGTACTGCTCACGCCAATCACCGTGCAGATGGACAGAACAGCCAAAAATGAGATAACACTCAAAACCTCACTAAAATAAAGACAAAAAATACACACACTGGCACAAAGTATTGTGTAGTGAATATGATGTGAAGCAATATGTAACCTATTACTCATACATTTTTTATCTTGTGTATGGTTACAACTCTTACTTTCTGCTGGTATGTGTGTACTCTACTCAACAAGTGTGAGTTAAGAAATTAGCGGGGAAAGAATAATGTGTTTTGCCAGGGTCAATCTGACCCAGGGAACACTGCACTGATAAACAGCCCTTATAAAGGTGTAATGAAAGCAGATGTTGCTGTAGTTGAGGGCCAAGGACTTGTAAAGTGTCTTTGTACATTTTCTAGAGATTTCCTCAACTGTTTTTGAGTTGCACCATAATCTTTCAGAGTTTCACTGTGTTATGTTCATCACAGGTCTGTCTGCTTACATGTATTCGTGCTGCGTCTACGGCGTTGTCATATACATCATCTAGATAGATGGGAAACACAGCTCGGTGCCAGTACAGGAAACTGCAGTCACACTGAAGCTTGACCCTGAGGAACAAAGAACACTTTGTTGAATTGTCAATGGAAAATTGTATTTAGTAGTCAGTATAATCTTTTAATGATATAAGTTTGCATATGGTAGAATACTGCATGTAATCATTTGTGTTTAGAAGTATATAGTTGGTGGCATATTGAAAGAATGTCTCATCCTAGGAAGTCTGTAACAACTTTGTGTACATTCCAGGGTGTTCTGGCGTTCACCCCCACATCCTAGGAGCACGGGAAAGGTCGTACCTTGTTTTATTGTTTTACGGTAGGATTAACGTAGCTATGTCAGTTTTAGTCTAAGTGCCTTTTTTACATATAGATGAACTGTTGGATTTTCCAGACCAGCAGGTTAAGGGAAGTCGTTTATGGGGTCACACTCTGACACCACACACACACACACACACTAGGGATGCACCGATACCGATACTGGTATCGGGTATCGGGGCCGATACTGTAAAATGTGTGTGTACTCATACTCGTAAAAGTTAACCGATACCATGAACCGATACCAACTTATTTCATTAATCAGAGGGTGGCTTGTCATTACTGTTGTAGTTTTTTAGATTGGCCACTAGGGGGACAGTGGACTGATGATCCACGGGCAAATGAGGAGTTTGTTCGTCATTGCCAAATACTTTTATTTTGTTTGTTTGTTTACAATATGGACACTCTGCAATAATTTAAAAGTTTATTTTATTCTCAAACCTAATTTGTATTTATTTTATTCCAAACAGAAGTGTTTATTTATTATTCTGAAAGCTCGAGACAGTGCCAATAGTTCAGTGATATTTAGTTAAATTACAATGTGGAGACTCTGCAATAATTTAACAGAAGTGCTTATTTTTCACTTGAAATTTTTTTGTGGTCATTTTTATTAAGATTTTATTTTTTATTGGCAGATAATGAAATGAAACCTGTCTTCCAATTCATTGCATGTGTGTGTGGTAGAAGTATCGTTTTTTGTACTCTGTATCAGCAAGTACTCAGATCCAAGTATCGGTATCGTATCGGTTTGAAAAAATTGGTATCGTTGCATCCCTAATACACACACATCCACATTCCAATGTAATGAACAAACCCACTGGTGTATATAATAAAGAGCAGGACAATGGGAGAGCGGACTCTTGGAGACCTCGCTTCCATGCGAGCGCTCTGAGAGCTCCCCTTGTATACAAGTAAAACTGTGTTTCTCCTCTCAGATTCTCAGCTGAAGAAGTGTCTTAGAATATATCTCTTAACATGAATATTTCAGCATGCAGGGATAATCTTAAGGTAGGCGAAAGATAAGACTGAATCAGTCCCATCGGCGCCAATTTTTTTCCACACCGTCTAATGGAAACTTCACCGAGATGCCAGATGGCCGTGAGCTTCAACAAATAATCAGTGAGTCACCTGCCAGCATGTGCTTGTGCTGAACATTTGGATCAGTGTCTGAATGGATGTGTTTGTTGGCTTTAGATTAGTGGCATGAGACATTTCTGAGTTCTAAATGGTGCATTTTGGATTCTTCTGTCCTTCCGACACGTGGTACTGGACCTCTATAAGTATGTCCTGGTGTGTGTAGACACTTGCACTGTTTTCAGCAAAGCACTAGACACACACACTGGCACGAAGTATGCTGTAGGGAATAGAGTAGACCACTAGAGTGGTTTATTCCAACCACTTCTAATCTAAAAGGCTGCTTTGATTTTTTTGAACGTCATTTTTTTCCCCAACTTTGTCAACCTGCTCTAGTTCTTCTTTTTTTATTGTTATGAGTTTACAATTTTGTGTCATTTCAACTTAAGGCTGGTTCATCCATCCATCCCCCAAACAGTGTCCTGCACTGTGGCGCCTGACAAAAGAGGGAAAAAGTCTCACCTTTCACTTAGCTCACTAATCAGATCCAGCTTCTTCAGTACAAGCTGCAGCGGAAGAAGCTCCTCATCCTTGAAAGTTTTCTGGAATAAAATTAAGATGACGATGAAGAAGAAAAGAAAATACAAAGAAGGAAAAAATGTTTGTATATAAAATGAAGTCTCCTCCTGACTTACCAGCTGAGTGCCGACGCAGAGAGCCAGAGACACCACAAGGCGTCGCTCCTTTGTGCTGGGACCACTCAAAGCATTTTCTGCCAGCACCAACGAGGACAGCACATCCAACCGCTGCTCACTGTACTTCTTGTCAGAGATCACCCTTTTCTTGAGGGAGAGAAGACATTTTTATTAAATGCTTCAATTCAATGTTATTTATACAGCACAAAATCACAACAACAGTTGCCTCAAGGCTCTTTATATTGTAAGGTAGACCCTACAATAATGGTACACCATTCAGAAAACGCATTCAAAGAGCACATCTGCACTAATGTCAGTTTTACCATGTCATGGAATTTTCTGTTAATAAAGTCTGCAATGCGATCAGCTGTAGGCAAGCCTTTTATTTCTGCATTCACAGTTATACAGTCATGAGAGCTCTGCAGTTAAGACGTTGCAGCAACCCTTTTATAATATCACACACACACCTCCTGTAAGAACTTCTTTCCGCAGTTTCTTGTCTCCCCCCCACCATGCTGTTGCTGTGCAATACTTGGGCAGGAAGCAAATTCCTACACCCTATCTTGCAGGAAGCACCTGGCACTGGTCTTTCTGGGAGTTTCCTCCTTCTATGCCCTAACAGTCACCAGATAACAAAGTTCAGCAGGCTATATCAGGTCATATTTGCGCGCCTGTCATTCAACCTAGAGATGAAGCTACATAAAACTTCTACAATGGAAATTTTAAGCACCTAAACCCAAATAAAGAATAAACTAGAAATGTTCCATCATAACCATTTTAAAGACAGCAACCCACATCTGTACTGAAATCTAAGGGGTTCTTCTTTGCTCAAGCTTCATCTCTAGAAAAAACGCTCTGAGCAACCTTGACAGAAAACGTAGTGGAAATGGTAACATAGGGCTGCTCAATTAATCGAATTTTAATCACGATTACGATCTGGGCTTTCAACGATCATTAAAAATGACTGAGCCGATTATTAGCCCCTCCCTCGTGCTTTACTCTCGCGCTGCTCCGTGTGGCAAATCGAGCGCACCTCTCTGCATTTCGAACACGTGTCACAACAATTAAGAGCAGCGGTCTCCAACCTTTTTTGCGCCATGGACCGGTTTATGCCTGACAATATTTTCACGGACCGGCCTTTGAGGTGTCGCAGATAAATACAACAAAATAAAACTAGTACCGGTACCGAAAAAAAGAGAATTTATTCATAACACACGGGAAAAGACCCAGGAAAACCGAGTAAACGATAAAAACGATAACAAAATAACGCTGAAAACCTGAGCCTCAACTCTCGCGGCCCGGTACCAAACGACTCCCAGACCTTTTCCAGCCCGAGGCCCGGGGGTTGGGGACCGCTGATTAAGAGGACCCGAGGGAAGCTCGGAAAGCTAAGCAGAAGTTATTTGGAGAGGAGAGTGACTGCCGTTGGTTGAAAAGAGAGGTAAAAAAAACTTCAGTGGTGTGGAAACATTATGGGTTGGCGGAGTCAGACGTGGATCAAGTAGACACAGTGTGTAAACTTTGCTATAGTGTCGTAGCTGCACCACAGAGCAACACTGCAAAGTTCACTAAACATAGATGTTTACATTTTTCATTTATTTTTTATATTGCAAACATTTGCACTGTTATCAGTATTTGCACACTATTTTATATTATTTTTTGACAATCTTTAAAGTCATTGTTCAATACATTGTTATTGTTAAATAAATATCGTCAAATAATCGAGATCTCAATTTCAGTGAAAATAATCGTGATTATCATTTTTGCCATAATCGAGCAGCCCTATGGTAACATAACTGTAATCATCAATTCAACTCATAAATTTTATTTATATAGTGCCAAATTACAACAACAGTTGCCTTAAGGCAACATTGACAGGATTTATTGCTTGTTTCGTTTACCTTGGCAATGCTGATGGCACTGAGCGCCAGTGCCTGCAGCTGCTGAGTGATGTGAGAAACGGAGTCAGCAACAACCATAGAGCGTCTGTGAAACGTGTGCTCCACAGCCTGAGAGGAGAGTCACATGACATTCATTATTTTTCTCAATGCAACAGGTATTTAAACAGAGGGGCAACACTCAAACACACACACACACCTTGAGTAACTCGACTAGTCGACAGAGAGCTTTGACCGATGTCTTGGTCATGGGCCGCTGCATCGACACGTACATGTTCATGGTCGTCTTGATGATGGTACTGACGGTGTAAGCATACAGAATACCCTATAAATGAAACACAACACTTTGCTAAATGACGGGTCATACATGAATGTAAAGCTTCACACAACTTTATGAAATAAAACAGGAAGTAGATTTATCTAACTGAAGATGACAAATCAATAAAGTTACTTCTGCGGTGAGAAGATACTCAATGTAAAAAAAAGAAAAAAAATCATTCATGCATTCAGAGATTATACAAAATAAAAAGTCATTTGTTGGAATTGATATTTTTTATATTGTCATTTATGCTTAGAAATATATAATCATCTGTATGCTGATAAAAATCATATCCTTATTAGGTCTGATAAGATTCTGTGTGCACTTGTGTACCATGAGATGAGAGGAAGCAGTCTCGACGTTATAATTTCCATTATAGCTTTAGGAACTAGTGATGGGTCGGTCGCGAACGAAATGGCTCTTAGAGCCGGATCTTTGAAGTGTATATTTGAAGCTAAAAATTTAAGTAGTTAAAAGTTGAAATGTATGAAATGTAAATAGTTGGTTTTTGTATTTTATAATTTATTTATTACATTTTATGTGAA
Source organism: Neolamprologus brichardi (assembly GCF_056152115.1). NCBI lineage: Eukaryota > Metazoa > Chordata > Actinopteri > Cichliformes > Cichlidae > Neolamprologus > Neolamprologus brichardi. The sequence continues at coordinate 4,826,807 of NC_142110.1, read as the reverse complement.
GTGAATAAATAAAAGTATATTTACAGTGGCCCCTAGAGACAAAGCTAAACCTAAATTCCAAAACACAACAGAAGTGCTCCAGGATGCTAAGGGCTGTGTTGAGCTTTTGTTACCTAGTGGCTACACAAGCCAGCAAGTACCAACAATTGGATTGGGTGTGTGGTAGTAACAGGTAAATAAAGTTTTTTTTTTTTAATTATTTGAAAGAAAAAAAAAAAATTAAAAAAAAAAAAAAAAAAAATATATATATATAAAAAAAAAAAAAAAAAATATATATATATATATATATATATATATATATATATATACATATACATATACATATACATATATATTTATTTTATTTTATTTATTTTTTTTTTCTCTTCCAAATAATTAAAAAAAATTTTTGTGAAAGTGACGCACAAAAAAATAATAATAAAAAAAAAAACTTCATTTACCTGTTACTACCACACATATTTGTATTTTTTTTTTAAATACAAAAACAATAGACATATGCATTCGATTAGTGTAATTTAAGTGATCTAGGTAGCTCTGTTTTGGAAGTTCAGTTAACGCTAGAAATGTGCTTTGGAGTTTGTACATGTTTCGTCCCTAGGGGTCCCCATAAGTATTTATATATAAACATACATAAAGAAAACCACGTTTTTTTACATTACTATTTCCTTTTGTGCATAATTTTATATTGTTATTGATAACTAATTAAAGCAACAAAACAACCTGAAGAGCCGGTTCGGAGCCGAAAGAGCCGGTTCTCTAAAAAGAGCTGGAAATCCCATCACTATTAGGAACTAGATTGTTCTGTTTCTTAAGAGTGCCAGACTTCACACCTTTAAATGTTCGTCTGAGACATGACCTGTTGCAAGTTCCTGTTTGTTAGAAGATTTTTTAATATTAAAGCATTTTATTATTCACATAATAATCAGCTAAAAGTATTCATATTTCTGTTTGCACTCAACCAGCTGCACAACTAACTGTCTGCACCTTGCCTTAAAAGGACTTGTTTTTATTACACTATTTGATAGAAACAGGAAACCGCCACCCAAGAATAAGAAACGACCTTTTAAGAACATGACCTTTTAAGAACATAACGTTCCGAGAAGTCACACCTGCCTGTTTGACTAGATAAGAATGTTACTTCCTTTCTTGTATGCTTCATGCTGTGTATAAATAAAGGCAGAGAGCTGCTGCAGGGGTGTGAGTCTCCGTTGAGCTCTCACCCGTGCACGTTGAACTGTTACAAGTGTCTGAGTGTTATTTCATTATACCTGATTGCTTGATAAAGAATATCTCTATCACTGTTCCTATCATTTAGCGAGACGCTTACTTCTGCTTTCCTGCATACCTCATACACACAGTTTAAGTTCATTGAAAGGCCATATGTCAATTTATAGTATGGTTAGACACACACACACACAGACGTTTTTCAGATATGCCTGCTTAAGAATGTCACATGTATTTGTAATTGCATATTCATGAATGATTGCTTGCTGACAATAAAAAGAGCTGTAGCGAAGGAATCAGTCGAAGTTGGCTGAGTTCAGGTGAAGGAATCTTTTCCTCAACTTTGGCCGACTTCCCTCGCAAGCCACTAAACACGGAGAGCGCCTTCTTGTCTTGTTTTGTTGTGCAGTTGAGTGTCTTGTGTTCCAGCGGGGTTTGTGCCAACACACTACTCACCTGTACAAACACGTTACATCTGCTGTTAAGGTCCTCTTGCAACTTCTCACTTTTTTGTTCTTTGTACAAGATGGACTCCATCTTCATCATCCAAGACGTTACAAACAGATAGTAGGACTGAATATCCCTGAACACAAACAATATGTTTAGATACTTCACTTTATATTTAATAAATGTGGCTGACATTCAGCTTTACTCACTTTGTTAATGTCTGCGCTCTTTGTTGCAGGTATGTGTCTCTCTGTGCTTTGATGGCCTGTAGACTCTTCCTATCCATCAGTTTAGCTGCAGCAGGGACCTTATTGGTGAGGAAAGTGTCGGGAAACCAGATGATGTTTGCAACCAGAGTGACTGCTGGAACCTAAGTGAAGATGTGAACACACAAGAGCAGACTTTTAATCCTCAGGCCAGATTAAAGAAAACAATGAGCAGGGACTCCCACTGAACAAGTAATAAAAAAGTCCAAGAACAGAAATCCACCTTTTTACAGACATCGAGCAGCGCCTTGTAAAGCTTTTTGTCAACACTCCTGAAAATGTGAAAGTGAAGCACAAAGAGACCACAGACACCAGCATATTTGTCTCTCTGGTCAATTTCTGAAGGTTCACCTGAAAAAGAGAAAAGAAACACAACCAGAAATAAGTCCGTCTCTGAAGATCAACTTAAAGGAAACTAGTCTATTGTGGAAGAAGAAACAACTGACCAATTTTGGATTCAACACTTGCAAATATGGTGCGAATATTGAAGGCAAACTCCTCAGCAAAGGCACTGTTTTTGGAAACTGCTACTCCCTCCCCAGGATCATCAAATCTTTGTTCGACACAGGCCTGTTGCACATCATACGAATAATGTTCATCATATTATCTTCCCCAAAACCTCTACTTAACACCAATATAATAAACGCCAGAAGGGAAAGTCACCTGGAGTATCATGCCATCCAGCAGTTGCCCCTCCAGCTTGAGCAAGAGCTTCTCAAAAGGTTTCAGCTTGTCTTCAGGAATGGAAAATTTCCCAGGGTTATGGTGCACAGATTTCAGTAACCTGTGTAAGGGATAAACAGCAAGAGTGAACAGGAAGGATTGCAAGATGCTCGTGAGACCTTCTATAATGTATGGTTTGGAGATGGTGGCATAGACAGAGGTAGAGCTTGGGTTTTTCAGTGAGAGTGACCAGTATGCACTTCCACAGGCCGCGCTGGTTCAGAAACTTATTCCCGTTAACGAAGCAAGATGAACAGCTCAACCAGTTTTTCACATGCTAGCAAGGGAAGGATCTCAGAACAGCCCGTCTGCCCTCGGTGTCAGAACACTTCGAAGAACCAGCTTCCCCTGCAGCCTTTTATTTCTGTGACAGAAATAAAATTTACTTAGTCCCTAAGTAAAGCGCTCCTAAGGACCCCAAAGCGCTTTACACTACAATCAGTCATTCACCCATTGGTGATGGCAAGCTGCACTGTAGCCATAGCTGCCCTGGGGCAGCACTGACAGAGGTGAGGCTGCCAGACACTGGCGCCACCAGCAGGCAAACATGGGGTTAGTATCTTGCCCAAGGATATTTGTAGACTGGAGGAGCCTGGGATCAAACCACCGACCTTGCGGTGAGTAGGTGACCCGCTCTGAGCTACAGCCATTCAACAACTTGACTCTAACAATGGGGAGGATTAGAAATGAGTAAATCAAAAGGGACACCTCAGGTTGAGCAGTCTAAAGACAAAGTGAAAAGGCTGAGATGGTTTGGACATGTGCAGATGACTACACTGGACAAAGAATGCTGAATATGGCGTTACCAGGTCAGAGGAAGACTACAAAGATGCTTTTCAGATCTAGTGCGAGGTGTTACCACACGTATGTGGGAAAGGAAGAACAACAAAGGCTAACTCCAACAAGTATGTAGATTTTAACGTATGTTTGGGGCTGGCCTATATGAAGGCCACTTTGCAAAAACAAACTCCAGAAATCCTGGGACCAGTATAAGATTTGCCTCATATTCAGTTACATGTCTGTAACTGAATATATAGATTCCACGACCCAAGCAGGGAACAAAACCAGATGCATATATTTACCACTGAGTGTAAGTGCACATATATGTACGTGTGCACGTGTGATTGTGTGAGTGTGTGGAAGAAAAACCTACAAATGATAAATCAAACCACAGTACTTATGTGAACAAAAGGCTGGGATGCAGTTCTGTATTGTGGCAGATATATTTTGCTTTACTTTCATAATTACAGGTCACATTCTCTTCATATTTATGCAAACACATGTCTATAGTGTACTCTATTTAACAGGTCAAGTGATCATTAAGCTGTAGCTTATAAACTATGACTATGTAAGGAGACACTTGTGTGACACGAGGAAAACAGCGATCATTCTAGAGTGAAGGTAAGGACAGAAACCTCAACATACATGAATGGAGGTTGTTGTGTTTGGCGAGTCCTGCCTGCTCCTCAGCATCATGTATGCAAACTGTTTTTAGTTTTTACAGAAACTTAATGTTTACCTATTTTCAGACTAAAATTCACAAAAAAACACTAGAGAAATGTGCTTTTATAGCCTTCTATACTAGGGATGCACCGATACCGATATCTGGTATCAGGGCCGATACTGTAAAATGTGTGTGTACTCATACTCGTAAAAGTTAACCGATACCATGAACCGATACCAACTTATTTCATTAATCAGAGGGTGGCTTGTCATTACTGTTGTAGTTTTTTAGATTGGCCACTAGGGGGACATCCCGCGCTAAACGGGCACAATGTGGACACTCTGCAATAATTTAACAGAAGTGCTTATTTTTCACTTGAAATTTTTTTGTGGTGATTTTTATTAAGATTTTATTTTTTATTGGCAGATAATGAAATAAAACCTGTCTTCCAATTCATTGCATGTGTGTGTGTGTGTGTGTGTGGTAGAAGTATCGGTTTTTGTACTCTGTATCAGCAAGTACTCAGATCCAAGTATCGGTATCGTATCGTTTTGAAAAAATTGGTATTGTTGCATCCCTATTCTATACCCTTTCCTGTCCGAATGTGGTGATTTCTGGCCAGAGATGTGAAACTGCTTCATTGCATCTTTTACACTGTATGTCACATGCCATCATAGCTTACTGGGTAATTACCTTTTATACATCTTCCAGTGGTCTTTTAGTGTGTTGTGATTTTCCATAATCTCATCAAGTGTGAGCAACACCACCAACAACTCTCCCAGGTGTTCGTATACTATCTGCAAAGGAAAAGCAGGGCAGACATGGTATAAATGACTGAGTAACATCTGCAAATACTAAAAGTCTCACAAAATTTGAACCCTACCTGGAAATGGACACCAGAGGATTCTATGATTTTTGTTGCACCCCTGTAATTTAGAAGAAAGATAGTTTAGTACATTCTGTTTGATCATGACAGAGCAAAATACAGCCTGGGAACCAGCTCATGCTTCATTTGCTATAGCAAATACCACATCAGGCCATTCACAACCACTTATCTAATATGAGGCAGGTTGGATACAATGAGACTGTCATTGCAGAGCAGCTGAGGACTTTCATTAAATATAAAGTGCACACAACCTCTCTCTGCAATCCTGCAAAAATAGTGCAATGACTGTAACATTATGGTCATGTATTCATGGTTCATACTTGTTGCTGTTGTAGAGTGCTGCCAGCTGATGCACAATACTGACCACCACTTCATAACATCTGGATACAAAGCAGGACAGCTCCTATGAAAGGACAAAGGAAAATAAATATTTCTGTCTTCCAGACATCAGTAAATAAGGTTATGGCAGAAATCAGTTACTACCCACCTGTAGGAATGAGATGAATCTGCCCATCTGAATCTGGGACTCCCCCTCAACAACACTGGTTTCAGACACTGTAAAAGAAATTCACACATGCCTTTTTTTAAATCTTAATAAGCACTGTGTATCACAGAGGGCAAACCTAGAACAAAAACAACACGAAACAGTAAAAGTTGACAGATTACCTCCTTCTCCATAGTACAATAGGCCATTGTAGAATTTGGTTTCTGCCTTGAAAAGCAACAAAACGAGGCTAAATTAATATCTCAAAGAAAGTAAAAGAAGTAAAAGAAAAGAGCTACTAAAATTGCTGAAAGTAACAGTAGCTTTACTTCCACCTTAGTTAAGAGTATGCAGACATGCCGATATAAACATGACATAATCATAAGCCATGCACAAAGTAACTGAGCTGTTTGACCACACTTACCTCATATTTAAGCTTCTTAACTTCACTGCAGAGAGCAGCATAAACTGTAATAACTTTGTTCAGGACCTGCACACAACCAAAGTTACATTTGTTTTGTTTTTTTTAAAAAAAAGAACAACTCTGTGGATATGAAAATGAAAAATGACTCGTTTGTTTGTCTGTACTTACCTTATTGTCAGTTTTAATTAATTCTAATAAGGATGACTGCTCATAGGGAAGAAGCTGAAAGGGCATAAAGTATAAGGAAGGAAATTACGCAAGTTATAACTGTAAAAGCAATGTCAGTCTTTTCAACCAAGCCAGTATATTTGGGGGTTTTACCTTAAGGGCGATGGGGTCCAGAGTAAAGTCCCATACATCTCCAATGGACTCATCCAGAGCCTCTTCAATACCCTTCAGCTGAGAGGTGTACTCCTCCAGAAACTTCCTGTAGTTCTTCAGTTGAACCTCTGTGTGTATCTCTGTTGGGAGGAAGGTTTGACAACGTTACTGACTGGTACTAACCAGAAAAAAATGGGTTGATTTTCTGCCCTTCCTTTACAAGTTTACAACATTTTATAAGCAACAATGCTGCTCTTGCACTACTAGATTTTCATTAAAGAAAGAGACACTTGTAGTTGTCCTTTAAAGCTTAAAGCATGATTCAGTTGCCCAATAGATTCTAAATTTAACCTAAAATATGTAAATCTACACTATGCCTAGTTACAAGGTGTTACCAAACTACCTTTTCCAATAAATGTAGTTGACTAACGGCACATATAGGTCGTTCGTTCAGGTTGTCGCAAATAAATATTTTGAGAGCCAGAGAAGGAAAGTCACAAGGAGATAAACACTGGGCAGTTTTACTAAACATAACATTAAATAAACAAACAAACAAACAAGTAAATTAAATGTGAGTAAACAAAAGAGTACGGCGTTAACTACACAGTCAAAACCAGCTGTCAGATCGATCAGCTGTACGTGACAAATTGCGTCGATTTACGTTCGCCAGCTACAGCTAGCTATTAATTCCACTAATTTACTCCTTCAGTTTTAATTATTCCGGGGGTAGTAAATACTTACTTTTATTTTGATGGCATTTACTAAACATACATTTTGGGAATTAAACAGCAGCGTGCAGTTTCTTTCACTAATACGAAGCCCAGCTGCAAAGCATCGAGCTAGCAACTTGAGCTAGCGGTTGATGCTAAAGTAGTAAACTTTAGCCTGCCACAGTCTTTCTTTGCATGTCAGGGTTCAATTGAGCACTTACTTTGTGAACCATCGTCAAAACGGTCAAACTCCCAGTCGGGTGAGATAATTTCCACCGCCATGGTGCTAGAATGAATAAGCGAAAATCCCAAACACAGCGCTGCTAAAAAGTAGTACTACAAGATCCCATGATGGATCTCATGATTCTCCGAAAGGCCGCTAATGCTCATGGGAAACAGAGTCTCTGAGGAAGGAACATTAGATGAGCTGACACTCAGGATAGACAGACAGATAGGTGTGTGTGTGTGTGGGTGGTGATGGGTTGTTAGAATATTGCCACACTGGAGATTGAACACACCATTCAGACATTAACACAAGGAAGAGTCACGCTCAGCAGCAGTGTGCCAGAAGAGATGCCTCCTGTTGTTCTCTTATGGTGTAAGAAAAGGGTAAGGCACATTTTCATTGTTTTTTAACTTGGAAAAAAAACTGGAGTGTCTTAGATTAAAACAAGAAATGTTTCATTATCAAGGGAGTTTGTTATCAGAGGTACTGGAGAGATGGCGAAACACCAGGAAAAAGTAAGCGGTGCAAAATTCTCAACGAAGTCCTTTTTTCTGTCCTTAACCAATTTAATCTTCAAACTGGATACACTTTTTTTAAGTGTATCTGGTGGGTTCAGGAATACAAGAGTCCTCATTGATAACCGTAAAAACTAAGAACAAAATTATTTATATTTGGATTTATTACTGTTAGATATTTGTATGTTTTTGATCATTTAAAGGTTTGTTAATTAGAACCTGCTTAAACTCTAATCTTAATAAAAGTATATCTTTGTTATTATATGTTGGATGTCTTGTGATTATAAGATACTGTATTTTTGTTATATTAATTATTAATTATATTAATATTCCCAACTGAAAAGAAGTATAACAAAATAAACAAAACAAAACAAAAAAAAGGACAAATTTGATTCTGACATAGTCTGTAATTTTTTATTTTAGCTTGTGATAAAAAGTAGCTAAAAAGTAACACATTTTGTCCATTTCCCATCTTATAAACTGCCAACCTCAGTGGTTTAGTACCTGGTCATGTCTAAGGAATTTCAAATAAAGAGCACTGTCTCTGCAAGACAATGCAGCCTCAGTGATACTGATGTGAAACGGGCATGAAGAATGATAATGCAAGCAATCCTTGCAATCAGATGATTCTGAAACAGGCTTGTAGAAGAAACCCTCTCTCTATCTCTATATTAAAGTTGCACACTTGGCAATGACATAAGTTTTTCTATTTCCTATTTAGATCAACTTTTTGTAATCATTGGTGTAGGAGCAGCTGGAGCAACATATCGCTGAACCAAAGTTTGCACCATGGTTGACCAAGAGTCACAGGATACAAAACTGACCCACAGTGACTCTGTTTGCCCAAGCCAACAAAACAGATCCAACACATCTTTATCCCAGTTCTCTGGAAGCACACAGCATTTTACTTCTAATGAAAATATCTATTATGAGCCAGAGGAGTACACCGAGACAGATTTTTTGCTCCCAAATCAGCTTTATGGCAGGTCACGGCTCACCAGATCCCCTCAACCAAAAGATGCAAATGTCTCAGGTGCACCTGAAGAGTCCATCTGTTCCCTGGTTGTGCAGATTCTGGTGCCATTTCTGTTGGCTGGGCTTGGAACAGTTTCTGCTGGGATACTGCTTGATATTGTTCAGGTCAGGAACAGAACACTGCAATGTTTAAAATTGTTTTCTTTACATAAATATTTTGCAATATGTATTTTATTTATATGTTTTTTGGGCAGAGCTGGGAGGTGTTCCAAGAAATCACAGAGATCTTAATTCTGGTCCCAGCTGTTTTAGGCATGAAGGGAAACTTGGAAATGACTCTGGCTTCAAGACTCTCGACTGCTGTGAGTGTGTAATTTTACATATTTTACTGAAAAACTACAAGCTTGAGTTTAAAAACATAAAGACAAGCACTATTCATTCTATTAAATAAAGTTATGATTTAAAAAGTTAAAGATTAGTAAAAAAAAAAAAAAAAAGATACAATGGAAGGGTATACTGACAACAGCCAAATTCTCAATTATAATTCCCCCCCCTTTTTTTTTAATCATACATGTGGATCATACCAACAATACTCCAAAAATGTTTATTTGACGGCACATTGTTTTTAGAAAATACCATTTTCAATTGTTACCATATTTATTTGCAACATTTCCCCTAACATCCACAATCTGCACTGTAACACTGGAGCACATTCATTTTTCAAATCACAAGAATCACATTTTTTCCCCTTTCTGTTACTAATATTACAGTAGTAGATATTTAAAACCCCAACCCCCTCAACCCATGCATGACCCTACCAGACTAGACATGTTTGCTAGTTCATGAGACACAAGTATCAGTGTCAACTGGTGGCAAAGGGAAATGCCATTGCGCCAGGATCAAGTATTGTCTTTTGTTCTACCTGCAGAAGGGGCCATAGCAAAAACACATGGCTACATGTCTTTCTTTTTAATAATAATAATAATAATAATAATACATTTTATTTGAAAGCGCCTTTCAAAACACTCAAGGTCGCTGTACACTTAAAAGCAACATAAAAGCAAGAAGTTTACAGAATCATAAAAGCGTAAGACATAAACAAATAAAATAGGTGAGTGGAAAGGTTATGTGGGATAAGCTATTTTGAACAAGTGGGTTTTGAGTTTGGACTTAAAGAGAGAGAAGGAAGAGATGTTTCTTTTTTGGGCTGAAAAGCCAGAGGATATGGGGGCATTAGTCCAAGATATTCATTACCCTGTGTTTCGGTGCTTCGGTGTTTCGGTGTGTGTGAGTGCATAATGCAAACACACACACACACACACACACACACGCACACGCATCACAGAGGCGTTATCATCAGAGATTGGTTTTGATGATTAAATTATCAGAATAATTTTCAACAGTTAAAAGTATGAAGAGAAATAAACTTAAATAATAAAGTTATAAATAAGTTATAAATTTTTCACACAGTAGAACTTTCAAACACATTACTGCCAGTTAGGGCTGCTCGATTATGGCAAAAATGATAATCACGATTATTTTCACTGAAATTGAGATCTCGATTATTTGACGATATTTATTTAACAATAACAATGTCTTGAATAATGACTTTAAAGCTTGTCAAAAAATAATATAAAATAGTGTGCAAATACTGATAACAGTGCAAATGTTTGCAATATAAAAAATAAATGAAAAATGTAAACATCTATGTTTAGTGAACTTTGCAGTGTTGCTCTGTGGTGCAGCTACGACACCGTAGCAAAGTTTACACACTGTGTCTACTTGATCCACGTCTGACTCTGCGAACCCATAATGTTTCCACACCACTGAAGTTTTTTTTACCTCTCTTTTCAACCAACAGCAGTCACTCTCCTCTCCAAATAACTTCTGCTTAGCTTTCCGAGCTTCCCTCAGGTCCTTTAATTGTTGTGACACGTGTTCGAAATGCAGAGAGGTGCGCTCGATTTGCCACACGGAGCAGCGCGAGAGTAAAGCACGAGGGAGGGGCTAATAATCGGCTCAGTCATTTTTAATGATCGTTGAAAGCCCAGATCGTAATCGTGATTAAAATTCGATTAATTGAGCAGCCCTACTGCCAGTTAAAGGAATCCTATTCTGATCACTTTACAAAATCCATATAGGTTTTACCAAAATGCAACTCAATAAAGTCAGAACACAATGATGTCTTTGAAACACCACTGCTTAAGAGTAGTGTTTTATAATAGATAGTAAATAATTGATAGTAAACTGCTTCCTCTTCTTGCTATGTATACCTTAATAAACCGCTATTGTTTAGAAGTCAAATGACACTGTAGGAATAAAGCATACTACCTTATTAACTCTTTATTTACCAAGTATCATACAGGCAGCCTGGACTTATTTGGTTATTTTTTTCTGTAAAAGGGTCAGAAATCATACTATAAGCGAATGCTTTTGCACTTTTCAGAATAACCTCCGCTTTCAATATCTGACAGTCATTTTACATTATTGTATTGTTATGACAATGGAACAGTTTAAAGTGGGAAAAAACACAAAATATGGATTAAGCTTTTTCAGATTTATAGTTAAGTGGAAACTGATATTCAACATGAACAAATGTAACACAACATCAACTTTAAATATGAACTATACTAAATATGTACAAAAACATTTTTTGAGCCTAAGACCACTCTGTTTTTTATATATTGTCCCGTTTATATCAGAAAGTTCCAGGTGTTTTTAGGCATTGCCACTTCTCCACACCCGCATCTCTGCTTCATGGCACGACCTGATATCGTCGTGTTGGTGTTGTTCCAGGATCAACATAGTAAATGTTGATCCTGGAACAACATTTACTATGAACAACACCAACACGACGATATCAGTTCATCTCTGCTTCATGCATCATCAATTCTTACCTGTGATTGAACCGTCATGGCTCATGCATTCTAATGATGCACATGTAATGTTTCGTAAACCTCGTCTTCTCTTTCACTAACCATTTGAAATGTCTCTTAAGTCCCAACTGGTCGAAGAGTTACGGTAGTACAAATCACCCATTGTAAAACCTCGCAGAGTTGACTTTTCAGTGTTCAGAGCAACGACTGTAGATTCTCCATTCACTTACTTCCTGTATTATTTTTTTAGTCCTCTGTATCTGGTGCCTTGTCCTTTGCTTTGCTTCTTTTGTTATCATCACACATAGTTTAAGGTGTGCTCTTTAATCCCAGCCTTTCTACTCTTTATAAATACCTCCTGTATCTATTTAAAGCTTCAGTTTGCATCTTCTCCTGTTGCCCTCCCCTGCAGAGATTAATGATCCCTCTCTTGGATGCATTGCCTCAATAAAGATTACAGTCTCTTTGGTTCTGCAACTTGCATTTTATGACACACAAGAATGCACAGAGATGCACAGGAAAGACGATCTGGAAAACACATGTTGTTTAAAGGCTTAGCATGTATTTGAAAAACCAGACTAGAACACTTAAGCTAGCTGGAGAGAAACTGTTGGATCTTGTATATAAACTTTATCAAACCTGTCACTTTAAAGATCCAATTAAAAATCAAATCGCTCCAAAAGCTCATCTAGAAAAGAACAGAGTTTGTTGAACAGTCATATAAACAATAAAACAAAACTTTACAACAACAGAGAAGGAAAAGAACACAAAGCAAATGACAACCAATAACTTTAACATAACTTTCTGGGCATTATTCCCAGACCTTATAGGCCGTCTTCATTACTTTGACAGATTTATAGTCAGGGTCAGCTCGTAGGATCAGAAACAATGGCTGTTGTGCCAGTCTTACAGTTAAAAGTAATAAATCCTACTTGCCATTTTTTATGCCTTTTATAAAAATAAGTTACAGTGCAAAAAATAAACCACAAATCTTACTAATTAGGGATTTCTAAAACTTTGGACAATTTGTGTTGTCAAAGTAATCTATAATTAATAATAATCTCCAGCTGGACCCCCTTTCTTTTGTTTAAGAACTTTAAGTCATAAACCTGTCAAAATGCATCAAAAAACTGTCAAAACTACCCATTAATTTGAATAATTAGATTGCACGACAAAAGCCGTGCAACTTTTACTTCTAGAGTCCTTTTGCAGTAAATCAATAAGATCTAGTTTCATTTTTATGTTACAGAGTTTTTGGGTCAGTTGTCTTCTGTGTTTCTTCTTTCCGTGTGTCCGCTAGTTTGAAAGGCTTGGGCCGCCCTGCCCGTCACAGTTTATAACTGGTGTCCCGAATCCAAAAAATGTTGAGCAATGAAACAAACCAAGAGAGGCCCAGAAGAGTGCAATCAAACAATGAGTTTATTAAAACACACGCAGGAGAAGAAGTATGCACACATCAGCACACGACTCCTGCTAAGAATACACTTGAAAATGATTTTATAACATCAGGGTTAACGCCCCTTCTCACGTCGATTACAGATCAAATACATCGATTAGAGTAAATGATACATCTTAGATGGCTAAAAACAGACACAGAAGTTCCTCTTTCTATAACACCTTCCATACACGGCAATAAGTTGCAAGCCTAGATGGTCCCTGAGGGCTTGTCCTTTTCTTTGGCCTGACAGGTTTCTGGATTATATGTGTGTCGTAAGCGTGTACGCAATCCTTCTGTGCTCCAAGTCACCTACACAATAGATTGTGAAGACATAGCGCTTCACAAAGCTTAAAACCTTCTTTAATAGACTGAGCATCAACTCTGAATGAGCACAAACATGCAATATGTATAACATGATTATGGCTGCACCTGTAATAAAAAGGTTAATATGGTAGCAGTAGCTTTAATAAACATCTTTAATGCGATATCAAGCTGTAGGGTATATTATTAATGCAATGTTAATAATGCAGGTTATATTGTAGCAGTAAAATAATTTCTGTATCTCCACACTGGTCATGTGACTGGATGGCTACATCTGATTGGTGAAAGACTTACAGGTAACTCCACTGGCAGCATGATCCATTATTAGTAGTTATCTAATGTGTGAAATGAATTATTTAAAAAAGTGTTGAATGTTGCCAAATATAACGGAGTAAAAGTAGCGTTTCTTCTTCACAAATGTACTAGAACAGAATAGAATAGAATAGAATAGAATAGAATAGAATAGAATAGAATGCCATTATTGTCACTATACAGTTGTACAGTGAGATACAGAGCATCTCCAACTCAGTGCAAACATGTGTGGGTGGGCTGGGGGGGGCACAGTTCTGCAGCACTATATACATCTGAACAGTATTAACAGAAAAAGTATATAAAATGTACAAATATACAATCCAGAGTAAAAAAGTAAATAGGTAAATAAATAGTGTTATGTATATACGATTCGGGTTATTGCACATAGAATTTGGTATTGCACAGTCGTGGTTTATATTGGGGGTGGGGCTGTGTATAAGCCGTGAAAGCAGTTTTCCCGTGCTTCACTCGCGTACGTCAGTTTGAAGAGAAAAAAGAACTCCACGGGACTCCGATGTGAAAAGATGTAACAAATTTATTCCACAGTTTGCATCTTACAGGAGTGGTCAGGTTTAACTTATCCTCAACAAAATAACCTACTACGATAGGAAAACCGTGTGGCTCTGTTCTACCCTGCTGCTGCTTATAGCTTATGCTGTATAACTCTTTTTCTCTCTCTCCCCCCTCCTGCACCGCATGCGCTAATTTGCATACATCCGTGATGCGCAGATTTTATTATAAACACGAGTCTTTAAGGCACATGTATTCATGGTACTACGTAACCAAACCAACACAGCAATAAAATCATTTTAGTTCCACCATAAACATGCATTTACTTCCTAAATTATTAATTACACAAACAAGCTTAACAACAGCGAAATATAAATACTAAAACATATGAACTATCTTAACTTGGCTCCCACAGGCTGTGTTATTGGCGCATGTATGAGTTAAGGGTGGTTATGGCCTTTGGGAAGAAACTGTTCTTGAGGCTGTGGGTCTTTGTGCTGAGGCTAAAACCAGGCTGGGAACTGTTTTTGATGATGTGTGCTGCTCTGCTGAGGCAGCAGGAGAAATAAATGTCCATCAGGGAGGGGGAGAGGGCAGCCAATGATCTTCTGTGCTGCCTTGACTACACTCTGAAGCCTCGCTCTGTCTGCCTTAGTGCAGCTGCCATACCATACTGTGTGCAGTATGTTAGCAGGCTCTCAATGGATGAGCGGTAGAAGGTCAGCAGCAAGTTGGAGTCCAGCTTGTACTTCCCGAGGACCCTCAGGAAGTGCAGCCACTGTTCGGCCTTCTTGACTACTGCTGAGATGTTGTCTGTCCAGGAGATGTCAGCGGAGATGAGGATGTATAGGGGGGCTGAGTCCGTGCTGTGCCTCCTGAAGTCGACAATGACCTCTTTGGTTTTCTTAGTGTTCAGTTCCAGGTTATTTTTGGGTGTAGAGAGAATACAGGAGGGGGCTCAGCACACAGCCCTGTGGGGACCCAGTGCTCAGTGTGCGAGTGGAGGAGAGATGAGGGCCGAGTCCGTTTGTAAGAAAGTCCTTTATCCAGGCACGTGTGAGAGGGGGGAGGCCAAGAGTGACTAGGATGGGATGGCTGCCTGATCGAGTGAGAGGTTCAAGATTCTGGTGAAAGTATGCAGCCAAACCCAAATGCTTTTGTCCACAGTCACAGTTCCAATACAGAACTTGATATAGTCCAGTACTGATCCTGTGAAAGTTTCTAGGTCCTGGTGTTCTAATATGTCCCAGTCTGATTTTGTGAAGCAGTCCTGCTGTTTGGAGAGAGCATTTTCAGGCCAGCTTTTAACAGTCTTTGTGGTGGGCCCGGCACTGTGTTTGAGGGGGGTGTAGGCTGGGAAGAGCAGGAGGGAGAGGTGGTCGGACTGGCCAAGGTGGGGGAGGGGTATGACTCTATATGCATGCTTGATGTTGGAGTAAATATGATCTAGAGCAGCGGTCACCAACCCCCGGGCCTCGGACCGGTACCGGTCCGTGAGTCGTTTGGTACCGGGCCGTGAGAGTTGAGGCTCGGGTGTGAAATGTATACTTTTCAGGGTTTTTATCGGTTTTCAGCGTTATTTTGTTATCGTTTTTATTTTTAACTTGGTTTTCCTGGGTCTTTTCACGTGTGTTATGAATAAATCTTCTTTTTTTCGGTACCGGTACTAGTTTTATTTTGTTGTATTTATCCGCGACACCTTAAAGGCCGGTCCATGAAAATATTGTCGGGCATAAACCGGTCCGTGGCGCAAAAAAGGTTGGAGACCGCTGATCTAGAGTGTTCTCTCCCCTGGTGGGACATTTTACATGCTGATAGGACTTTGGGAGTACAGTCTTTATGTCGGCCTTATTAAAGTTACCTGCAAATATGTAAACACCTTCAGGGTGGACCTGCTGCTGTTTGTTAAAGGTGTTCAGCAGGATAGACAGCGTTGTGTTTACACATCGTGTCGGGTGGCATGTACACAGTGGTGATGATCACTACTGTTAGCTAGCTCGGTAGAAAAAAAGGCCGGCATTTTACTGACATGTACTCGAAGTTCGGGGAGCAGTGACTGTGTATAATTGTCCCGTTGTTGCACCAGCCCTCATGCACATAAATACAGAGTCCCCCTCCCTCTGCTCAAGCCCCCCTTTACTCAAAAGTAAAAAGTATGGTTCAATGGTCCTTTTAGAAGTATACTTTTTTCAAAAACTTACTCAAGTAAATGTAAATAGTAGAGTAAATGTAGCTCATTACTACCCAAGTCTGGTCTTCTTACTGTTGCCTCACAGCAGGAAGGTCCTGGATTTGAATCCACTGGCCACCTGAAGCCCCACTGTCTGGAGTTTGCATGCTCTCCTCACGTTTTTGCAGGTTCTCTCCGGGTAACTCCTGCTTCCACCCCAAATATATGTATAGAATCAAATTAACTGGTCACTCTTAACTGGCCATAGTTGAGAGTGAGAATGTGTGCACGTACGATTGTCTGCGCTGCAATAGACTGGTGATCTTGTCGGATCGCATGATAACATGATAACTGTTATCCAGCCAATGACGAGGAAATCCCGGTTTTTAGAGTCTATTAAAATCAAATTTGCTTCAAAAGATCCTCTGGAAAAGAGCACAGTACTTTAAACGGAGTTTATTAAACACAATCATATGAAGAGCAGAACAGTACATCACAACACATAGCAAAGCAGCAAAGCAAACCCATGGGGTGTAGAGCCTTTAAGCACAAACAGCAGGTAACTGATGGAAAAAGCTTCTTTTATAGGAGTCCACAAACCATCATCCTGCTGCTGGGTAACTTTCCATTCCTTGTCTTTTTACTTATTTAGTTTTAAATTAAAACGATAGGTATCTTCCCAATTTTACAAACGTCGATACTTTAACATATTAACTCCAGTTAATATGTTGATTTTACACATTTTTGTTCTCTTTTTGATCTTCAGCACTTGTCTTATATAACTTCCTGGCACCCCTTCCCAGACCTTTTCATCCATCATTTTAATCAGTCCTTTGACAGTTTTATGGCCAAAGTGAGTGAGAAATTCAGAAACAACAGGTGCAAGGACGGCTTCACAGTAGAAACGATTAATCTGCCTGACAGTTTTGTCAGTTTTGCTGCCAAAAGTAAGCTATAAATTTTATTAATGACAGGTTTTTAACAACTTTGGACAGTGTAGGCTGTCAGAGGTGCATCTTCAGCAGGGCCAACTTCGATTAACCCTTTGTCTTGGCATGTCACCACAGGTCATAACACAATCACAAGTTACAAATTAATCTTAATTATGCTGTTAAATGCTTAACATGGTGTCAATAGAAAATTGTACTTAGTAGTCACTATAATCTTTTAATAATATAAGTTTGCATATGATAGAATACTGCATGATGACCTCTTTATGACTCAGACTGTATTGTTTTAATTCACTTTAATTCAATCATTTTAATAGAGGAGCCTCTCCTGGCACACACACACATATACACATCCACATTCCAATGTAATAAACGAACGCACCTACTGTTGTATATAAATAAAGACCAGGGCAGTGGCAGAGTGCGAGTCCCGGAGCCCTCACTCTCGTGCTGCAAGTAAAACTGTGTGTCTCCACTCGCTGACTCTCAGCTGAAGAAGTGTCTTTGGAATACTAAAGCTAAATTGCTAAAGCATATAGTTAGGGCTGGACCAGGTGACCCTGAATCCTCCCTTAGTTATGCTGCAATAGATGTAGGCTGCCGGGGGATTCCCATGATGCATTGAGTTTTTCCTTTCCAGTCACCTTTCTCACTCACTATGTATTAATAGACCTCTCTGTATTGAATCATATCTGTTATTAACCTCTGTCTCTCTTCCACAGCATGTCTTTATCCTGTCTTCCTTCTCTCACCCCAACCAATCACAGCAGATGGCCCCGCCCCTCCCTGAGCCTGGTTCTGTCGGAGGTTTCTTCCTGTTAAAAGGGAGTTTTTCCTTCCCACTGTCGCCAAAGTGCTTGCTCATAGGGGGTCATATGATTGTTGGGCTTTTCTCTGTATCTATGAAGCGCCTTGAGGCGACATTTGTTGTGATTTGGCGCTATATAAATAAAATTGAATTGAATTGAATTGAATTGAATACATCTGCTAAGATATATTCTAAAACACTTCTTCAGTAGAGAATCAGAGAGGAGAAACACACAGAATTTATTGCTAGCAAGGGCATCTCTCAGAACTCACACCCCAAGAGTGAGTCTCAGAGAGTGGCCCTGAGGACTTGCCCTGGTCCTTTATTTATACACTTCAGTGGGTGCTTGTGTGGTGTGTGTGTGGTGTGTGTGTGTGGTCAGAGTGTGACCCCATAAATGACTTCCCTAAACCTGCTGGACTGGAAGTCCAGCAGTTCATCAAACCAAAACCACTTAGACTGGAAACAGATATAACTACGTTAATCCTACCGTAAAACAATAAAACAAGGTACGACCTTTTCCCATGCTCCTAGGATGTGGGGGTGAAAGCCAGAACACCCTGGAATGTTACAGACTTCCTAGGATGAGACCAACTACATACTTCTAAACACAAATGATTACATGCAGTATTCTACCATATTCAAACTTATATCATTTAAGATTATACTGACTACTAAGTACAATTGTCCATTGATAACATCTCTTGACACATGGTGAATCCAATATATAAAAACGCTAGTGTAGGTATATAGTGTATGTCAGTATATACAACACGTTCTCACTCCCAAAGCGTAACATTTTACGCTAGGTGACAAATCGTCAACATATTACGTTTTCGCCTACCCACCACGTTCCTAAATGACGACCTCAGAAAAATGAGGAAATATGAGAACCATATGGACTCAATCTACACATGTTCGCTCTTTTTCTTCAAATCGCTTAGAAACACGCTATCTAACATCATTAAAGTCCTGGTTAAGGTCAGGAAAAAGGTTATGGTTAGGGCTAGGGATAAGGTTAGGTTTAGAGCTGGAATACAGGGCTGGAACGTCTATTACCGAGGGAGTGTCATTGCACTGGATTTCGGCCATAACCCGCCGCGTACCATAAGAACGCTGAAGGTCTCTTTTTGCGTTCCTCAGGAACGCCCAGGGACGTGACAAAACGTTGGCATGTTACGCCTCGGGAGTGAGAACGGGCTCGTATATATGATTATATAGCATATATGTTCAGTGTATACAAGTTTGTCCATGCTGTACCCTACCCTTTGTCCTGTGATAGATGGGATAGGTTTCAGACCTCCTGCAACCCTGAATTGGATAAACGAGAGAAGATAGTATCTCCATCAGCTAAATGGGTTTGTCATGTAATTAAATTGTAGAAGCACATTTTTTAAGGAGATAAAATGTCTGATGCTGTCAGGTGAATGCAGGAAAAATGGACTCTCCCAGAGAAAAGTGGATGCTGATTGCTGGAAACCTGGCACTCAAGCAGGTACATCATTTTCATTCAAAATGACAAGGAAATAAAAAACTGTGTGACAAAATATATGGATAAATTTCAATGTTCCATATATCTGCTTATCTGTGCAGTATGACATTATGTCTGCCAGGAATGATATTTTCTCTCTATTCTTTTCATTTAACAAGCTACAAGCTACAGTGCTGGGCCTGCTGGCTTCCCTAATGGCATCTCTGTTGGGCTGGATGGCAGAAGGACAGATGCCCTTTAATCATATAATGCTCCTATGCTCAACCAGTGTTTCTACTGCATTTGTGGCTTCACTGCTGCAAGGTAAATAATAACTTGCCATTACTTCACTGTCCTTGACCTCTCTGTGACGAAGTGGTTAGGCATGAACTCATTTACCACTTGTCCCTTAACGATATTGAGAATTTATTCTTTGTTATTTTACAGTCAACCATAATAGTAGTTACATCCATTACATTCATGCCATTCCTGTTTTTTAAAGCAAATACTGTTAACCATCAGGTCATTTGAATTTTCTTCTGTTCACAGGCAAATGTCTTTTAAATTATGTTTCTTTATGTTGCTTTGGTTACACTTACCATGTTTATTCATTTATTCAGGTCCTATATCTAAACCAGGTGTGTGGGAAGGGCCGCCCCAGTACTTCCTGTTTATATAGGGTCATGAGGTCATTGATTGCATCACTGGGTATAACCAAATGAAGGGTTTTTCATTTTGTATCGCATTGTTTATTTTCTTAAAAGAATCCCTTTGAGTTGTTTTTGTATGCAGTGTTTTACTTTTCAAACCATTTAGCTGAGTAAATGAGTCAATTTCATGCATAATTTTATTCCTCTTCTTTGTCTAGAATCGTATTGTTATCAATGGTAGAGACTAACAGTGTTGGTCAAGTTACTTGTCAGTGATTACTTCCCCCCGAAGGTAATCCCGTTACTTTACTGATTACTTATTTTCAAAAGTAATTAGTTACTTAGTTACATGATTTACAACCTGAATACGTAATAAAGCAATAGATCTTTCAGCCCAATTCTGCTTTTTCTGCATAAT
Source organism: Neolamprologus brichardi (assembly GCF_056152115.1). Lineage (NCBI taxonomy): Eukaryota > Metazoa > Chordata > Actinopteri > Cichliformes > Cichlidae > Neolamprologus > Neolamprologus brichardi. The sequence goes on along the minus strand of NC_142110.1, from coordinate 4,806,238 downwards.
CCATCATACAAAATGTAATGAAATGGGGAAAAGTCTCTTTTTAAAATTTGTTTTATTCGTTTTAATCTTTTAACTTTATGCATCAAGCAAAAATTTAATTAAATGCAACATTCTCTGACTTTAGTTTAACATTTAAACCTATTTTCTGCACATTCCAGCACATAAAAGAAAATATTTTTTGTGTTTACACTCAGTCTTTCAAATAGATGCAAGTAAAACACAGCAGAAAATAAATAAAATCAAAGACTAGCGGTCCTGATGCTCTATTTTCACCTGTAAAGCAGGAGTAGGGTAGGCGGAGGTTTACCCTGGTGCAGGTGTGCCGCAGCGGTCAGTGGAAGAATCCGCGAGTTTCTCTGTTAATTTCCCATTACGTCGTTGTGCACTCGGTGCTTGTTTATGGGTTTTCTTCGCTGTAAAAAGAAGTTTTCTTCCCACGCACAACGGACACTAATGTTTTTGTCACTTTTTATAGAATCAAACTCAAAGTAAGGTCAGTACTTCCACGCTTTAAACGCTGCACGCTCATACTCTCTCCGCACTCGATATATGATCCACTGTTGATCTGCACACAGCTGTTGTCACGAACGTGCACTCGCTTACGTCATTGTCATGAGACATTCTTGCAAAAAAATCACGGTTTTAGTAACGCAGTAACGCAGCGTTCCTACGGGAAAGTAACGGTAATCTAATTACCGTTTTTGCAATAGTAATCCCTTACTTTACTCGTTACTTGAAAAAAGTAATCAGATTGGGCTGCACAGACTTTTGCACTTTTGCAGCTTTGTGGTTTTCACACTCTTGTTTAGATGATTTTTGTCTTTGTTTCCCTTTTTGTGTGTCTGTGGATGTGCAGAACATGTCATACCATAAGTAACCAGTGCATGAGCGCTACTGAAATTCAAATTGTTGTCACTGTGCTGTTGTGACACGTGCAATTACAACAATGTTAAAAAATAACATCCAGAGTTGTTCATTATAAGAAGGGGATCTACTCTCAGTCAAGTCGAGCAGTTTAGCCAAATTAGAGCCAACAGCACTTCTGCTCCCTCCAGCAACTGTAGTAAATTGGATGTGAATAGTCAATAGTTCAGCTATGAACTCTTCACATAAGCAGCCTTGACACTGAAACACCTCAAGCCAGGATATTTTGTTGCTGAAGGTGTGTGGTTCTTTGTGCCTCTTGTGTTGTGATGCAGCGTGTCTCCAGTTTTGCTCGCTGTTGAAAACGCCTGTGGAGGGACAGTCTAGACACACGCATTTTCTTAACACACATGCCGCTTTCACCCACACAAAAAATGGTATTTCTCAAAGGTCGAATGCACTTATGGCATCGTCTCGGGTCTCTGTGGCTCTAATGGACTTTTTTTGATAAAACAGGTTTAATGGACTACTGTGCTTTGTTGCTGTGGAGATGTTCAATAAAACAGTCTCCAGTCTCGCTCTATCGCCGCTGTCCTGCTGCGCTGTCTGTTTTATCAAAATCTGGATTACCACCGGGCTGCAGCAGGTCATGAATTTCCAAGCTGTTTAATCAAGGCTGTTGTAACCTGCTGTGTCCGTTATTGTATCGCATTTTCTTATGTTTGTGCAAAAGTTGGTTCAAGTGATACAGTTCCTCCAAAGCTCTGCTCCAATTCTATGGCTATTAGCAAATGCCAAAGAAACATAAACAGAACACTTTATCCCCTACCTAGCTGATATATAAGTTTGGATGTATTTCTCCACCCTGACATAGACCCCAAACACTAAACTCAGTCTTTGATTCAACATTGTGCTGCAAAACAGTTGAATTCCTGCATTTGGAAAAAGCCCACAATTTGTCCCTGTGTATCCACAAATATAAACCATGAGCTAATCTGTTTTGTTTTTAATTTAAAAAGCAGACATCTAAGCATCTTCTTTAATAATATTACCTTAAAAAGACTATGGAAAATTTAATTATATGCAACATTCTCTGACTTGAAGAAATTAGTTTAACATTTAAACCTATTTTCAGCACATTCCAGCACATGAAATAAAATAGGTTTTTGTGTTTATACTCACTCTTTCAAATAAATGCAAGTGAAACACAGCAGAAAATAAATAAAATCAAAGACTCAGCGGTCCTGTTGCTCTATTTTTACCTGTGTAGCAGGAGGAGTTTCTCTGTGAATTTCCCATTCCATGGCAGCGTACTTGGTGCTTGCTCGGAGGTTTAGGGTTTTTTTCGCTGTAAAAAAAAAAAAACAGCAATCTACCATCTTTTCAAAAATTCTTGAAAAAATAGTTGCCACACAACTCCACTCACATTTAACCAGTGTTGGGAAGGTTACTTTTAAAATGTATTCCATTACAGAATACAAAATACATGCCCTAAAATGTATTCTGTAACGTATTCCGTTACGTTACTCAATGAGAGTAACGTATTCTGAATACTTTGGATTACTTAATATATTATCATGCATTTTACAACTACATGAATGTACTATTGCTGTGTGATTTATTACGATTACTGAAGGTCCGCGGCTCTGAACCGTAGTAAAGGGACCTCTGACTAATACGGTGGGTTCTGTGTCGGGCTCGTAGCCGAAAACTAGCTTTACTTTGTTGTCTGGGTCAACTTTGCTAGCAAGAGACAGAGAGAGGTGTTGAAAGGCTGCTCCAACGGAACTTATTGTTTAGGAGGAAAACACGAACAAAGCGTACAGTCAAGTCTTAATAGCTTACTTACAACTGGGCTCGTCAGGCACTCTTCTTGGCTGCAGTGGTTATTATTATATTTACATGCTTCCAGCTCCCGTTTTTGCTGGATGACAACTTGTACTTTTCGACTCTCCTTTTTCTCCCTCCCTCGCTCACAGACACATAACGGGTATGGCAGTCCAGGGAGAATTCCCTGCAGCACGGACTACACCGCCCATGATGCTACATTCTTTAGAGCTATGCTTGTAGCATTCTGCGATTAGCTTAGCACAACAACAACGAAAAGGCGCTCTCTCACCCAGGAAACACTCAGAGCGAGAGCGTCACCCTGTAACCATGGCAACCGCAACGCAGCCGCCTGAAACTACTGTCAAACAAAACCCAAACAGGCCTGACCCGCCACAGTATGAAACAGGAAAGTACCGCCGTGTAATCCATTTATTTTAACAAAGTAACTGTATTCTAAATACCACCTTTTTAAACGGTAACTGTAACGGAATACAGTTACTCATATTTTGTATTTTAAATACGTAACGGCGGTACATGTATTCCGTTACTCCCCAACACTGCATTTAACTAATAATCTGTATGAACAGTTCCACTCTGGTTTTCGTCCCTCCCATAGCACTGAAACAGCACTTATAAAAATAACCAATGATCTTCTTATAGCAGCTGACTCCGGTTTACTTTCCATCCTTATTCTCCTCAATCTGAGCGCTGCTTTCGACACTATTTCTCACTCCATTCTTCTCAGTAGGCTAGCCTCCATCGGTCTCCCCCATACTCCACTAACCTGGTTTAAATCGTACCTGTCTGATCGCACTCAGTTTATTCAACTCAAATCCTTTACTTCTTAGCCCTTTCCTCTGACCACTGGCGTGCCCCAGGGATCTGTCCTGGGGCCCCTTCTTTTCATTATCTACCTTCTACCGCTCGGACACATTTTTTGTAAATACAATATTCAGTTTCACTGTTATGCCGATGACACCCAGCTTTATCTGTCCGCTAAACCTGATTCTGCTCTTCCCCCATCCTCCCTCACCCTTTGTTTAGCCAAACTAAATTCATGGTTCTCTTCTAATTTTCTCAAACTCAATAGTAATAAATCCGAGCTTCTCTTGGTCGGCACTAAATCAACATTATCCAGAACCAACAGTTTCTCTGTTACTATCAATAACTCGCCAATCTTCATCTCTTCCTCTGTGAAAAGCTTGGGTGTCATCCTCGACAGTACTTTATCTTTCAATTCACATATTAATAATGTCACTCGGTCTGCATATTTTCAATTGCGCAACATTAATCGTCTCTGTCCTTTTCTCACCAAACATGCCACTGCCATTCTTGTCCGCAGCCTTGTTACTTCTCGGATTGATTATTGTAATTCACTTCCCGTATTATCACCAGGACCCCTTCATTGGCTCCTGGTCAAATACCGTATCAATTTCAAAATACTCTTGTACACATTTAAGTCTATTCATCATCTCTCTCTTCCATATCTCTCTGATCTGGTTCGGATCACCGCCCCATCTTGGTGTCTTAGGCTATGTTCACACTGCAGGCGAAAGCGCATCAAATCCGATTTTTTTGACCCTATGCGACCCATATCCGATCATGGTATGACAGTGTGAACGGCACAAATCCGATATTTTCAAATCCGATCTGGGTCACTTTCATATGTGGTACTGAATCCGATACATATCCGATGTTTTAGAAAGCGACTGCTGTTTGAATGGTCATGTCGCATTAAATACGCCTTTTACGTCACTGACACAAGACAGACGCCAATTATCAGCGCCGGAGAAGACATTGCAAATGCTTCCTGGCCATGCAGTGTAGATGTCAGTGAACCTGTTTGGAAGACAGCGTTGGAGAAACGTGAACATTTTATTTGTACTGTATAATCTGCAGATTCTGACAGAAATTTTCAACTATCCTTTGAAGCATCAGTCAAACAATACTGTTTGCTCTGGGTCTAAACAGAGCGCGTTGTGTGTGACGTCTTCTTTTGCACATGCGGGCCGCTTCACACTAGAGCGCGTTTGCTGTCGCATTTTATTTGTAGTGTGAACGAGCAGACAAAAAAATCGGATTTGATCAAAAAATCGGAATTGAGCATTAAGACATTCTTTCCCAGCCTCACATGCTGCTTCCTGTCCATCAGGAAGTCAGTAATCCACCGGCAGATGGGATCAGGCACATTCATCTGGGAAAGCTTGCCTTGGTCTGGAAGGATGGTGTTGAAGGCGGAGCTGAAGTCCACAAACAGGATCCTGGCGTAGGTTCCTGGGGAGTCCAGATGCTGCAGGATGTTGATAGCATCGTCTACAGACCTGTTGGCTCTGTATGCAAACTGCAGGGGGTCCAGGAGGGGGGCCATGAGAGTCTTGAGGTAGGAGAGAACCAGGCGCTCCAATGACTTCATGACCACAGATGTCAGAGCTACAGGTCTGTAGTCATTTAGTCCAGTGATCCTTGGTTTCTTGGGGACAGGGATTATGGTAGAGGACTTGAAGCAGGCAGGCACATGACATGCCTGCAGTGAGGATTTGAAAATGCCAGAAACACTGGGGCCAGCTTGTTTGCACACTGTCTGAGGGTGGCAGGAGACACACCGTCTGGGCCAGGAGCTTTTCGAGCATTCAGACTCTTGAACTGTTTCATCACATCTGCTTCATGAATATGAAGGGTTGTAGTGGGAGAAGGTGGTGTGAAATCCTCCTTGGTGTGGGGTGTGGAGGGGGTGTTGTAGGTGAAGTGTTTGATGGTGGTGAAGGCTCTATCCGGTCGTTAAGTCTGACGTCACTAGCCGTGTCTGGGCCTAAACTCCGCTGCAGGTCCATATATCAAACGATCACTATGGCATTACTGAGAGTTGAAAAACTGTCTAAAGTCTTTCATCCTTAATAAAATGATCAGCGTTCTGCTCTACCAGGTGTAACAATTGAGTTTAACATCCAGGCATCCATGAAAACGGAATTTATGACATTTAACGGAGTTAGAAGTTAGCAGGAAGTTAGCTCGCTAGCTTCTATCTAAATACAATATAGCATGTCCTGACTGCTGGGTTTTGGAAACAAATTAAAACGTACAGCTCTGTTATCACTGCCAACATAAATGAAGACAGAAAACTAAACAGCAGTGACGTTTGTAGGGTTACTGAAGTTTGGCTAGCTGGTATATAATGATGTGCTACGTGACCGCTAGCGACACAGCTATGTTAGCATAATATAAACAAGCTAACTTTTTTTCCACTCGATAAAAGTTAACGTGAGTGTTCTCGGTGGTCAGGAACAAATGTAATCGCATGGCAGGATGCTGTAAAAGGACCAAACTTCAGCCAGGAGAACAACTGAGATAATCCATCCACAATACGAGGTTAGTCATTCATATACTGCTGCATGGGCTGGGCTGTAGTTACATCCTAAGGTTTTAAAAACTGAGCTTAAATAAATGATTAGCGGTAATAAAAGCCGAGGGAGGTCAACAGTGATCACTGACTGTTTTAGGATCTTTTTGAGATTAAATAGAAGAAAATACAAAACATTAAACATGTTAACAACACAAAAGCCATATAAAACGCAGACTATTTTAGGCCCGGAAGTAGGATTCATCATGTCATCACTTAACGACCGGATAGAGATTGACAGACCACGTGACTTTTGCGCATTGCATGCCGGGTACTAGTGGGAAACAATCAAAGCAATGCATCAAACGCAAGCATTTGCAGCACCGCAAAACGTTCATTCTCCGGTTCCAATACCTTCTTGCTTTTTCTTTGCCCCCCAAAAAAGGTATGTACAAAATGAAGGAGAACAATGCCGCTCCGTACAAAGACAGACTTGATGAAAAGTCAAAGAAAAGATACGAGGAAAAAATCAAAGGAGTGAAAGGGTTATACCCTTACGAGCAAACAGAGTGGACAAAATACGTTAGCGTGCTGCCCAACTTTCACCACGCTCATATTTATAATTATACGGTTCTTGGAGTGAGTGCATACACTCATGAAGTTTAGTAACTTCAGGTCACTGCAACAAGCCCAGGAACAGTTTACCGACGGATGGGTACAGGACCTTGAAATGCACCGTGTAGAACGAAAGACCATTGTACGTATCATAAGTTTACCAGTCTCACAAATCGTCTTCATAAATACACATTCGTTAACCGTTTATTAATAGGACCTTTGAGCTTAACGGTAATTAATTAGTAGTGGAAATAATTTCTGGTACGCATTACAGAAATGTAGCAGTGACAATAATATTGTATGCTGTAATCCTACTGTGCAATTAGTGATACAAAACAACTGTTTTATCCTGTGAATAAAAGTATATGTTTTTGTCAATGTACCAGGGTAATAACAGAAGCGAAACGCAATATTGTGTCAGGACAATTCACTATTTAAGCACAATAAACAAAGGAGCATAGCGCGACAATTTCTGTTCAGCGCCAGACTTGCTTGTAACCTATATCACCAATTATGTTATGAAAAATGATGTATTAACTACTACAAAACACTGACCTTTGTGGAAATGCTTGGAGCAGACTAACATGTGAGCTGGAGTGTTCTGGGACTTTATATTTGGTCTTCGAATGGCTGCAATCCAGGCCATCCGTTGGCTCTTTGTTACTTTGGAAACATGGCTTGAACAATTTCTCTTCAACGACGTAATCCGATAACAACCGATCTCTTTACCCGTCGGCTTCCCATGGCTGTCATGCGACCGGCTATTGCAGTTAATAATACAACAGCTTCTTGCCATTTTTTGTGTTTCTTTTTATCGCTGTGTAACTGATTTCAATTGAAAGCCTGCGTACGCTAGTACTGCTTGCCACGCGTTCCCAGAATCCTTTGCGGTTTTACCCCTGAATGACGTCACATTTTCAATCTCTAAGGCGAGGGGAGAGGTCGGGGAATGAATGTCCAAAGTGTCTCTATTGTTGGGGCCGTTGGAGGTGAGAAGGCTGCTTGATGGCTCGTCAAAACGGCAGTAAAAGTCGTTAAGGGTGTTGGCCAAGAGCAAGTTATCAGTGGAGGGGGGGGTTTTAGGCTTGTAGTTGGCAATATTAACACCCACTCACGTCTTGGGCTATTTGACCTCAGTAAATCACATGATAGGGTGGGGCTAGATCTCACAATGGGTTCACACATAAAACTTGGCTGATTGTGACCCACTCCCATTTTCACACTGTTGAAATCTCCCAATTCTTTGAATCTTTGGGCTGTCATGGCGCCTAAGTTATGACCTCGGGCTCCCTGTCTTTCTACTCCCTACAAGAGTGGGGGCACAGAATGTTGTTTGCTCTTGCTATTACCGGCCCCAAGGTCCTTCGCACGCAACCTTCTCAGAAAATGATTTAAGCAGTCTGACATGACAAGAAAACAGTGTAAAACATTCACAACAGATAAATGGTGGCGCCCACCTGTCTAACAGAACCCCAAGATAGTCACATTCTTTTAATCCCCAAAGATATACTGGAACATTTGTCTAACATACTACAAAAATATACTGCGAAGATGGTCATGTTCTTTAACCTAAAAATATAAGGAAAACTAAGCTATATATTTTGCACACAACTTAGACTAAGGAATATATTTATGTTCTACAGCTGTTTAACATAATTCGTCTACCCTGACTATGGGTATAAGATAACATAGTTTGAATGAGGATTTCACAACACCTTGGCTCGTGTGATTAGGCAGGGGATCAATAGGGGGTCCACGACCCTCTTATTAACATTCCCAATAGGGCTTAAAAATCTAGGACTCTCCACCAATTGCTCTTAGAACTAAAGAAGCTTCTCGGATGAGAGGTGACGCTTTTCCAAGCTCCGTAGACTATGATGACTTGGATTACTGAGGACCTTCACAGACATCATTTCATAGCATCTTTATTGCTCTGTAGCTACAATGCACACAGTACATATTCACAGCTACTGATGTCTAAAATAATTCAATTACTACTATTATTTACTGGGCGTAGTGTTCTAGCAGTGACCTGAATACTCCAAAATGATGACATTTTTCCTAATTTTCCCCATTAAAATGTGTTTTTGGTTACAACTGAATGAACTCTGGCCCTTGCTTTCCATTCATTCTTGACTCTATATTACTTTATTCTATTAAAGCTGAAATATTTGAATGGAAACATTTTAAGGTCAAATGCTCAAGCAGAATGAACACTGAACACTTTTAGCTTGTCTTTAACTTCTTCAAGGTATCGTTATGGTGGGAGTGATCATTGGCTCCAAGCGGATAGGAATCAACCCTGACAATGTGGCCACACCGATAGCAGCCAGCTTTGGAGATCTCATCACTCTTGCCTTGTTGGCATGCTTCAGTCAGTGGTTCTACTCGTTTATAGGTGAGAGATAAGGGCCATAACATGGTCTGGTTTGAATGTACAAACAGTGAAGAGTAATGCTGTATATTTGGTGCAAGTGCTAGAAGTCATGTATTTTTTACTTTTGGCCAACAGATGACACCAGTTCACCCAAGTCCACAAAGATCACAGCCTTTACTTTTTCAACTAAATCCTGATAGAAAATAAAAGGCAAAATAATCTCTTTTTTTCTTTTTGACAGAACTTTATCCATATGTGTTGTATCTGGTAAATCTATCGTTTTTATGCCTGATTCCTGCCTGGGTGGCTGCCTCATCCAAACATCCAGCCAGTGAAATCTTGCTGCACACAGGCTGGGAACCCATCATTATAGCAATGCTCATCAGCAGGTACTCTCTGCTGCTTTCACATGTTCAGATTTCCTGATGGTGTTCTCTAGTGTGAACTTTTAAATAAAGCAAACAAATTTGTATAATTTATATAATAACAATTTGATCATTTGATACCATTAACTCGTTTGCTTTATGTTATAAAAAGATAATAGAAAAATATTATGAATACCCTCACATACCTCTTAATGGTATTATTTTGATTGTCTTTCTTCTAGTATTGGAGGAGTTATTCTGGACAAGACTGTATTAGATCCAAACTTGGCAGGGATTATAGTTTATGCCCCTGTCATAAATGGTGAGTTGTTCTCTTTATTTGTGTTCTTGTATTTGAGATCATAACAGCATATTGATGTAACGTATGGACAATTCTACATTTTGTACATAATTTGGTAATGCTCGCATAATCATAATTTCTATTCTTAGCGAACATGTGAAAAAAATAACCCTGCTGTAAGACCGGTTCTCGAGAAATAATGGGGTAGGGTCAGAAAGTTATGTATCATAAGTTGAAGATGAAAAGAAAGAACAAAGGATGAAAGGGTACCCAACGCTGATCCTATATAAGAGGAAGGTCAGACTGCTGCCTTTTTCCTGTCTGTCCTTTTGTATGTCTTTGCCAGATGTGCTTTAAGGCTATACACCCCAGGGTTGCTTCGCTTTAGTTTGCTTTGCTTGCTTTCTATGTGTTATTTTTGCTGTAAAATGTACTGTTTTGCTGTTCATATGACAATATTTAATAAACTCTGTTCTAAGATTTCTACTCTTTTCCAAAAGATCTTTATGAGTGATTTGATATTAATTGAATCTGAAAAGCTGGACCACCACAGCTTTGTGTCAAAATTTGCTTGACAGGTGATTTAGTGAGCTGAAGCCAGGCCCTAAAAATTTATTATGAGGAAGTTAAAATGTCAGCCAAGATAGATAAGTTAATATGCATTGCTGTATATTCTTCAGCAGTGTTCCTTTTACTCGCCGAGGACAGTTTTGTGCTTGTTCGCCCATGCATGTCTTTGCATGAGGATGTTTGCGTATATATTTGCATTACCTGGAACTCAAACCTCTTCCAGTGAAAGAAGTATTATATTTCTGCTTGTAAAATAATATGACCAGTAATATGAGTTGAAAAATCATTTGTGGTTCTGTATTGCTGGTAGATAGCAACAAGCCAATGTTTGCATATATTCCCGTTCTTTGTACGGTATTTCTTCCTTTTGTTTGTATGTAGTTTTTTTTAATTGCTAGTTTTTATAGTTCTTTTTGTTACTATTTGTTACTATTGTTACTATTTTTGTGTCTTGTTAAAAGGCCACTTTTATCCCTTTCCATTAGTTGATAGAGTCACTAAAAGACATTTTTACAATGGCAAATAAGTAAAGTTGCGCCACAGGCTGGTCTATGTCCGACCATATTTTCACGGACTGGCCTTTAAGGTGTCGCGCACTAATACAAAACAATACAAATAAAACCAGTATTGGTACCAAAAAAAGAGATGTATTCATACCACATGGGAAAAGACCCAGGGAAACCAAGTTAACGATAAAAACAATTACAAAATAACGATAAAAAATGATAAAGTGGTCCCCACGGGTTGGGGACTGCTGGATTAGGGAAAATCCAAAATAAGTTCAAACCTGTGCACCTAATTCTTGTTTTTAAATACGTTACAGATATATGGTGTAAAATCATACCACCCTGGAAAAAGAGAGTTGAAAGACCCCCAATGAATGTATGTAAACTTCCAACTACAACTGTAGGTTTAGTCTAGACCAGGGGTGGGCAATCTCAGTCCACGAGGGCCGGTGTCCCTGCAGGTTTTAGATCTCACCTTGGATCAACACACCTGAATCACAAGATTAGTTCGTTACCAGGCCTCTGGAGAACTTCAGGACATGTTGAGGAGCTAATTTAGCCATTTAAATCAGCTGTGTTGGTTCGAGGACACATCTAAAACCTGCAGGGACACCGGCCCTCGTGGACTGAGATTGCCCACCCCTGGTCTAGACAATTAACAACGTGACCTGGAATTTAACTCAAGCTATTGGTTAAGTCAAATCCTGCAATGGGATCCAAATGTTTAAACTGCACTGCAACTTGCACCTTTAAACAAAATGATCAAGATCTCTAAAATGTTGGGTAAACCATGTCTCACATGACCAGCTTACAGCCATTCCCTCTAAGATTAAGATTAAGATACTTTATATGTCATTATTGAAAGACACAACATTTTTACACACAATTTTTTTAATAAACTCTATCAACCAATCACAATGGATAAAAGTAGCATTTTAAAAAGATGCAAAAACCTAGGGTTTACTCAGGTCCCAGTGATGAAACTATCTTGCGAACACACCTCACTGTCTACACAGATGCTCTGACTGTTAAATTTCAAAAAGACTCCACACTCACAGCTGGGACTTTATCGTGTCGCCACACTTTAAGGCCTGTTAAAGATCTGAAAGTGTGACGACCTGGATAAGAATCTGATAATCAGAGAGCAATCTGGGGAAGACTTCTTTCCTTTAGCTGTAATTTGCATAGTCAATCCTACAACTGGGATCTTTTATCTTAAAAACAATTTGCTTTTCAAAACATGAATACATGAATATGCATAGTCCTTACTTGTTGTAGGCAACAAGTCTTTGACACCAAAAATGTGTGAAGTTCTTTAGAATTCTGTGCGAGGCCTTTTCCACTTTTACATGCATAATCACTCTGATTCTTTTCATATTTCTTTGCTTCTTTGTTTATTCATTTGTTTCTTTCTTTTAAGTTTTGTTTGCCCCTCCATAGATTTAGGGAAAACTATTAGAAAACACTTGTATTTCCATTGCCATGAAGTTTATTTATTTTTTATCTTATTCATAAGTATTTATGATGAAGCACAGTGCAGTGTTCTACTTGTAGATAAGGGGCTTAACTTAATGGAAGATTGAAATCATTTTATGACCACTTCTGGCATATGTGAGATTAGACAGCAGTCCTGTATTCTCTAAACTGAATAAAAAAATGCTAATTTAATCATGAAAATAATTTACTGAAATACAATTTCAATAATGTGTTGAGAAAATAAACAAAAGGAACTCCTGGGCCAATAAGCTGTACCAAACAGATTTGAACAAAATCTATATACGGACCAGCAACAACAACAGCAGCTCCACGGCTTCTTACCAAGGTTGCCCAATCTGTGATTTCCTTGCCCTGCCAGATGTTCAGAAAATCTGATACTTTACATCCTGATGCATTCTCAATCATCCAGGTAAGTAAATACGGGTCTCTGTGGCTTTTAAAACCCAAAACACGCTGTGCCAAAAATCGGTCCACCCCAAGGATCAGGTCCGCTGACACAAACAGAGGAGCATAGTGTACGCTGTTAAGTGCCAGGAGGATTGCCAGGATTTATATATCAGAGAAATAAAACAACCTCTGGAGAAGCGGATGGCACAAAACAGAAGAGCTACCTCGTCAGGCCAGGACTCTGCAGTCTATTTACACCTACAGGCCAGTGGACACTCTTTCAATGATGAGGATGTAACATCCTGGACAGGGAGGAGCGCCGAGTCAAGGAGGCCATTCACGTGAAAAGGGAAAGACCATCTCTGAATCGAGGAGGGGGCCTGAGGGTACATCTGTCACCATCTTACCATGCTGTGATTGCAGCCATTCCCCAACTCTCTGTGAATGGTACTCATGGACATTGATCAGTGGTTGTTGATCAATGGTCATGAGAATTTGCATAATTATGATAAAGGAACTGACCTCCCAGCCCATTGTTCCTTCAGTGGTGCAATGTACTGTTTATAAGATTGGGGAAACCTGCAGTCAGCTGAGACTGAGGAAGTCACTTGGATGAGTGACAAAATCTTTCTCCCATATGAACAGAATCAACCTTTGATGATGACCGTGGCTCAGGGGGTTGGGAAGCGTATCTGTAACCGGAAGGTTGCCGGTTCGATCCCCGGGCTCTCTGTCCTGGTTGTTGTGTCCTTGGGCAAGACACTTTACCCTACCGCCTACTGGTGTTGGCCAGAGGGGCCGATGGCGCGATATGGCAGCCTCGCTTCTGTCAGTCTTCCCCAGGGCAGCTGTGGCTACAACCGTAGCTTGCTTTCACCAGTGAGTGAATGAATAGTGGCATTGTAAAGCGCTTTGGGTGCCTTGAAAAGCGCTATATAAATCCAATCCATTATTATTATTATTACTTTGGAGCAGATACTTCACTGTTCTCTCCCTATTTCCTATCTCCAATGTATCTCCATTGTGGCTCTTTCTCTGATAAATCTTTTATGAGGCCACATGGCCTTGTGTATCGCAACCATTCAGCCCATCCTTCTGCCATGAAAAAGACCCTGAGCAGCGTGGGTACAATCCATTTCCCAAGCTACATGTGGAGTCTAAATACAACACCCACACAGAGTCTTCGTCTTAGATAGATACTGATCACTCAAGCTCAAAAAGTTCTCAAAACATTCTGTGTTGTGAGACAAATACATGTGATGTAAAATAAATCATCTATTAGTACCATATATGTGATATTCCAGTGTTTTAGAATGTTTTTGAGAAGTTAACTGTCCTTTGGTCAAATTGAGTTGTACACATGTATTTTAATACACACATTAACTGAAAATAGTGGAGTAAATAATTATGGTACTTTTCACACATAATATTTCTCATTAAATGAAACACTAGTCAAAATATTAATGAGGATTTTTACTTCCCACTTTCCCTTCAGCAAAGTAGCATTTTGTGTTTTTCTCTTAGGAAGCTTATGGTGCAAATGCTAATGTGTCACACTTTATGGTATTTGTAGCTCTGACACATGACCAGAAGTCTGATTTTGGGACAGTACAATTCTTGGAAACAAAGTTTTTGACTCTCATGCTAATTGTGGCACAGTTTCCCTTGTTTTGTCACAGCACACAAGATAAGATAAGATAAGATAAGATAAGATGACCTTTATTAGTCCCACAGGTGGGAAATTTGTTTGTTACAGCAAAAGTGCAAAGTTATGTAGCAGAAATGTGGAGATTAGAGAAATATTTTACTGCTATGGTTCATAATCATCATCATTACCATTGCATTAATCATACAGTTTACAGTATTGATATTGTATTCAGATGTTTAAACATATCGGTACCCAATTAGCCTTTATTACAGGTGCAGTTATAACCACGTTAAACTGTTGAGTTAAATCAATAATCTTAAATGCTTTTGAATGCTTGTTATAATCTTAAATGTGTATGTAGGGATGCACCAATACCGATACTGGTATCGGTATTGGGGCCGATACTGTAAAATGTGTGTGTACTCATACTCGTAAAAGTTAACCGATACCATGAACCGATACCAACTTATTTTATTAATCAGAGGGTGGCTTGTCATTTCTGTTGTAGTTTTTTTAGATTGGCCACTAGGGAGCCAATTATTATTTTATTTATTATTTATTTAATAATAATTATTTTGTTTGTTTGTTTACAATATAGACACTCTGCAATAATTTAAAAGTTTATTTTATTCGCAAACCTAATTTGTATTTATTTTATTCCAAACAGAAGTGTTTATTTATTATTCTGAAAGCTCGAGACAGTGCCAATAGTTCAGTGATATTTTGTAAAATTACAATGTGGAGACTGCAATAATTTAACAGAAGTGCTTATTTTTCACTTGAAATTTTTTTGTGGTCATTTTTATTAAGATTTTATTTTTTATCGGCAGGGAATATAATAAAACCTGTCTTCCAATTAATTGTATTTGTGTGTGTGTGTGTGTGTGTGTGTGGTAGAAGTATCGTTTTTTGTACTCTGTATCGGCAGGTACTCAGATCCAAGTATCGGTATCGTATCGTTTGAAAAAATTGGAATCGTTGCATCCCTATGTGTATGTGCTGATTCTGTTGGGTTGTAAAAGAAAGGCCTAACTCTGAGTACACTCTATGCCAAAGTAGACAGGAAGTGCAGGCTTTTGCAGAGCGTGCTTGTGAAAGTTACTTTGAGGAGCTGTGGGGAGGATGCTATTTGAATAACCAGGTTATTCATTGTTATCTTTTAGTCATTTATATCCTTTTTATTAAGCTTTGAAGTAGGGGCATTCATTTGATTAAAACATTTATTCAATATATTACACATATAGTTTCAGTTGTGCACGTGCTGGCCTTCTGTCTGGTGGAAAAGGTTACAAGGTTCAGCTGGTGAGGTGAGAGGTGAAACTGAGTGCATTTCATGCTGACACACACACATGTACACACACAGTAGATAGACTCATTTATAGGTGAGAGGTTAGTCATGTTTGCTTGCAACTGCAAAATTGTCTCTGCAAAAAGAGGAACAGTTTCTTGCAGGATGTAGGTCTGGTGTTCCAGACGAGAAGCGAAAGTCGGAAGGTTGACAGGAAGCATCTGCTGTGGAGATGCTTCCTGATTACAGTGTCACAGTGTTGTGATCAGTGTTGTTATTTTGAAAGTTGATTACCTCCTGTATCTCTCCTCAATATTGAACCCTTAACAGAAATTAGAGAACACTGAAATGCAATGCAATAAAATACTATATACAATAGAATGAAATAGAATAATATATACAATAGAATAAAATAGAATACAAATGCTATATACAACTGAGTAAGAAAATACAAAAGTACAACTTTGTCAGAATATATATATTCTGACAATATATATATAGGTTAGGTTGGTCACCAGTTGAATGTCTTCCTTTTTTGTTCATATTCTTTATTCTTTACTTGCACAAAAGCTGGCTTAAATGCTCCTTTTCTTTTCTCGTGAGGTGTTGGAGGAAATCTCGTTTCCATACAATCTAGTCGTATTTCAACTCATCTGCATTTGAAATACTCACCGGGACAGTTGCCTGAGGGTCGACAGAGCTGTTCCAACCCTTGGCACACATTCTTTGGTTCAGGTAAAAATCAAATTTGAAACAATTTACATAATAAACACAGTTTTCCAACACAATCTGACGTTCACCTTCTGTTGGGCAGGAGCAAACCATCGATCTGCTAAGATTCTGCTTCTCCTGGTGATCCCTGGTCAGTTGATCTTCTTACATGCTGTTCACCTGATCAAAGGAGGCCACACTTTGCCAAGTCCTCTCTTCACCATCGCCTTCTTGTCTGCGTCTTTGATTCAGGTAAGTCAAATGTGCACTGACAGGCTATTTCTCTTTGCATAGAGCAACCTAGTCTGCTGTGATCTTATGTCTCATTCTTTGTTTTTTAGGTGTTAATTCTGCTCTGCATGGCTGACTGCTTGGTTCACTGTTTGTGGAGGAGGGGTAAAGACCCTGACAGTTACTCAATACCTTACCTCACAGCCCTTGGAGATCTTCTAGGGACTGCTCTACTTTCAATTGTTTTTCTCATGCTGTGGTGCATTGGTGATTCAGGCAGTGTGTAGATTCAAAATGAGAAAACAAAACCCTTATAGTGCTTATGATTTTAAAAGGCAAAATGCAAGTAATACTGAAGATTTGCAACACACAAATGTGCCTTCACCTTTATGAACAAGTAACACAGTTTTCTGCCTTAAGGTGTTTATTTAAAACACAAGAAACACACCTACAGGACACATACAAATACTCTTAATTTTTGCACATTTCACATCTTTGTGTCTGTCTAATCCACTGCAAACCATCGTGTACTTACAAAGTCAGGACGTCACGAAAACAGTCAAACCATGACAGCGAGAGTGCAATTTTTTTCATCTTGTGTTTCACTCTGTGTGTGTGTGTGTGTGTTGTCACAATATGGTTTCTAAATACCTGAAATTTGACTGAGGTTTTTTTACCCCTGTATTTTCTCTTAGTACAGAAATGAAAGTGCAATGAAACATTATGTGGAGCCCTATTCAGATGTATTGCATTTTAAATCTTTTTTATAATGTTGCAAATTTGTATTCAGTGTAGCTCTTCTACATTGTAACTTTGCTATGTCTGAAAAAGTACATTAAGTGGTAGAAACCAGCTACTGTGTCTCTTGTCTTTCCGTTTCAGATAGTTTTGAGATAATGGAAAGGCTGATGAATGAACACAGAAAAGGCAGAACAGTCCAGCACAATAACGTACTATGTAGCAGCTGTAAACCTATCTGGGGGCTCTAGTAATGAAGCTACTGAATGTTAAACAAATTCTTCTTAATCTTTCTTTGTCTACCAGTAGAGTTCACAGCAGCCCCAAGAACTGTATGTGCAAAAGTTATGAAATTTGGGACCATATCTGGGAAAAGTCCCTCCACAGTTTTGCCTCTGAGTCTGGATTGCTCACCTAAAGATTGAAGTCAAATGTGTGATGTTCAAAAATGGGATGGTTTTAAATTTCTTGGACAAAGTCGGGTTCAAAACACACTGTGTTAAAAAATAAAGAAATTTAACATTTAACATGCCACAATTTCACTATTGTGATTTTTAAAGTGACTTATGTCAGCTGACTAACTGGAGAATAAAACGAGCACGGATCAATCGGTTCCCTTATTTGTGCAAAAAAACTCAAAAACAAAGCAAACTTAAATGTAACAAATTTAAGTAACGTGCGGGAAAGAAAAACATTTGGGATTTCAAAAAAAGAATAAAATCTAGTTGAGCTGTTGCACCAGAATCCTTATTTGTATGATGTCAAAGGAGCTTGCAAAGAAAAGCGTCTGGACTTCTTTAAGTTACTTGAAGACGTTTCACCTTCATCCGAGAAGCTTCTTCAGTTCTAAGGTCAAATGATGCGGAGTCCCAGATTTAAACCTAGTGGGAGTTTCCCCCCACAGAGGGACAAAAGGACCCCCTGATGATCCTCTAATCGCCTGAGCCAAGGTGTGAAACTGGGTGTGGGTCCCAATCAGCCAGAGTTTTGGGTGAGTTCATTGTGAAATCTGGCCCCACCTTATCATGCGAATTCCTGAGGTCAGATGGCCCAGGATGTGAGTGGGCGTTAAGGGTCTGGGAAGGGAACTCAAAACTTAACGAAGTCCAGACGCTTTTCTTTGCAAGCTCCTTTGACTACGATGACCTGGATGACTGAGAACCTTCACAGACATTTGTATGATGTGTTCTGCAGCTGTGATCACTATCATACTTACGTGAGTCTGTGTTATCATTATACAATCTTTATGCATTAATCTTGACTTCTCGCCAAAATTTAGTGATCCATGTCACACATGATCGCAACAAACTGCTGAAACTGCACAGTATGAAGGCGCCTTTAAACCAAGCTCTCGTGGGTCTGGTATGCACTGACATCAAATTTGTCTCTCAGAAAAGTGTAATTTGACCTTTGATGACTCTGCAGTCACAAAATAAAACGTTCCTGTCATTGTTTCCTGCTTGCTTCCGAGTATGTTATCTATGATATCTATGACAGCTGCACACAGCTATTGTGTGCAGCTGTCATTATTATTAATTATGGCATTAAATTGAGACATGATGATTAATGAGAGTAAGCACAAGGTTACAAAGGCAAGCTTCCATAATAATAATTTACGGCAAAAAAAAATATGTTCATGAGAAATTTTTAAAACATAAAAACAAATCACACACACACCTCTCAAGCTATGAATGTCTCACAAAACCTGCAAACCTTTTCCTTTCATTATTATTTGCCTTACCAGCACAAATGAACCCAACAACAGTCTGCTTGATGTCTGAGCTCAGTGGATGCAGCTTTTACTGTGCCTCTATCCACAAAAGAACTAAAATGTCACAATTATTACTTTTTATAGTAAGAAATCAACCTAAAGGTTTTCTTTTATTCTCTGAATGTAGATTTTAGATTTCTAGTATCTTAAAGCACAAAACACTTGTTGGTCATCCCACACAGATATCTTTGCCTTTAAGTTAAATTTAGATCAAACTAAGATATTATATCATGGTTTGATCTTGTACTATTGCAAACACATGAACTTTTGAGTATATATTTCCTTCATAAGATTTATATTACTGCAAAGTTAAGTCATATCCTGCTGTGAGTTTGATGTTCCTCCAAATTTTGCTCTTCTGTTATTCTCTTATGCAACAGTTCCTGCAGCCATGCTTTTTTTTTCTATTTCCTGTGTTGCTATTTCTATACTTTATTTTCTAAGGGACTCTTCACCATTTGACCTTAGAACTGAAGAAGCTTCTCGGATGAGAGGTGAAACGTCTTCAAGTAACTTAAAGAAGTCCAGACGCTTTTCTTTGCAAGCTCCTTTGATAATATACAGAGCATTTACATCATAGGTTATCCCACAGTGGGTTCTGTGTTCCTTTATCATCACATTTTTTTTTATTCTGGATGTGGCTTCAATTTATTTAACCCTTTATTTCTAATTAAGGCATGAATAACCACATTAAAATGATTTTTTTTTTTTCAGGATGAAAAGGGGGGGGGGGGGGGGGGGGACAAAACGCTTGGACACTGCTAGCACGGGCACCTACAGAAACGCAAAGCAGGAGATGAAGCATCGCTGGATATGTTTCCAAACCAGCTTCATTCTAAGCCAAAGACTAGAAAATATGGTGAAGCATATCTGCCCTTTGGTTTCACCTGCAGAAGTGCCGAGGTAGGTCTCCCTGCAGAATTGGTTTTCCCTGTGTCGGGAGCAGCGCTGGGCTGTTCAAATCACGGACAAACAGCATCCCACATTCGTGATTTTTAGTTCACAAACACTTCTTGTAATGACTAACTACTGCTGACATTTTGAAGATATACATACTATACTATACTTTATACAGTAAAGTTACAGTGGGATATAAATAACATCAGGCTGATCCTACCACGATTTTTTCCCCCGGTTCAAATCCCGGACAAACAGTATCCCACAGCTGTTTATGTTTTAAAACCTATTTTGCACAGAGAGACATTTTTTGAAAAATGTATTGATAGCAATGTTGAATATTATTACACAGGAAAAAAACAACTACACGTAAAATACTCACACCGTGACGCCTCTGCCTTTGTAAATGGAGGGACAGTAACTGTGTGTGTATGTAAGCGTGTAAAACCTGCAGATAGTCCGATTAACAGTATTTTGTCTCTATCTGCCATTCTGCAATTCATCTCATGTAAGCAATAACGTGGCGCACAGCGTGATGTGAAAAAGGCACATACCTTTGGCGTTGCGTGAGGAACTCTGTATTCCTCGTCCACACCTAAACGCAAAAAATTTGTTTTAAAAAATCTCAGTTTTCAGTGATTCTAAACGCCGTTTACGTGGAAGAAACAACTGCGTTTTCAAAAATAGCCGTGTAGGTGTGGACGTAGCGTAAAAGAGTTAGTAGTTTATTTTCTTACTACCTGTAATTTATTGCAGATTACTTGTATTTGCTTAATTGTTTACTAAATGTTTGAGGTGTGAAATAAACCGCAATGGAGCAAAATATGGGTGTGTGTGGTTGGAGGATGTGTGCGTGCACGCGCGCGGGGGGGTACATTCTTTTTGTAAAACAAGGGGGGCCCAGCGAAAAAAGTTTGGGAACCACTGGGGTAGAGGGAGGGGTTCTTCCTCTGCATGTTTCATATCCATCCAGTCACTAAGTTTAAACGTGGAGGTCATTTTTGGGTCTTGGTGGAATTAAACTCCACTACACTGAAACCGGAAGTACGAATGTTTGAGTTCCCAGTCGGAATTTGAATCTTTCCCACTCGGAAAGTCGATGCAGTCCCAGCAACAGTGCTGTGCCAAACTTAAGATTTTGGAGCCCATACCAAATACAGGGCCAGTATTATACCCGTACCCATACTTTTAACCTATAAAGGCAGTTTATGTAGGGGAGAGCATGATTGTAGTGATTTATGATATATTTAGTGACTTAGTTAATACAACTAAACGCACCTTTCAGCTTTTCATGCATTTTGAAACTGTTTTTTTCTGGAAACCTGAAACGTAAACGTGTCTAAGGGACTGAGCTCTAATTCTCCAGAGAATCTCATTCTTTGAAGCACCACCCAGAGCTTGTGGCCAAAGGGACAAAGCAAATCAATTCAAGAGCTTCTGTGTTAGCTCTTACTTCACCACATCAGACTGGTACAGTGTCCACATCACTGCAGAAACTACACAAATCTGTCAGTCACCTGCACTCTCCCCTTACGCACACGTACAACGACTAACAAGAGCTAAACACACACTGCAGCCACTTGCAGCACACAGATTTGCCTCACGCTCTCCTCAGGGAGAAACAGACAGTTGCTACATCTTGATGCATGCTCAATCATCCAGGTAAAGAAATCCCAAAAAGTTGATACTGTTCATCTGGATGTAACTTTTTTTTCAATGGAAGAAACATTTCATCAGTTTCTTCATCATTATTATGCAAATTGTCCTGAGCATTGGTCAACAACCAGTCATCAAAGACCATGGTCTTTGATGACTGGTTGTTGACCATGAGTACAGCTCACAGAAAGTTGGGGAATCACATCATCGTAAGATGGTGATTTGCAGCCGTTTAGAGAGTTTTTCCCTTTTCATGTAAATGGCCCTCGGATTTGAGCAGGGAGTCAAGGAGGCCGTTAACATGAAAATGAGAAAAAAAACCCACCTCTGAATCGAGGAGGGGGACTAAGGGTCCATCTTTTAACATCTTACAACGCATCATTGCAGATGGAACAAAAACTGCAAATGCAGAAGCGGGAAGTGGAAATTAACCGCAACCTTACTACTTCCACAAGAATAACAGCAGGGGCTATCCACAGGGGATAATAGCAGCCAGGTGCTGCTAATAAAATCAGCTTGATTAAGTGATTGCCAACAAGTGTGACCATAGAAACAGCGGTTTTGGCAGTTTGCTGGTCTGGAGAATTCAAATGGGTTAAGCAAAATGTGAACAATTATAAGGCCATTTCCAAACAATTTGAAGTTTGTCATTCTACTGTAAGAAATATTATTCTCAGGTGGAAAATAGTAGTTGCCATTTTTATCAAGAGAGAGCATGCTAGCAAATTCTTCCCAAGATTAAACCGATCAATACTCAGAGAAACTACAAAAGACCAAGAGCTGCATCTTGGAACATTCAGCCATCATTTAGCATGTTCAAGATCATAACATTACAATTAGCAAAAGGCTGGTGTGTGGATGTTTTGAGAGTGCGGCCAGGAAAAAGCCTCTTTTCTAAAAGATTTTTCTTTGAACAATGTTGAGTCAAAAATTCTGAAATTTTGTTCACTTCTTAAATAAAATTAAAAAAACAAATACTGAAAAAAATGCCACATGAGAAGAGGAGAGTTCGTAGCTGATCAGTCTATTGAACCTCTACAAATAGTCAAAAGCAAAAATCACATCTTTCATTTGAGGTTTCATTTATTTATTGTCCCAATATGCAGAATATTAGAATTTCACATATTCTCCTGCATGCTTTCGATGGGTGAAAGACACAGAGGCGGCAAGATGCATATTCAAAATCCCAACAATTTTGAAGCTACGGTATATGCAAGATGCTGTAAGCCTACAAAAATCTTTGATGAGCAGTGTGAAACCACCTCATCTTTAGTGATGTGGTTATTTCCAGCGTGCTCCATATTCTGATTAACCAAATGCATGGATCACTTTTTAGGTGTTAAAGATGCAGCAACCCTGTTCCCAGACAGGGCAGCAAATGCTGTGTCTGCTCAACCATAAATTCCCCCAAACCCTGCCCCCAAATAAATGTGCTGAGCAATAAAAAGGTTTCTGGTGGAGTCTGGAGAAGGTTTCAGTGTAGTGGAGTTTAATTCCACCAAGACCCAAGAATGACCTCCATGTTTAAACTTAGTGACATGATGGATATGAAACATGCAGAGGAAGAACCCCTTCCTCTACCCCAGTGGTTCCCAAACTTTTTTCGCTGGGCCCCCCTTGTTTTACAAAAAGAATGTACCCCCCCGCGCGCGCGCACGCACACATCCTCCAACCACACACACCCATATTTTGCTCCATTGCGGTTTATTTCACACCTCAAACATTTAGTAAACAATTAAGCAAATACAAGTAATCTGCAATAAATTACAGGTAGTAAGAAAATAAACTACTAACTCTTTTACGCTACGTCCGCACCTACACCGGTATTTTTGAAAACGCAGTTGTTTCTTCCACGTAAACGGCGTTTAGAATCACTGAAAACTGAGATTTTTTTAAAACAAATTTTTTGCGTTTACGTGTGGACGAGTAATACAGAGTTCGTCACGCAACGTCAAAGGTATGTGCCTTTTTTCACATCATGCTGTGCGCTTACATGAGATGAATTGCAGAATGGCAGATAGAGACAAAATACTGTTAATCTGACTATCTGCAGGTTTTACACGCTTACATAAACACGCAGTTACTGTCCCTCCATTTACAAAGGCAGAGGTGTCACGGTGTGATTATTTTACGTGTAGTTGTTTTTTTTTCCTGTGTAATAATATTCAACATTGCTATCAATACATTTTTCAAAAAATGCCTCTCTGTGCAAAATAGGTTATAAAACATAAACAGCTGTGAGATCCTGTTTGTCCGGGATTTGAACCGGGGGAACAAATCGTGGTAGGATCAGCCTGATATTATTTATATCCCACTGTAACTTTACTGTATAAAGTATAGTATAGTATGTATATCTTCAAAATGTCAGCAGTAGTTAGTCATTACAAGAAGTGTTTGTGAACTAAAAATCACGAATGTGGGATACTGTTTGTCCGTGATTTGAACAGCCCAGCGCTGCACACGACAAAGGGAAAACCAATTCTGCAGGGAGACCTACCTCGGCACTTCTGCAGGTGAAACCAAAGGGAAGATTTGCTTCACCATATTTTCTAGTCTTTGGCTTAGAATGAAGCTGGTTTGGAAACATATTCAGCGATGCTTCATCTCCTGCTTTGCGTTTCTGTAGGTGCCCGTGCTAGCAGTGTCCAAGCGTTTTGTTCCCCCCTCCCCTTTTCATCCTGCGCCCCCCTGCCATGGCTCTGCCCCCCCCCCCCCCCCCCCCCCCCCGGGGGCGGGCCTCACACTTTGGGAATAAGCTGGTTGTCAGTTTGATTTGTAACAGAATTTGGGAGGGCTGCAGTTTGAATGAAGTTGAAGTTGAATGAAGAAACTGTGTTTTCCTCTTCTTTTGGAGACATTGTCATATGCTTAAATGCATGTAGAAATATATGTTATGACCCATTTGCTTCCATAGTTTGTTATAACCTCAAAATGAACACTGTACCTCCCACACACACACGCACACACCTATAAAATGCAGAACTATATCTTTCCATATCATAAATCTGTAGCCAAACCAGAGGTGGGGGAAATAGTGCCTTTGTCTTACTTAAAATTTAAAAGATTTATATTGCCCTGAACTCTCAAGATAATGATAAAAAATCATTTTAATGTGGTTATTCATGCCTTAATTAGAAATAAAGGGTTAAATAAATTGAAGCCACATCCAGAATAAAAAAAATGTGATGATAAAGGAACACAGAACCCACTGTGGGATAACCTATGATGTAAATGCTCTGTATATTATCCAAAACACTAAGTGAAAATAATATTATATACAGCATCCTTTATATTTCTTGATAGACTGAATTTATTTTCCCAGATCCTGTTATTTCGTAAAGTGACGTTTTAGGCTACATGTTGAAAACTTAACAGGCGGGGCCTCGATAACTATCTTTGTTCTGCTGTGCAGACGAGACATAATGAAGTTCCTCTTGAAAACACTCCTTGCATCCACTACTGATGTGGTGAACAGTTCTAAGTAATGTGTTTCCCTTAGAAAATAAAGTATAGAAATAGCAACACAGGAAATAAAAAAAAAGCATGGCTGCAGGAACCGTTGCATAAGAGAATAACAGAAGAGCAAAATTTGGAGGATATGACTTAACTTTGCAGTAATATAAATCTTATGAAGGAAATATATACTCAAAAGTTCATGTGTTTGCAATAGTACAAGATCAAATCATGATATAATATCTTAGTTTGATCTAAATTTAACTTAAAGGCAAAGATGGCTGTGTGGGATGACCAACAAGTGTTTTGTGCTTTAAGATACTAGAAATCTAAAATCTACATTCAGAGAATAAAAGAAAACCTTTAGGTTGATTTCTTACTATAAAAAGTAATAATTGTGACATTTTAGTTCTTTTGTGGATAGAGGCACAGTAAAAGCTGCATCCACTGAGCTTAGACATCAAGTAGACTGTTGTTGGGTTCATTTGTGCTGGTAAGGCAAATAACAATGGAAGGAAAAGGTTTGCAGGTTTGTGAGACATTCATAGCTTGAGAGGTGTGTGTGATTTGTTTTTATGTTTTAAAAATTTCTCATGAACATATTTTGTTTTGCTGTCAATTATTATTACGGAAGCTTGTCTTTGTAATCTTGTGCTTACTCTCATTAATCATCACGTCTCAATTTAATGCCATAATTTCTTCATGCTTCTGAGCCCACAATAGCTGTGTGCAGCTGTCATAGATATCATAGATAACATACTCGGAAGCAAGCAGGAAACAATGACAGGAACGTTTTATTTTGTGACTGCAGAGTCATCAAAGGTCAAATTATACTTTTCTGAGAGACAAATTTGATGTCAGTGCATACCAGACTGTTAAAATCTCCCAATTCTTTGAATCTTTGGGCTGAAGGAAGGACAATACTCGGTGTATAAATGCTCAATCAACAATCATTTATTTCCATACAATGAGCATAAGCCATCCGGATGGGAAGACATGCATGAAGAGGGTCACAACAAATCTCAAAATGGTGATGGGTTACACAGCTTCTTATAACCTCTACTGGCCCCCACCTAGTCATAAAAGCCTAAACATTCACATTCTTTCTCTGTCACGGCGCCTAAGTTATGACCTCGGCTCCCTGTCTTTCTGCCCTCTATAAAGGTGGGGGCATGGAATGTGGTCTGTTTCTTCCATTATCGGCACAAGGTCTTCTGCACACAACATTCTCTTCATGATTTAGCAGTCTGACATGTCAAAAAAAGTGTAATACATTCACAGCCGATCAAAGGCAGCGCACACCTGTCTAACAAACTACAAAAATGGCCATGTTCTTTTAACCTAAAAATATAAGGGAAACTAAGCTACATACTTTGCACACAATCTAGACTAAGGGATATATTTATGTTCTCTCCAGTTCAGTCCAGTTTTTATCATTTAAGGCGACTGGCAAGAGTAAAATCTTTTCTTTCGAGGCAGCATCTTGAAACAGTGATCCATGCTTTTATTTCTTCCCGCCTGGACTACTGTAACTCACTTTATGTGGGGGTCAGTCAGTCATTGCTCTCACGTCTGCAGCTGGTTCAAAATGCGGCTGCACGACTCCTAACAGGAACTCGAAAAAGAGAGCATATAACCCCTGAGCTAGCCTCTCTGCACTGGCTGCCTGTGTCTTTTAGAGTTAATTTTAAACTTCTTATGTTTGTTTTTAAATGCCTTCACAGTCTTGCCCCGCCTTACCTTTCTGAGCTTCTTCATCCCCACATACCCCGTCGGTCTCTCAGGTCAGCTGACCAGCTGCTCCTGGAGGTACCGAGATCCAGGAGGAAGCTCAGAGGGGACAGGGCCTTCTCTATTGTGGCTCCAAAATTATGGAATAATTTGCCCATGCACGTTAGAGAGGCCCCTTCACTGTCCACTTTTAAATCACGTCTTAAAACCCACTTTTATTCCTTGGCTTTTAACCTCGTTGTATTAACTAATTATTGTGGAAAGTCACTAAATATATCATAAATCACTACAATCATGCTCTCCCCTACATAAACTGCCTTTATATGTTAAAAGTATGGGTACAGGTATAATACTGGCCCTGTTTTTGGTATGGGCTCCAAAATCTTACGTTTGGCACAGCACTGTTGCTGGGACTGCATCGACTTTCCGAGTGGGAAAGATTCAAATTCCGACTGGGAACTCGAACATTCGTACTTCCTCTGGGCGAAGATGAGTCGTGGTCCTGTTTTGTGAAGCCACACAGAATATGGAGCACGCTGGAAATAACCACAACACTAAAGATGAGGTGGTTTCACACTGCTCATCAAAGATTTTTGTAGGCTTACAGCATCTTGCATATACCGTAGCTTCAAAATTGTTGGGATTTTGAATATGCATCTTGCCGCCTCTGTGTCTTTCACCCATCGAAAGCATGCAGGAGAATATGTGAAATTCTAATATTCTGCATATTGGGACAATAAATAAATGAAACCTCAAATGAAAGATGTGATTTTTGCTTTTGACTATTTGTAGAGGTTCAATAGACTGATCAGCTACGAACTCTCCTCTTCTCATGTGGCATTTTTTTAATTTCATTTAAGAAGTGAACAAAATGTCAGAATTTTTGACTCAACATTGTTCAAAGAAAAATCTTTTAGGAAAGAGGCTTTTTTCCTGGCCGCACTCTCAAAACACCCACACACCAGTTAAGCCTTTTGCTAATTGTAATGTTATGATCTTGAACATGCTAAATGATGGCTGAATGTTCCAGGATGCAGCTCTTGGTCTTTTGTAGTTTCTCTGAGTATTGATCGGTTTAATCTTGGGAAGAATTTGCTAGCATGCGCTCTCTTGATAAAAATGGCAACTACTATTTTCCACGTGAGAATAATATTTCTTACAGTAGAATGACAAACTTCAAATTGTTTGGAAATGGCCTTATAATTGTTCACATTTTGCTTAACCCATTTGAATTCTCCAGACCAGCAAACTGCCAAAACCGCTGTTTCTATGGTCACACTCGTTGGCAATCACTTAATCAAGCTGATTTTATTAGCAGCACCTGGCTGCTATTATCCCCTGTGGATAGCCCCTGCTGTTATTCTTGTGGAAGTAGTAAGGTTGTGGTTAATTTCCACTTCCCGCTTCTGCATTTGCAGTTTTTGTTCAATCTGCAATGATGCATTGTAAGATGTTAAAAGATGGACCCTTAGTCCCCCTCCTCGATTCAGAGGTGGTTTTTTTTTTTTCCATTTTCATGTTAACGGCCTCCTTGACTCCCTGCTCAAATCCGAGGGTCATTTACATGAAAAGGGAAAAACTCTCTAAACGGCTGCAAATCACCATCTTACGATGATGTGATTCCCCAACTTTCTGTGAGCTGTACTCATGGTCATTGGCCATTGGTCAACAACCAGTCATCAAAGACCATAGTCTTTGATGACTGGTTGTTGACCAATGGTCAGGACAATTTGCATAATAATGATGAAGAAACTGATGAAATGTTTCTTCCATTGAAAAAAACGTTACATCCAGATGAACAGTATCAACTTTTTGGGATTTCTTTACCTGGATGATTGAGCATGCATCAAGATGCAGCAACTGTCTGTTTCTCCCTGAGGAGAGCATGAGGCAAATCTGTGTGCTGCAAGTGGCTGCAGTGTGTGTTTAACTCTTGTTAGTCGTTGTACGTGTGCGTAAGGGGAGAGTGCAGGTGACTGACAGATTTGTGTAGTTTCTGCAGTGATGTGGACACTGTACCAGTCTGATGTGGTGAAGGAAGAACTAACACAGAAGCTCTTGAATTGATTTGCTTTGTCCCTTTGGCCACAAGCTCTGGGTGGTGCTTCAAAGAATGAGATTCTCTGGAGAATTAGAGCTCAGTCCCTTAGACACGTTTACGTTTCAGGTTTCCAGAAAAAAAACAGCAAAAACAACAAAATGCATGAAAAGCTGAAAGGTGCGTTTAGTTGTATTAACTAATTATTGTGGAAAGTCACTAAATATATCATAAATCACTACAATCATGCTCTCCCCTACATAAACTGCCTTTATAGGTTAAAAGTATGGGTACAGGTATAATACTGGTCCTGTATTTGGTATGGGCTCCAAAATCTTAAGTTTGGCACAGCACTGTTGCTGGGACTGCATCGACTTTCTGAGTGGGAAAAAATCAAATTCCGACTGGAAACTCAAACATTCGTACTTCCTCTGGGCGAAGATGAGTCGTGGTCCTGTTTTGTGAAGCCACGCGTGTTCGTCGGGGTCCGCCTCCTTCGATGACGTCTCCGATCCGCCGACACTCATAAGCAGAGAGCGTTAGCGCGAGACGAAAGAGTTGAATCTCCATGGCGTTTACCCAACCCCAGGAAAAGGACTAAAACTTTCCCTTATTAAACCCGGATGTGATATGGAGGAAGCCACGCCACTTCCACAAAGAGAAGCTGTTTTATCCAAGAGGATGCGGACTATTTGAAACCGCTGCGGCTCAGCTAGAATTCGTGAAAAAGTAAGTTTCTCAGTTGCTCAAATACTCAAGTACAGTACAGATGTTGTGTAGTGTACGCTGCTGCACACATGAGTGAAGCTGTGGATGCGAATAATAGACTACATTAAAGTTTAATATTAACATCTGACGTTACTGATCAGCGTTTAAACCGGATGTTACTGAGTTTTACGATTTTAGGAAATGTAAGTCTTGCATTGAAAATAAAGGCACAACCTTTTTAAGCGTCGGGAGAGCCGCCAGTTTAGTTGGAGGGCTACATTCAGCAGCGTTATGCTAGACTGTGCGATTTTTGGCCCTTTTTGAGTCGTGCGACCGTTTTGGCGATCGGCCCGATTTTGACCTTCATCGTGCGTCGAGTAGTATACGTGGGGTAACGAGAAGCGATTAACAGCTCCCGATCATCAATCGCTTGGTCGATTTCAAACGTGTTGGAAATCTTCACGACCGTCTTGAGGGTGTCGCCGCAGTTTCTCACACTGCGCACGCGCAAACACAAATGCCAGCGAAAAAGACGGCGCAGCACGGCAGTGCAGCGATGGAGGCACAACTTGTAGAAAGCTCATCCGAGCCTTTTCGATGTGGCTTCACAAAAATATCACGACCACAACAACCGTGAAAATAGTTGGATGGACACTGCTGCTCAATCACAGCTGCCTGATCAATGTTTTTCATTAGCAATTTAGCAAAGTTGATGGCGGTGGTGTGCGTGTCCGTGTGAGTGAAAGACAGAGAGCAGAGAGGGAGATTGAGCGACAGGATTTCTGTTATAACCTTAATTTTATGGACGCACAGTGTGAGCACTCGGGTCGCATCAGAGCATCGGGTCGTATAGTGTGAGACCCTGCATCGTGACCTATGAACTTCTAACCTCTGCGAGTCAATCGTACAGTTTCAGCAGGAGCTGAATCGCGCGACTGAAAAAATCGCACAGTGTGAGCCCGGCATAAGATCTTGTTTTAATAAGGGGAGTGTCGGACGAGCTCTAACATCTCCAGCACACCCCGAAGTGTGGACTCTGGTAGTTTTCCAGTTTTCAGTTTTATTTGTCATATGCAAGTTAGCACAGGGTCAACATTGCAATGAAATGTGTTTGTCAAGCAGCAGTCACTCAGCAGCATGATACAGTAGGAGAAAATATAATAAAATAAAATATAAAAATAGTAAGGAGCTAAATATTAGAGAGACATGGTAAAAGAGAAAAGATGACTAAATATATATGTATCTATAAATATAAATATATGTACACTAGTGATTAAATAAGAAAATCTTGAAAAGAAATATGACGGGAGGGTAGATGGGATATTGCACAGGAATGAGCAGCAGAAAATTACAGTATTGCACTTTAAATATAAATATCAGTGACAATAAAGTGAAGTGACCAGTGCAGATTAAATAGAGTACTTGTGAAGCTGCAGGGTAGCTTCTGAGTGCTGTGTTGTGTGTGTGTTTAAGTGTTGTGGTTGAGGTGTCGTATGGCTTGGTGGTAAAAACTGTTTTTAAGTCTTGTAGTCCGAGCAGACAGACTCCTGTAACGTCTGCCAGATGGTAACAAGGAGAACAGCTGATGTGCTGGGTGGCTGTGGTCCTTGATGATGCTGTGTGCTTTACGGAGGCATCGCTGGAGGTAAATGTCCTGAATGGCAGGAAGCCTCGTGCCAGTGATGTGCTCTGCTGCCTTCACCACCCTCTGTAGTGCTTTACGGCTGCTGGCAGAGCAGCTTCCGTACCAAACTGTGATGCAGCTCGTCAGCAAGCTCTCAATTGCACACCTGTAGCCAGGTAGCCAGTCAATGTCTGAAAATGATGTTTTATGGTCTCCGAGCCACTCTCTGATCACTGATGGCAAACCCCTGATCATTCACTATTGCTCTGTGGAGGGAAATAAATGTTGTTCGTAAAATTACATTAAAAATAAAATTTGTGTTTGCACAAGTTAACCCCAGCTACCTTTCTCAGGATATTAACTGCTAAAAATGCATTATTTTCTAACCTCTTCAGATAACCAGTCACCACAGAGCAAGAACATTTGATGATGATGCTTGCTGTGCTTTGCCATAATTATTTTTCCTGTATTGACCTGATACCAAGTAAACACAGGCCGATACTCCAGGTACCGTCAAAATATAAAGGCAACTTATATACGGAGAGGAGTGTCATTCCTTCATGCATGTAGACGGTGATGTTGTGTGGAGTGGGAAGGCTTGAGTGTTCTGTAGCCTTGACATCATCACTACCAACAATACTCTTTTCCTGGTCTGTTGAATAACAGCCTGTTTAGAATCAGCTATTTACCTCTTAAGGAAGCATGTTCAGAACCTCAAATCCTACTTTATGCATGCAGATTTGTTAACGTGCCTATGTGTGCTTGTGTTTTTATAATATTAAGGATCTTGATTGATACTTTATTGTTCTCACTGGGAAATTTGACTTCAGTTCTATAAATCTATGTGTCAGCTTATTTTAGGCTCTCTTTGATTCTGTTGGGTAGAGGGACAAAAGCCTTCTTTAACCCATTTAGTTTGTACTGCCACACTCTATGCCTTCTTCCTAATGGTGCCCAGTACAGGATGTATAATGGATCACTAAGAATTCTGTGTTGATTTATGTGCACACTGGTCAGAAACTGGTTGAAGTGCTCAAACCTTAATATACTTGTGTTCAAAAGACTCTTAGTTGTGAGATAAATGCAACATTAATTAAATATATGAGGCAGCTATTTGACCTAAAATGAAGAGTGCATTGGTATTATGCGTGTGATCTTCCTGTGTTTTAATAACCTTTACCTTAAGATATGAAATTATGATCTTGCGGTATAACCGAGCTGTATACATACCTTTAGAAATAAACACACTAACTAATTAAAGATTAGTAAATTGTAATATTATTCACACAAATAAATGGGTCAAGGATATTATTATATTAGATTAGATTATACTTTGAATGCAAAAAACTGATGAAGGTCAACATGGATATACAAAGTGTATCTACTCCTAAAATATTCAACACACTCCTAATATGCATCTGTTCTGAGAGCACCATGAGACACAATGTATGGAACAAAAGCATCATTAAACCTAAGAGCAGTAAAAACTATTCAATTTGCTTTTTATTTGCATAGTGACCTGAATCGGTGAACCCATGTTGTCCAAGTGACGATTTCTCTTCCACGTGTATCATGAACAGTTTGTTGGTGTATATGTGTGGCTCTGGTCAATCCTCTGTACCTTTGCTAGTTCATGAGGATGGTATCATTAAAAACTGGTGGTAAGGGGGAATGTAAGCCACTGCCTAGTATTATTTACTAGTAAATAATTGTAAAAGTATGGGTGTTAATTTGCACCCATTCTTTTAATGTTGACGACATCTAGCTTTGTCTTTGTTCCAATGGTTTTAGGGCCACTGGGAAATGTAGCAGGTTGTTGTGGGACCTTTTTCGCTCTGTCTCCTGGGAGCACACAATCTCTGTGTTATCAGTGTCTTGGCACTTCAGTGCGAGTGGGTGATGTACTGTGTTGAAGGACTCCTGATTCAAAAGCTCTGGTTATCAGTTGTTTTAATTCCCATAGTTTTGTTACACTTCAGAGTTAAGGACGTCCAAATGTTGTCCGACAGAAGGAGCAAAAAATACTGTGACATAAAATGTGTGCAGCAGTTGTTTTGTTTAGTAACCAATGCATGCTCTCAGTCATCCAAGTCATGGTAGTTGTAAGTGCTTGAGTTGAAGGACTCCTTTTGAAGTTCTTGAAAATGTTTTACCTCTTAATATAAAGGCTTCTGCAGTTCTAACAGCTGATGGTGAGTCAAAGATTGTTGCAAGACCTTGAGGGGGGAAAAAAAAGAAGACAACTGGACTTCTTTTGAGATTTAGTTCTAAAACTTGCTGAAACAACAACAGCTATGTTAAAATGCAGCCAGGAGGCGTTTTTGTCTGAAAACGCTCCACGTCCACACTAATGTTTTCAGTCGTTTTCAGAGTTGTGCGTCCACATTGAAACAGCCGAAAATGCTTTTAAGAGCCAAAGTCAATGTTTATGTTTTGCCTTTTTGTTATGGTGGCACAGGCGTATAGCTTTACCTGCGTCTCAGGTGATGGCATGTGGGTGTGGTCAGTCTATTTACCTGATGTCGGTGTTCGCAGCAGTGTTGTTGGGTGAGTGGTTTGTGGGCAAACTTTTCTGTTGTCCGTCTTTTTTTTTTTTTTGGCACACCAGTTAATCCATGCGCTATTTGTAAATTGATTGAAAGCGCAAATGTTTGGTTTTTGTTTTGTTCTTAAAATAAATGCGCAAAGTACAAGTACGACTCTTTATGGATTATTGGAGGCGCGTCACAGGGACACAACCAACTCAGCCGGCCGCGGCTTTATTTACGGATGAAAGTCGCAACAATGCTTACGTTGCAGTACTGCACACACAAGACTATTCCAACTACCTAATTTCTGTCTACCATTTATTTACTTTCCGGCGGCAATATTGTTGAGGAAAAGCAGAGAGTTTTTTAAATGGACTAACAATGAGGTGGAGTTGTTGCTGCGAGTAACGTACAAAGTTGCAAAAGCGAGTGAGAATGAAAGAATTTGAAGAAAAGCTATCTGGAGCATGTACAAACTGATATTAATCTTTAATAGGGCTGTCAAAATTGAGAGCAAACAAAACAACTGCTGTATAATGCCCTCTGCTATCTTAGTTTAATTGGTCACATGACTGCATCACATGACTAAATTGTGTCATCGTTTTCGAAAAGGCTCCGGGTCCGCTGTCCACACTGCGACGTGAAAACAGCGTTTTCAAATGTATGAGATGAGATGGCCTTTATTTGTCAGTTGCAGGTCACAACCGAGATGACAGACCTTGCCGACCGTACACACAACACACAAACATCACATTGGGGAGACAGGTCAAGCTAGGTAGTGAGGAAAAAAACATTGAAATGTGTAACACAAAAGGATAATACAGGAATGCACAGATATCAACACACCATAGCACAATAAACACAGACAAGCAACATGGGAAAGTGTTTCAGTGTGTACATCTGATCTGGGACGGCTGCAATCTTCGACTGCGCCTCCAGCTGACCCGCTGTATCTGCTTTGGAGAGCGTTTTCAAAACGCTGCACTTTCCTTGACCGAAAACGCCGTCTCAGTGTGGACGGAAGGCCAAAACGTAGAGAAAAAGATGCATTTTCAAACGAAAACGCATTAGTGTGGACACGGCCTCAGTCTCCATGCCAACGATCCTTGAGCAAGCTACAAACCCCAAATTGGTCCCCGATGGATCCAGCTGATATCTGCAGTTATCGATCATAGCTGAATGGGGCATGTTGTATCGCATGGATTAGAAACGAGCTACATAAAAACCAATCCATTTGCTATTTTAAAAATGAATGAAAATCTTAAAGTTACAAATGATAATTAATGTATTGGTACAATTAGCCCTCTTTTGTTTGAAGTGCCAAAAGACCAGCAGTGTTCACACATTGAGGTTGAAAAAGGAAAACATTCCTTAAATAAAACGAAAGAAAAGGTTTTATTTAAGGAATGTTTTCCTTTTTCAACCTCAATCTAGTCCCAGACAGCTGCTGTACATGGATCAAACAAACTCAAGGGTTCTTAACATAAATTTATATTTCTTATTTTAAAAGGTACTCTTCATATTTGTAGCTTGAGAAGCCTGGAAAAAGCACCTCACCATCATGATGGAAAACTACAACAAAGAATCACAAGGATACCCGAAAGCCTTGGATTGGAACACATCTTTTTTTCAAAGCATAAAAATGCATGTTGTTACAAGATGGTTTCCATTTCTATAATTGATATGTTGCTATGCTACCACATTGTACGGTCCCTCTTATCGCAGAACAGAGAACTCTTCACATCAATGGTTTTCAGGGTCTGACAACAAAGAGCTGGATCCCTGAGCACTAAACAGCTGGATCCCATTGACCTGCAGCAAGCATTAGTAAGGTTATTAGATGTGCAGGAAGAGGCCTTTCCAGGAAAGATCTGGTGCAATTAAGAGGCATGTTTGGCTGGTGCTGTGTATTTCTAACGAGATAGTGGGCTGAAGATTTTATAGATGATATTTGAATAAAATTTATATTATAGCATTGTTATTATGCTCCAAGACAATAGGAACACTAATAGACTGAACTAAATTAAATAATACAATGTATTAAAATTATGAAATATAAGCAATATCTCTATAAATACAAATACATATAAATTAATAAATACAGATATTACAGGGAATAACTATATATGTTTAACATTTTACTGTGAACTGTAAAAATGTGTGTTTTTGACCATAGAGAATGTCCAAAGGGTGTAACTACTGCACTGTGTATTAGATGGAGGGAATTGCACAGGGAGATGGCCACAAGTAGGAATGATTTCATTTGTCGTTCACTGGTGCATTTGGGTAATCTTAGTCTTTCACTGAACGTGCTCCTGTGAGTAGCTGGCACGTCACGGAGTGGGTCTTTATCTTGGACAACAACCGCTTCTCCGACAGCACCTTAAGGGTGTCCAGCTCCATCCCGGTTATATTACTAGCATTGTGAGAGTCTGACCTGCTGCCCCAGCATGCAACAATTAAGCCCCTTTTTCATTAGTACATTAGTACAGGGGTAGGCAACCTTATGTGCTATCTAAAATTTCCTCGGAAGTCAATGTGCCATATGATTGCATTAGCAATAAGAAGACAGTTGAAGACAGTTACACTTATTTTTAGCCAATTACAAACTGAATCTGGTAGTTGGGGTTGTTAGATACTGTCAAATTGGTCTCCGATGGATCCAGCTGATATCTGCAGTTATCGATCATAGCTGAATGGGGCATGTTGTATCGCATGGATTAGAAACGAGCTACATAAAAACCAATCCATTTGCTATTTTAAAAATGAACGAAAATCTTAAAGTTACAAATGATAATTAATGTATTGGTACAATTAGCCCTGTGTAATAATTTAAAGATCCTCTTTTGTTTGAAGTGCCAAAAGACCAGCAGTGTTCACACATTGAGGTTGAAAAAGGAAAACATTCCTTAAATAAAACGAAATAAAACCTTTTCTTTACTATTTTTAATAAATCTAGTCCCAGACAGCTGCTGTACATGGATCAAACAAACTCAAGGGTTCTTAACATAAATTTATATTTCTCATTTTAAAAGGTACTCTTCATATTTGTAGCTTGAGAAACCTGGAAAAAGCACCTTACCATCATGATGGAAAACTACAACAAAGAATCATAAGGATACCCGAAAGCCTTGGATTGAACATTATGTCCAAACACTAATAAACACTTTCATCTTTTTTCAAAGGATAAAAATGCATGTTGTTGCAAGATGGTTTCCATTTCTATAATTGATATGTTGCTATGCTACCACATTGTACAGTCCCTCTTATCACATAACAAAGAACTCTTCACATCAATGGTTTTCAGGGTCTGACAATATAGCGAATGGATCCCTGAGCACTAAACAGCTGGCTCCCATTGACCTGCAGCAAGCATTAGTAAGGTTATTAGATATGCAGGAAGAGGCTTTTCCAGGAAAGATCTGGTGCAATTAAGAGGCATGTTTGGCTGGTGCTGTGTATTTCTAACGAGATAGTGGGCTGAAGATTTTATAGATGATATTTGAATAAAATTTATATTATAGCATTGTTATTATGCTCCAAGACAATAGGAACACTAATAGACTGAACTAAATTAAATAATACAATGTATTAAAATTATGAAATATAAGCAATATCTCTATAAATACAAATACATATAAATTAATAAATACAGATATTACAGGGAATAACTATATATGTTTAACATTTTACTGTGAACTGTAAAAATGTGTGTTTTTGACCATAGAGAATGTCCAAAGGGTGTAACTACTGCACTGTGTATTAGATGGAGGGAATTGCACAGGGAGATGGCCACAAGTAGGAATGATTTCATTTGTCGTTCACTGGTGCATTTGGGTAATCTTAGTCTTTCACTGAACGTGCTCCTGTGAGTAGCTGGCACGTCATGGAGTGGGTCTTTATCTTGGACAACAACCGCTTCTCCGACAGCACCTTAAGGGTGTCCAGCTCCATCCTGGTTATATTACTAGCATTGTGAGAGTCTGACCTGCTGCCCCAGCATGCAACAATTAAGCCCCTTTTTCATTAGTACATTAGTACAGGGGTAGGCAACCTTATGTGCCATCTAAAATTTCCTTGGAAGTCAATGTGCCATATGATTGCATTAGCAATAAATTTAATAACGCTCTATATTAACAGTTACACACTATATAGAACCACTTTGTAGAATTTGTTCGCAGATGTTGGCAGCTATCAGTGAATAGTTATCAGCTATTTTGAAACAAAAAAAGACAGCAAATGAACTGTACAACATAAAATGCAAATGCTATTTATGATCCCCTCACAACAATGATAAGAAAAATAAGGCAATATGGCATGTTGGTTAAAACAGGGATACACATGTTAATGTGATCTCTGGTCTCCCACTCAGAGACACAGGTCTCAGTGTCCAGCATTCAGGCAGCTACCTGAGGACTCATGTGAGAGAAAATCTGCTCACACAGATACGTTGAGCCAAATACAGTCGATAATGTTCTGAAGACAGTTACACTTATTTTTAGCCAATTACAAACTGAATCTGGTAGTTGGGGTTGTTAGATACTGTCATTAAGAAGCGGCATAAATTTTTTTTTAATGCACATTCTCAGATTAATTCACTGCGTGTCGTGCCCAGGGCTGGACTGGGACAAAAATCGGCCCGGGTGTTTTGACTACAGAGCGGCCCACCAGGTATTAAAGCCATAAAACCTTTGAATGAAAACAAACGCTGTGGTGACAGTGATGTACGCTGTCCTGTTGGTATATGTATGATTTCCATACATGCTACATCAGATAAAAACTTTGGTTGTAAGATTCAGATAATTATTTAATAAAAGCTAGACATTTTATATGAGAATAATTGAGAAAAGTATTTCTTTGTGCCCCCCTTTCCCTGTTAATGTCCTACCTGGCCCCCTGGCAAACCCAGCTAAACCCGCCCCTGCACAGTTACTAGCTGTCAGCTACACAGAAAAGCATCCTGGTATTATTTGTCTCTCAGAAACAGTTCATAACTTCCCTTCAACTCAAGTTAATAATTAATAAATTCTAACAACAGCTGATCAAGCTTAAACGTGCTGCTGTTGTTTAGCACGACATCCGCCAGTTTCCTCTTTCTGGCGCAAAGTGGGCGATAAACAAACAAGATAGAAAAGCTGATAATTGATCAGTTTCATGATTGATGTAGCAACAGGAGAAGGAGGGGGAGAGAATGAGAGAAGAAGAGGCAGCTGTGCAGCGTAAACTCCAGCTTTGTGTCTTTTTCCATTGTAGCTGAAGTCCGGGACAAACTGTGTTCCTTTTCAGCTCAATACGAAACGCGTAATATTTTCTCTGAATACGAGACGATTCTGTTTTCTTATGGGACGGTTGGCAACTCTACTAACCTTATGAATAAAATAAAGTTCACTATCAGTAACATCATAGCACCACCCAGCTGTATATAAACTCCGTCATGCTAGCTAGCACGCAGTACGAGTTATTGTAACTGACTGAGAAGTCAGCATAACGAAAATAAACTCCACCTAAACTTGGTTTATGTGACCCAGATAGACTGCAGGTCA
Source organism: Neolamprologus brichardi (assembly GCF_056152115.1). Taxonomy (NCBI): domain Eukaryota; kingdom Metazoa; phylum Chordata; class Actinopteri; order Cichliformes; family Cichlidae; genus Neolamprologus; species Neolamprologus brichardi. Next base: position 4,767,024 of record NC_142110.1, on the reverse strand, counting down.
TAACTTCTTACCTGAAGTTCAGTTCACCTGACACTCGGACCGGCGGCCGCCTCGGGTCTCTCCTCCTGCCTCCCCTTCCCCTCATCCACCTGCTGGCCTCTGTGGAAGCTCCGCCGTAGCCACCACCAAACAACTGAGTTATTTTAACACATCGACCAGCATCTGGCCAATCCACCACCTCTCATTGTTTATACCATTACAAAAAATCTCCCCATAAAAACGAAAAAATCACATTCGCGTGACAGCCACAGCTAAAATGTGACGTCATCAGACTGCATGTGACCGATTGCCTGGATAGTAGCATCACTTGATGAGTCGTGAGAAGGTCTCGTCCACGAAAATCAATACCGCCATTTTTGAAACCCAGCAATGGGGAAATGGTTGCAAAAAACAGCATGTTCCCCAAGGGTTCATGTTAGAGTCAAATTGTTGAATGTTGTCATTGTGTTTCTTAAATTTGTAAAGTCTTGGTTCAAGGATCAAAGACATTCCTTTGTCTCTGACCACCTCTCCAGTCAATTTGGTGCTGGGGGAGGCTTAGGGGGTTTTTATTGTAGATATATCCTACCTGAAAGATCTGTTTCTTGTGCTGTAAGCTTCCTGCTTTTATGATCCTTTGGTGAGCAGGAGGTCACACAAACGCACCCCCATGACACACACACACACACACCTTTATAGCGTAAGTGGGTGGGGGGCTGCCCTTTGGCACCCCTCCTCCATAGTCTTCCACTGCTCTCTCTATTGTTCACCCTGGGGTTGCCCTCCTCCAGGCTTGTACCTGTGGCTTCCTGTCTGGGGGTGGGTGCTGGCAGTTCTTCTGCCCTGCACCCCAGCCCTTTGTTCATAATCCAAGACTATTTTTCTATATGTATTCTTACCCCCTAACAGTCGCCATAGTATAATGTTGCAAATATTCACAAACTCTGCAGTCTCTCTAACTCCAATGTATACCAAGCAATCTATTATTATCAACAGTACTAATGGAAAAGGAGTTATAGGGGATGGCACTGGCCACAACAGGAGACGACTCTGTCTCTTCCTGTAAAGTGCAGTGGTGTTTTTAACCCAGTCCACTTTGTCCCACTTCCTGTGTCTTACTCTTACCCCACTTTTCCTAGACAGTTGAACTCAACCTTGGTTCATTTCCTGTTATGTCCTTTTGAATGAATGAATGGCTTTATTGGCCACATGCAGATGAAGTTGCAGCATTTTTACAAACCAATTCTGGTTCATCCGTTTCATTCAACGATCCGCTTTCGCCCTTGTCATTCTCCGTCGCCGCCGTGCCTTTTTCGCCATGTGCATATGAAACCAAAGGCACTGCGCATGCGCGTTTTACCCATATTCTATCACGATATTTCATTTTCTTGTCGTTGCCCAACATTATACCGGTATTACCATGAACGGTATGATATGGCCCAGCCCTAACGGGTACCCATCCCCATTTTTACTACACTAAAACGTCTTACTTGGGTAACAATGGACAGTCTGGGCTGGGACAATGCAGTCTGTGTAGAAAGTTATGTAGTCTGTGATGCACTCAGTAAACCGATGTTTGATGTTCTAACCAGAGTGTCTCCCAGTCTGTTCCGCTAAGGCCTTCTCCAACCACCTCCTAATACTCCCAGTGGTCATACTAGGAGTCTGTCTGACCTACCAAGTGGGGTTATGGAGGAGAAATTGTATGCATCCTTGACCAGGCTTAGCATACAGCATATTTGCCAACCTTGAGACCTCAGAATTAGGGAGACATTCGAAGGAGGGGGGTATACATATACTTCCGGAAGTGAGCAACTGTGTAATGGGACGGTCTAGCCTTCAGAATTGCGTCACTAGCTCTCTCGTTGGAGTGAAACTCTGCTGTCTGTTTCTTGCTATCTAAAATATAACCGGATGCTGGCGTAAATTTTCGACCATCCCACACTTCTGTTTAATCAGTTTTCTGTTTGAAGTTTATTCAGCTGTGTGGAAACCCTCCCAGGGGATTAATAAAGTTTTATTTAATCTGCGGTCTCCACCGTTGCTCGACACTGCGTGTATAGAGCAGGTAGTGCAACAATAGAAAAATAGTTGTGGGACGGCACTGTGCAGCGTTTGTCTAGGGTGTTGATCATTTTCCTAAATCCCTCGTTTTGCACAGTGTTGATGGGAGTCAGGTGATAAGTAATAGCCTCCGTAATTTCTTTGTGCCTGCGGGAGTTCGACGGGTATGGGGAAGCGCTGTATAAGGTTCCCGTTATTGATGTGTGGGCGGTTGTCCGGGACGGATTTTCTCCGGTCACTTTCTCGTCATCCCTGACGTGCTCTCCGTTGTTTTTGTTATTTTTTTCCCTGCCAATTTTAGCAGCCAGCTTTTGTATCATGTGGTATAAGGCTCCGCCCTTGTCATTTGTTGAGCAGGAAGAGTGAGCGCTTGTTTTCATGCAGATTACGTCCCGGATCAAAATGCGGTACAATCGTCGTCTTTTTTTTTTTTTTTTTTTTTTTTTTAATCGTTGTCATTTGGAAATGAGATCGCACATAAGTATGAATTGAGATCGCGATTTTCTAACGATTAATCGTGCAGCCCTAATTTGGTGTATTATTTGCAACTTTAAACCATATGCTATACCTTCCTTATTCTTTGCTGAAAGTGTCTAGAAACTAGGTTATGCCCTTCTCAATGTCTACATGTAGACTGGTCTGGCAAACTTCCATGTGCACTTGAATATTCTCAAGGATAATGCACTGGTCCTGCATTCTGCGGCCAGAATGAAAACTGTATTCCTCCTATATTTGAGTTTCCACTAATGTACAAACTCTCTTTTCCAGTACAATAGTATAGACCTTCCTGGAGAGGCTGAGGAGTGTCTTTCTCCCTTATAGTTGGGGGACTGAAGGGTGTACTTAACTGTATAACATTATTTAAATGCCCTCAGCAGAATTGTGACATACTTTGAGATTATAAATACATTTTTGAGATCTAGAGTAGCTGTTGATGTGAGCATCAGATAGAGCTGGTAATGCGTTATCTTCAAACTAATGTAGTTTTCCTTAAAATGCCTTAATTTCAACTCATGTTTGGGTTTCATTTTAAAGGCTTTTTTTTTTTTAAAAGAAAAGGTTGGAAGAACACTTGTTTGTGCAAAAAGCCATGTTTGCACAAACAACTATCCTGTTTTATTTATTGTACTTCTGGTCAATGCTTCTATTGCTGATAATTGGTTAGAGACGTGTTTGTTTTCTTTTGTTTTTTTTTTTTCTTCTAGCTGTCAATGGCCAGTTATGGAAGAGGGCGTGTATTTAAATCATTAAGTACAGTAAATATGGGTTCTGGTGCAGTTTTGTAATTTAAATTTATTTACTGCCGTTAATAGATTTTTAATTTTTTTGTTATTGTATTTATTTATTTTTTATCCTTTTTCAGGATCATTCCCATTTGAACCCACTACAAACCTTAACGGAGGAAGAAGATGCAGTCCTGCACATTGATGAATGGACAACACCAGCAGATTAGACAAGCCTCTCAGCCCTCGCAAGCTGCTCCTTATCATGCCCATGATGGAACAACAAATCTGCAATCTTGGACTCCAAATCAAACCATTCACTATCAAGCAAGAAACCTAGGAGTGCAAAATGTACACGCTGAACATTTCCCTTTGCACAATGGAGCTTATTCTAACAGACAAATGTCAAATTTGCAGACTTCTGCAGGAACTTATCAGGAGGTTTCTTCTCAGCAGAATGGTGGAGGCAATAAAAATAGTTATTTTTCTGGTATGTTCTTTAACTATATTCAAAATGTATCAGCTAATAAGCAAAGTGGAAACCCATCTTTGCCAGCATCTGGATTTCAGATTCCCACTCTGCAAGACTGTAATCAGAATTCATCAACTCAGAGTCCACCTAACCAGATGAACTCAAACACTACATATCCCCAGCAAGGCATGTCCACTCATTGGAAAGAGTCACCTGTTGTTAATGAGAGACAAATGATTGGAACACAGGATAGAACTGTGACTAATATCCAGCATGCCAATGTTCAGCAGGGCATGCAACAGAATGTGAATGGAGACTTGACAAAACCCATTTCAGCGTACACTACACCAACTACCTCATTTCCACCTGAACGTGGTTTATGTACCAGCACTATGATGTCTGGCTCTGAACAGACTATGTACCTTGTTCCGAACAATCAGGTTCAACGACAAAGCGGCACTCAGCATGGATTCTCTCCTGTCAACTCACAGAGTTACAATATGGGAACCTCTCAGACTTCAGGAAACAATAACATTGCAACATATCCACCATCAAGTGCACAGAATTCTTACTTCTCCAGCACCAGCCACAAAACTCAGCAACACTCGGCTCAGCACCAATTAAGAAACAACAATGGGATCAAGACTGCCACCTACAGTAACTCAAATTTTTATAAAAAGTATGAAAATATCAATCACTCTGCAAAAATGAGAGGGCATCAGATAAAAACTTATAAACAACAGAAAGTGATCAGGCACTCATTAAGTGCAGATAGTTTAAATAATTCATGCACTCCTGGGTCTGATGGTTGTCGTCCTCCTCCTCCACCGTACAGCTATTCAAATCACAGACAGCAGCAGTATGCCAGAACGACCACAACGATCTTGTCTAATCAATCTAATATTCAACCTGGGACTTCGGCTACCCCTAAAAATTATATTAACTTGAATTCCATCGAGTTATTACCCGGCCATTCTGGGCAGTCTTTACCTCAAAGCACTCAAAATGTAATGTCAAGAACACAGCACGCTGTAAGTACACCCCATCAGCAAACCTATGTACCTAACGGTTTCCACAAATCTGCTGCAGGAAATGAAAGAAGCCCAAGTGAGGAAATTCATCCTAAAAAGATCTGTAGCTTAATGAAATTGTTGCTTGGTTCATCCCTGCTGCCGGAATCTGTTGACAGCAAGACACAATCATCAGTAGCAAGCAGTTTTGAGACGCTGCCATCAGTCCAGTTAAATGACAGCTCCATTCACTCATCACCTGGAAATGCCAGCACCAAAGCTGTTGCTGTTGTACAACCACTGCCATCCCTGGAAGGTCAGCTTCACAATGACCATGCTTCTTGTGATTCCACAGCAGGAGACTCTTTAAACAACCCTGAGAAAACTTTTGTTTTAGATACCACAGCAATTAACAAAACACTGCCATCTTCAGAGTCAGGGACACAAAACACAGGGAAACAACCTGAACTGGATGTTAATGTTCAAAATTCAATTCCATCCCAAGAATCAGTATGCCAAAATTCTCCTGAAGACCAAAGTGGGATCCAGACACTTTCAACATCACCCGTTTCTGATCTTTCCGCACTCCCAACATTCCCATGGACATTATTGACACTAACACAGTTGATAAAAGATGTAGAAAAGAATCAGAAAGAGCTCAGCGATTTGAAAGAATTACACACTGCACAAAAAATTATAGACCTGTTTTGGGAGGGAAAACGTGAAACATTGCAAATGTACTCATGCAAGGTAGGCTTTCTCAAGGTTTTAGAAGTTAAAGAATTCTGCCAAAAATATTTAACAGCCAACTCTGTTGTACTGTTGCAGGTAGATGGCAATTTTAAGGAGCAAATGGAAAGCTACCATGTCCTCAAAGACAATGAAGTATTTTCAGAATCGCCTTACAAATCATCATGGTTAAATCTAAATGAGCAGTTGCATGAAATAGACAAAGAATTTGGTTTCCCATTGTCTCTGAAACATCACACTTCATTGCTTGAGAGTGATGGCCAGAAAGATCAGCTGCACATCAACAACAGTGATCCTGCAATTACGAGTAAAGAGCCAAGCAAGATCTTGCCATCAACACATTTTGAACCTGTTGATTCAAATGAAGGAAAAGAAGCCACCACACTCAAACCCCCCTCAATTCAAACTCCCTCCCCTAATCAGACAGATGGTGCCAGTGACCCATGTTTGTCCCTGAAAATCCAAGTTATGCCTCCAGAAGAAGCCAGACGTTACCATGAGCAAATAGAAAATGAGATGCCACAAAGTATGGATGCAGAGAGGGTCGTAAGTAGTTCCACGGAGAGTGAGACACCTGATAATACAGAGTCCACATTGTGGGAATCAAAATTGGAAACTGTGGAAATTGGCATAAGTCAGTCGCTTTGCTGTCTTACAAAGCTGTTGGAAATGACTATGGGATCAAGTACATCTTATGAATGTAAATGCCAGAGCCAGAAAGAACAAAAGTTTGGAAAAGGGTTAAAAAAGACCAGTGATAATGGCGAAACAGTTGTACTAAAGCACAATAACCAGTTTGGGAAGGATCCAGTAAAGGACAAGGAGAACACTGATGATCAAATTGTTGCATTTAGTGGTTCTGAGCTTTGCAGCTTTCTTGGTCAAACCATAGATTTGACTGAAGATGATGACCAACCTCAATCGCCTTCTGAACAAAATTCTAAGAACCACTCCAAAATAGCCAATACCAGTCATTCAAGTATTCTATTTATAAGTGATGAAGATCTCTCCAGTGGTGAAAATGAAATTCTTAGCCAGAAGACAGATCTTGCCATAAAGATGTCTGAACCTTACGATAAGTGTGGACAAGAACAACCAAAGTCTACAGCATCGAGTCTGCCAGGTGCCTCAGTCAGTACTAACAAAGCTGAAACTGAAAAATTCTGCAGCACTGAGACTGAGATTGCCATCCAGATCCTGGATCATGGCAGGAATTGTGAAGAAGCTTTAGATGTGCCAGTGTCACCTTTGGAAACCAAAGAGCAATCTCAAATCTGTGCTGAAGGTGACTTTAAAGTATCTGTCAAGCATAAAAAAATCAAAAGAAAACACAAGAGACTCGAATGGGATGATGAATTTGGTCCACCCCAAAAGGAATCAAAGAAATCCAACTCACCGGTTGATCTTAATTTAGAAAATGCCCTTGATGATGTTTCAAAGTGTGAAAAGGAGCCTGCTGTTGAAGCTGAAGCTCTCAATATAGACTCAAAAAGAACTGCAGAACTGGTGCTGTTTGGCTCAACTCAACAAGACAAGTGTGCTTTAACTGGCCGCAGAAAAGCCCATCCCCGTTTTGTAAAGGGTGCATCTAAGTCAGCACACCTGAGGCCTCCAGAAGTTCTTACTGTCAATCTCAACCCTTTGAGTAGCAAGTCCAGTGACATGGTGTACAACAGGAATTATTCAGTAAAACAGCTAATTCATGACAAATGGTGGAGAAGTTTTCAACAGACTAAAGCTAGCCACAAAAAAAAACGTAAACACCGTTCTTACTCTGTTGCCGGGGGTATCTTGATGAAACGAGATGAAACTAAGGAATCCCGGAGTCTGAAGACGCTTGGAGAGGAGAAGAAGGATATCACCGCTGATAATAAGAGATGTTCCTCTAAAAGTGAATGCCAAAATGTCAAACCTTGCCAGGAGCACATAGTCTTGAAGTTCAGTGTTCTACCCAGTAACTTTGACCTCAAAGATGGATCCAGTGGCAAGAAGCAATCCACCAATCCCATTTCAGGTAAATGCCATAGATAGAGGGGGTACCGTTATTCTCATATTGCCCACAATAAAGTTGATTGGCTATTTTTTTTTTCTTATTATTATTATTAGGGATGTACCGATACTGGTATCGGGGCCGATACTGTAAAATGTGTGTGTGTGTACTCGTAAAAGTTAACCGATACCATGGACCGATACCAACTTATTTCATTAATCAGAGGGTGGCTTGTCATTTCTGTTGTAGTTTTTTAGATTGGCCACTTGGGGGGCTATTATTTTATTTATTTTATAATAATTATTTTGTTTGTTTGTTTACAATATGGACACTCTGCAATAATTTAAAAGTTTAATTTATTTGCAAACCTAATTTGTATTTATTTTATTCCAAATAGAAGTGTTTATTTATTATTCTGAAAGCTCGAGACAGTGCCAATAGTTCAGTGATATTTTGTAAAATTACAATGTGGAGACTCTGCAATAATTTAACAGAAGTGCTTATTTTTCACTTGAAATTTTTTTGTGGTCATTTTTATTAAGATTTTATTTTTTATCGGCAGGGAATATGATAAAACCTGTCTTCCAATTCATTGCATTTGTGTGTGTGTGTGTGTGTGTGTGTGTGTGGTAGAAGTATCGTTTTTTGTACTCTGTATCGGCAAGTACTCAGATCCAAGTATCGGTATCGTATCGATTTGAAAAAATTGGTATCGTTGCATCCCTAATTATTATTATTATCTATTGAAAACAATGGATCACAGAAGGCTGATTTTTGGTTTATTTTGGTAAAAATTGTGATCTCTCCAGATGATGCAGACCCATTCTTTTTGGTAAAGATCCAAATTTATGAAGCTAAAAGTTCCAAAGCACCAATCATCTACTAAAAATATTTATTCTTTAAAAATTAGTTTTTTGTTGTTGTTGTTTTGTTTGTTGTTTTTATTGCATGTTAGAAGGGTGATTGGCAAACATATTGTTGGAGTGTCTACATAAAGCAGGGACATTCAACATAAATTGACCCAGAAAAGACTAATGACATCTCTGCTCCTCGATGGGTCATAGTTGGAGTGGGATACTGGTGTTTGCAGATTAAAGTGGTGGTAAACATGGGAACTGGAAAGTACTGTTTGTTTTTTCTTTTTCTTTGAGACGGATGATCAAAGGATGAGGTCACGAGTGTAGGAAAGTTTTAAATGGTTCTATAAAGCTGTGTTATTACTTTGACCTTTGACTGAATGGCACAATGCATTAAATATGTAAAATTTGAATTTTCTCAAATTGAATGAATGCATTAGACAAATTAAAAAAAAAATGTAACAAAATTTATTTTAAGGAATTTTTGAATCTGTCTTTCCAGAAGAGCCAGAGAAAAAGCAGAGTGCTGCAACAGCTGTCACAAAACCAAAAGGTAGCAACTACATCTGAAGCATACATCAGTTCTTATTCTGCCTTTTTAAAAATGTTATTAATTAGGTTGTTTTTGTCTAATGGTTATTAATTACATCATAGGTAAATGGCGTTCGAGTCTGCAGAAGAATCGACCTCGACCTATTCCCAAGACCTTCAGTCTCTTCCACGAGTATCAGAAGAAATACAAGGAGCGCTCTCACTCAAAAGATTAATAATGTGAAAGATGTCTCTTCTCTGGGAATTTTTTTTTTCTTTCATTTAAGACATTTAGTACAAAGATTCTGACTAAAATTATGCCTTTGTGTTTTTTCTGCTGTGCATATACAAGCAATACATTAAGGCTGTGTAACCTTTTGTTGTTTACATGCCTGTAAAAAGCGTTACAGTCATGGAGCAGGTGTAGTTACTGACTTGTGGGATGTGGGAACTTGGCAGCCTTTACAAATTTGTTCAAGTGATGACATTCTGTCCGTCATTGATTATTATTGTGTCACTGCTCCTTGTCTGTTCACCACTGTACTCGCGGCAGAGATGAAAGGAATACATGGTATTTGCTGTCGGTGCAGTTCTGTTTAATGACCTGAGAAGCTCTGAAGATGCGTGACACTGCATAGTTTGTCTTGTGTCGGTGCATCAGAGACTGCATGCAGACTTTAGTAAGTCCACATGTTCCGAGCCATGTTCAAATTAACAAGTGATATCCATGAAAGGGGGTGTAAGTGTAAATTTTTTTTTAAGTTTTTGTTAAAAAAAACTTGACTTGTAACATTTGCATTGTAAGTTTTGTTTTGTGGTTTGTTTGTTTTTTTTGTGGGTTTTTTTTTTTTTTTTTTTTTGTGGGTTTTTTTTTTAACTGTTTTTCTACACTTTCAGTATTTGTATTTCAACATTTTTAAATTTTTTTTAATTGTTTCTACTATTAAATTATCAATTTTTTAATGTGGTTTTGTCTTTGTCTAAACTAATAGTAGGGATTCTAGTAGATTGATTTATAAGCTGCAACAGTTGTTTAGCATTAAAGGGAAATGGCGTAGTTCAAGGACGTAGATTTGGCATGGACGGAAGGGACATGTCCCCACCAATATTCAGCGATTATTGAATTGACCCCACCAATAATTTGATCTCTTCGAGTAAAGAAAAACTAACCCGATAGAAAGGAAAAAAAAAAAAAAAATCTGTCAGCGTCTCATTCACCCAGCGGTGCAGAAAGAGTTAAATTACGTTCTCTACTGGAGTCCTACCTCATGTGACGAATATGGCCAATGTGATTGGCTGTGCCTTTCAGGGAGCTCTGTTTAGTTTTAGCAGCGGCAAGCCTGCGCTGCCAGGAGGAGAGGAGGACGGCAGCAAAAAGGAAGAACCTGGATATAAGAAAGTATTTTTCAAAGAAACCTGAAAGTCACTTAAAGCCAAATTAACTCATAAAATGTGTCCGTCATAATAACGTTACAGGCTATGCTATGCTTTGGCCCACATCAGTCTAAAATTGTATGTACCCATTAATAACGTGTTTTGGAAACTAACTGCACAGCAGGCAGCACTATTAGTTCTCTCAGTCTCAGAGCAGCATTTCTAATTTTGATTGAAACTGTCAGAGAAAACAGCAGCCTCGAGTAAGCCAGGATATTAGTTTACAGAGGCTGTTAAAATTATGTCTAACGTTAAAATGTTGGTGATACAATAATTTCATCCTAATGGTGCTGACTTATTCATAGGTTAATTTTTGAGACCAAATGTCATGAGGTAGTCATGATTTTGGAAATATCCACCTTGTAGTGCAGTTTGCACAAATTGTTTTAAAATTGCACTCACCCTACAAACATTACTGACGAGTCAAGATCTTCACAATTTGACAGAAACACTGAAGCAGCTCCACATTTTATTCTTATTGTCATGTATGTCCTATTTGTCAGGTGACAGAAGAACCAACACAAAGCTCAGAGAGTGATGGTGATACAAGATCACAGGTGGAATTGGATGATGACTTGATGGTTCATGACTGTATTTGAAGCACATGTGTGACTGCATGTATGTGGAATGTCTCACTGTTATTTATCAGGTGACAGAGGCAGCTCTGCCATGTTGTAGCTCGGACAGAGGTGAAGAGGCGAGGTCACAGGTGACTGACTGATGTTTTGGTGCTATAGATTAACTAGTATCATGACAATTTTTAGGCTGCTGATGTAAATTGTTTCATTAGTGTATATTTGAAGAATCTGAATTGACATGTCTCATGTGTTATTTTATCAGGTGGCAGTATGTCCTAGTGCAGTCAGAGGGGAAGAGCCAAAGGTGAGGCACATCAAGCACAGAATAATAATTGTAATCTGAGGATAAAACGCATGTACTGAGGCTGAAAGAAGCTTCAGTGCTCTCAGAAGACTAAAAAAAAGGCTACGGTCAACAATGACTCAAATGAGATTAAACAATGCTGCTGTATGTCCACCAGGAGAGACTGCACAGTATAGATGTAAAACAAACAGTGTTGGGAAGGTTACTGTTAAAATGTATTCCATTACAGAATACAGAATACATGCCCTAAAATGTATTCTGTAACGTATTCCGTTACGTTACTCAATGAGAGTAATGTATTCTGAATACTTTGGATTACTTAACATATTATCATGCATTTTACAACTACGTGAATGTACTATTTCTGTGTGATTTATTACTGTTACTGAAGGTCCGCGGCTCCGAACCGTAGTAAAGGGACCTCTGACTAATACGGGTTCCGTGTTGGGCTCGTAGCCGAAAAATAGCTTTACTTTGTTGTCTGGGTCAACTTTGCTAGCGAGAGACAGAGAGAGGCGTTGAAAGGCTGCTCCAACGGAACTTATTGTTTTTGGAGGAAAACACGAACACGGTGTACAGTCGAGTCTTAATAGCTTACTTACAACTGGGCTCGTCAGGCACTCTTCTTGGCTGCAGTGGTTATTATTATATTTACATGCTTCCAGCTCCCGTTTTTGCTCGATGACAGCTCGTACTTTTCCTTTTTCTCCCTCCCTCGCTCACAGACACATAACGAGTATGGCGGTCCATTCTCCCTGCAGCACGGACTACACTGCCTATGATGCTACATTCTTTAGAGCTATACCTGTAGCATTCCGCCTATTAGCTTAGCACAACAACAACAGGCGCTCTCTCACCCAGGAAACACTAGAGCGTCGCCCTGTAACCATGGCAACCGTAACGCTGCCATCTGGAACAACAGAACGTAGCTGTCAAACAAAACCCAAACAGTCCTGACCCGCCACAATATGAAACAGGAAAGTACCGCCGTGTAATCCATTTATTTCAACAAAGTAACTGTATTCTAAATACCACCTTTTTAAACGGTACCTGTAACGGACTACAGTTACTCATATTTTGTATTTTAAATACGTAACGGCGGTACATGTATTCCGTTACTCCCCAACACTGAAAACAAATATGCCAGTAGTTGATCTCAGTTAACGAGAGGAGCAGGCATGTGTTTGGCTCCTTCACATTGAGTTGTTGTGTGGTACACCGGTAGTCCATGTCTGTTGCTGTAACAGTAGTTCATGTTTAGAATAGAAAATCTCAGCTCACTGATTTGATCGGGGCAATAGTGCCTAAACTGTTGCATAATTTTGCTGAGAGATCTTTTACTTTGTGGTAATCTTAGATGAGTTGTTTTATGGACAAAAACCACCAGGTTATTCAGTTTTCCCTTAGTGCTAATGTGTCAGAGATGTTGGTGTAGTATAACTGAAGTAATGATGTTAAGTCCTTAAAGTCATATTCTTTTATTGTCATGACTGTATATTAAGTTATTTTTATGTTTGTATGATACCTGATTTATATGGAATATGGCTGAAGTAAACTAAAGTCTAAAATACTTATTCAGTCATTTGTTTAATAGTAATTTAAGATGATATAATTCACATATAAAACTATGAATTGTGATTTTAAATGGTTTAAAAGCACGTAGAATAGAATATGTAGGCAAGTATATTTCTCCTCTTTTTATTAAGAAGCAAAAACAAAAAAGAAAAAAAAAGAAAGAAACAGGGCAGAGTTCGGTGTTGAATCATCCGTCCCCACCAATGCCAAAACCAAGTCTACACCCTTGGCGTAGTTCCTGGAAATAATCGGAAACAAACCCAAATTACAGGAAGTTGAAATGGCCATTAACGGTTTTATTCTGCTCCTTGCAACGATCCTCTTTGTTGATCTTATTGTATTGTTTGATATCAAATCAAAAATGTTTATGCACGTTTTTTATTTTTTATTTTATTTTATAGCAGTTTTTCTACACTTTCAGTATTTGTATTTTAACCTTTTTTTATTTTTGTAATTGTTTCTACTATTAAATTATCCATTTTTTTTAAAATGTGGTTTCGTCTTTGTCTAAACCAGGGGTCGGCAACCTGCGGCTCTGGAGCCGCATGCGGCTCTTTTGTCCTTATACTGCGGCTCCTGGTGGTTTGGGAAAATAAAATTATTAGTATTTAGCTGAAGTGTATTTTATTTGTGTTTAGTTCTTTTTTTAACTTGTAGTTCTAAATTGGAAGATTATTGTGATTTTGAAATATAAAAATAAAATTATATTCTATTATTTTTTCACCGCTCAAAATAATAGTCACACTCGCGAAAGCCGGTATACCCGCCGAAACACCATGCATTTATCGAGACTTTCGACCCCAGGTAGGCCAGTTATGGATCTTCGGATCCACATTAGGCCGCTCAGGTGCGTCCGCCTCCCCTGCAGCGGCGCTGCAGACCACGCCCCGCCACACACATTAACCAGGTAAAATACATATTTAGGCAGAATTTTGCAAATATCTATTTTTCCTTTTTTTTTTTTTAGCAGCATAGTGCTTTTTTCCAATTACTTTTTAAAAGTCAGGTCAAGCCTCCAAAAGCCCAAAGGCAATATAAGGGTGGCGGCTCACAACAGTTTTTGTTTGCTACATGGATCATTTTAGTTCAGGTGGGTGTCTTTCCTTTTGTTATATTTCTTTAAGAGTTCAAAATGTGTTAATTACATAAATAAAATGTAATTTTCTCTGTAGCACTTCATGAATTTCATAAGCAAAACACCTTAGTTGCTCTGTGGATCCTTTTAAAAAGCAGTTAAAAACTTTTCTGTTCAAACAAGCCTTTTGTTGATCTACATATTTTATATTCTTTACATTATTTACATTTGATCTTTTACATTGTGTATAATGTCTATTGATTGTATTGTTTATTTTAATATTTGTGTACAGCACTTTGTGACTGCCTGTCTGTGAAAAGCGCTTAATAAATAAACTTTACTTACTTACTTTAGTTGTTCACACAAAGCATAAAAGTAAAAATCAATATATACAGTGTTATCTTTATTTTAGATTTCAAAAAATATTTGCGGCTCCCAGTGTTTTCTTTTGCGTGGAAACCGGGTCCAAGTGGCTCTTTGGGTGTTAAAGGTTGCAGACCCCTGGTCTAAACTAATAGTAGGTATTATAGTAGATTGATTTATAAGCTGCAACAGTTGTTTAGCATTAAAGGGAAATGGCGTAGTTCCTGGAAATAATCTGAAACAAACCCAAATTACAGGAAGTTGAAATGGCCATTGACGGTTTTATTCTGCTCCTTGCTATGATCCTCTTTGTTGATCTTATTGTATTGTTTGATATCAAATCAAAAATGTTTATGCACGTTTTTGTGTTTTTTTAAAAAAAATTTTAATTTTATAGCAGTTTTCTGGAAATTACCCCATATGGAAAAGAAATAGTAAAAACTTAAACAAGAAACATACAAGTTTCATTTATATAATTTTTCAAGGGATCTTATATCTGTTTTCACTCTTGTATGCTTTTCATACAAGTTTCACACAAGACTTTATAAGATTTATATATATCTTTTCCATATGGGACCCTAGGCATCTGTCAGATGTTAATAACAGATGTGGCCCTGTTCAAACAACATCCAATTTGGGTTTGTTGGAACTCACTCCTGTTAAGAGATATATTCTAAAACTCTTCTTCAGTAGAGAATCAGAGAAGAGAAACACACAGAATTTCTTGCTAGCAAGGGCATCTCTCAGAACTCACACCCCAAGAGTGAGTCTCAGAGAGTGGCCCTATACACTTCAGTGGGTGCTTGTGTGTCAGAGTGTGACCCCATAAATGACTTCCCTAAACCAAGTTAATCTGAAACTAAGTTCATCTAAACAAAACCACTTAGACTGGAAACAGATATAACTACGTTAATTCTACCGTAAAACAATAAAACAAGGTACGACCTTTTCCCATGCTCCTAGGATGTGGGGGTGAAAGCCAGAACACCCTGGAATGTTACAGACTTCCTAGGATGAGACCAACTACATACTTCTAAACACAAATGATTACATGCAGTATTCTACCATATTCAAACTTATATCATTAAAAGATTATACTGACTACTAAGTACAATTTTCCATTGACAACTCCCTTAACTAAAACGCAATTGTACAATACTTTTAAGTTTCATGTTGAGATTCATATCCTTTTTAGATGCATCGCTCCAACACCACCAGGTAATCGCCCTTATACTGCTGACATGTTGCTACTTGAGAAACTAACCCTCCTTATCTGTGTAAATTCCCCTATACATCACCAAACTACCAGCTACATTCAGCTCACTTGCTGATCAGCCAGTATGTGTGGAACAAGCCGTTGCACACACACACGTGCCTGCAGGACTTTCTATGTAGCTATGTCACTTTTTTAAGTCACCTGATCAAATATAAACGTAATTTCAAAAAATGTTTTCTAAAATATCTATAAAGCGGAGGAAAGTCAAACTGATGCATTTTTGCTTTGCTTTTGCTTTTTTTTTTTTTTGCCTGTCTCATTTGGTTCTTTAGCCGTCAGAATTGTTGTCTGAAGACCAACAAGGATACCCAATGGATTTATTTTGCCAAATGGATCATCATGGCATTGCCGTATTGGTCCATTTGATCGACCTTTGTTTTTATTATTTATTTTATTTTATTTTCAGTTGTTACAGACGGGACAGACATGAGTGAGGGATAGGAAAGGGAGAAAGAAAGAGGAAGGAAAAGAAAAACAGAAGGGGAGAGGGACAGTGAGAAAGGGGGAAAAAATGCATTTTTGCTTACTGAACACAGTCATGTTTCATTCGCACTGACATAAGGTTACTTTAAAAAATACTGAAATTACTGCTCAGAATCAAATGTGGTTATTATTTTTTTAGATATGATATGGTGACCTCTAGTGAGATCTTTGATGCGCCAGAGATAAAAATTTTATTATGTGTGTGTTTCAGCCATGAACATTCATTTTGTCTAAGCTTGAAAACCTATCTTTAACAAGGGTTAGTTTATTACTTTATGTAAAAACATATTTGAATATATTATCAATTGATCCACCTGTCCCACCTATGCACCATACACCCTTCACAGTTTGCCAGTCCACTGCAACACTCATACATGGAGACAATCATTCAAAGTTACATCCACACACAGGGGCTAATACCAAACTAGACAATGTACACAGGCACAGAGGGAACATGTAAACTCAGAAAGGCTGTTTTGAACCGTGAGCCATCTTGCTGCTGGACTCATATGCTGAATCACCCATATGACCATTCTTCTCTCATTTCTTTGTTCTTAAACACCATTTTCAGTTGGCAAATGTATTTTTATTGATTTTCTCTTAGTTGCAAATTTTGATGTTTATATATTCAGTGAGCTAAAACCAGAATATCAGCACCAACATAAAAAAGTCAATACACTTAAATCACAAAGTTATTGTGCCAGAAAAAGCCACTATATTAATGTCACGGTGGAATTGAGATGATTTAATTTGAAACAGCTGAGATTTCTGTTTTTCGTTTCATTGACAGATCATAACATTACTAACGTTCGACGGCCTGTGTGAGCTTTCATAATAGATTACAGGCAGCCTGTTTATCGGGGAGGAATGTGAAGAATGGTGTTGCATAGCAACAAAAATCAATATTTGTTTAACACTCTCATTCAGCATGAATGGATCCAGGGTTACGATTAACAAGTGACAGCAACAAAGCACTTCTTCGACATGAAACAAGCACTAATGTAAATTTCATTCTCTGTATGTCCTTGGTGTTCGAGACAGACAAGGAAAAAACGCTACTCATTGCTGAACACTGAAAAGAAATCCTTCAGTGTTCTGTTTGTCATTCACTACTATACAGTAGTGGGCCATCTACACATACAGGAACTGCTTGGGCATTGAAACTTATGCCATGAAGCTCCCAGTGGATGATGTTAATAACAGATGTTATGGAAATTCTGTTAACAAAGTCTGCAGACACGGTCAACTGTAGTCAGTACCTTTATTACCAGGCGTGGGAGAAATACACAGACAGTCAACACTGATGGTTATGCGATTGTATAGGAATTTCTTTCACTTAGGTATTAATCACGTTATTGTAATGCCTCGGTGCCACTGGATTTTAACAGGTCTGAAACTCATACTTAAGACAAATGGTAGGGGGTGTAGTAAGGATGTTGGGGGAAACAGGAACTCCAGAGGACCAGTCTTTTGTCTCTTCGAGGACTCTGGGAAGTAGCAAGGGAGTGTGAACCTTAAGGTGTGAAACAGCTGTGTACTGCCTTTGTTCCTGGAGAAGGTATTTAACTGAGAGCCATGCTAGGCTCAGTGAGAACTCTGCTGACCGTCTGTCCCGCGGTCATGGGGGACTTCATCAAGCTTGTTTGTATGTTGTCTTTGTGTGCTTGGATTAAAGAATGTTAGCTACCGCTCACCGCTCGTCTGCAGGCTTTATTTAAGTGGGAAACTTCCACAACACAGTCATGAGTGCTCTGCACTCTGGATAGGGCAGCGCCTCTTTTATAGCATCACACAAACATCTCACAAAAGCTCTATCTCAATGGTATCATAACATACTCATTGCATACAATGCCCACAGGCTGTGGCTTCTTTTTTTTTCTGCTCTTGCTCTTGACGAAGGCAGTCGCACTTTTCTCCTCCTCCTCCTCTCCCTCAGCTTCCCTGCTTTGCCTCTTATGTCCTTGTCTAGTCTCATGTTTTTTTTTACTTTTCCCTGGAACGCTCTCTCACAGTCTGTTCTCTAAAACCTAAAAGAGGAATTATGGATTGGATCAATTGGTCCCTAAATGCAATTGACACCCCTTTCTCAACGAGAAGTTTGGGCTTGGGTGAGCCTGAGTGCTGAAGATATCGACCTATTCGGAACCATGGTAACAGGGTTCTTGCTGATCGGAGCTGGCTTGGCCCTGACTTATCGAAGAATTAAGGAAGCGGAACCCGCTGTTCAAACCCCCACAAGGCTGCCCGCTGGGATTGAAACGATGGGAAGAGGCGTGAGTTTCTCAAAATGGGCTCATTGAGTGCAGCACGGATAAGATCTTGGAGAGGCTGACGGCTGCCGTGAATACTCAGAATAAGATCTCTGAGTGCAGACTGGATTACATCTTGGAAGGGCTCGCTCGGAATAACACCTCTGAGCACAAATTGGATTACATCTTGGAGCAGCTCACTGTGGTCGTGAGCAGTGTTGGTCAAGTTACTTGAAAAACATAATCAGTAACTAATTACTGATTACTTCCCCAAAAAAGTAATCCCATTACTTTACTGATTACTTATTTTCAAAAGTAATTAATTACTTAGTTACTTTTTAAAAACATGATTTACAACCTGAATAGGTGATAAAGCGATAGATCTGTCAGCCCAATTCTACTTTTTCTACATAATCCATCAAACAAAATGTAATCAAATGGAAAAGTCTCTTTTTAAAACTTGTTTTATTAGTTTTAATCTTTTAACTTTATGCATCAAGCAAAAATTAAATTATATGCAACATTCTCTGACTTGAAGAAATTAGTTTAACATTTAAACCTATTTTCTGCACATTCCAGCACATAAAATAAAATATTTTTTTGTGTTTACACTCACTCTTTCAAATAGATTCAAGTAAAACACAGCAGAAAATAAATAAAGTCAAAGACTCAGCGGTCCTGTTGCTCTATTTTCACCTGTAAAGCAGGAGTGGGGTAGGCGGAGGTTTACCCTGGTGCAGGTGTGCCGCAGCGGTCAGTGGAAGAATCCGCGAGTTTCTCTGTGAGTTTCCCATTACGTCGTTGCGCACTCGGTGCTTGTTTAGGGGTTTTTTTTGCGGTAAAAAGAAGTTTTCTTCCCACGCACAACGGACACTAATGTTTTTGTCACTTTTTATGGAATAAACTCAAAGTAAGGTCAGTACTTCCACGCTTTAAACGCTGCATGCTCATACTCTCTCCCGCACTCGATATATTATCCATTGTTGCTCTGTACACAGCTGTTTTCACGAATGTCGCACTTGCTTACGTCACTGTCATGAGACATTCTCTCAAAAAAATCACGGTTTTAGTAACGCAGCGTTCCTACGGGAAAGTAACGGTAATCTAATTACCGTTTTTGCAACAGTAATCCCTTACTTTACTCGTTACTTGAAAAAAGTAATCAGATTACAGTAATGCGTTACTTGTACAAGTAATATGTAAGTTATATGAGATATTGCACCCCTAATGTCTACGTGACTTTTCACCTAATAACTTTTGTGATGAACTTATTCAGCTACTAACCGCTTCCTGTTTTTAGAGAACAGACAGATGTAGAGAAGAGAAACCTCAGCTCTTTCCGAGAACATGCAGATGTAGAAAAGGGAAGAACCCGTTGCTCTGAGTGACGTTGTTATTTTTGTACACACACACACACACAGACACACAGAAAAGTATAAATAAAGAACGCAGACAGTGATGAGGCGCAGGTCGTGCGTCCATGACTGCCCTCGCGAGTGAAAGACAACTGCAGTGTTTGTGTTTTCTAACTCAGGTGTCTTAGCTGAAGAACTACGGGGTGATTTAAAGAAATCCTCTGTCACTGGTCCTAAAGCTAATGTTTCCAGGCTAAAAGACTCCCAATGCTTTATTTTATTACTATTATATTTATTTTTACTTGTAGTGTACTGTGAAGGTACGCTCTGTAAGGCTGCATCTGTAGCCTGAGTATGAATCTCAAAAAACACATACTCCATTGAGGAGACCAAACTATTCACAGTAGATTGGCTTAATCCAGCTGAGCTGTGCAACAGCAGAGGCACACATATCCAAAGTGCTCTTATTTGACCTTTTCAACTTTTCAGATGTTGTGGGTGTTTCTTCTACATTAGTTGACATCACCTCCCCTGTAGTGCTAACTTCTTTAACTGCCACATCAGGCAGTAGATTAACATTAGTGTCAGCCTGTTGGTCAAAATAGTTAAGGTGTTTGGTATTTAAATGTTTTCTAAAACTTATGGTTTGGATGAATGTGTTCATGTTGTGAAGCATAGTGTTGTAAGATGTGCCAAACACAAAATGTGCTTTAAACAGTTCATCAAAAGCACCAAGTGAAGAGGTAGACTTGCATGGTATGGCATTCTTGTCAAGAATAATGAAGAACCGTGGATGTCATTCTTTTTCACCCCAACAGCCAGTAGATAGGGTTGAGTGCTGGTAGTGATGGCATCAAGGTGCTCTTGAATATTTGTGAAAAGACAAATACAGACAGGCAAGAAGAATCAAGTGTTTCTTAAATTGGTAATTCATAACATAAAAATAGAAAAGAAACACAAACCTTCTTCTCAAGCAGACGCCTTTCTGCTTGAGAAGCTGACACCTTTCCTGGTCTCTTCCGACCCTGACCAGATGGTGGAATCAGATGTAATAGCAATAGAATTGCTGAGAGGTCACTGGTCAGAGGTCACAGGCTGTCCCAGCCTGCAAAAAATTATTTGTTTTTAATAAAGTTGAATTATCATCATCAACAAAAACACATTTCAATGCATCTGCATCGACAAAATGTTTGAGTAGACCCAAAAGACAAGAAGGATAACTGTTCTGTGTGCTAATCAAAGAAACAACAGCTCACCAATGTCAGCATTTACGTCAGTGGCATCCTCAGGAAAGTCAGCTGCCAGGAAAAGTTCTTTCCACACCCCCATTGCCGAGCTTAAAAACTGGAACTTTTTGCACGTACGAGCACGCGCTCATGCACTCTCATGCACGCGCGTTCACTCATCCGAAAAGGGGCACTTCCGGGCCATGCAGTCCCACTGCGCACGCTCTGTCTTCTCCTAGCGGGTGCGTTTTAATTAGGTTTATCAGCCATTGTGCGCATTTTGGTTTTTCATGGTAAATTCATACAAACAGGAATTACTTTGTCTTTTTGCACTGACACTAAAGAAAGACTTTTGTTGTCAGACAATCGAGCTGAAATGGCAAATTGTGTGTGTGTGTTTCTTTTATAAGCAGATTTTCTACGGTTAGTTAAGCGACTACCCAACTTTGCTGCATTGTTTCTAACTCCAGAAGTGTGTATTGGATTCCATATGTGTGACTCATCACGTCCTGTGTGAAAAAATTGTTTTCTCCCTTAGAGGGAGGGGGGTCTGTGGAGGGAGGAGAATAAAAACAGGGAGGGCCAGCACTTTTCTATGCACAGACAACATGGAGCCTTTCATTCTGCAGCCCTGCGTTCCTCTGTACTTGGATGGGGAAGAGATCTGCTCTCCCATGGGAGGCAGCAGCGGCGACTGGTCCTCATCGGTGCTTAGTGACACCCCCGTCATCGTCTACAGTAACAGATCAGAAGCAACCGATGCTCCGTGGAAAGAAGGGAAAAATAAGAGCGTCTTTATGTTCCGAGCCGGTATCTGGAGGGAGAATGGCCTCTACCTTTTGAGGGGTGTGGAAAGTGGGGCTACGTCTTCAAATACGACATATTTATGATTGAAGGCCTCAGCCTAGACCTTTTGACCCTACCAGAAATACTCCGGAAGTGTGTAATATGTTCCATAAGCATGAGGGGAGGGGTATGGTTTCTGGGGGGATCAGAGAGGGAGGGGTTAGTGAGGCATGGGGGTGAGGCAGCAGATTTCTGTTGAGTCAGTGCTGTATAGAGAGACAGAGCAGAGGCTTTGTTTTGCACACATGAAGAAGGAGTCAGACAACAGATATCGGTTTTTCTTATTGCTTTTAACCCAGAAAATAATTTCATACAGGCCTCATCTCCCGTAAAATAACCCTTAGTGGGAAAAAATCTCATATTCAAATAAGTTTTTTATAGCACCCCCCTCTATGGGAAAGAGTTCTTTTCTCAGAGTCAAGTTTACAACAGGAGTCGAGTTATGTCATGAGCAAGAACAAGCGCAGACAACTATTGCCCATAAAGTAAAACAAATAGCCTCCTCTAAGTCGTATTTTACCGTCGGAGAATGTGGAAAACAGACAACCCTCACAAGAAGGCACCCAAAAAGGAAATTGGACACCCCAACTTTCTTTTCCGACTCCCCGACTGCATACACACCCACGCATGCACACACACAAAACGGAGAACCGAACGGTGAGAGAAAAAGAAAAGAAGTGCAGTCGTTAAAAACACACAATCTACCGTTTCAGTTTGAGTGTGTAAAAAGCACTATTTAAAATTTGATCCTGCATTTGCAAAAGTAACTCCTGTTTGTATAAATTCACACTGAAAAAAGTGTGCATGCCAAATATCCTTGGCCAAGATACTAACCCCATGTTTGCCTACTGGTGGTGGTCAGTGGCTACAACGTAGCTTGCCATCGCCAGTGTGTGAATGTGTGTGTGAATGGGTGAATGACTGAATGTAGTGTGAAGCGCTTTGGGGTCCTTAAGGACTAGAAAAGCGCTATACCATTTACCAAATATTTACTCATATATGCTTAGAAGTATATAATCGTTTGTAGATTGAAAGAATGTCTCATCCTAGGAAGTCTGTAACAACTCTGTGTAGCATGAAGAGGGGGGTGCGTTCACTCCTCTACAGAGTGTTTTGGCATAGATCACACACCTCCTAGGAGAGGTCGTATGTTCTCTTGCTTATATATGGTATAGCAAACACACGTATATCTGTTTGAGTGTGAGAGCCTTTTGTTTAGATGGGCCGCTAGACTCCTGGCACCAGCTTTAGGGAGCCTTCATGGGGTCACACTCTGCCCCCCCCCCCCCCCCCCCCCACACACACACACACACACACACACTTACACACGTCATATGTTAATGAACCTATGTATATTCATGTAACCTCAATAAAAGAGCAGTGTTACGGGGGAGCGGACGAGAGCGACTGGGGTCAAGCGAAGGAACGGCGCTTGTTGTGGTTCTCTCCCTCATGCATCAGTAACATAAAGAACTTTGCCTACTTGGTGTTTAGTGCTTCTGCTGTGTAGTTAAATTGTCTCATTCCAGCGGTGGGCTGTGCTAGACAGACCCAACACACACCTTACCCTTTTCTCCCACACTACCACAACAGTGTGATTCTCAAAGTGCGTCTCAATAAACAAACAAAGACTCTAAAGTCAGAACAGAAAGATACAGTTGGAAGATTGGAGATTAATGTTTGTGTTTTTATGATGTGTAGTAAACTATCCCCTCTTCTATGTCTTGTTGTGTTGTGTGTACCTTAGAAGTCAAACTATACATTAACCATAGTTATAAAAAACATTTTGAATTTCATTCAGAACTGAGATTCTAAGTTGTAAGCAGAAATCATATGCTCAACCACTTACACAACCCTAAGAAGTCAAATCTACGACCCTTTACTGCCACAGCCTCACACACTAAGATTTTTGATGTTTTTATGTATAATGGTTTAGCCACAAACATAATTCCCACTTCTGGATAAAGATCACTGTATCTTCATGCTTCTTATGAAATTAAGCGTGGCACATCTTTATTAAGTTAGTATTTACTAATGCCTACATAATAATAGTAATAATAATGCACACTATGTACTCTGACATTAAGGTTCAAGAGTTTGGTACCAAGTTGTTGTTTTTTTCTCTTTTTTTGTATTTATTGTCTTTTGCCATCTTCTGTTCACCACCCAGTGTTTAAATTGGTCAATAATTTTAAGCCAAACTTTCCAGGTTGTATGAATGGCCCAGAATGTTTCTAAAGTTTGTGACTCAAAAGTGAACGATGTGAAATACATTTAAGACACGAGTTATTAAACAGTTGAAAAAGATAGTGTGATGGCCATAATACTTTATACAGGTCAAATATTTCAAGAGTCATATTTCTCAGTGTTTCTTGTTGATTTACCAATATATTCATGAGAGTTCTCTGCAAATGTTTGTGAATAGCACTAATATGCAGTGTGTAAGTTACATGCATTTAAAAATTGTGATCAAGTTAACAACACACTAAAATTATGAATAACTTTAAGCTTGTATTCCCTTCCACTTCTGTTTATTCTTTTCAATGAAGACTTTTCATGACCCAGAGTAAACAGTAACGGCGTAGAAGTCACAAAACATCTTCACATTTCAATTTAGGGGAGTAGAGCAGGGCGATATGACCAAAAATATTTATCACGATATACATTTGAAAATTTGCGATAACGATATAACTGACGATATAATTGACACTAGACAAAATACTTTACAACTCCTCAACTTTATTAGTGCAAAAAAAAAAATCAATGTATTTTGCACTTACACAAGCAGCTTTTTAAGTGCATTGAAGTTATATAAAAAATTTGCAGTGCAAATGCAAATCCTTGCTGACAGTTTAACCAAAAGGCATTTCCAGTAGAAATTGGCCGACATATCCTCAGCATAACCATGTATAATATCCACAAAACTTAAAAAGAGGTTATAGTCACACAATACGGTAATATTATGAAGCACAGTACCGATCACTCCGCGAGGCTCCTCCCTACGGTAGCTGTAATGCTCCGACAATCCATCAAGCGGTGCGGCTTCGTAGCTTAGCAAAGTCGTACAGAAACATTTGACAGATTTTCGAGCACCGTGCACATAAAATCGTTTCGAGGTCAGTAAACACAACCAGAGTTCATACATAAGGCACACGGGATTATAAGGGGCTCTGTCGATTTTCATAAAAATCAAAGGATTGACTTTAAGTGTGCCGTATATTCCAAACAACACGGTAATAACGACGGCCCGCTAGCATGCTCTACCAAAAATAGTGCTTTGTTGTGTATCTGACGGACGAAAGCTAAACCAGTTCCACACCACTGAAGTTGCAGCATTTTTACAAACCAATTCTGGTTCATCCTTTTCATTCAACGATCCGCTTTCGCCCTTCTCATTCTCCGTCGCAGCCATGTGCGTATGTAAACAAAGGCACTGCGCATGCGGGTTTTACCCATATTCTATCGCCATATTTCATTTTCTTATCATTGCCCAACATTACACCGGTATTATCGTAACCGGTATGATATAGCCCAGCCCTACAGGGGAGTATTTTTGATACAATAATTAGGCAGAGATTAATACATCACAGATGCTACGATTTATTCGTTACAGTTCAGGACGGTAGCACCAAACAGTGCTGAAAGTTAGACCATAGTTCTCCTCTCTAACAGACTCAGGCAGCTCAAACTGGGCTAGCTGATGCAACAGCTGTCGGATGCTGTGACTCTCAAATTGGGCTCTGCCGGGATCTCCGATAAGTACTTTAGTGCCATGGACTCTGACACAGCTGTCCAACCAGCTGTGAAGGTGAGTGGAGAGGGCCTCATCGTAGAACATGTCACCTAAGAGGATCAGGCTGAAGGCGTCGGGTTCTGAACCAATCATGTTTGTGGTCAGACAAACAGGTGGCTCCAGCCCGTTCAGCTCACAGTTCATTTGGGTCGCAACAGCTGCAACTGTAACACAAACCAGTAGATTTAAGGTTTCTACTGCAAGATATGGTAAAATACTATAACAGCTTCAATAGTATTTAAAAATAACTATTTTGTTAATGTTATCCTCCTTTTTGGCATCATCTATTAGCCTTTTTTTTTTACTTTAAATGCCAGTAGTAGTGCAAATGTATCACCACCAATAATTCTAAACAACACACAGGAAAAAGTATTAATTTCTTTCAGATTATGCAAAAAGCTACAGCAAAAATGCAAAACTGGACATAAATCATAATTTAAAATAATCTAGAGTCAGAATGACTTTTGAAATTGGTCATACATGTGGATGTCTAGAGGGATAAAGTGTATGTCCTTGCAAAGCGTAAATAATGCACATGTGAACCATTTTAACAACAAACCTACTTTCTCATAATTCCTGCTTTTTTATTTAACAGTTCAGAAACATTCAGCAACAATAACAGATTATGTGAACACATAAATAAATACACACAAATGCGTACCAGTGTCAACGTCATTAGCTACTACGTGAGCAGCACCACGCAGTGTTGCAGCAATGGCTGAGGCTCCACAGCCGCTCCCCAGATCCAGGACTGTCTGATTCCGGCACACCTCAGGGTTATCTAAGATATACCTTTAATAGGAAGTCATTAAAGAAAAACAAACGATTTGTTATCAGAAATTGCTGGACATCAAAAACTACACTAGCTAGTGCTTTAATAGGTGCACCTTCTTTGTAGTCTATATTGTGATGACAGTATCATAAAGTCGCTGTAGATTTGTCAGCTGCAAACACATGACGTGTGTGGGAATAAAGAAAATATTTTACTGCTACACATAGCTTTCATCATTATCATTGCATTAAAACGTTCATTAAAAGCTACTGGCGTTAGATTAAAACTTATATTAAAGGTGCGGCTATAATCATTTTATACACACATTGCAGGTTGTGCTCATGAAAGAGTTGATGCTCAGTCTATTTAAAGGTCTTAAGCTTCGTTTGGCGCGATGTCCCGACGATCCATGGTGTAAGTGACTTGGAGCAACAGAAGGTTAAAAAGCATACACGTTTACAAACACAAATGATTTTAAAGAAAGGCCAAGCCAAAGGCCTGGAATTCATTTAGCTTCTAACTGCATTTGAGTTTGCCTAGTAACAGGTGACAGAAGAAGAGTCGAGAAGGTTGCAAACCCTCATGGACCATCTGGAGGGTGAAACAAATTGCCATGTATGGAAGAATGTGATAGAAAGAGGAACTTCTTTGTCTGTTTTTAGCTTTTTAAATTGACCATTTACTGTAACTGATGCATGTCATATTCTTGTTAACGCATGAAGGGGCGGAACCCTGATATCTTAAAAGCATTCTGAAGTGTATTTTTGGGTGAAGATCAATGCTGTGTTGCAGTGTACATCTTCCCACGCGTGTGTTCAATAAAATCATTGTTTGACTGCACTCTTCTGGGCCAGTGTTGGTTTGTTCTTATCCTCAATATTTAGAATGCTAGACATTCAGAAGGTCTATCCGAGTTAAAATCCTGGTTTACCTCTAGTTTTCTAAAGCTCAATGTTAAGAGATATATTCTAAAACACTTCTTCAGTAGAGAGTCAGAGAATAGAAACACACAGATTTACTTGCTAGCAAGGGCAGCTCTCAGAACTCACCCTCAAGTGTGAGTCTCAGAGACTGGCCCTGAGGACTGCCCTCGTCTTTTATTTATACACTTCAGTGAGCGTTTGTTCCATACATTGAAATGTGGAGGTGTGTGTGTGTGTGTGTGTGTGGGGTCAGAGAGTGACCCCATAAACGACTTCCCTAAACTGCTGGTCTGGAAAGTCCAACAGTTCATCTAAACAAAAGGCACTTAGACTAAAACAGATATAGCTACGTTAATCCTACCGTAAAAC
The DNA here is from genome assembly GCF_056152115.1 of Neolamprologus brichardi. Lineage (NCBI taxonomy): Eukaryota > Metazoa > Chordata > Actinopteri > Cichliformes > Cichlidae > Neolamprologus > Neolamprologus brichardi. The sequence continues at coordinate 4,739,527 of NC_142110.1, read as the reverse complement.
AATAAAACAAGGTACGACCTTTTCCCATGCTCCTAGGATGTGGGGGTGAAAGCCAGAACACCCTGGAATGTTACAGACTTCCTAGGATGAGACATCCTTTCAATATGCCACCAACTATATACTTCTAAACACAAATGGTTACATGCAGCATTCTACCATAACCAAACTTATATCATTAAAAGATTATACTGACTACTAAGTACAATTTTCCATTGACACTCAATGAGGATAAAACTGAGATCCTCCTTATTGGCACCAAATCCAACCTTTTGAAGGCAAACCATTTCTCACTCACCATCAATAACTCCACAGTTTTCCCTTCTCCTCAGGTTAAGAGCCTTGGTGTCATCCTAGACAGTTCACTTTTCTATAAATCTCACATCAATAATCTCACCCGTTCTGCCTACTTCCATCTACACAACATTAACAGATCGCTTCCTTCTCTTTCCACCCAGTCTACGTCCATTCTTGTCTACAGTCTTGTTACCTCCCGTATTGACTACTGCAATTCTCTTTTGCATGGTCTCCCCCAAAAATCCCTCCATAAGCTTCAACTGGTTCAGAACTCTGCTGCTCGCATTATCACCAGAACCCCCTCCTACCAGCACATCACCCCTGTTCTTCAGGAACTTCACTGGCTCCCTGTGAAATTCCGGATAATTTTCAAACTTCTTCTGCTCACCTTCAAGGCCATTCATAACCTCGCTCCTCCTTACCTTTCTGACCTGTTAACCACCACCTGTTCTGCCCATTCACTTCGTTCTTCTTCCTCTATCCAGCTTGCTGTACCTTCCTTTCGCCTCACCACCATGGGAAGCAGAGCTTTCAGCTGCTCTGCTCCCAGGCTGTGGAACTCTCTGCCCCCAGAAATAAGAAACATTGGTTCTCTCCCACAGTTTAAATCCCAACTCAAAACTCATCTGTTCAAATCTGCATATTCACTGTGAATCCACTGTTTGTTAATTTTATCTTGTGCTTTTATTTTATTGTTCTTATTCTGCCATTGTTTTACTAAGTGTTTTATCCTATTGTAAAGTGTCCTTGGGTGACTTGAAAGGCGCTCATAAATAAAATTTATTATTATTATTATTAATTCGGGACACGTGTCACATCCCAAAGATACTCCACTGGATTAACGCTGTGACTGTGCAGGCCATTTGAGAGCACTCAATGTTCAAGAAGCCAGTTTGAGATGATTTGTGACACGGTGGGTATAAAGGACGGACAGTAACAATACTCATCTGACAGGAGTGCCACCTGGTGTGGTCTTCTGCCGCTGAGTGTTCAGCAATGCTCTTCTGCATATGCCAGAAAGTTTATTCTGTTCTGTTAGAAACAAAAATTTTAATAAAGTTTCTTTTTAACATGAATTTCAATGTATGGTTATAATAGAGTTGGTACACTCGTTATTAGAAAATTGCAAGTATTTAACGCCATGGTGTGAAGGGTTGGGCGTTGAAGGTAGAGTGGTACACACTAACACTAATACAGATCACAATCAGAGAGAACCTGCCTTAGGAATGGGTGGCGGTTATGGTAGGATGGTGTTTCTGTGCTGGCGATGGCACAGAAACTGTAAGGTGTTGGGTTAAAGCTGACACCAACGTAGAGGAAAACATATAGATATAAAACATGTCAGGTAACATCTGTAGAGGTATGCGGAAGGCCCATGAAGCTTGGTTTGAACTTCAGCAGGTCGTCTTGACCACGTCTACATGCCTAAATGCTCTGAGTTGCAGCCATGTGAATGAATTATTAGATATCTGTGTTAAGGAGCAGTTTAAGACGTGTACCTAATAAAGTGACCGGTTAGCCATGGTTGTCATCTTACCTCGACAGTGCCTGTCCCCCTGGCCAGTATATAGCCCAGTAGGGGTCATCAAAGGGCCATAGCTCCGGTCTCTCTCGCCAGAATCTGCATCGGGGGGTGAATAACCTCAGCCTGATCTCAGGAGTCAGGCTCTGCTCTCCTGTTATCTCCGTGTTTTCTATAATAAACTTCCTGATGTGCTCAGCAGATGGATAGACATTTGAGAGGTATCTGTGTCCTTGTGTCTGCGTAAACACTTTGTAAATAAGTTTACCATGGCGGCTGCATTGCAGGGGCATTAAAAGCGCTGCTGACATTATAACAAAGCAGAGATAAAAGCAGCTAGACTAATGTTAGCGAGGCTTTCAGTCCCATTAGCCTCATAACTGCATTTTTGGAGAGGCTTTTACTATTTCTCGTTGAAGCTAACAGTTGTAGCCTGTTATTTGTAAAGCGTGACTCTTCAAAACCTCACAATGGTGCAACAATCAAGTTAACAAGGTCAAAACAAAACAGATAACACGATCCTTGCTGCTTCCCACACGAATGCAAAACAAGGTCGGACGAAGCTTCCTTCGACCGTCTGGAAACAACACACAGACTCTCGGTTCCGCTCAAAACAATTCCTACCAGTGGTTTATATGCAGTATTAATGTAATTTTAGCTAATGATAGGCGTGCATTTATTATCTATTTATGGTATATATAGTGTTTTTCTCTCTCAGTCAGTGTAATTGGGTTTGTGGACACGCTATTCCAAGTAATACATACCTCCCCCGTCAGAGCATATTAAAGTACAAAAGTGCAACTTGACCAAATTAATTTTAAAACAGTAAAACATAATTAGAACATATATATATGGGTGGGAAAACCGTGATTGTCTTGAACAATTACAGGTTTCTGCTCATTATTAATGTTTCCTTTTTTAAATTGAATTAGAAATTGAACAGATTCATGTTGGTCTATGTAACTCAACTCCACTGATCCTATTTTACCTACTGGTAAAAAGCCTATTTTTGCAGTTTTTCTTTCACCTGATGCATGCATATTATGTCTCTCTGTCCATCTTAGACAGACATATCACAGCTATTACTTTTGTTCCTACTGGATTTAGAATAAACTTTAGATCAGGGAACATTTCCTGATCAGGATGCAATTCTACGTGGCATCTAGGATGAAAAAGTCAAAATGAGATTTGATGCCCTGCACATTACTGATCACTATTTGTGTGTAAAATAAGTAATGATTAATCAGTGGCAGCTATGTTTTGCAGGACCTGGTCATGTACAGCTGCTATCAGTCTCCTGCCACCTGCCACTAGATGTTACACTAAAGGAGAAACAACAAATTAGTCATAGGGATGTGCAATCTCCAGCTGCGGCGTAGCCCTTGCGGCCATCTGTCAGGTGACTCAATTATGTCAATTAGCCAGTCTTGAACTAGGGAAAAATAATCTGGCAGAATATTTTCATAAAACAAAAAACAGTTAGGAGTTTGCACAACAAAATAAGACGCTCAAAACAAATAAAAACAAAGCCATTCAAAACCTTTAAGACACAAAAAGTTAAACCACAATAATAAATAAAAACATGCAAGTCACAGAGCTCGCCTGGTTGAGGCAGTGGCCCATGTGCTGAAGGCTACAGTCCATATTGCATGCCCTGGGTTTGAGTCTCAGTTTGATACTCAGTTTGAGGCTGCCTCAGACTATTTGCTGTGTCATTTCCCCTGCCTTGCTTATTGTCCTGCCCAGTTATTACCAATAAAAGCAAAAGCCTCATGTTCTAAAAACCCTTTATCTTACAATTCTTTCTTTCTTCCAAAATCAAGTTTTTCACCATCTTGATGGACAATGAGCCACACAATCAAAGCTATTTATATGTTGTCTCACCTCTAATTTGCAGGCAGAAGACAGCTTGAGAAAATATAGACTATTTTTGCAAAACAGAGGATAAAATGTACAGTAATATGAATAGGATTTTATAAAGAGAAACAAAAAGATTAAAATTAATAATAAAAAACATCAATAATTAAAATGATAAAAGAACAAAGTATTTTGCCCAGCATCCCGGTCATGTTTGCAGTACAAACGAAAGCAAGTGCTTTACCTAGTTATCTTCACTAAAGTATTTACTTCAAATGAATAGAGTGAAAAACAACAGTGCGTATATGATCGGGTGGTTTACTGAGACACAGTCATACATTATGTGCAGTTTATCTGGTGGCAGAGGGGACTGCAGCCCGAGGCTTCAATTATAGCGCCTCTTATGTTCTCATCTTGTGAGAAAGTATTGCTTTTTGATGGAGAAGGTGGAGGAGTCCTAATGGATAGTCGTCTTCTTGTCATTGAATTTACCCAGAGCTGACCCCTGTGGCCTAGACTGGCGCATCCACAGATCTGCTCGGGGATTGTGTTTACAGATGGCTGCTGTCTATCACAGCTAGCGGGTGTAGCGAGTTGATTTCATATTGGAATTGCAACCTTGAGGCCCCGGTCTATGAGTCAGTGTGGAAATGGCGCAGCAATTTGATCACACTCTGCACACGGAGAAGATCACATATACCTTTGTTCTCCATTATACTGGCTGTGCTTCAGTCATCTTTTTATAGCATCATGTATGATTTGCTTGTTCAACAGACCTGAAATTTAACAGTTTAAAAAGCAATTCGTAGCCTCTGTTCACTGAAACAGGAAGATACTTTTGGCACATGGGAATGAGAATTCAAAGCAAAAGGTTTTCTGTTTTTAGTAATGTATACACAGAGCATGAAGAAAAAATGACAAGAATGAGAACAGACAACAGAATCAAGTTGATAAAGTCTACTAGAAATGTTTCCATTATAATTTTTGTGATGTTTGGCTTCTTTTTCACCGAGTTAATCACAGTTATGTTAGTATGAGAAGTGCTTTCTACAGCTCTCCCAGCAGAAGCTCTAAACTGTTTTTATTTATTATTAATCCTTTATTTATCCAGGTAAAAAATCTCATTGAGATTAAAAATCTCATTTCCAAGAGAGACCTGGCATCATGGCAACAAAAGTCACATACCGCATAGGTATATAACATTTAAAACAAATACAATATCCCATACCAACATGTGTAAAATATACAATAACAGATCAAATTAAGAGTACATTAAAAACAATCACACTGAGTAAAAGAGATGTTCTCTTGTTCCTTTAAGACAGACTTAAACTCTCCCAAGGTAACCAAGTCTGATAATTTCAGTTCCTCGTATTTAAAAGCCTTTTTCCCCAATTCTGTTCTGATTTTTGGGACAATCAATTGTATGATTTTGTTCGAACAAAGGTTGTATTGGTTGTGGTTTTTACACATATAAACACATAAATAAGATGGAACCAGCCCAAGGAGAGATTTATAGATAAAGATCAACCAATGGGAGAGTCTGCGAATATGCAAAGATGGACATTTAGCAGCAGCATACAAAGAACAATGATGTACACGATTTCCATAGCCAGTAATAAAATGCAAAGCACAATGGTACACAGTATCCAACCTCTTTAGGTATTGGGCAGGTGCATTCATAAAAAGCAGGTCACCATAATCCAATAAAGGTAACAGTTACTACTGTTACAGTAGTTACGTGTTTTTAGGCTTAAAGGTTAAATCCTGACAGCGCAGTCAGACCTGAGTCAGTTTAATATGAGTATCAAGCCTCTATTCTTTCCATCCAACTTCTTCCTCCACTCTGAAATGCATCATTACTCTTCATCCTTTCAGATTTAAAACTATTCATTTACTGTTTGATGCACTTTTCTTCTGCCCAGCCGGACTAATGACACCTGTAAATTATCTCCTCCCTTTTGATGAACTCTAGAAATCCACAAGTGGCACTCCAAAGGGAAATAAAGGTACCACTCCGGCATGATGAACTCCCCCAGTAAAAGCAAAACCTCCCAAAGAGGATCATCAAACCTTTCATCAGTGATATTGCAATGAAACCTCCACCCTTTGAGTGCTGGCTATAAATTTCCTCTGTGTCCTCCTGTCCCGTTTCCCAGGGGTTTGCAGGAGTGCAGACTGCAAAGTACAAAGTGTCTTTACGGCCTGAAACCTCTTTCCTTGTAAAAGAACCTGAACCAAAGTAACATAAAATATGCAAAATAGTGTAACTGTACTTCTCAGAATGTCACGGTTACTGCTTTATCTCTCCATTATTCCCTCTATTTCTGGTATGTCTTTCCCCTTCCTGTGTATTTTTCTGGTCCTTGTTTTCTCTGTTGTTTTTGTGTGTATGGCATTGGCGCTCTAATCATCTACTGATGTGCAATCAACCTGCACACCTGATGCCCATCCACCAATCAAGCTCTGAGGCACCCTGCCTTCTCATCTGCTCCTCATCACTCTGTTGTGTCATGGCCAACTCTTCTCTCGTCTTTGATGAGTTTTGTAGACCTGTGTTGTTATCTGCTTCTCCTTTGTGTTGTGTTCCTGGACCGTGTTTCTATTCTCTCCCGTCCAACTCTGCACCACTCAATCAGCCCCACTCTCAGCCAACTTCAGCCTGCCTGCCACTGCCAGCCACAATCTCCGGTCAACATCAGCTTAATTAGCATTGAACTGCAAAACTGTAATAAACTCTTCTCACCTCCTGATAGAGTCGAGTCAGAGTCCTATTTTTGCATCCACTGGCCTGTTTTGAATGTTTATAAGTTTAGTATTGGGGCAATTTGGTGTTTGTTTGCTCAAAAAATCTGGAGACTCAGGTAACAAACACACCACTGTGGGGCCCCAAGCACCACAAAATCATTATTGAATAAAATATATGAGTTCTAAAGTAGCTTGTAAGTAAACAAGTGTTATTGCTCCCCCTATTGGTCAATCTGGGTACTCGAAAAAATGGGGAAGATGATCTCTGCGTGGATTCAGTGAGGTGGCAGAACACAGTCTTGCCCTTAAAACACCACTTTATTTCAGACACAAAGTGAAAACTGTGTCACAAAATATGGCAGTTATTTTAATATAATATTAATATATATTATATTGTTAGACAGTTCATACCTTTTTCTGCTGAGATGTTTTGTAAGTCAACGTTTACTGTTGTGAGTTTTAATTATTTTCTCTGTTGTAATGTTATATTATCAGGTTGGCCCAGGCACACATAAGCGCACCTTTTCTTACTCTTTCTTGAACTATTTCCTTCCTCTTCTGCCTCTTCAGTCTGTGGAACCACAGGATAAAAGATTTTAGAACAGCAATGATAACCTCTGGGCTCTTGTGCAGCAGCAGATGTTCTGCCCTCATGAAAGTAAAATATTCCAATCATGGACTATTAAAAACAAATCTTTAATTCTATAACACTTAGCCCCATGCATTGTAGTTGTTTCAGGGGTTGCATAAATGTAGACTATCCAGTGAGAACAAAACCTCACTAACAGGGTTGGAAGTGCAATAAAAAAAAAAAGGAATAGACCCTCCCGGCAACAAATGTAAAATGAAATGCTGTGGAACACCTCCTTTTCTTTCTAAATGTGCAGCCTAGTGCATTCAATGTTAAAGAAGATAAGAAAGAAAGCATTATAGCACCTTTCTTGTCATTCCTTAGGATTTAAACAAACACAACAAAGTGAATTTGAAGGTATGAAGACATATCTCAGCATCTGCTTGTTGCCATTAGACTTTGTGTAAGAATTTATCATTGTTTTCTAAGGTTGTTTGCACAAAATTGCATCAATCATTCTAGGGGGTGTGGGGGGTGTTTCAATAAGAAGAAGCATGCTTTTTCTATCAGTATTGGAAGCTGAGAGTTTAAAAAAAGAATTGCTAAACTAATGTTGCCCTTCTGAAGGGCTCGACCACCTGATTCAGTTCATTCAATTCTATTTGTGTCGTGCCAGTTCGCAATAACAGTAGCCTCAAGGTGCTTTGTATCATAAGATAAAGACTCTACAATGTTAGAAAGAAAGCCCAACAATCACAGGACACCCTGTGTGCAAGCAGCTGGAGACAGTGAGATCTAAAAAACATCCTTTTAACAAGAAGAAACCTTCAGCAGAGCCAGGCTCGGGGGCAACAGAGCAGCAGTGTGAGAAAGAGCCAGCGTTTAATAATTACTAATGATTAAATACAGTAGCTTTTCATCGCTGTCTGCAGCTATATTTCAGATTCATATGGGTTGCTTCTCAAGTGTTTCTTTCAGACTTGTGAGAGATTTCTGAAAAACTAGAAGCCCTGATGTGTGTCTCTTTTATAATCATCATGATAATTGATGTCTAACCTCAGGGATGTTCCTTCAGAGCCTGCGGCTACTTTACTGTATGTACAAGTGGATGCTGAGCACACCACACCGACTCTGAGCATCCACCGTCCTTACACAACCTCTTTTCACCACTAGAGGATATTCTTAGTCATGTTACCTGAAGCAGAATCCCAGGCATGCAAACATACAGCCCACACTTTCACACAAAGCTTAGCACCATTTCATTTAAAGGGGAAAAAAGAAGAAGGTTTTATGCCAGTGTCAAAAACAGATTTATAACTGGAGACTGAACCCACACATTTTGAGATGCATATGACAATTAAATTTATTATAGACTGAGACATGTATCAGAGCAGAAAAGCTCTGTTACATCCAGACGACTATTGATTAAAAAAAGTCTTGAAATTATTTAAATTTATTCATTTATGAGTCACTTTTACCTGCAGACACCTTTTTAAGCAAAGCTGTCATGAACTGAACGAAGGACAGGTGCTGAATAAATCACAATTAAAGTTCTACCAATGCAGAGACATATTACAGGAAGTTACGTAACCCATAAATAATGTATTTGACTGGCCATGTGAGTAATTTTAGACGATATAAATTCAGCTGTGGGTCATAGAAAGTATTTTAGACATGCAGAGCAGGACTCTTTAAAATATATTTTAGAGTATTTGTATTAATAGATTCATCTAAACAAATCAGGTGAAGTTCTGGCATCAGATTTTCACCTAGATTAGATTAGATAAAACTTTATTAATCCTTCGGGTGGGTTCCTCTGGGAAATTCAGTAAAAAGAAAAGACCTATTACCAGTAATAAAACTACCTGATTATATGCAGTATTTATTCTCAGAAAAGAAAGTCATGAAGCTATTTTTGCAGTTTCAACCTTCTTAAGGCAGGAAAATGTTTTGATAAAGCACTGGAATTAAGTGGTTGCTAAAATCCCTAAATTTCCAGACGTCAGTGTCCTGGATGACACATACAAACATGTCTGGCAACCTGAACAATCCATTATGTTGTTTTGAAGATAACGGGATACTGAATTTAAAGTGACTCAACTGAAAATTAACCTTGTTTGCTGCTGGAGGTTCAGCTGTTTCATCATGTCTCTTTTATTATTCTTCTTTGGATAAATGCCACTTAGGATATTTTGTGTCATAATGACTACTAAACATTATGACATAATGCCAATTTTTCTGGGAGGACAGTTGATTAAGTACGACCGTTTGCCATTGGCCTCTTTTTTTTCAGTCCGTGACTTTGGTCTCTGAACATGTTTGGCTCAGCTGACAAATGTGTACAGCAGGGCGCCAGAGGAAATACTTGCCAGGAAACTCATAAAGCATAATTTATTTAGAGAGTTTACTCGTTGATTAATACAGATCAAAACAATGAGCTGTAGCGAATTCATTTTCCTCCTTTTAATTATCATGGGATGTGATTGGGGCAACAGGAAAATGAGTACGCTATATGCTTCAGATGTAGCTTGAATTTACAGACTGAAGGGGACTAAAATATGTTTTCAGTGTAACGGAAAACTAATGATAAGAACTAACACAGTGGTAATTATTGGCTTTCGCTACTAAGTAATTAAATAATATTGTGGGGTAAAAGCCCTCTGCAATAGTAACGTCCTTAGAAGAACAAGTGATAGCCTAGTCTCTGGTTTCTGTAGATAGGGACTCTCAGTGCATTTTGTTGACAATTATTTAGTGTAAAATGAAAAAAAGTCACTTCTGATGACCACAGGCTTCCTCGTGTTCACTCGCCACAGCTGCTAGCTGTGAATGTTTTGGGAGAATATTGGTGAAGGTTAAATGTTTCACATTTATGGTGAGTAACATGTGGCACTCAGTTTGATCAGTCATTTCAGTTGTATATGTCCTCTTTGTATCTTTAACTGCTAAACAAAAACAAGGGCATCCATGGAAAGAAGCAAATAAACTCTGTCTCAGGCGTCAACACAGGATCACGGGATTCATTTTTATTTTAAAGAGGGAAACCATGGAAACAGCCCGTGATGAGCGGTAGTCATTCGCGCGTGGCTGTGTACACAGTGCATGACGGCATATGTGTTTGTTTACAGTGCAGCTGCATATGTATTTGCCAGACTGGGCTAGCTCACAAGCAGATTGCAGCATTAAGTATTATAATAAATGTGCAGCGATATCTCATTAAAATAGATCACGCAAGTGCAAACTGATAACTGAGCTGCTTCCAAAGAGACAATAGTCACACTCATTCGGTCCTGGCTTATGTTAAAAAAAAGAGAGAGGAAAAAAGAAAATGCCCAGCTGGAAGAAGAAAGTATTACTGATGAAAACCATTATCTGTTTAATTAGCTGTCCTTGTACTGACAAAGATATTTGCTGCTTTTCATGTCTGAGGTTTTGTAGATTATCATCAAATAAATCAATTAAAAGATTTCTTTGAGAGAACTGCAGTTTTTCATGTTCTTGATTTAAACCGTTGGGTGGACTTGAAACCATTTACAGATGGCGACTAGTGTCAGATTGAGGCAGAGCCCCAGCGGAGCAGCGAGTGTGTGGTGTGTGATTTGTAACACACACACACACACCACAGTGAGACAGTTTGGAGGGAAATAGAAGGAAATTAGACCCAGCAGAGATGGTCATAGAGGAAAGTGATATAGAGAGAAAAGATGGAGAGTTTATGGGTTATATAGAGAGAAAGAGACAGAGTGAGTCTTTAGTCCTCTTCTGCTACGTGAAAACTCACCTCTATTAGAAACTTTTTGGAACAACACACTGAGCTGAGGCTGCTTCTCCCCTGAGAATTGCAGACTCATAAAAATGTCACACTAAAACTGAACAAAACAGGCTGTTTCCCCTGAAAGGCTTGTGTTTCAAAGACAGTTGTAAGATGTGAAACAGGAGGAGGCAGCACCGGTAGATGACACTTAGAGAAAAATAATGGGTTGCACATGCAGGCAGTAGGCTCATCCCTCTAAATACTCCCTGTGTCAACCAGTTTGAATCATCAGCGGGCGACCATGTTTGACATCCCAGGAGAGCGTTTGTGGGTCACCACTCTGTGCGCTGCTTCATCGGGAGGGATTGTTTGTACTGAGAGAGAAAATAGAGGAAGCGCAGTGGGAAAGATTCCCGGGTAGTTCAAGGTTAAAGCGAAACTCATCTACTGGCAGCGTGCATATATGGGAAAACTGAAAGTGTAGGTGTCAGCGGTGAGATAGAAATGTGACCGACTAGGGAATTTGAGTGTTGACACTGTAATCAGTAACAGGAGAAAAATAATCCCTCTCAGTCACTTTACACTTTAATAATGGTTTTACTTTCACAATGAGATGGTACTACACTGAACCATGAGTAGAGGCCCTTAATATAGGGCCAAAAAATAGACTTTGGATACAGTGTCAACATTTCACCATACCTACTTACAGTGTTGGGAAGGTTACTTTTAAAATGTATTCCATTACAGATTACAGAATACATGCCCCATAATGTATTCTGTAATGTATTCCGTTACGTTACTCAATGAGAGTAACGTATTCTGAATACTTTGGATTACTTAATATATTATCATGCTGTTTACAACTACATGAATGTACTATTGCTGTGATTTATTACTGTTACTGAAGGTCCGCAGCTCCGAAAGGGGACCTCTGGCTAATACGGTGGGTTCTGTGTCGGGCTCGTAGCCGAAAACTAGCTTTAATAGCTTAATAGCTTACTTACAACTGGGCTCGTCAGGCTCTCTTCTTGGCTGCAGTGGTTATTATTATATTTATATGCTTCCAGCTCCCGTTTTTGCTCGATGACAGCTCGTACTTTTCTTTTTTCTCCCTCCCTCGCTCACAGACACATAACGGGTATGGCAGTCCATTCTCCCTGCAGCACGGACTACACTGCCTATGATTAGTGATGGGTCGTTCGCCAACGAAATGGCTCTGAGAGCCGACTCTTTGAAGTGAACGACGCGAGGCGGCTCCTTATTGGGAGCCGTGAGGGGTTTTTTTGTTGTTTTTTTTCTTTCTCTCACCCTTCATGCGCGGCCTGTACTTTGCGCTGGGCAGAGGGGGGAGGGGCGTTAGTTACACTCGCAGTAGCACAGGAACAGAGCCAGAGAGAAAGAGAGCGAGGGACAACAATGTCACATTAGAAAGGTATAGTAATCATCCACTATTTTCAGTTGCAGATGATAAAGGATTCAGAAACCATGCAGGCCCATATGACAGAGAATGTGCATCTTCTTTTTGTTTCAATATTTTAATTTATATTTAATTGTGTTGTGGTTTGCAGTGTTTTGTGTTGTTTCACGTTAAATTTGTTTAAAAGGAAAAAGCTGAAAATTTAAATAGTTAAAAGTTTAAAATGTAAATAGTTGTTTTTTGTATTATATGATTTATTTATTACATTTTATGTGGAGTGAATAAATAAAGTATACTTATGGTGGCCCTTAGAAACAAAGCACGTACAAACTCCAAAACACGTAAAAACTCCAAAACACGTAAAAACTCAGAATCACGTACAAAAGACAACAGAAGTGCTCCAGGATGCTAGGGCGCAGTGTTGAGCTTTTGTTACCTAGTGGCTACACAAGCCAGGAAGTATCAACAACCGGATTTGGTGTGTGGTAGTAACAGGTAAATGAACTTTTTTTTAAAATTATTTGAATATGAGTGCTTGTCTATAAATACACAAACAATACACACATGCTTTCAATTGTGTAATTTAAGTGATCTGGGTAGCTCTGTTTTGGAAGTTCAGTAAACGCTAGAAATGTGTTTTGGAGTTTGTACGTGCTTTTTGGAGTTTGTATATGCTTTAGAGTTTGTACGTGCTTTGTCTCTAGGGGCCATATATAAACATATATAAATAAAACCACTTTTTTTACATTAGTAATTCCTTTTCTGCATAATTTTATATTATTGTTAATGATTAAATAATTAAAGCAACAAAACAACCTGAAGATCCGGTTCGGAGCCGAAAGAGCCGGCTCTTTTTAGTGAGCCGAGCCGAAAGAGCCGGATCTCTAAAAAGAGCCGGAAATCCCATCACTACCTATGATGCTACATTCTTTAGAGCTATACCTGTAGCATTCTGCCTATTAGCTTAGCACAACAACAACAGGCGCTCTCTCACCCAGGAAACACGAAGAGAGAGAGCGTCACCCAGTAACCATGGCAACCGTAACGCTGCCACCTGGAGCAACAGAATGTAGCTGTCAAACAAAACCCAAACAGTCCTGACCCGCCACAATATGAAACAGGGAAGTACCGCCGTGTAATCCATTCATTTCAACAAAGTAACTGTATTCTAAATACCATATTTTTAAACGGTAACTGTAACGGAATACAGTTACTCATATTTTGTATTTTAAATACGTAACGGTGGTACATGTATTCCGTTACTCCCCAACACTGCCTACTTATCTATCTAACTTCAGCAAAGAAGCTGCTTTATTCATTGGTTATATCAGAAAGGTAACAAAAGTCTACATTTGCTCAGCTACATTTTGGAAACTCATATTCTGTGGAGGACTGGCGGAGGAAGATGTTTACTTTATTTCAGGGAGAAGCCTTTCTTCTCAGCTTGCCGTGACTCAGGGATTGTCTTAAGCACATACCCCGCATGCCACACAATCTGTTATAAGCATTTGCATTATGTTCACAGGTTGAGTTTGACCTTAGTTCGCTATACAAGGCAATATTTCTTCTTTATGCTGATTTAGTACAGCAATAAGATTCTTTGGAGCTGAAAGATATGTAGATGTAATTCTTCCGTGATGACCACAAACTCCCATCCTGAACATTTAGCTGAATAAATAATGGAGTCTTTTCTGCATGTGTCACTGTCTTATCTATTATTGATTGCTCAGATGACCAGAAAAGTCATTTATAAGTGATAGGTTTATATAATATCAAGTCTGTTGCTATGTACTGAAGTTATTACCTCAATAGTCTGGTTATAACTCTGTGAGCGTCATTACTTTCCATCCAGCACAGATCCCTGATAAATGAAAAGGTGGATTCCCTATTTCTTTTGATATCACATCATTGGGCACTAATAACTCCCATCCAATTACAGTGGGTCACACTCATCATTCATTCTGAGAGAGTTTGCCCATTAATTATACCTTGGAGTAGCGACATTGTGGGTTTTAACTTGGTCGTTAAAAAAACTGTCCAGCTTGCCTCAGAGATATTTGAGCATGCATTGAAGTCTGCCTAACCAAGGCTTTTGACCCCATCCCTGTGGGGACTGTTTTGGGGTATCTGGCCTGTTGCTACGCGTGATTCGGTCCCTGTACAAATGTTGGTTGGTTGGTGGGATTTTGGGTCAGTTGGTTCTATTACACTGCTCTTCACTGTGGAACCAAATCTAAAATTCTAATAACTTAAAGTCAGAGATCCTAAGCTCTTCAAAAATAAAATTACCAGAAAATTGTCAATTGCTACTTAACACTTGATCACACTCACACAAATTATGATTACCTGGTCAATTACAAAAATGTAGAATAGATGTAATAAATATACTTTAGGTTCAAGGTTCTTTATTCGTCACATGCGTTCGTGATTGTTTTTAATGTACTCTTAATTTGATCTGTTATTGTATATTTTACACATGTTTGTATGGGATATTGTATTCATTTTAAATGTTATATACCTATGTGGTATGTGACTTTTGTTGCCATGATGCCAGGTCTCTCTTGGAAATGAGATTTTTAAACTCAATGAGATTTTTTTACCTGGATAAATAAAGGATTAATAACATGCATAGTTATACGACTTGTGCAAAAAGGAGTGGGGGGGGGGGGGGGGGGAGAGAGAGAGAGAGAGAGAGAGAGAGAGAGAGAGACGAAGAACAATATATATAATATATACATTAGGTGAATGTGCAGTAGCAGCATGTATGCAGCAAGCAGGCGAATTCTGTACATTAAGTGAATTAACTAAGAATAGACAATCTGACTATTTACAGAACAGACAATATGAACATATTTAAAATTAAAGGAATTTGAAATGTACATTGTGCATTAGAGTGTCTGGAAGAGAGTCCTGTCTCAGTCACTTATGGATGATGTGAGAGGGCGGGTGTGTGTGTGTGTGTGTTGGGGGGGGGGGGGGGGGGGGGTTTAGGGCCCAGATGGCTTGGGGATAGAAGCTCCTCTTGAGTCTCTCTGTCCTCGCCCTGATGATGTGGAACCTTCTACCAGATTGCAGAAATTGGAACAGTTTGTTGCCAGGATGAACTTCCTCAGTTGTCGTACAGGCGCTGCCTAGCCTTTTTGGTCTGGACCTGAATGTGGGGAGACCATGTCAGGTCTGAGGAGATGTGCACACTGAGATACTTGAAGGACAGCAGCCTCTCCACTGGAGCTCCATTGACGATAATGGGCTTGTAGTCTCTGTGCTGACTCCTTCTGAAGTCCACCACCAGCTCCTTGGTCTTTATTCTGCCTGTTTATGAACTTACAAAATAAAGCTGGTTTTGCCTTAAATAAATCTTGCAACAAAGGATTGAAACCATAACCATCTTTAGGAAATTATTAGCTGAAGTCATAATCTAAGTGGACTTATAGTCTACAATGTCTTTCTGAGTCACCTGCTGCTTGCTATTGTATTCCAAGGTACTTCCACATTTGGCTTCCATTTCCAGACCCCGAAGCTATGCCAGTCTTTTATATATAGTGTATGGATGACAACAGTGTGACTGAGGAATGGCATTAAAAGTGCATAATAGTGAAATGAATCATTAAAAGCAAACATAAAAGATGCAATGTAAATGCTTTGTGAGGAGAACTGCAGAGCTGAGTCATAATTCTCTGTGTGTTTACCACCATGAGCTTTAGCTTTCGCTTACCAAGTGTAATGTGATTAACTCCTAATATAGAAATATTGATTATAAGTGTGTAGCAAGCTAATTTGTTTTTGGCAAGTTAATAATTCCAGTTAGTCAATATTTCCCCAATTAACTTCTCTAGTGTGGTGAGGAATAATGGCACCTTGCACACAGCACCCTGTAATCACCTATTGTGATGCATGCTTATATATGTATACAGAGCAAATAGGCTACATAAAATCAACCCTAGCCTTGCTTTTTTTCCCTTCTTCTCCTCTTTAGGATTAGCACCTGGGTCCCATTAGACCACTTAAACACTACTGAGACACATGTAGACATACAACCTGAATACATAAATTGCTGTACATGCAGAAATATCTTCTGCATGCTCCCGCTCTGCACCTGTTTTATGGGTTAAACGTGTTCTCACTGCATTTCTCCCAGAGCATAAAACAGATTAGAGTCCTAAAGACCATTTTTTTATTGCTAATAAGGCTATGATAGGGTTTTAAAGCAACAAAAGCAACACACAAGCATTGTTATTAATCCTTTTGTTGTTACTAAAATTTAATCTTATCAATTACAAATATGTAAATATGTTGTTATATCTATATGATCTGTTTCACTCTATATAGTCTAAAGAGCTTGGAAAGAAAAGCGTCTGGACTTCTTTAGGTTGCCAAGGTGTGAAAATGGGTGTGGGTCACAATCAGCCAGGGTTTCAGGTGAGCTCATTGTGAAACCTGGCCCCACCCTATCATGTGATTTCCTGAGGTCAGATAGCCCAGGATGTGAGTGGGCGTTAAGGCGTCCGTTAAGGATCTCAAAACTGGATTATAGATGGCAGAGAGTTGGTGTCGTAAACCACCGCCTCTGTTCAAAGATGGTCGCTCACAGTGGACATAGATGCTTCTTTCACTCCTCTTTCAAACCATCTGTCCTCTCTGTCCAAGATGTGAACATTGGGATCCTCAAAGAGTGACCTTTGACCTTTAGATGCAGATGGACTGCTGAGTCTTGTCCCGTGGAGGTGGCTCTTCTATGTTGTGCCATGCGCTTGTGAAGTGGCTGTTTGGTCTCTCCGATGTAGAGGTCTGGGCATTCCTCGCTACACTGTACAGCATACAGTGTTGGGGAGTAACGGAATACATGTACCGCCGTTACGTATTTAAAATACAAAATATGAGTAACTGTATTCCGTTACAGTTACCGTTTAAAAAGGTGGTATTTAGAATACAGTTACTTTGTTGAAATAAATGGATTACACGGCGGTACTTCCCTGTTTCATATTGTGGCGGGTCAGGACTGTTTGGGTTTTGTTTGACAGCTACGTTCTGTTGTTCCAGGCGGCAGTGTTACGGTTACCATGGTTACAGGGTGACGCTCTCTCTCTGCGTGTTTCCTGGGTGAGAGAGCGCCTGTTGTTGTTGTGCTAAGCTAATAGGCAGAATGCTACAGGTATAGCTCTAAAGAATGTAGCATCATAGGCAGTGTAGTCCGTGCTGCAGGGAGAATGGACTGCCATACACGTTATGTGTCTGTGAGCGAGGGAGGGAGAAAAAGGAAAAGTACGAGCTGTCATCGAGCAGAAACGGGAGCTGGAAGCATGTAAATATAATAATAACCACTGCAGCCAAGAAGAGTGCCTGACGAGCCCAGTTGTAAGTAAGCTATTAAGACTCGACTGTACACCGTGTTCGTGTTTTCCTCCAAAAACAATAAGTTCTGTTGGAGCAGCCTTTTAACGCCTCTCTCTGTCTCTCGCTAGCAAAGTTGACCCAGACAACAAAGTAAAGCTAGTTTTCGGCTACAAGCCCGACACAGAACCCACCGTATTAGCCAGAGGTCCCTTTACTACGGTTCGGAGCCGCGGACCTTCAGTAACAGTAATAAATCACAGCAATAGTACATTCATGTAGTTGTAAACAGCATGATAATATATTAAGTAATCCAAAGTATTCAGAATACGTTACTCTCATTGAGTAACGTAACGGAATACGTTACAGAATACATTTTGGGGCATGTATTCTGTATTCTGTAATGGAATACATTTTAAAAGTAACCTTCCCAACACTGTACAGCATACACCACGTTGTTAAGTCTGTGTTTTGGAGTTTTATCTTTCGGGTGAACCAGTTATTAGATAGATGTGTATATTTGCCACATACTAAATAAAATGACTACAAAGGCAAACAGAGGAAATGATTTTGTGCCTTTTAAAAACCTCATGTTTTTAGATAATGAAATAATAATAAAATAATAAGATATTTTAGATATTGTAGAATTTGATTGATTTTGCACTCACAGCATTTAGACCTGAATGCAGAAGTATGTTCTTCTGCCTTAACCACCATTACTACAAAAGCCACACAGTTTGTATCTTTCACAGCAGGACTGAACGGACTCACGCGCAGGCTCTAGGTCTTGAAAGCACAAGAGTCTTTATTACGATACACCAGGTGATTATTTACAAAGGTGAGTGGAAGGCCGGGCTCCGGGGGTCCACACACGAACGGGAAAGACGCCGAAAGTCACACACACACTCCGTCCATTCCTCACGCTCCTCTTCACACTCCAATCACTCAGGTAACACATCGGTTGGTCCAGGGAATGATGGTCGGCAACGGTCCAGCAACGAGAAACACAGAGCTGGCATCTTATAAAGGAGCTGGAACACTCGTGATGAGCCACAGGTGCGTGATTGCGACCAGGTGCGTGGGCCAAGGGCAGGAGCCCACAGGTGAGCTCCGCCCAGGCAGAGGGAGGAGGGAAAGACGGGAAGGGAGAGAGCAGGAACCAAAAAAAGAATATAAAAACATATGTAGCCATACTGAGCCGACCGGGTAGGCACAGGGACCCTGACAGTATCATTATCGTTTTGAGCTGTTTTTAATTATGAACACCTGCAAAGAAATTTGCACATCAAAACGATCATTTAAATGTGCTTCAATGATTTTTTTCTGGACATTTTTCTTTTTAAGCTTTGCCACCACCTCAGTATAATGGAGGTAAACACAACAACATGTGCCGCAATAATGCACGATCTGATATTGTCGTGTTGGTGTTGTTCCCAGATCATCACACTAAATGTTGTTCCAGGATCAACATTGCAAGTGACCAATCAGAATGTTGTGATGTCATACTTTTGCGACTTCGGGAAAGCCACAAAACAAAAAACTGTACTTAAGCTGCGAGAAACCGCCTCTGTCCACCAATCAACGGACGCTGACCCTAACCATAACCCTTTAATAAACGGTAAGCAGAATTGATATTGTCCTTGCAACATTGGAATTTCATAAATGCACGAATGGCTTGGCGCGCAAAAGAATAACGTCACAACAATGTGATTGGTCACTTGCAATGTTGAACCTGGAACAACATTTAGTGTGATGATCTGGGAACAACACCAACACGAGGATATCAGATCACCCCCGCAATAATACAATAATGGTTCATCCTTTTTGTGTTGCAACATGTGCCATTCGTGACACTCAGAGTACTTAATCTGCTTTACTGCAGTCCTCTTTTGCTTTTTAAAACTGAAGTCTACAGCCATTAACACGGCAATTTAATGTTGTTTGTAAACTGATGATCTATTTGCGTGCATGCTTATTTTTGTTGCATGTGCATGTGTCCTTGATTGTCCAGCTGCAGACATTGAATACGTTCTATCTTTCTGAAATAAAAAAATAGGTCACGTATTTCATAACAATACAGATTTTAAATATTCACAACAAGGTTGGCAGATTGGGATTTAAGAGGTGAAGTATCCAAGGATATTTAGTCCCCAGGCTTAAGAAGGAAAATAATCAGACATAATATAAACTGATAAAATGTTGCAGATAAAATGTTTGTCCTTGAGCATGTAGAATGTGTGTGGACTCCATCTGGCTTATTTAAGAAAGAGCCCAGATTTGCCCAAGATTCAGTAATATATAATAATATATATATATATATATATATAAATAATATAATATAATAATAATAATAATAATATATAATATATAATATTATATAATATTTAATATTTAATATATATTAAAGCTTAGAGGAATATTTTCAATTTTTCACTTTCTTGCCAATAAGTCAAGAGATATCACTTTCATGTCTGTGTTGCTTCTTTTAGGAGGTAACTGCTGGTGGTAAGCTTGGCCTAACATGAAAACTAGAAGTGGATATGAACAGCTAGCTAAGAAAATCCACCCAGTACCTCTAAAGCAGGTGTGCACTGATGGTTTGACACTCTATAAGCTCTCACACTGACCATGCAAATCTCACATCAAATAGTAAGAAGCCTCAAAGCCTCTCCTTTATGGAATATGTTGCATACGTCATAAATTGCCCTTTTTTTTTATTAGCATACGAAATAAAGTTTGAACATCTTTCATGTAAATAGAGAAGCCTGTTAAATTGTGCCACTTTTTTTACAAAACCATAAAAATGTTCATGTAAAATACTAAAATTAGTTAAAAATTAGAACTTCCACATAAGCACTGTTAGTATTTTGTAAGTAGAGTTTACTTCCAGAGTATTTTAAAAGAAAGGATGCACAGATTACACATGTTTTCTCCCATTAATGTATTTAATAAATAAATTATATACTCCCCTTTCCTTTAAAAATTGCCATTTGTTAATTGTTTTTAATTTTTATGTACTGAAAATCTTGACTTAAAGTTAGAAGAATTAAATAGCGAATGCTACAAAATTACATGATAAGTCATGGACTATTACTAAACACTTACAAGTTTGATTAGTGGGACACAGGAATATGCTGTTGCTGTACTCCATTTATGAATTGACTAGAAACACGAATCACTCAATTTCTCTATAATGAAAAATTAATAGCAGTTGTATTAGTTGTATTTATGTCGGCTACAGTTTCAAGTATTTGAGGTATACAGTAAGAGGAAATGCAAACGAGTATACAAACTAGCAACACTACAAAAGTGGAAAATGGCTTTTAAACAATGAATATAATTAGTCTTTATGAACTTTTTAAATGCATTCTTCATAACTGAATCCATAATCTGCAAATGTTCCTTTTCCTGTCCCCTAGCTCTCAAACACCAGTGCTCTGCGCACGTGTTGTAGCTCTTTTGAGGACTTTGGGTCACCATATGCATATCTTTTTCTTTTTGCTTTTACTTTATTTGCATCTGAAATGTAATCAAGACGCCCTGTGAAAATCAGATCCATGGGCTTTACACAATAACCTCTCACCAAGAGGTTGGGGTCAAGATTGTACTGCCACTTTTAAAAAACCCAAGTCAATGAGACCAATATAGCCAGACAAAAATGAACATGAATAGATGTTATGGATGTGAAATATATATATATATATATATTTAAGCACTGATGTGTTTCACAGTTGATCCCAAAGCATAGATGTTGATGTGGTGTCTGTCCCTTTGAGTAAATGCAGAGAAAGATGATCTCTCCTCTTCCTCAATAGACAGCCTCCTCTGCCACTTCCTGCTCATCAGCTGTGAAAATCTGTGGGCCTTGTGAATTTGCTTTCCACTGCAATATGCAAGGGCAGATGTGCTGGCAGATGTTGGCACATCAAGGCTTGACAGTATAGCTGTTGAAGACTCATCAATGTTTGAGGGTGTCAGGGCGAATGTGGAAGGTAGGAGTTCTCTCTCTGTTGTGAGCCTTGGAGCATTATGCTATTTGTGATTCCTTTTTTGTTCAGTGTGAATATTTCTGTTGCCTTGTAACATGGCTCAGCTGCCTTTTGTGAATATGTGCTGGATTTTGTCCACGCAGGACAAAAATAAAATGAGAAAAACTGAAGCTCAGATAGCTTCTATACCACATCATGTCATGGTCCGCCCCTCCTCAATTTGCTACACAATTTCACTTTGCTGCACCAGAGCATGAACGGGAGCTCAAGTATTTGTTGTTTACAACTATTTGTAGAAGTCTTTCCTCTGAGTTTATTGCAGCTTTCATGCAGAAGCAGTAACTTAAGTGACCAAAACATGGAAGGCCCATTAAAAATAATACGCTATACCTTTATTCATTACAAAAACATACAGTTGTGGTCAGTTTGCATACACACATTATGTGCATGGATGTCACGGTAATTTTAGGGCTTTGAATTATTTCTTCAGGGTAAAAAATATTTATGCTCAAATATATTCATAAACTCACTAATATTTGGTTAAACATTCCTTTGCAAGCTGCACCTTGATAAGTTAGTTATGGCATAATTTTGGTTGTATATTCTTGGCAGAACTGATGGAGTTCACTTAAGTTGGTGTGTTTCGTGGTATGCACACAGCTTTTGAACATAGCCTTCAAATTTTGCATCCACAATGCAGGTTATAGGGAACATACAAACTCACTATTTTTGCAGTCTGAAATATTGAAAATTGATGATCTAGTGAAATTCCAAACAGCACAAATTCTATTCAAAGCAAAAAATAAAGAACTGCCAGGTAATATTCAGAGTATGGTTTTTTTGAAAGAAGGAAGTTATAATTTAAGGGGTTTTTGTAACTTCAAAACAATGAAGGTACGTACGACAAGAAAAGGCTTTTGTGTTTCTGTTCATGGAGTGAAACTATGGAACAGTCTGAATATGGAATTAAAGCAACATCCAAACATAAAACTGTTCAAAAAGAGTTATAAAAATATGATCTTCTCGAACTATAAAGAAAAGGAAAATATTTAAATTAAGTGAATGTCTCTATTTAAAAAAACAAAAAAAACAAAACAACTCATGATGTGATATTATAGTATATAGTATATCAGAAATCTGTTCACTGTTTTTATTACAAATTATATCAGTAAGGAAGCTGACTAAATATTAACTGATAATTTATGGCAAAGGGGTGGGATTAAATAAGTGTTTACTTCTTCCCACTCCCTTTCAACATGTAAATTAATAATTTCTTTTGTATGTAATTTGTACAGTATTTTTTTTCTTTCTTATTTTCTTTTCTAAATGTACTTGTATATTGTTCACATGTTGAAATAAATTACCAGTCAATCAATCAATCAATCAAATTTTCAATAGGGTTGAAGTTTGAGCTTCTGGAAAAGCCAAAGTCTGGAAGAAGACCCAGAATTATGCTGCACACTTGTTGTTGGCCTGTGTGGTTTAGAGAAAAGATCTTTAATGATGCATTCTGTGCACCCTGGGAAAACAACAATTCAAAGGCTGAGCCATAAGCACCATCCAGATGTTACTGTGTTGTTAAAGAAGGACAGAGTTTCATGTGCCATATGTCAGAAACACAGAGGACAGTTTTCTTCTTATTAAATGGTTTCCTTGGTTAGTTGGTTAGGGTTATGAGTAGTCACCAACACACAAATGCACACACACTAGTGTCAGCATCTCTTCTCCTGGACTACTTAAAGAGGTAGTCACTAAATCAATTAATTAATTAAATTAATGTGCATTTAATTATTAATAAAAACTAGAGTGAGTATTAATAACCTATATATATTAATAGACCCCATTTTTAATCTTTTCTAAGCTGAGTGTAGGCCAACATTTTTGCATGCTGCAAATAGAATATTCTATTTACTTATCAGCATCCAATAGCGTACCAGGACAGGCAGCAATGGACTATCAAAAACTGGAAAGATGAAGCTTGTACATATGGATGTTACACAGGGCTGGGTTACTTGAAGAGCCGCTGTGCGCCGGCCCTACAAGCACTCACAGCAGCCCATTTGTTCATTTTCATTACTGACACTGTATTGCCCAATCAAATCTCTTGATGCATGCAGCCCCTCCCTTACCTTTGCTGTAGAACAGTTTACTGTGGTGAAAAGGCGGAGCTGAAAAGCTAAGAGAGAGAGAAAAAAGAAACTAAAAATAGATGCAGCAAAATGTGTCATATGTTAGCAGCTGCACCACCAAGAGTAGTTCCAGCAATAACTAGTAACCAGTCCTCACCGTCACAAGAGGCTGCTGTTATCAGGGTTAGCTGTGAGAAAGAGACAGAGGAAGGTGAAATCAACGTGGTAAGAAAATAGATGCAGTGACATAATTAGGAAGGGAGACATTGAAGGATTCAGGTAAAATGAATGGGTACTTTGACCATGAGCCTCTCTTAAGAAGTAAAGTGTAGCTTATAATTGTCACATGTCTAACCCAGCAACAATTGTACACCCATATGTACATATATATATATATATATATATATATATATATATATATATGATGGGTCGCTTGGACCAAAATCTAGGGCCAATTTTTTGTCCCAGTTCAGCCCTGATGTAACAACATTTTGCACATATATTGATTTGCATATATACTTACATTTTGTCAGATGTCAAGTCCTTAGTGTGGCTAAAATAAACATAAGATACTCTTGGTGTAGAAACATGGTTCTGTCACTTACAACTCTTCACATTTAAGTGTAAGTGTGTTTAATGCTTTGCAACCCAATGTAATTTAGTTTCCAAACCTTCCAAACAGAATGATTTTTGATGCCTAAGTCTTACTAGCAAGTAAAAGTTTAAAGTAAAAAATAAGCGAAGAAAAGCACAAACAGAAGTTCAAAACTAAAAGTTCCAAACAGCAAATGTAGCTGGTTGACAAATGTGACTTCACCACCACCACTGTTCCAGCCTCCTAATGTGGACTGTTCAGCTCTTTGAAAAATGGGCTGTTAACTTGTGTTATACAGCAGTGGTCTCCAACCTTTTTTGCGCCACGGACCGGTTTATGCCCGACAATATTTTCATGGACCGGCCTTTAAGGTGTAGCGGATAAATACAACAAAATAAAACTAGTACCGGTACCGAAAAAAAGAAGATTTATTCATAACACACGTGAAAAAACTCAGGAAAACTGAGTTAATGATAAAAACGATAACAAAATAACGCTGAAAACCGATAAAAACCCTGAAAACTATACATTTCACACCTGAGCCTCAACTCTCGCGGCCCGGTACCAAACGACTCACGGACCGGTACCGGTCCGAGGCCCGGGGGTTGGGGACCGCTGTTATACAGTATGGCCCAAGGGGTGCATAAACACTTTGTGCATAATTTGGAGACATGAAGGACATCTGACAGAACAGTATTTGATACCCTGAGATATCAAATTGTTGCAAAAAATTAAAAGTGTTCTATGAGGTGGGAAATGGCCTGTTTTGAATGAAGAAAGAACATACACAGCACCTATAGTGAACATCTGTTTGTTGGTGGTATCCATCTTTTCATGTAAGTTTTGGCAAAAAAAAGTGCATTTCACAAAATGTACCCTTTTAAGGTTTGGAGTATTTAAGAGTTGGGAGTTCGCCTTGTAATCGGAAGGTTGCCGGTTCGAGCCCCGGCTCGGACAGTCTCGGTCGTTGAGTCCTTGGGCAAGACACTTCACCTACCGCCTACTGGTGTTGGCCAGAAGGGCCGATGGCGCGATATGGCAGCCTCGCTTCTGTCAGTGTGCCCCAGGGCAGCTGTGGCTACAACTGTAGCTTGCCTCCACCAGTGTGTGAATGTGTGTGTGAATGGGTGGATGACTGGGTGTGTAAAGCGCTTTGGGGTCCCTAGGGGGGACTAGTAAAAGCGCTATACAAATACAGGCCATTTACCATTTAAGGAAGTTGTTTTTCTTCCAGTACCATCAAAAATAAAATGTCAGACTTCTCATCTTAAGAGTAATTGGCAAGCTACACACACACACACACACACATTTTTTTTTTTGAGAAATCTACTTTCATTTGATTCTAACATAAAACTTTATTGTTCATTAGTGACAATTTATAGCCCTAACATATTGAGGAAGCAGTTAATGTAATTATTATTCACATATCATCTAGAAAATCTTCAGCCCACTAGCCTGTCAGAAATAAACAGCACCAGCCAAACATGCCTCTTAATTGTACCATGTCTCTTTCCTGAAAAAGCCTCTTCTCCTCTAATGTTAATAACATTACTAATGTTTCCTGGAAGTGAATGGCATCCAGCTCTTGAGTGCTCGGGTTTCCCATTAGCTATGTTGTCAGACCCTGAAAACCATGAATGTGAAGAGTCCTCTGCTCTGAGAAAAGAGGGACAGTACAATGTGGTAGCATAGCAACATGTCAATACAGAAATGGAAAACCTCTTTGGAGTTTCTTATTTGTGGTTGGACATAATGTTCAATCCAAGGCTCTCAGGTATCCTCATGACTCTTAATAATAGTTTTCCATCGTGTGATGGTGAGGCGCTCTTGCCTGTCAATTTTTCTCAAACCAGAAATATTAAGAGCACCTTTCAAAAGAACAAAAATAAATATATGTTTACAAACCTACAGTTTTGAGCAGGTAGTATCCATATACAGCAGCTCCCTGAGACTACAGTGATTAAAAATAGTAAAAAAAAAAGTTTTCCATGTTAACTGATTGATTGATTGATTGATTGATTGGTAATTTATTTCAACATGTGAACAATATACAAGTACATTTAGAAAAGAAAATAAGAAAGAAAAAAAAATACTGTACAAATTACATACAAAAAAATTATTAATTTACATGTTGAAAGGGAAGAAGTAAACACTTATTTATTCCCACCCCTTTGCCATAAATTATCAGTTAATATTTAGTCAGCTTCCTTACTGATATAATTTGTAATAAAAACAGTGAACAAATTTCTGATATACTATATACTATAATATCACATCATGAGTTGTTTTTTTTTGTTTGTTTTTTTAAATAGAGACATTCACTTAATTTAAATATTTTCCTTTTCTTTATAGTTCGAGAAGATCATATTTTTATAACTCTTTTTGAACAGTTTTATGTTTGGACGTTGCTTTAATTCACTCCATGAACAGAAACACAAAAGCCTTTTCTTGTAGTACATACCTTCATTGTTTCGAAGTTACAAAAACCCTTAAATTATAACTTTCTTCTTTCAAAAAAAACATACTCTGAATATTATCTGGCAGTTCTT
This sequence comes from Neolamprologus brichardi, assembly GCF_056152115.1. Taxonomy (NCBI): domain Eukaryota; kingdom Metazoa; phylum Chordata; class Actinopteri; order Cichliformes; family Cichlidae; genus Neolamprologus; species Neolamprologus brichardi. Next base: position 4,712,771 of record NC_142110.1, on the reverse strand, counting down.
TAGTTTTTGCTTTGAATAGAATTTGTGCTGTTTGGAATTTCACTAGATCGTCAATTTTCAATTTTCAATATTTCAGACTGCAAAAATAGTGAGTTTGTATGTTCCCTATAACCTGCATTGTGGATGATTCGAATTGCTTTTTTTTGAAGAGTAAAAAGTGAATGTAATGTGGTTTTATAGTTATTGCCCCAGACCTCTGCACAATAGCTTAAGTACGGTGAAACCAGTGAACAGTATAGAATATGAAGTGATGTTCTGTCGAATACCTGTTTTGCCTTGTTTAATACTGCAATGCTTTGTGATACTTTGGAATGAATATATCTTACGTGAGCTCTCCAGTTAAGTTTTTCATCTATTATTACCCCCAGAAATTTATTTTCACTGACTCTTTCAATATCAACACCATTTATTTGAATCTTTCCATTTGTATTTAAACTACTATTTACAAATAACATAAGTTTAGATTTATTCAAATTTAATGATAATTTATTTTTATCAAGCCAGAACTTCACTTTACTTATTGCAGAGGCTTACTGCAATGTGTTCAAGCAAAAAAGGAGCTTTAAAACATTACAAAGGCTTATGGAAGCTCATAATGTGAAAACATCAACCTATTTAACTAATTATTAACACATATCAAGTTATCAATATCATAAGAGTAACATTTTCCCTATCAAAAATTGCCTTGATACAGCAGTTGTATTACCAGGGTTTGATATCCCCATGTTGGTTTTGCTTCTAAATCATCATAACAGTGTTGGTTAGGGACAAGTTTATTATCGTTAACGAAAACTAACGAAATAACGAAAACTAGAAGTGAAAAAACATTTTCGTTAACGGAAATAAAAATAAAAACAAAAAAAGGAAAACTAACTAAAACTGGAATGAGTGTTCACAAAACTAACTAAAATTAACTGAATTTATAGCAAAAATGTGTTTAGTTTTCATTGATGTGTGCGTGTCATACAATAGTCAAGGGTGAAAATGAAGTTTAGTTTCCAGATTTTTTTCTTGCTGTGTCTCATTATGCCAGCAGGTGGCAGCACGTTAGTCGAGTCGTCTGTGTTGCTGCTCCGTCCACGTGCAGAATCATGTCAGGAAAAGTCGGGAGCCAGAGTCCAATTTGGGATTACTTTGAATATGACTGTGTTTTGGATAAAGCAAGTGTCTTGTAGTGGAAAGAGACAAATTATGAGGGACATTTCTAAAGGGAAAAAAATCCCACAAACCTTAAAGTGCACTTGAAAAGCTCACACAAGAAGGCTAACCTAGCTTACCTTGAGAAGGTAAGGGAGCACACTCAACCCTCATCCCCAGAAAACAGAAGCTAACCCCAGGCAAGGCAGCGTGATGCATCCCGAGACAACAAGACGGGGATATCTACACAACTGTGTGAGTCAATTACCTTCAAAAAGTTTATCGATTCACTTGAACCAAAATTACGAACACCCGGTGCTGCGAGAGTTAATAGTCTCATTGGGGCCAAGATATACATTTTATAGTTGCCTGGTATCAATGGTTGTTCATCTGCCTTTATTTATTTATTTATTTATTTAAAGAACCCATAGGTGGGAATGTGAGTTGTCTGTCTCTGCGTGTTAGCCCTGCGACAGACAGGCGACCTGTGCAGGGTGCAGTATGGTAGCTGGAATAGCAACATACCCAAGGATGAGCAGAAGAGAATAACTGATATGATGAAACTGGGATTTTGTTACACTTAATTATTGCAAACACAACTAAAACTATAACTGAAACTAATCAAAACTAAACTGAAACTAAGGATTTTCAAAAAAATAAAAACTAAACTAAACTAGCAAACAATTGGTAAAAACTAATTAAAACTGATATAAAATTGAAAATCTGAAGTCAAAACTAAATAAAAATAAAAACTAATGAAAATTGCAAAACTATTAAAACCCTGGTTAGGGATCAACATCACAACTGACCAATGAAGTTGTCTTAACATTCAGTTAGCATTAGCCAGGAAGTTAACTATGCTATTAAAAACTATCCACTAGGAAAGCAACATGAGTAAACTAAACCATTTAAACTAGACCATTTATTCACTGATTATTAGTTTTATATATACATAGACATTTCCCCCCCTACATTACAAAGCATTGCAAAACACCAAATGTGCCTTTTCTCCCTTCACACTTGTTCTACAGTCAGCACCGGTTTCAGTTCCTGTGGAATTTTTAAGGAGGGAGCTTTTAACCGTACGGACATTCCCTTTATTTTTATTGCACAAAAGAACAAGCGGGAGATGCATTCATGACAGAAAACGCTTCATTATGCTCCTAACACAACGTTTTTTTCTCTGGAAACATCTGCACAGACAGCATGTCAACATAAAGCTAGCAGCAAAGAACCCAGATTCATGTTGAAGCTGAGTGTATTCTGACCCGGCCCTGCAGGTGAAGCCTGAACTTCAACAGGTAACAAAGGCAGTAATGAGCAGTCCGCCTTGTAGTGCTGTAGCTTCAGTTTCTGCCTGTACATATTTCTACAGTAGAAACAGAGTGGCAATCACTCAGCTTTGCTTTGTGTCCATTTCTTTAAGAAAGTAACAACCTTTTTTTGAGTGATGACCCCGAACGCTTATTCTGAAGACGGTGGTGATTTCCCAACACAGTCAAAACACTACTCTATCACAAACCTACATAAAGATGTAGTTAGGTGAATTTTTTATGCTTAATTTGTCTATAGCATGAATTAGCATGAAAGTATTCAGTGTTATTGTGTGGTGACCAGACAAGTGGTTTGTGCTCTAATGAGCTAATAATAAAACCATGATATTATCAAATAATATCATGAATAAAGGCCCCAAATGTAGACTCTTAGATCGGCCTGGATCAAATAAAAACAACCTTTTATTGGAGGTGAAACAGTAGTCCAGCAAGCAGCAAGAAATAACAAAGTCAGTGAACAAACAAAGGAAGCTCTAGGGGTTATTCCAGGTACTCGGAAACAACAGGAACCACGGAAAACAGCAAACGGTACAGTACAGGGGGGACAAAACAAAGAACAAGGACAAAGTGACGGTGTAAATAAGACGTGATGTGGGCAGAGTGGAGACACATTGGGAACTACACACAGCTGAAGTGAAGCTGATAAGGAAGCAGAGGGAAGTAAACTAAGAACAAGTCACAAGGACAGATGACTATCAAAATAATACAAGAAGTAAATAAGCAGAAACACTAACCGGGTTAACTAAACATAGGGAACAAAGGGGAATACCACATATAAAACAGAAATTGAAACAAGCACAAGGCTTCAATCATAAAGTCAAATGAAAGACAGCTAATAATCAAGTCCATAAATCAGGAAATGCTGGATCAAAGACCCAGGACCATAATAGATTCATGCCAAGATGGCTGTCAAGTTGTGATTCTTGCTTCTAGAAGCACTTTGCTCTCCATATTTTAACAAAAGGAACTCAGTAAAAAGTAACTGGCAGGCAGTGGAAGAATGTCTTGTTTCACCTTCGAAGTGGGCATTTCTCTAATGATGTGACGTCAAGTAAAAAGTATAAATAGTCCATGAACAGCAACTTTAACATTGGGGGTGAATAAAGCAGATCAGCATTCTTATTTGCTATAACTGTCATGCTGGCTTCAGGACGTACAGTCTGGTATTATTACAGAAGCCACTGCAATGATGAGGTTTCTTTGTAGATCAGCAGGGTGGCCGGGTGGCTCTAATTGGCAGAGAACAGCAGGGTTCTTCCTCCAGCAAAGTCACAGCCTTCTGGTTGTGGGCTGCACACTAGCATGCTATTCATTACCCCGAGAAAACCCTGGCCATGGCTGAACAAATAACAGAACCACAAAGCAACTCAGTGAAAGATTCGGGAAGGAACAGCAGTATCAAGCTGCTATGACCCAGCTGTACTTTAATATTGTTTTAACCTCTTTTTCACACTTCCTTTAAACCAGCTGGAATGAATTTATCTCGTAAACGTGATAACAAAAGTCCAAAAAGCATGTGAGAGAGGTGACCTAGGGAAAAGATAAAGAAAAAAAAGTTCAGTATATGCGTTTGCTTTCAGATTAGATGTTCTCTAAGAAGAGTTAAAGTGGTGTAAGGGGAGTTGGATAGTGGAGACTCAGGTGCCAAACTCAAAAAAATATCACCCGACACTGTTTAACTTTTAGATTAATGTCAAGGTTTTCATGAGTTTTCCCCCCTTTTTAGTTCAACAGCACTACAGAACAAGTTAGTGTTGAGCTTTTTAAACAAGTACTGTAAACGGTGAGCAGTTTAAAAACAGGAGATTTCCTTCAGGAGTCAGCTGAGACCAAAAGTAGAACCAGAGAAATAGTAAATTTGCTTACTGTTGAGTGGAAACTATTTCTCTTTTTTTTTCGCTAGATCTGAATTTATTGATTTTTTTTTTTGCCAACATGTTCATAAGTAGGCCAAGTAAGGATAGCTATATTGCAAAATCTGGTTTGGGCGTAAAAATGTGTGTATGTGTGTTTATAGCTGTCTCTTATTTCAGTTCCTTTCTGCCTGCCAGATTGAAATTTGAATTCTTCAAGTCTCTATTTGCCACAGATTGTCTCTTTTTCACAGGACTCCTTGAAGTCTCCTGAAAAAACGACACCCCATGATCAGTAGCTTGTACAATCTCCTTTCACTACAGTAACTTCAACTAATTATTTGCTCTTTGACCAATTTTGGCCCGCTCTTATTTCCGAAGTTTGAATTCATTGATGTTTTTGAGTGTTTGTTTATGTGCAGCTTTCTTAAGGTCCCATCCCAGCCTGACTTTGACTGGGCCATTGCCAAACGTTGATTCTTTTCTTTCTCAGACATTCTGTTGTAGATTTGCTGCTGTGCTTGGGATCATTCTCCTGCTGCACGACTCAGTTTCGGCCAAGTTTTAGCTTATCGGACAGATGGATTTACATTTGACTCTAGAATACTTTGATATGTAGAGGATTTCATTATGATTGGCTGCAAGGTGCCCAGGTCCTGTGGCTGCAGAAGAAGCCCAAATCATTAACCCTCCACCCCTGCGGTTGATAGTTGGTATGAGGTCTTCATGCTCATATTCTGTGTTTTTTTCACCAAATGTGGTGCTGTGCATTATTACTATGTATTAACAGACCTCTCTGCATTGAATCATATCTGTTATTAACCTCTGTCTCTCTTCCACAGCATGTCTTTTATCCTGTCTTCCTTCTCTCACCCCAACCGGTCGCAGCAGATGGCCGCCCCTCCCTGAGCCTGGTTCTGCCGGAGGTTTCTTCCTGTTAAAAGGGAGTTTTTCCTTCCCACTGTTGCCAAAGTGCTTGCTCATAGGGGGTCATATGATTGTTGGGTTTTTCTCTGTATCTATGAAGCCTTGAGGCGACTTTTGTTGTGATTTGGCGCTATATAAATAAAATTGAATTGAATTGAATTGAAATTATTGCCAGTCGCCTCCTCTTTGGTCTGTCCAAAGTGCATTATGAAATTTTGCAAACCTAAGCTGCGCTGTTGTCTTATTTTCTGAGAGAATAGCCTTCCATTCAAGCCATACTTGTTCTTTTTCTAACTGTTAACTGTGACCTAAGATGTGGTTTGTGGACTTTATGCATTGGATGGTCTGACCTTGAGAGTGATTTTGCTGGGACATCCACTCCTGGGGAGATTGTGTCATTTAGTTTAGACTTAAATGCTCCAGACCAGCAAAGTGCCCAAACTTCTGGGTTTATAGAGGTTAGTCATTTGAGTAATGGCTGCTACTTTTCCTCTTAATTCTTGTGGAAGCAGTAAGAGTGTGTTTAGCTTTTCACAGGACTACACAGAGTCTTGTGAAAACTTTCTTCCTCACATGACTGTATATGATTTCCCACCAATGCTGCATAACCTACAGTTTAGCTTTTACCAACCTACAAAAACTTATGTTCAGACAATTTATGGTGGATTTTTTGTTGTTTATAAAGATAATGGAAAAGCTTTTTATGCACTACATGACTGACAGTATCTTTACCAGTGCCCTGTGTTTTTCATGGTTTGTCCCAAACCTGATTGACTATTCTGGATTGTGGTCATCTGATTTATATGAATTCATAATGATGTGTGTTTATAAGGTGGAAGAGATTGGATTTCATACTGGTTAGACAATAGTAATAGATGACCACTGTTTCCTTATTTCCTCTCCTTTATGTCCACGTGGAACTACAAATAAATATGAATCTAAAAGTACAAGCTGAATATATTTACATACTTATATCTCCACAAAATTCACATGTGAGTGATCTCACGCTGCCAGCATTTGATAGCTGAATTGTCCATTTGTGTTCTTTGTGTTTCCACAGTGAATAGCTTGTCAGGCTTCTTCCTGACAGCGGGGGTCAGTCGATAAAAAAGAAGCACTGCGTTGGCCCTCCAATCAATACTGCTTTCTTGGGTTCCCTCAGCAGGAGCTGCTTTTATAACTCAGTGATGTTGCATATTAAATTGTGCTGTTAAATATAGTTGCCTTGCAGTACGATGTTAAGCTGTGAAATATTCGTTTTGTGCTCACTACATTAACATTCCTTTTTGGTTGACTGATTTGGTACATAATGAAATGCTGAAACACCAAATGGAAGAATGAAATGATTAATCTTTTCCCACGAAATTGCAATATTTTATTGCTTTTCTAGTTTGCATAGTTTACAGACCACACCAGAAGCACAGCGATATTAAAGCTTCAGGACAAGCATTTTTTGGGGGGTCTAATTTCATCTCATTTACCCAAATTAAATTATATTTCTGCACTTTGTACAGAGTGCAGATGATTCATTTGCAAGTGCAAGGAAAGAGTTAACTAGGGATGGGAATCGAGAACTGGTTCTTGTAGAAAACTGGTTCCCAGTAGTCTACCTGCCTATCAATCATGCTTATCGGTTCTTGCAATCGCACTACAATCAGCTGATTTCAGTTAGCATGCCAGAGGAGGAAAATACCTACGCAGTCTAGAGCATGCATATGGACATTTGTTTTTATTGCACAAAAGGACGAGATAAATGGTAAAGTAGCAACTGCATGCAGGATAGAAGCAACCGCATTATGGTGCAAACACAACTTTGGTTCTTTGCAAGCATCTGACAGGACAGCATGCTAACGGTAAGCTAGCCAAGAACTCAGAGTGAAAGCTGACTAAATGTCGATCCCAGCAGTCAGTCCCTGAGTTTCAACTGGTAACAAGCAGATGAGCAGTCAGGCTGTAGCCTCCCTTTCTACCTGTTCATGTTTCTGTAGCAGAATCGCTGTGGCGATCGCTTTTTCGTGCTGGTTTTCATCTTTGCTTTGCGTGGATCAGCTTTGTATTCTATTAAGAGCAACATGAAAGTAATGTAACCAGTAGTATAAAAAAAGGACTTCTTCCCAGCAGTAGTTAGGTAACGTACTCAACTAATTTTAACAAAAATGTTCTGTGTAATATGTGTAATAATGACTTTTTTGAACAACGGCTCCAACACTGATCAGAACAAAGAGTGGAAACACCTCCACAAACATTTGACCCACAGCGCATTAATTGCATGAATGTAATTTCTTTATTGATGCTTAGCAGTGGCCAATGAGAACCCAATGACAATCGATGAGAGGATCGATAAGGAATCAAATCGATAAGTGGTATCGATTATGGAATCGGAATCGCTAAATTCTTATCAATTCCCATCCCTAAGGCTAATATTCAGAGGGGCTTAACGTGCCAGCAGGCACAGGGCTCAGTCACTTTAATCAAATTTTAAAAGCTTTGCACAGGAGCCAACATTTCTTAAAATCTCTCTTGGAATATCTAACATCTGTGAGTTCACACACTCTCCCAGATTCGGCCATTTTGTTTATCCTATTATAGGCAGGAGCTCTGATTCAAAGAGCCAGCTCAAAAACGCGATTTGTCCTGATAAGCCAATAAATGCCCCTTCATCAGTTTAGCGTTCAAATCCATTAAAGGAGCACTCTCCTTAGCAGAACAGAAAGAGAATGACGGAGTACAAGGAGCGCTTCAGAAGACACTCATTGATCTGAGGCATCTGAGAAATAAGCTTTTGCATCTCGGCCGAATGTCAGTGACTGCATCGCAGACAGATATATCAAATTTTTTGCCGTTTTTCCATGAGTCATGGAACAAAGGTAGGGTTCTCTCAAACTAAGTTTTATTTTATTTCCTTTTTCTTTAAAAAAAATTATTTTTAGCAGATTTGGAGCAGGTGAAACCCAGGCTCAGGTGGGCAGAGGGAACATTTAATTTATTCTGTAAAGTGAACCCAACAGACTGAATGGAAACGCCTGTGAATCCCAACAACACGGGAGTTCTGTGGGGTTTACCAGGCCTAAACTGTCTGTGGGAGGCACACGACGAGATGGTTCTCATTAATTAAATCTGCCATATGTTGGCGCTCTCTTCACATCACAGGCTGCGTGTCCCAAAGCACAGCAGATGTGACAAACTATCAATTGTTTTGAAAATGAAATCTATCAGGACTCGAACATGAGAGGGTGAGTGAATCCGCCGCTTCGAGCCACTTCTTTTGCGTTTTGGCAGACATCACAGTGGTCCATCTGAACGCTTGCCAAAGGGAAGCAGTAACACGCGGTTATCTGTCCTGTTATTTGTCACTTTGATCTCTGTATAATAATATTTTTCAAAAAGAAAATATGATGAAGCCACTAGCATTTGAAAGGTTGTTTTTCCTTTCGGCTCGCATTCCAAGCTTCGTTCGATGGTTTCAGATTGAGCAAAGGCAACATCACACGGTTCACTAGAAATTTTTCATTTAATTTCAAAACGGAGTGCTTTCAAACAATGTTGCATCTCACAGAATCTCCTCATAGCGGCATTAAGAGAATCACAATCAGCTTGCAGCTTTGCTCTCTCCAGCTTGGGAGTTAGATAATCTCTGCCGAGAGCATCATTGTCAAAGTTTTTGAGGTCTTTATTGCCACTAATTAGTTTGCTGTCTCTGAGAACCCCTGAAGGCCCCGTCGGTCCGCTCTCGTTGCAATCATATGCATGTGAAGTGTATATTTTTTATTTCTCTGTAGTGAGTTTATCGTTTAAGTGGAAGGGCTCTGGCTGCTTTGGTCGATAGGATCCTCGTGGAACAGAGCTTGATGGGCCTTTGAATCAATAATTCCTCAAACTGCATCAACAGGGATTAACTACCCCTCTGAGGGAGCTTCTCAGGTCAAAGCTTGGCCCATTTAACAGCTAATTAGATGCTTTGCATTGAGCATATGGTTCTTGTGCAGCATCTGTTTCAGCAGAACATACAGTTAATGCTGAATTTGCACATGCTGGTCAGTGGGAATACTGTGAACCTGCTTTGGCCAATAACAAGTAGCTTCCTCAGTTTCAAGTCTATTTGTCCTCACTAGGTTTGGAACCGTCGGCTTTATTTTTGCTTTGATCAATAGTAGCGGACTGCCGGCAGTACATTCATTGACATGACTAATGTCAAATTGTCTAGTGGAGCTTTTGAGCACAATTCTTTTTGAAACCAGAGAAAATCATCATGATGCCAGAGTGCCCCTCCATTGCTCAATCAATCAAGCCAGAAAGCAAGTGGCAACTTCCTCTTCCTATTACATTTCAAGACAAATGGTGCAACAGATTCTGTTTTCATTATTCTTTAGATACCAAACTAACCTTCATCAGCGCTTACCGGCTATTGTGCTTTTGCTCCCCGCTTGTTAATCGGACTGCAGGCAGCGTCTGTTGTGTGTGGAATAATACACAGCCACGACGCACTGGAGACCACACTGCAGGTCTCTTCATAACAGACCCCTCTGATTATATTTATGAAATTCAATTACTCTGACACAGACAGATGGACTTGCTGTCAGTGGGGACGCTCGTCATTTGTTAGCATCAGCAGACATGTCAGCCCTGAGGAACCGATGGAACTGAAGCTGTGTGTCTGGAAACAAAAGAAGGAAGGGAAAGAAGCAGAAGGACAAAAAGATTGAGGAGAGGAAGAAAAGCGGTAATTGAGGTTTACAAGCAGGCCATCATACTGTTGCCCTGAAGAGCCTGCAGTCATTTAAAGGGAAACACGTCCATTTACATTCAATCCAAGGGAGAGATGAGAAGAAATTTGTCATTGTCAGAAACCCAGAGTGAGGATGTGTGCAGTTTAGCCCAGCATTAAGCTGGAAACCAGGGAAAAGTGCTAGTGTGGGTCTTTAAATTGGGGGAAAAATTGTTTACATGGTGTGCGATATTAGCACAGGAAGAACAAAAGAAATTGCTCGAGGATGACTTACAGACTTCAGAAAGACGTCACGGTTTCTGCTACATTCCAAAAAATCAGTCCATCATATAATCCACATAATTCCACAATGTGTCACATTTTAATTTTATTTATTGCACAGAATCAACAGGAAAGATATAACACACTGACTGGGGAGCTTTGGGTGCAGGTCAGCATAATCACGCTAGTTTAATATAAGAATATAAATAATTATCTTGTCATTTAAAAATTAAATGTTGATTTGGTGTTAATAATACACAGGAGAGATAATTACGTATTTGTCTTTTTGTTTGTGCTTTGAGTGTAATTTATTTGCCAGAGTTGGAAACACGGTGGCCAGTGATGGTGTAGCTGTGGTGTTTGCCTCACAAGAGTAAGGTCAGAGGTTACATGTTTCTGTGCTTGTCTGAGTTTCCTCCAGTTGCTCAGGCTGCCCACAGTCCTGCAATGGACTGGTGATCTGTTGACAGTGTTGGGAAGGTTACTTTTAAAATGTATTCCATTACAGATTACAGAATACATGCCCCAAAATGTATTCTGTAACGTATTCAGTTACGTTACTCAATGAGAGTAACGTATTCTGAATACTTTGGATTACTTAATATATTATCATGCTGTTTACAACTACATGAATGTACTATTGCTGTGATTTATTACTGTTACTGAAGGTCCGCGGCTCCGAACCATAGTAAAAGGACCTCTGGCTAATACGGTGGGTTCTGTGTCGGGCTCGTAGCCGAAAACTAGCTTTACTTTGTTGTCTGGGTCAACTTTGCTAGCGAGAGACAGAGAGAGGCATTGAAAGGCTGCTCCAACGGAACTTATTGTTTTTGGAGGAAAACACGAACACGGTGTACAGTCGAGTCTTAATAGCTTACTTACAACTGGGCTCGTCAGGCTCTCTTCTTGGCTGCAGTGGTTATTATTATATTTACATGCTTCCAGCTCCGGTTTTTGCTCGATGACAGCTCGTACTTTTCCTTTTTCTCCCTCCCTCGCTCACAGACACATAACGTGTATGGCAGTCCATTCTCCCTGCAGCACGGACTACACTGCCTATGATGCTACATTCTTTAGAGCTATAGCTGTAGCATTCTGCCTATTAGCTTAGCACAACAACAACAAAAAGGCCTCTCTCACCCAGGAAACACGCAGAGAGAGAGCGTCACCCAGTAACCATGGCAACCGTAACGCTGCCGCCTGGAACAACAGAACGTAGCTGTCAAACAAAACCCAATCAGGCCTGACCCGCCACAATATGAAACAGGGAAGTACCGCCGTGTAATCCATTTATTTCAACAAAGTAACTGTATTCTAAATACCACCTTTTTAAACGGTAACTGTAACGGAATACAGTTACTCATATTTTGTATTTTAAATACGTAACGGCTGTACATGTATTCCGTTACTCTCCAACACTGCCTGTTGAAGATTTACACCCCACTTCTATGACCTTATGTTGGCTGCACCAAGCTGTAGCTGTCATGACCTTAGCTGAGGAAGTCATTTGAAAAAGGAGGAAGTCGTCTTTTTTCTCTTCACAAACAAAACATAGAATAAAAAAAGATGAAGAAAATGTGACCACTGTTTTGTTTTTGGGTTTTTTGCAATATTGTTCTCTTGAATTTTTTTTTCTTTGCTGCTTAATCATCCTGTAAGGCAGGCAGACAGGGGACGTCTATCAACAGATGTCGTTGTGTGTCGTGGAAATACAGCATCCACTATACAAAGAAGTAAAAGTAATCTGCTTCTGACGCACTGATTCTTACCATTCTTTTTGATAATCTTTCTCTAAGTCCCAAAACACTGTGTTGCAGCTGTACCCTTTCATACTATTTCTCAACTTCTTACATCTGTCCTAAAGACAGAGCTTTCAACAAAAGCAGACAGTATCTGCCATGCAGCTGCCTCAATACTCCAGCGCAACAGCTGAAAGCCATCCATGCTGATATTTTTGTGGTCTGGGTCCATTTCCCTATCGCCTCAACTCCCTCCTGTCGGCTCCTTTTCCTTTTCAACATATTTAAATTGGATGTCTCATATGGTGTTTCAATGAATATGAAATCTATTCAAATTAAACTGAAAGGAAAAGATACAGTACTTGGGCCTTTAATCCTGCTAGATGTTGCTCTGTTAGGTGCCCAGTGTTGGTGAATTATGGATGAGTTTGAAAATTAAAGCTAGTTGGGAATTCACTGAGGAAGTGCTGACAGTGTTGGTATACCTTCATCTAGACAGTTGGAGCTGTGGGGGAAAAACATAGAGGGATGGCAGTTCAATGCAAAGAATGTTAGATAAAAGCCATAAAAGGAAAAACTGCATGAGTCTTTGTGTTTTAAACTCGCCTCAGAATGCTCCGCTGCTGCAAGCTGGGACGAGTGGGCTAGACGGACGGAGGCCAAACCAAACTCATAGGCCAGGTCTGAAGAGTGTGGCGTGTGAAGTGATTTGAGCCTGCAGGGTTGTGATCACACCTTCCTCCTTCTGCCTCTGCGATACTGCAGCCCACGCCTTATTCCGCACTTTATTCCTACTTGTGCAAAAGACTTACATGTAGGGGAGCAGAGAAATTAAAATAAAAATAAAAATCCCACTGACATTTTCACGCCTACTGTCCTCTGAAAATGGAGCTAGGAGTGAAGGGAAAAAGGAAATGCCAAGCCGTAGAGGAGGGAGGGAGTGAGGGAGGGCAGTGGACCAGCGCCCACATCTAAAACATCTCAGTGATGCTCACTTGAAAAAGATTTGCACTGCTTTTTCTTTTTCTTTTATTTTTTAAAAAAAACCTTCCGGAAGACAAATTCTCCCCGGGATAAGATCCTTGAGAGGAGCTCAGGCTCTGGCTGGTGAGGGGCATCCGTGTGCATGACTGAATGCCAGTATAAAGACTGGTTTACTGCATTCTACTGAGAGCGCCCTGTTGAGATCAGGAGAAACAAAACCAGTGCTTTGATTAAAGCTACAGTGCAACCAGTGCTTTCTCTCACTTTTGTATTATTTTTGTTTTTCCAAGATCCAAGCTTTTCAACAACCTATATGACAGTTTGAAGTACATTGCTACTTTTCACAATGGTGCTTTTTTCTTGCACGAATTGATGTCCAACTTTTGCAATGTCAAAGCAAAATGATGGTTCAGTTTAGATCATCGTCTGATGCCCAAAGACTGAAAATGTTACGAAATGCGGCTTAGTGGAATAAGTAAGGGAAGCTCCCGGCCAGACATTGGGCTGGTATTATTTTCTTTTCTGTTTCAGTTCATCCACATATTCAGTTTTAATTTGATGTGTGTGAGAGCCAAACCGCACCTATGTGGGGGTGGAAATTTCCACTCTAGTCAATGTGCCAGCTATTTAGTTTAGAGAAAGAAGGAAACTCAGGGAGTCAAGAGAAAGGAAGTCAAACAAGTCGGTTTAGATTGGAACAGTCAATTGTACAGAGCAAAGGCACCTTAGTGGATAATAGCCTGGCTTGGAACCTATGTGTTAAGGAAGTGTCAAGGAAGAAAAGTCTACCACTTTGGTTAGGAGGTGGTCAGTCTGATGGAACTAAGGTTTGGAGAGTAAAAGATTGAGTTGCACTCCTAGGACCTAGCATAGAAATTCACTCGCCACTAACTCAATCGACAACAGAAGCCAATAATCCCAACTGTGGTGTCCTTAGGTCCTGAACTGTAGTTTGGAATCACAATCCCTGCCCACAGGTTTATAAATTGTTGTGTACTCTCAGTGTTAGCACGGTGGTTTTCTCGGGGTCACTCCTAGAAACACTGTAGCTTCTTTTTCTTTTTCACCATCAATACCCCACAAATGCACTTGAAATTGCAACATTGTGTCCCTGACCAGGAATGATTTGGTTACACGCTGGGGACATCATTTCCAATAGGTCCAGTCAGGCCCTCTCTTATAGCCCAATAATGAATAACCAGTATTGATTTGGGCAGTTGTCTTTTGGGAGAGAAAGCAGATTGTCACTAATCAGAAAGTTGATGGTTTCCCTTCCACCGCACGTGTCGAAGTGGACTTTTAATTCATTTAATGCAATAATCCTTAGCAAATGACTACAGAAAAAAACAACTGTTACTAAATTAACACACGTTAATGCAGCTTATGAAAACCTAGATTGACATTATTAATTAATTAATTAAATTTGCATTACTGCGTCACTGTTACAGAAGTTGTCTGTTTGAGCTTCTTCTGATAGTAAAGTTGTAGAAATCTAGCAGATAAGCAATATCCCAGATGTCAGCATGACTTTCATTTTAAATCTACCTTTTAACCACGAAGCAGTGTTTCAAGTCGATGTTTAAATAACTATCAGCCAACATCAATGTGAAACCATGCAACCAGCCTGCACATGGATAGTTTATAAACCATTTTTCCCTTTTTAAACGCTGCTTGCAGATTGATTTAATTTGTTGTGTTGTACATCCTCATACACCAGTGACTGGTTAAACTTAGATGCGAGAGAATTTTAATGCAAAAGTTTGAATTTGAACATTGTATTAATGCTACGTTTTTTATTGCAAAAGACATGTCTTCCACTTTCATTAGGATCAAGCAAAGAGAGACAGCATTACAAACAGGCCGACTGTGAATATTCAGTTATTTACCCACTCAGTAGAAGCCTGCTGTTACTTGCCTCCTGCTTGATGCTGTGTTATTTCTCATTTTCTCTCTCTAGATGAGCTCTCTCTCTCTTGCCGGAGCTCCTGCCGCTCCGGCATCATAAAAATGGGCTCAAAATAGCCGCCGCATTTCATAAGCATAGACACTTTTTAAAATTAAACATTTCTAATGCCTGTTACCTCCATATATGATATACCTAATTACCCTTTGCAGTATCGCAGCACTTTTGCAATCAGCATGTGCCCTTATAATGGATGTATTTTCTAACCAATAGAGCAAATAAGGACAAAATCAATTGAGCGTTTAATTATTCTAAAGATGTAAATGTGTGATTTATGTCGTGCTGACAGTTAATAATAAATGCACTGATTGTCTTAAATGGTAAAGCTTACACAGTGATACGTGGAAATCTTGCTGTTGTGACTCACTAGTGCCTCTTTAAACTGCCGTGCGTGTGCGTGCGTGCGTGTGTGTGATACTGCTGACGATGCTAAGTTTGATGGGGGCTTGCATGCATTTACCTTGAGGAGTTCTACCCATGATACAGATCAGCCAGCTGGCCGTTTGATGTTCGCCATGAAAGCTCCTTATTAGGATCAGTGGAAAACACAATAAATAATCTGTGATTGAACCCGCGTTCGAAAACAAATACTCAGGAGAGATGTCACAAGAATGCAGCTTTCACTACAAAAGATATAAGAGCCAGACTTATGGAAGCCTTCTCTAGAAGCAGACACAGTGGAAAGAGAGAGCGGAAGAGAAGACACCGAGAGCTAAAGATGACCGATGAAGAGGAGGGGTGCACTGGACTTGTGTATCTTTGTGTGTAACTGTTCCGCGCGCATGGGGGGAAATAACGGCGTTTGAATGATGGGTGTGACAGAGGTTGATGTTTGCTCAGGGCCTGTGTGGCTCCAGTAATAAAGACACTGTGGCTCAAAGTGGCTTCATTCTGTCCTAAATGATCCTTAATCTCTCCGTAAACGACATCTCTGGCTCCCAGTAAGGAGAGTGAAAAATGCAAACTGTTCAAGCCAGTGCTACTGGGATTTTATGGTCGTGTCAAAAGAGAAAAAGATGCCGAGCTTAAATATAATAAGTGTTCAATTTGTAATTGTATAATTTTTATATATATATATAATATTCAGAAATGATAGACAGCATTAGTGTGAGGAAATTACAGCCCTCAGTAGCCCCCCAGCACTTAAGAGGCAGAAAGAAATTAAATAGTGTCTGCTGCTGCTGTGAAAAGCTATATTTAAGTACTGTTGTACAGTCAGTCTAATAAAAAATATAAATACCCATTTCCTGATGATATTTCCCCAATCATCAGCAGCACTTTTTTAGAAGTCATTTTAACAGGAATGCCAATATGTTGTGTGTTCTGCTTTCACCAGCTTCTGACCTTTCTTGAATCAATGTTTGCCGATCAGAGCGCAATTTGTGGAGCAGAACAACCTCTCTGCTACCTCACACACATTAGGCTTTGAACATCACTGTATATACATTTATGTTTATGCATGCATATGAGTGCATAATGGCACAGATGTTGATCAAAGCATCACGTGACAGTCTGATAGCATGAAAGCACATAATTTGGAGACCTGCTGGCTGCTAACCCAGATACAGACCATAAAGTGTCAGCCGCGTAATAATGAAACTGTATGACACACCTGCAGCTGGAGGATCGACTCCAAGGACGTCTTACAGCCTCCTTTGCTCCTACACGTCATTATGACCAGTGAATTGTTAAGGCAGGTGATTACAGACAGCCATGGAACAGAGCAGAGGTGAGATTTATGTGATAGAGTGGATTGGACTGACACTAATGCAACAGAGGAACCGGAAGGTCAAGTAGGTGCTTATCAAAACAGCGCTGCAAACTGGTTCACGCTGTGTCTGAGCACCTTCTGGTTTGTGACCCAGGCAACAAAGCCTTGAATTTTAATGGTACACAAATCTTGTTCATGGAAAACGGTTGATTTTTACATTTTTATGATTGAAAGCAAGGTGTATAATTAAGAAAAATTGTGTTTATTACGAGTTAATTAATATACAGTGTTGGGAAGGTTACTTTTAAAATGTATTCCATTACAGAATACATGCCCCAAAATGTATTCTGTAACATATTCCGTTACTTTACTCAATGAGAGTAACGTATTCTGAATACTTTGGATTACTTAATATATTATCATGCTGTTTACAACTACATGAATGTACTATTGCTGTGATTTATTACTGTTACTGAAGGTCCGCGGCTCCGAACCATAGTAAAGGGACCTCTGGCTAATACGGTGGGTTCTGTGTCGGCTCGTAGCTGAAAACTAGCTTTACTTTGTTGTCTGGGTCAACTTGGCTAGCCAGAGACAGAGAGAGGCGTTGAAAGGCTGCTCCAACGGAACTTATTGTTTTTGGAGGAAAACACGAACACGGTGTACAGTCGAGTCTTAATAGCTTACTTACAACTGGGCTCGTCAGGCTCTCTTCTTGGCTGCAGTGGTTATTATTATATTTACATGCTTCCAGCTCCCGTTTTTGCTTGATGACAGCTCGTACTTTTCCTTTTTCTCCCTCCCTCGCTCACAGACACATAACGGGTATGGCAGTCCATTCTCCCTGCAGCACGGACTACACTGCCTATGATGCTACATTCTTTAGAGCTATACCTGTAGCATTCTGCCTATTAGCTTAGCACAACAACAACAGGCGCTCTCTCACCCAGGAAACACGCAGAGAGAGAGCGTCACCCTGTAACCATGGCAACCGTAACGCTGCCGCCTGGAACAACAGAACGTAGCTGTCAAACAAAACCCAAACAGTCCTGACCCGCCACAATATGAAACAGGGAAGTACCGCCGTGTAATCCATTTATTTCAACAAAGTAACTGTATTCTAAATACCACCTTTTTAAACGGTAACTGTAACGGAATACAGTTACTCATATTTTGTATTTTAAATACGTAACAGCGGTACATGTATTCCGTTACTCCCCAACACTGTTAATATATCATATAATTGAGGGTTGTTGTTTTTTTATTAATCCCTGCCAGATAGCTCTTTTTTTCCTTGCTGCTCTTCACATTGTAGATGAGAGCACAGCAGGCAAAGGCTGATTCTTCTTTGACTTTAAACCTCTCAGCTTGAGCTTGCTCCCCCACCAAGCCTCCATCATCAAGGAATTTTTCATTTATAATACTATTCTCTTTTTATCACTCTGGAATAAAAGATTTGCTAGCTGCAACCATGCAGATCACACGGGCCACCACCGCTCATCTTCTTTAACATTTCAACCTTTCCGCACAAGCTGATGCAATAGCAGCGTACTCGTACAAGCATCGGTGTGGATATTTTTGCCTGCTTCTAAAATAACAGTAGAAGGTGGGGAGTTTCCCTGCGTTTTTTCGAGGAACTGTGGGTGTGACAGAAGTCAGCATACCACCTCTGCGTGTCATCACAAACCATTTCCTGAATAAAAATATATGCTTTACTTTAAACACATCAGCTGAAGTGTATTTTTAAAATATATACATATATATATATATTCTATGAATGTTTCTGATCTTTTGCACCTACTCTGACCTCTGCAACTCTGCTGTGGATGTCTAGCTGGGACAGCGTGGATCAGAAATTTCCAACCAGGTGAACTTGTGGCACTTCTGCACTGGCTGAGAGGAACATGAAAAGACTGTAAAATTAACTAATCCCCCCCCACCCAAAAACATCCCCCAAAAACACACACACAAAAAAAAAACCCCTATTTGAATGAAAAACAAAAGCTGATTTCAAAAGCAAAGTAATCCACATAGACTCTAATGTGGACCTGACATGTATGGTCAATGTTACCATTGACCATACATGTCAGGTCCACATTAGTGTCTTTACTCTTTATTTTTAT
Source organism: Neolamprologus brichardi (assembly GCF_056152115.1). Classification (NCBI taxonomy): domain Eukaryota; kingdom Metazoa; phylum Chordata; class Actinopteri; order Cichliformes; family Cichlidae; genus Neolamprologus; species Neolamprologus brichardi. The sequence continues at coordinate 4,694,013 of NC_142110.1, read as the reverse complement.
TTATTATTATTATTATTATTTATTTTTATTTATTTATTATCTTTATTGTCCCTAACGGGAAATTAATTTGCAGTATGTCCATACAAACAAACAAACAAACAACTAACACATCACATACACTCACCAAAATATGTGATATAATATGAGCCTGAGAAAACAACCTAGATTTTTCATCAAAAAAAAGCGCAATGTGCAATGGCAACAACACTTATGGTTTAGTGTTATTAACTATGATAATAGCACTAGGTACAAAAGACAATCTATGTCTCTTTGTCTTCACTGCAGGCTCTTTATAACGACGACCTGATGGAAGCAGTTGAAAATCATTAAAGAGAGGATGACCTGAACACAACAGGACAGAGGTCGCCTTCCTCAGCACCTGCCTGTTATAAAAGTCCACAAGCTGGACCTGAGACCTCCCTGAAATCTGACCAGCCACTTTAACCAGGTTGTTAAGTCTGGTCTTATTATTCAGGGACATATTACCGTACCAAGCAATGATACAGAAGGTTAAAACAGATTCAATAAAACATTTATAAAAAACCTCTTAACCTCCTTAAAAAGTACAGTCTTTGTTGAACCTTTTTCACTGTAGCAGCAAGATGTGACTCAAAGGACAGAGACTTATCAAGAACAACCCAAAATACTTATAACTTATAACTAGATGTAATGTCATCTAGTCCTGTCCAGTCATGGTAATTTACAGATGCAACATGCTAACCAAACTAGCACTATTGTTAACTTCCTAATGTTGTTCAGCAGAAAACCTTTCTAAAACGATTAGTCCTCCTGAAGGTGTCATATATAAGCATTTCCAAAGTACTGGAAAACGTGCGTAATACTTACATTGAACATTCTTCTTTCATCACAATATATTTTAATGGCAGCTCTTCGTCTCTGTGAAAAAAAGCAATGATGCTACTGATACTCATAAATGTGGCATAGAAAGGTATTTGATACTATTGATTTTAAAACACATTGCTGTGTTTGAGGCACAGCATCCAGTTGGTTTAGAAGTTACATGTAAGAAAGGGAGAAATATACATCAAATGTGGGGTCCCACATAGATCGATTAAGACTGCACTCTTCCTTCGTTCTATCAACGATTTTGTTAATTACTCTATTTTGTTGATCCCACAAATATATTTTTGTCTCTTAAAAATCTATATTAACTCCAACATAGTATAACTGAAGAACTGATAAAGGTGGATGTTTGATTTAAATGTAATAAATTAACATTAAATGTCAGCACAAACAATTTTATTGTATTTGAAAATTTTGAGGTGTTCACATTGATGAATGTGGAATATTGAACTAATGAAGAAATTATATAAATATGTTGGTTTACTAATTTTTTTAACTGGGACATTTTCTTCAGAGTGGAGCACCACTGACCTTTTAGCGCTCTCTGCTTGAGCCTCAACTACATTATTGTAATGTTACATGATGCAACACTTACGGATCTTTGGGGCGACCGTGGCTCAGGGGGTTGGGAAGCATATCTGTAACCGGAAGGTCGCCGGTTCAATCCCCGGGCTCTCTGTCCTGGTCGTTGTGTCCTTGGGCAAGACACTTCACCTACCGCCTACTGGTGTTGGCCAGAGGGGCCGATGGCGCGATATGGCAGCCTCGCTTCTGTCAGTCTGCCCCAGGGCAGCTGTGGCTACAACCGTAGCTGCCTCCACCAGTGTGTGAATGCGAGAGTGAATGAATAGTGGCATTGTAAAGCACTTTGGGTGCCTTGAAAAGCGCTATATATAAATCCAATCCATTATTATTTATCAAACAAAGTTATTTAAACTTCTGAAGTTAACTGAATGTAATGTAGTATTTAGGCTATATAAAAGCTGTTGTGACCTTATGCCAATATATTATTGTTCTCACACATATAACACAAAGAAAATACCTTTGTACAAGTTTTAGTCTGGCCTGTCAAGGTCCATGTATTTGGGATGAGCTTCAAAGCACTTTAAAAATCTTTCTCTGTCTTCAAACAAACTTTTATACAACACTTGCTACTAAAATGTTTGATTTTGAATTCTATACGGCAAAGATCTTTTTAAAACTTGGAATAGTTCTCTACTCTTTTTTGTGCCACTGTCTAGCTGTTTTGGTTTAGTGTTATTTATATGTTAGGGTAATTTTAAACCAGTGACACAGGTAAACTGCTATTTTGCATTTCCCAGTAACGGTGCACACCTCATATTTTCCTCAGTATAGATAAAACCTGAATTTGTCAGCACTGTTAAGGAGACAGAAAGGGGTTGTCGGTATTGAGTGCAGAAGAAATGGGTAATTAGCCGATGGCTGACTCAGGCCACTTGCAGCTTTGTGTGTCAGAGTGGGGATGGAAAAACCGATGAAGCACATCTCCCCGGGTGTCATAAAGCTTTGCTTTATGGCCAGTTTGTGTAGCCTTGCAGATTAAGTTCAAAGAAAGGCGGCTGCTCTTTTCTCCGTGCATCTTAAATCCTGTTTCTCCTCAGCTAAATCTGTAGATCAATTCTTTGGACTGTGCTAAGATATTCCTGTTGTCAGCAGCTACGGGGCAGCTACAGGAAGGACGGGGAGGACAGGGCGTCTAAAAATACATTATTTAAGGGACAATTTCACTTCAGATTTAATAGTACTCACAGAGCAGCATGACTACTCCAGTCAAATTGCATACTTTCCTTCACTGAGGAGTGGCCATCCTCGGCAGCATGAGCATCAAAGCTCACAGCTCCCAGCGAGCCACAATTGCAACTTCCTTAGGCAGATGCAGTGTTTGCATTTAAAAGGCAAGAAAATCACAGCGAAACAGTAGTTTGTCTGTGATTCATCCAATGAGTTCGTTCTCAAAAACTACCTCCAGCCTTATCTCAAGAGAGCAGTCCTACATAGGAATAAATGGGCTGGTGTCTGAAGAGAGTACAATTCCTTTGTCTGTTTAGACACAAAGGACAGTTTTAAGTGAACACAGAGTTGAGTGATGCTGGTATTAGTTGTATTAAGTTCAAAGATAAAATGAAACTTATTTTACTCAAAAACCTGTTACTAGAAAACACATTGGCACGATTCAAATTTGTTTTAAAGACAAGCCAGATACAGAGGGATTACAAGATAAAACACAACAAATTTACACCATTCTCTGTGTGAAACTCTAAAACTCAGGTACTTATCGTCTTTCCTCTCAGGATTAAATAAAAAAATAAATAAATAACATCAAACAAATATGGCTGGAAGAAGATTTTGCCAATGTGGTAGATATGCATTACTCATGATATGAATAATTTATTAGAAAAAGTCTAAAAAATACAAACAGTAAAGGAACACTGACAAAAATGCCTCAACACATCCAGAACATTATATTTTCATACTTGCATTGCACCACTTAATCAGCTATTACAGTATTTAAGTATTTACAGTGAAGAAACAAGAAATAATCTCCTAGTGTTGACATAGTGAAAACAGAGCTGCTGTGCACTGCAGGAGATTGCACCAGAAAAGATTTTCTACCTGCAATATGTGACATTTTAATCCTTTTCCAAAATGCATTAGAGACACTTGGAAGCTAAGCCCTGTAATTTCTTTCCTTTTATTTTTGTCTTTCATTTGTGGCCATGTTTTGAGTGACTTCCTGTGAAATGGCACCTGGACTCTGGCATGCCTTTTTGCCTAAAACTATTAAAATTACAAAAACATTAACCCCTCCTCCCAGTCGAGCATAAACTTTATCTCATTAGACCTCAGAGCTTTGCTGTACAGTTAAGAAAAGCATTCAACACATACAGCAGTACGGACTTTATTTTGGCTAATTAACATTTTTCAGCAACACACACTTGCGATTTGGCACTTTTAATATCTTTAACAAAAGGTAAAACTACAATAAATATAATTTGTTTTAGGCATTGTTCAAAATTAAGATAAATTACATTCATTTAAACTGAGCAAGAACATAAAGATTTAACTTAAAACCTGCAGCAGAATCTGTTATGTGACTGGTTGAAATGTCCTGTGTTCCACTAAACTCTGTGACAAGTTTTTGAGTTCAGCCGCGGAGCGAACCTGCTTGTATCCCAGCAGGGCCAGAGTGTCGTTACACAGATTCTGAACCGTTCTCACAATGTCGAAGCCGAGTCGAAGCCGCCAGCTCTCAGCTGTCACTCTGGAGTCTCTGGTGGTGGAGTATCTGTAGTTCCACTCAGATGGAGACGACGCGTTACTGTTGGTGTTCTTTGCAATCCACGTCCTCACCCTGTCCTCCATCTCCAGCCCTGCAAACTTGTAGATTTCACTGGCCTTGTCCTTCGGGTTGAATGCTAAGTCCTCGTACCGTACCAGCAGGTAGCGTCCGCGCAGCCACGCAGGTCTCTGCAGGCCTGTTTCTACAGAGGCCGCCATGTCCTTACAGGTGCCGGTGATCTGCGAAAGGTCCACGTAACGAGGCTGCCGCCCCGTAGCGTTCCATATTTTCCAAGCGCGAAACTGATCAGAAAACGCCATCATGCGTGAAGCGAGAATGGCTCTGGGGTCTCGCACCAGGTGTACGATCTTAAGGTCCAGACGTGGATCTTCAGTCAGAGTGCGCAGATCCCCCACCTCAGGTACCCGCACGGTCTTTACAGCTACGTGCCCTCTCGACAGACACGACATAGAGGCTAACGTGAGGTTCAGGGCCCCGCACTTCTTAGGGCACCAGGTTTCATCAGGTGGATCGGAGGCCGCTGCAACTACTCCATCAGAGCACACCGGAGGGGAACAGAGGGCATGACTGGAGCTCCTGCGGAAAAAGGAGCTTGTGATGTGGTCTTGAGGCTCGGGACGGATGTAATTCTCCATGAAGTGAAGCTCACAAGTGTACAGATTGAGGAGAAGGTCCCTGTAAGCTCCCAGCAAGGCACGGCGGTCCAAGGTGCGACGCAGCCTGCTGCTGGAGTTGGTGAAGGCTTGCTGGACGTGGTACAAAGGTTCAAACACATAGAAGACCCCAGGATGCTGGTTGAGGAGCTGTCCGGTAAATGAGGAACCACTGCGTGTAGTGGCGAACAGCAGGATGTGCTTCCGAGGTGAAGCCATGGGCAGCCAGCTGTCATCGCAGGAAGTTCTCCACCGGGAGTCTTAAGCGAAAAAAAAAAACCTTGACTGCTTTAATGTGTATTATGCGATACTGACGTCACTTTCATTATGTTTTCTTGCAACAAGGTGAACAGCTTTAAATAACTCGTTGCATAATATGTTATTACCTGTTCAAGCTCTGGTGAAAAAGAGTTATTTCATTAATTTCAGAACAATCATTTCAGCTCATAAAAATGAATCAGAGCCAGTCTTTAGTCGAGAAGAAATACAGAATCAAGCCAATAAAGTGTAAATAATTTAGCGGGTAAACATGCACGAGTACGTTGCTTGTTTGCTGGCGGTTACCAGGGGGATGAGAAATGGTGGATCTCTAAATATAGCACAAATAGCTAATGTGTAATTACTCCTGATTAGGAGTTGATTGCAAAGAGGATGCTACTTTTATACACAGGAGCTCGTCACCGACACACATGTGAGCTACGAGAGAGGATTAATGGAGACGGATTCTAAAACCAATCACACATATTTAATTTCTCTGTCCTCTCCACTTACAGGGATTTCCCGTAGTTAATGATCCTCTGTATTTTTTCTTTTAAGTCACTAACAGCCGTGGCGTTGCAGCCCGATTCTCGACGCTGGAATAGAAATAATATCACCAATCAAGCGCTGAGAGTGCATCGCTGCATGCCTGCTGCTGCTGTGCTGCCAAATACTGTCTCATTTGTCTCATACTCGTTTTAGTTTATTCATGTTAGATTTGCATTAAATATAATAATAAACCTATACGTATGCCAACAGATGTGCAGACTTTAGTGTGGTATGTGGGGCAGTGCAAATTGGCCATCGGGCAGTACCTCTGAGATGTCTGCTCTGGCAGCGGTAAGCTCCCTGACAAGGTCCTGACAGCGAGTCCCTCAGGGTCCGGATGGCGGTGTACTGGACCCCCAGAGACGCACATACAAGAAGCAGCACCGTCTTCCAGGAGCACTCCATCCTGCCTCCACCTCTGACTCTACATCCTTTCCACTGACAATGCTGGAAAGCCACACACACACACACACAATAGTATTTAATTTCAAAGCTACATACATGTGCAGCTTTGACACACTTGTGCCTGTGGGTTTCCACTGATGACCTTCTGCGCTGTTCATGCTGGAGCAGCAGGGAATCTCGCTCAAGGGTGCATGTCATTAACTTTTCTCCGGCTAGTTAAGAATACAAACCTTTGTCCTTCAACAGTAGTTCCTGCTGCAGTAGTATTAGTCAATAAAGAAATTGCTTAACCTTTCTAAATCTGATAACACTTTCATCTCTGTGCAGGAAATGCGAGGCAGCAGCCAGCTACCGAGCATAAAATGTTTCCATAAGGATCCACAGATTTGCGCCACTGAGAAAGAGCGCAAAGGTCACGGAGAAATGGTAGCGGTAATGTCGCTATATACAAAAGCTCCACAATTCAGGATACTGTGCACACAGTTGCATAATTGCATTTCATTTTTGCTTTCCTCTTTTCTGGGTAATTAAGCGTCTAAGCCCAGTAGAGCTACATACCCAGATAAATATAGCTGTCTTCATACAGATGAGCGTAGAAGTTTCCTTTGTACACTTCCGACTTCTTTGCCACTGGGCATGAAAGAGCAAAGGTAGATGTGATTTTCCAAATGTATTCATGAAAAAAAAAGCTGCCATCCATCCGTCCCTATACGCCAAGCTGATGGTAGGTAATCGCTCGAGATCCCTGAGTACAAACTGTCTCTCCATCACTCAAAGTGGCTGCGCAAAGGCAATCATAATCAAAATCACAGGTAAATATATATCACCGAACTGACAAAAATAAATATCACCTTCCTGTTTGCTTCCTCGCCCCTCTCTCTGTCACTCCATCTCTCTCCAGTCTGCCTCTTGTTCATTAATGATGTTTATGTGTCCCTGGCAGACTCATATCCTCAGGAATGTATCACACTGAGCTTTTGATGTTCCATTAATCACAAACAGCGCCAAACCAAAGACATTTACTCTGTGGGTGAGGGGAAAAGAAATCGAGCTGACATCATGAGCCATTCTGTTTGAATACAGCTAAAAACAGCGATGCCGAATGAACACATCGGGGGAGAAAGTTTGTTTCTTAGACTGATAGTTGCAGACAGGATAACAGGAACAAGGACGTCGTGCTCTTTGTTTTAGGGCTACTTTAAAGTCGCTTCTGTGTTTGTGGAAGGAAAGGAGAGATAGAGACATCGAACGATTGTGTGAATGACTGCAGATAATGAGAAACTTTGACCAAGCTTGTTTCTATCTCTGACATTTAAAAAAAAATCTGTCAATTTGACAGCCCTGCCATCCATACCCTTACTGCACAGTTGGCTGAACAAGGCGCATCATATAATTCCTCAGCGACAGGTTTTGTTTTCCTTTCCAGTCATGATCATGGCTCAGAGCTCCTCTGCTGCACACCGAGCTTCCCTCTGGAGAATGAAGACAGATGCTTCAATGGATTAAAGCAATTTGATTTGCAAGTCCTCCGTTCTCCCCGGCTTATAACACCTTCTGCGTCGGCACTCACACCCGGAATAATCGATGTTCAGTCAACAGCTGGAAGGGGACTGCAGGCTTCAGATGGTCTCAGCTTTTGTACCTCTTGTACAATAACATTCCTTACAAGGAATAACAACCACAGGGACAAGACTGACCAGAGATTACACTCTGTCAGGTTTGACTTGTAAATTCAGCAAGCAGGCGTTGCTGCTGCTGAGGAAAACATAGCAGCAAAAGTGTTTGGTGCAAGAAAGGTAATTGCCTCTGTGGAAAACAAAGACAACAAACGAGGTTAGGAGTTAGCGATGAGGGTGGGACTGAGGGATTTGGGATGGAGGTGATTGAGGGATGTGACAGTGCCAAAGATTTTTCTATTAAGGCCCCTCTGTGTGTTCAAAGATCCTCAGGGGAAGGCTATTTATTGGCAAAGCCTGGCGATCAATCCTGGAAACCACAGTTGAGCAACAGTAGCATCATCGGGAGGCGTTTCAACGCTCCAGTCCGAGCATCTATGCATTTTTCCTTTCTCTGTTTCTGTCTAAACCAACACCACATTTGCACGCGCACGCGCGCACTCACACATCCACAGGCAGGAGAGCAGAGCAGAACACTGCAGCGCTCAAAGGAGATACATCTGACCCCGGGCTACAGAGGGGCTCCTGCGATGGGGGAGTGAAGATGAAGCTTGTCCTACACGATTCCTCCAGCACAAAAACATTAAAAGAAAAGGGAAAACAAAAGGTACTGAGAGGCGCAAACGGGAAAAAAGAAAAAGGTCAGCGCTTCATCTGGTCTTGTCCAGGGTGAATATAATATTTACTTATAAGGTTCCGACTAAAGGTTTTCTTAGTGTTTGATTCCTTTTCAAACAGTGGAAACAGACAGAAACAAACAGAGGGAATGTGTTAAAGTGCAAAATTAAAATGTTAAGTTTACCGAAACACTAAAACATATCGGTAAAGAGTAGTAACAGCCAGTTTAAGTAGGGGTAGCAGTGACGAAAAGCGCAATTTGGCATCTGAAAAGGATTACTATCATAAACAGCACCTAAAATAAATACTTCCGTTAGTTTTCTACGCGTTTGCTACAAAAACGAGATTTCCTTTGGAGATTTACGGCATAGTAAAAACAGCAGCCGATAAAGTGTCACTTTAAACTCACCGTAGAAATGCTCAAGAGACAGTTTCTCTAAAATAAACTAAAATGTTTAGTGATTATCTCGACAGTGACACACTTCGATCACGGCTCTCTCAGCGCAAAATGAAAAAAGAAGAAGAAGAAGAATGAAATAAATGTCTTACCATCAATGCGCCTGATCAGATAGGAATTCTCCGGCCGGTCCTGTTTGGTACGCTGCATCGCTAAAAGTGTGTTTGTGTGAGTGTGTGAAGCGGAGGGATCGAGCGCTGCCGCTGGTGTCCACATCCAAAGTGGCTTCAGAGCTGGAGATGCGCTATGGATGGAGAGCGGCGAGTAGATGAGCGAAGAGGTATTTCTCACCCCTCAGGAGACCACACAGAGTACAGGAACCGGGTCTCTAGATTGGATGCACGATTGCCTTACCGTGCATTACGCTTTGAAGCCGTAGGGCACGCTTCATTACGTCTTGGAAATATATACGATCTTAAGAGGGAGTAGCCTAATCTGAATATGAGATGCACTCTAACTAAAACTCCACCTTCCATCTGTAATTCAACTTGTTTGCAGGTAAACGAGGAGCAGATATTTTTTCATTGGCTCCAGCCATGCATCAACAATCAGCATCTCGCCAGTGTCATTCCTCCTTTGCTGTCACCATCTCTGCAGGGATTTTCACTATATGCTCAACTGGAGCACTACACACACAAACACACACACACACGCCTCCCATTGGATGAGTGACACAATGACCTCTATTTTCCCTCATTCCAGTGAGGATGACTGCTATCATCGCATGTGTCCCCTCTCCAGGCTGCCAGCCTCCTTGTGTGGAGATGTGGGCACCATATCATTGTCCCTGGAGCGTTGCTTTAGGGTCAGATTTTGCCAGTGACAACTTCATTACTCTTGGGAATGATGGTGGACTGTGTTTGCAGTCTGATTTATCTCAGTGGTTTATCTTATGCTGGTTGAATTGTGTCTTTATGGAGATAAACACAGATTAGCTGAGTAATCGAACGAGCTGTCAATTCATCAGAAGCCCTAAACATCCTTTTAGTTATTCCAGCTTTTTCTCCCTTCATCCATAAAAATCTTCCGAGGCAGTGCAACACCAAAGCAAAGGCAGGCAGAAATAATCTCAGAAATGGATACTGGAGGGGATGGAAATCTGCCCACACAGATATGGAGCAACCTTTTTGTGGTGTTACGGGGTTGAGGAACATTACAAGTTGAAGGCTTTACTGCACAGAGGGCAGCAAACTGCCAAGAACACCTTGTGAGTGATACAAGTGTGGCCCATTCTCCGCTCCTCTAAGCACCGATCCCTCCCCTCTGCCTGCCTACAGCATTGATTCCCCGGCTCTAAACAGCCTAACGCCCCCGCACGTTCTTGGCGAGGTTTGATACAGGCAATAAGAAATAGTTGAATATTCCATGTTTGAAGGCTGAATCCTCCACAGGCCTCCCCGTTTAGCTATGCCCACACTTGTTCCTCACTACATGCAAAGAGAACAGATATGCACATACTTGCATTAAAGATTCATTGTGCTTTTCAATTTCTTCTTTCTTTTAACTAATGTTTCACCAAACTGCACTCGTTCTTCTCTGTATCTCTGTGATTTACCTCAAGATGTGATCTTTAACGTGACAACAGTGAGCTAAGGAGACAGGGTTACTCCTAACAGTGGAGAAAATTCAACTTTCCAAACACTTTATGATAAAATACTGAGTGTTTTTATATATCTGGGTTTGCTTAGCAACATCTGCACTTCCTGTTCAAGGCACAATCCATCAATCAGATTAACTGTCAGTCAGACTGTCACAAGTAAACCCAGGTCTTACAAAGTCTGCCTCTGGAGAAGAGCTGGTATTCCTGTGCACTCCAACTCAGCTGAGAGCCTGAAAAAACATTCCTCCAGTTCAGGTCTCCATTGTTGTATTTGCAATAAGCAGATGAAAAGAAATTTCATTTTACCAACTGCCGTGCTAGCAGAGACAGCTAAATTTATTTCAGTAAACAACCACCACGGGGCACACCAGCAGAATTTCTCTAATATCACCCTTGCCACATCTAAGGACTTTGCAACAAGTTATTGCCACTTGGAAAGTAATACAATAACAGCACCGTGCAAGGGCACAATTATTTCATTTAAGTTGGACATTTCTCCCAAGATAATTATTTGTTTTCTGGCACATTAATTCAGAAAAAAGTTCATGCCCCACTTCTCACAGCTCGCATTTTTTATTAATCAAGAGTCACAAAAATAAATTCTAAATTAATTTGACTTTACTAAAACTCAGTCTGTTACCCACAACCAGTGTTGGTCAAGTTACTTGAAAAAAGTAATCAGTAATTAATTACTAAAAGTAATCCCGTTACTTTACTGATTACTTATTTTCAAAAGTAATTAATTACTTAGTTGCTTAGTTACTTAGTTACTTTTTAAAAACACGATTTACAACCTGAATAGGTGATAAAGTGATAGATCTTTCAGCCCAATTCTACTTTTTCTACATAATCCATCATACAAAATGTAATCAAATGGAAAAGTCTCTTTTTAAAACTTGTTTTATTAGTTTTAATCTTTTAACTTTATGCATGAAGCAAAATTTTAATTATATGCAACATTCTCTGACTTGAAGAAATTAGTTTAACATTTAAACCTATTTTCTGCACATTCCAGCACATAAAATATATATATATATATATATGTATATATATATATATATATATATATATATATATATATATATATATATATATATATTTTTTTTTTTTTAATTTATTTATTTTTTTGTGTTTACACTCACTCTTTCAGATGCAAGTAAAACACAGCAGAAAATAAATAAAGTCAAAGACTAGCGGTCCTTTTGCTCTATTTTCACCTGTAAAGCAGGAGTAGAGTAGGCGGAGGTTTATCCTGGTGCAGGTGTGCCGCAGCGGTCAGTGGAAGGATACCACAGTTTCTCTGTGAGTTTCCCATTACGTCGTAGCTACTCGGTGCTTGCTTGGAAGTTTAGGGGTTTTTTCGCTGTAAAAAGAAGTTTTCTTCCCACGCACAGCGGACACTAATGTTTTTGTCACTTTTTACGGAATCAAACTCAAAGTAAGGTCAGTACTTCCACGCTTTAAACGCTGCACGCTCATACTCTCTCCCGCACTCGATATGTTATCCATTGTTGATCTGCACACAGCTGTTGTCACGAACATCACACTCGCTTACGTCACTGTCATGAGACATTCTCGCAAGAAAATCACGGTTTTAGTAACGCAGTAACGCAGCGTTCCTACGGGAAAGTAACGGTAATCTAATTACCGTTTTTGCAATAGTAATCCCTTACTTTACTCGTTACTTGAAAAAAGTAATCGGATTACAGTAAGTAGTAGTTACTGCCGATCTCTGCCCACAACACTATTTTCTGTTTTGTCCTCTTACTAAATTATAGACCTTCAACTTAGTTTCACTTCATATTTTACTCCATTCTGTAGTGGCTCCTTGCCTTAACAGACGGGCGCTGTTTGTGAACCCTTGCCTTCATGTAACCTCTCAACTAAACCCAGATTTAAAAATATGTCTTTAATATGAAATGTAAGTATTTATGAGAGCTGAGTTTGTCATATGGTTGTCATATGTTGAGTCAGCATCAGTCTGCATCACTGCGACCTCCATGTTGATCACAACATGATGTGTACTGGCCCAAAAAGCATTTTTCCCTTTATGTTTGGGGCGATCGTGGCTCAAGAGTTGGGCGTTCGTCTTGTAATCGGAAGGTTGCCGGTTCGAGCCCCGGCTTGGACAGTCTCGGTCGTCGTGTCCTTGGGCAAGACACTTCACCCGTTGCCTACTGGTGGTGGTCAGAGGGCCCGGCTCGCCTCTGTTAGTGCACCCCAGGGCGGCTATGGCTACAATGTAGCTTGCTATCACCAGTGTGTGAATGGGTGGATGACTGTGTATAGTGTAAAGCGCTTTGGGGTCCTTAGGGCCAAGTAAAGCGCTATACAAATACAGTCCGTTTACCTTTTTTTTTTTTATGTTGCTGCAGTTCCTCAAATGGCCACTTGAGGCTGGCTTTCATTCAACATCGCAGTGGCTACATGCATCTTTAGATTAAGTCTTGGACTTTTGGAATTTGATTGACCTCACACACCAGGAAAGAAAATGGGAATTCTGCTCTTCATATTCATTTTCAAGTTCCACAAATACAGTGCGGCCTTCCTGTTTTTTTTACGCTCTTCCTCGTCTTTATTTTTGACTCATGGAGCGTGAAGTCGAAACAGATAAAAAGTTTTATCCAGATTAAATCACAGTGTAAACCAGCTGATCCCATTGGAAATAAAGGCAACCAGAGACTCTCATATGTAACTGAAGCCCTGGTGTCAGCTCGACATTTTCATACATTACAGGATACTTTGCTGTCATTTCCTCTGATGACTCACTAGAGTAACCAGTTTTGAGGAGAAGGAGAAGCCACCCGAGACCTCTTTTTACAATATTTTTCACATAATGTATTATCTCATTACTATATTGTTCGACTTGTTTAAAAAAAAGTGTAAACACAGTCATTTTTGTAGTAATAATTTTGGGTTTGTGCCCAACAAAAGAAAGTAATTATCATGTGCCAATGGATAAAATTTAGAGACTGTGTGTTTTGGTTGTTTATCAGTTTTATCACCAGTATTTATGTGAAGCTAAGTTAAATGGCTTTAAGCCTTACATTTAACTGACAATATAATAATGCTATCAGTCATTTCATCAGACTGTTTGCCAAAAAAAACAAGCATATTTACAAAACTCTACATTTAAACTGACTGGGATTTATTTTGTTTAACTTCAGATGCTGAGAAAGCACAGCTTTAGTCAGCTGGGATGTTTATTTGTAATTTTTTTCAACCAATAAGGAGTTTTTCTTTTTGTGTAATATTACTTGACTGTTAATGAGAGGTCACAATTGAATTCAACAATGCTGACCTCAATCAGACTTGGAGTCTCATCTAGTTTGATTGCTTATTATTCCGAAGCTTGCAGAATTCCTGACCTGGCATGCCACACTTGCCTCTCCACTGTCCTGCTCAGTGAGCCATTTACAAAGACGAGGATCATGTGGCATAAATTTGTCTCGCCAGTAGACAAATCCATCACTGGCTGCTTTCTATGAAGTCTCCAACATCACAGAAGGAGCTTTTTTTTAATAAACCAAACACCTTTCGCTCACATTTGTGCATCTACAGTGTTCCCATCCTGTTTGGCAATTTTGCAAGCCTTCATTTATTAAATTCAGGTGGGACGGGACGCACGCTGAGGTGCTTCACAGCAGGCAGAGCGAGAGAAATCAGCTGAGTGACACACATGATGATGAGAGGAAAGAAGAATGTGGGACAAGAGGGATGAGAAAAGCAGAGAGACAGAAAACAGCAGAGAGGAGGAGAGAAAGAGCAGGAGGAGGAATGAGAAAGTTTACACACGCCATCTGTGCATCAAAGGCGTGGCTGCGCTGGCTCTGACTTCACAATACGCGTCTGCGTGATTATTTTTGATCGAGAGATCTCTTGATTATGGATGGTCTCATTTCTACTTGCCTGTCTGGCGTGCTCTCACTTTTTTATATCAGCTTTAATCTAACAGTATCTGCACACGACTGAGCAAGTCATCTGTGCTGTTTTGTTGTTGAATCCTGTGCAAAAAAAAATATTCTGCTTCCTAGCAAGGACTTTTAATTATCTCCTGTGTGGATGCAGGTATCTCAGCAGCATTCAGTGAAATTAAGAGTTTCTTTTTCTGCCACCAGTCAAGAGTCTCACACACACACAACTCTTGTGCTTCTCACATGCCAGAGGAGGCAATTAAATGAGATTTCAAGCCTAACCATTTGATAGCTCTTGTTTGCATGAAAGACGAGATGTTTTCTTTTGTGTTGCATAAAAATGTAGATAAATAAAATGTAGCTTGTAAACATCACACAATGACTGCAATTACTCCATGGGATGAAAACCAGAATCATTACTGTGGGGCTTTTTGTCTCTCTAAAACACTTTGATCACACAGACGTTTTACAATCTGACAGAGAGTGAGTATCATAGCATCAGCATCACGCCCACTGGTTTCTAGGGTATAGACTTCAAATTCAAATCTACAAAAAGCCTTTGAGACGTCCAGAGGGGAGTACGTTTTATTGAGAGCATTTGATTGGTCGTAGTCTTGCTCGAATTGCTCCTCTGAAACAACATACATAAATTCCTGCATGGCTGCAATCCAGCCAGACACCTCCACATGTCTGGGTGGTGAGCAGACTGCTATTAGGAAAGATAAGCCCCAAGTGGCTCATCTCAGTCGGGTCTGTAACATCCCCCCCCACCCCTCTGTTTTTGGAACCAAAGGCCCCCCTATGCAACCATTTTCCCTCTAGCGCTTTTGCTGTAAAACCAGCCCATCAGCAGTGCTCTCTGGTGCATAATTGGTGCCATTAGCACAAAGCATTGCACGCTCTCAGACACTGTGGCTAGACAGCAGCAATAGCGAGGTACCTTGCTCTCTCTCTCTCTCTCTTTATCCCACCAACTGTTTCACACTCACAGGGCTCGCAGCCATCACATTTGTGGGAGTAATGGGCCTGGCAAATTACAGCAGATCGGGCCTCAGCAGGCTCAGCCTGGCAGCCACCAGGGAACATTGAGCAGACATGCTGATTCCACTGAACATGGGTTCCCGATCGGAGAGAAAAAGCTGGCCCGGGAGCGTGGAGGGATCATGCTAACTTCGACCGGCTGTGGTTTTGATTGCTGCATCGGTGTGTGCGCGCATGTGTGCTTACAAGACAGAGAAAACTTTAGATAATCTTCAAATCGAGAGTCGAGTCACACGTCACGTTGTGCTGCAGAAGTTGAACGAGCCCAAGTGAACACACTCCGAGTAACAACTTTTCTAAACACAATTTCCTGGCTGGTTTCATTGATTATTTTGCTAACTTTAGTTCTGCTCCGTCACCGCGATGGCTCAGTTTGCTTCAACTCAAACACACAGACAGCACGGTCTGAGACAGACTTGCACTAGCAGCTCAAACACGCCCTCCTACACACGCAGATGGTCTGAGAGATGCCTCTGCAATTAAGCTGATCCATTTAAAGTCTCACACTGTAACAAGCTGAAGGAAGCCTACTGCTGGATCTTGCTGCTCTCTGAGGCGTGCTGAATCCTTTGCGCTCCGTTGGGCCTCGAGGGTCTTTCTGTGTGACCGAGCCTTTTCTTAATTACACCTGAGAGCACAGAACAGCTGCTCCTCTGTCACATCTGCATCTCCATCAGTCAAGCCTGTGAAGGGGTGTATGTAAAGCAAACTGGCAAAGATGTAACACCTTCTACCTCATGCCTCTCATTGTTTTTGCATTTTGCACTATTTGCACCACATTTCTCTGCAAATAGCTCTTCTTTTCCTCCTTCCAGCAGACATTGCTCATCTTGTCCTGAGAATATTCATGCAAAAAAAAAAAAAAATGTCACAATTAAGTTATTTTTAAAACAAATGATGAGGAAAGTCCAAATTTCATTTTCACGGTGGGTAATTCATAGCTCAACTTCCCAAATATGACACCTTTCATAAAGTTGGTTGATTTTTAGTGCATGTATTTTTAACACTAGGGATGTATTTTTAATAGAAGTGCTTCATCAGAGGGCTGTAAAAGTATCAATGTTAGCAAAGAGCAGAGAAGGTTTCAAAATTACATGAAAGTTGCATTAATTTTATGGAAATAATACCAGAACAGTTTATTTCATATATGTGGCTTTTTTCCTGCAGCTGCAGCATTGAATATTAGCTCAGTATCAGATTAAGAACAAAAACAGAATAAGATTTAATCTTTAGATACCAGCTGTGCAAATATTTCCTCACAGAAACCATATTTCTTCTTTGGATATATTGGCATTGCTGTGGAACATAAATATTTATCAGGGCTCCAAAAGGTTAAGTGAGTGGGAGTGATAGAATCTGGCAGCTAAAAATATTGCTGAAACAAAAAAAAATCTCCAGGTTGTTTTCCAAGATCTGAGGCTTCAACGCAGCTAGTAAAATACTTTTACATCGCCATGGCGTTCTTGAAAATAATAGACAAAATGTGAATAATAAATATGACGTTGGATTATTTAACCTGTGTAGCTTTAAAGAGCTTCAATATATTGGTATATGCTTAAGGTAGCACACTTTCAACATATTACCTCAGTATTTTGCCGGCATGGGAGGTGGTGATATGATTTTCTCACCCGCAGAGTCCACTTGAGGGCGAGACTGAGAAAGTAATTATTGAGTAAATATGCAACAGGAATAACAGTCGTCGTCTTGTTCTCTCATAAATACGGCATAATGAGCAGCCTTTGGGGCTAAAACATAAATCTCAACTGCCAAAAAATTGGCGTTTCTTAAGTGGCCAAATTAAAGCTTGCACCACTAATAAAATGCAGAGCTTGACATGTAAACCTGATACAAAAACGGTTTTCTAAATTTCTAAATTTGGGCTTACAGCAACAGTACAGATTGTAAAATGTAAAATTCATAACTCACACTTTTAAATCATGTTCAGACTTGAAATTATTCATATATAAAAGTCACTTGAAGTGACACGTGGGTGCTAACACAGTCATTTGTGCCACCTAGCCTTCAGGTGGTATCGGTGGTGGTGCTTTTTGGAGGCTTTTAAGTCCAATTACCTGGGTTACTGTTGGGCTATACAAAAAGCCAGTCCTGGAAGTCTATGCTCCAGCTTTGGTGAGTGAAAGTCAGTACAGGTATCTGTGTTGATGCAGTGTGTTGCTAGTGTAAAAAGGCATGGTGAGGTCTTTTTCCATCGGGTGGAGAGCAGCTAAAAATACAGAATGGTAGCCTAGCGGTACAAAAAGCTCAGTGCAGCAGAATATTTGATTTATTTACAGTTAAAATCAACCTCAGGAACTTAAAACAAACAAGAGCTAAAACACTACAAGTTAACAGTCCATATAGTATGTACATGCTGCAAATGCTCCAAGGCAGTTCTACAAGCAAATTCATGGAAAAATACCACGTCTTCCTTGAAATCCAACTGTAAACTCCATCTTGTTTCTTCCTGTTGCTCTGCTGGGTTCCTGCGCCATGACTCTTTTGTTGCCTGACCTTCCCTCCTCTAAGTAGGGAGGCTGAGCAGGCGTTAATAATGTCCTTGATTAGGAAGATGAGGGTAGAAAGTAACAACTTTTCAAAATAAAAGCATGCAACAAAACAACAACATGCAAATATGAAACCAAACTAATACAACACACAGAATAAAACATTAAAATTACACCCACACAAGCATTAACTGAACCAGAAGGACCTGTATGCAGCAGGTCCTTCTGGTTCCAAATATCCCGACATATTGGCAGCCAAAATTGAAATCCCCATGTTTCAAAATCGAGTTTCAAAAGTCATGTGTGACATCATGGTGGGTTTTATATGCAGTCTGTGATACTGGAGGTTGCTGTGCTGTCCCAGATTTGATTTTAGTCATCCGAGGGTGCTTTGTACTTTGACCCTTGCAAGGTTAAAGTAATGCTGCACTGCACTGACAGGAGGAAATGATGCAAAGATCACAACAGATAAGGCACTTGAGCAAAATTTCCCTTTGTAGCTGACATTTTTTGTGCCTAAACCTGAATGAGGAGGTGGGTGCCACGCCCATGAGTTAATCAACTGTGGTGTAAAGAATCAAAGCAGAGGAGCAACCAACGTAGGTACATGTTTTATCTCATTTGTTTGAGCTGTATGAAAGCATATGTGTGCACTCTACACTTTGTGGTTTTTAGGGAGTGTACAAATGAGCCGCTAGCTCTACCTTCAGATTTATAATTTATAGTGGACGCTTGATTTTCTCCTTCACTAAATGAAGCACAAGACAGGATAAGTGATTGATTTTACACGTGTAAGACCAGTAATGTTTTCTTTTACTGGTGAAACAGTTAATACTGTTGACCATTATTTTAGCCACTGAGACTTATCGACAGCAGATTAGTGGAGAAGCAGCCTTTAAAAATAATGTTATAACCTTGCCTCACTTTACAGCACAGACAAGATTCATTGTTCTGAGATCAATCAATGAAAACCTTATGGCCAAATTCATTGATGCAGCCATAAATGAAACACACAGCAGATGCGCAAGTTTACTTTGTACGCGGCAGGTCGTGAGCACGTCTGTAAGTGTTTTACTGATATAGTAAAAATATTATTATATATTTTTCACTTTTATGATGATTTCTAATCATACACACGTAGGTTGGTTTTCCCGAGTTTGACAACAGCGAGCCTAGGGCAGAGGGACTTATGCATTATTAATGTCTAACCAGGAGCCAGCGTTACCGAGAACCCGAGGGAGATCAGGAGTGTTTCAGCGGCCTTGCTGTGGAGAAGCTCAGGGCTTATCGTGTGTCAACTGCTGCATATTAATTCTCAACATGATATCGATTGAGTAGATGATCAAAGTCCAGTATGACTGCAAGAAAGAGATCAGCATTTGTACTTTCTTTTTGGAAGTTCTTCTGGATGAACAAATTATCAGCAGGTAACATGATAACTATAATGAACAAGTTTCTACGTCCTATTTTGAAAATATTTATTCAAATTCACGTGAGATTGGAAAAAAAGAGACTCAGTTTTGTGAGCAAGGAGCTGTGCCACTGCAGCAGCACCTCATATTTTCTTAAAACATAAACTTCCTCAGTATAATATCACGTTTAATAAAATGCACAGTTTAATCAATATAAACACAGTCAGCTAGTCAATAACGTGCAGTTTATAATCACTTTATATGCTGTGTCTCATTTTGTGTTTCCCAAACAATAAACTGCAATATCGGATCAATACTGATGTACACACCGCAGCAGTATACTGCTAAACTTGTTCAGGAGCTACAGATGACATTGACTGAATATTGCATATGTAATTGTATTCAATGAGGTTTACAACAGCAGCAGAATTTGCATACACACATGTGAGATATGCAAACACAGATTTATCATCTAACCCATCTGGATATTTTGAGGAATCATTTTGTAACAAATTTTCATGGTTAAAAAGCAACAACAATATATTGCTCTGGTTTCATATATAATAACAATACATCATATGTTTAGTTACAGATGATGGAAGGTGATTGTCTCACTGGGAATCATTACTGGACTCTGCTAGCATGTTGTAAGTCATTAACTGATTTCACAGCCTGCAGCTTTAATGTTTTGGTCCATTCTCATTTCTTTCATTAATCTGTTTTCCAGCAGCAGCTGTTTCCAGTAAGAGAAAAAAATAGCCCTACAAGCCCACTGTACACAAACCAAACAGCATTTAGCTGCTAAAGAGCCAGATATTTCCCTCAGGATTTCATGAAGAACAGAACTGAGCAGAAAGGAAAATGGATATTGAACTCACGATTATCAGACTTCTAATGATTGTTGAGGTATTTCTTGCCACTGTTTGCGCACATATGAAAATGCAATTAGTTAAACTATTAACCACTGACTTGTGGTGTGAACATGCAGTGTTGGGAAGGTTACTTTTAAAATGTATTCCATTACAGAATACAGATTACATGCCCCAAAATGTATTCTGTAATGTATTCCGTTACGTTACTCAATGAGAGTAACGTATTCTGAATACTTTGGATTACTTAATATATTATCATGCTGTTTACAACTACATGAATGTACTATTGCTGTGATTTATTACTGTTACTGAAGGTCCGCGGCTCCGAACCGTAGTAAAGGGACCTCTGGCTAATACGGTGGGTTCTGTGTCGGGCTCGTAGCCGAAAACTAGCTTTAATAGCTTAATAGCTTACTTACAACTGGGCTCGTCAGGCTCTCTTCTTGGCTGCAGTGGTTATTATTATATTTACATGCTTCCAGCTCCCGTTTTTGCTCGTACTTTTCCTTTTTCTCCCTCCCTCGCTCACAGACACATAACGTGTATGGCAGTCCATTCTCCCTGCAGCACGGACTACACTGCCCATGATGCTACATTCTTTAGAGATATACCTGTAGCATTCTGCCTATTAGCTTAGCACAACAACAACAGGCGCTCTCTCACCCAGGAAACACGCAGAGAGAGAGAGAGCGTCACCGTGTAACCATGGCAACCGTAACGCTGCCACCTGAGCAACAGAACGTAGCTGTCAAACAAAACCCAAACAGTCCTGACCCGCCACAATATGAAACAGGGAAGTACCGCCGTGTAATCCATTTATTTCAACAAAGTAACTGTATTCTAAATACCACCTTTTTAAACGGTAACTGTAACGGAATACAGTTACTCATATTTTGTATTTTAAATACGTAACAGCGGTACATGTATTCCGTTACTCCCCAACACTGTGAACATGTTAGCATTAACTGTAATGACATTCTTTATGTGCAGCACAGTGGAAATGGAAGCACCCCAAAGAGAAAAATATTTCCTTCTCTGAAGCCTTTGACATTGAAGCTTACAGGGACTTTCTGACTGTTGCTCTCTCTGTGATTGGCAACAAACAATCTGTTGACAGCAGAGTAGCCCAACTGGTTTTTAGTCATCATTTAATGTTGCATTAGAGCCATGCAACATTTTTTTGCACCATCAGATAAATTGAAAACATGATAGCTATGATCCTGGCTGCTTGTTCTGTACACTAAACATAAAGTAAAAAGAAAAATCTCTTATTTTTCCACGTTTTCAGTCTTAAGTAAAAACAGGATGTTGAAATTATATTTTATTTTACCAAATCTATAGTCATCAGCGACTGACAAGGAAGGAGAAAATGACATGAAGGCAAACTGAAAGCATAAATACTACTTTTTCATAATAATCAACTGGTGAAAATAGTTACACATTTGTACAGATTTTACAGCACAGTGTGCATCAGGTGGATATTTAAATGTCTTGCAGCTATTTTACAAAAGCTGAGCAACATTAATCAGATGCAGTTAACCTTTCAGAACAGCCAGGAGCCGTATCCATCTTTATGTCTGCTGGTTTTCTCTTTGACCTCTTCTTCACCACCACTATTGTGACAATCACTCCAGCTACCAGCAGCAGCAGCACCACCACCACTACTGCCACCACAACATACGACGTATGCGGTGGTGGAGGACTGCTGGGTAAATTTAAAGTGATCTCCTGTTTAAAAATGCATTCCAGAGACTCTGTCCACTCCTTGTCCATTTCATCTTCTTCAGTACCTTTGTCATCATATTCTGTATCATCATCCGTATAATCCCCTACAAAATCCAGGGTTTTAACAACAGCACAAAAGTACTTCCCTCCATCTGACACCTTCAGGTCGTTGATGGTCAGCAAAGTCCCATCCTCAGATAGAGTCACTCTGCCTCGTAGATCTTTAGGGATGGGAACAGTTTGGTCTTGTGAGTTGTGGATGATCTCATAGTGCCCTGAAAGTCCATAGCGGTGCCACTGCACTATATCTGAAACATCTTGGCCAGAATCGCACATCAGGGAGACATTTTCACCTTCATCTGCAACTTTTTCTTGGAGTTTGTTTTTGGGGCAAAGAAAAAATGTATAATGCATCTCACGCAAGGGGGAGATGCATGAATAGTCTCCAATGTAGTCTGCAGAGATGGCAGGTATAACCAGTGAGAAGTCATCAGCTGATATGTACATTGGACTGCCCCTCGTGTTACCATCAATTCTCCCCAGTGGAGTTTCCCACGCCTGCTCACCCTCATCAATAGAACAATTTAGAAGCACTCTGTCCCCCGGTGAGACAAAAATGTCCTTGCTTTCACTCTCATCTGGTGGGTGCATGGTTTGGAAACTAAGACACTTGATACCTTTCATCACAAGACACTTAAAGTGTGTGGTTTTCTGTAACATGTTGTTGAACACGAGCAATGCACCGTTGTCTCTTACATCTACAAGACCTGCAAGCTCCTTCACCAGAGGCTTCAGGGACACACTGCTATCCAGGAAGAGTGTGGGCTCATAAGACGGATACATTTCATGGTACCAGCGTACAGATGTTCCCTCAGAGCCAATGGCATTGCTATTGCACAAGATCTCAGTCCCTTTACCGTCTTTACTTACAATTATGTCTTTAGATTCAATCTGCTCCTTACACACAGTGAGCTGCTGTGTCTTCTGGCTGATTATCGTCTGGTTCTTCCAACATTCCCTCCTATAAATCCCAGAGTCCAAGTGAGTGAGGTTACTGATTTGAAACCCGAGCAGGCTGGGATCGTCACTGATGTGGGTACGACCCTGTAGGTCAGCAGGTGGTGTGTTGGGCATGTTCTTGTTTGAAGAGTTTCCAAGCAGTTGGTCTCCCTCTGAAGCAGATCTATAAACAACAATATAATCCATTCCGAAACAGTATCCCATCTCAATAACTTCGCGCTCTGCCCTGACAGCAGGTTCTGGGTTGTCACTGTAGACCTCATGAAGGAGGAGGAGAAGGAAAAGCAGGAACTCTGTAAAGTTGATGCAGGTCATGTTGTCTGTTTCTCCCAGGTGACTCTGAAAAGTGCAAAGCCCGTTTCACTTCGGTGTGACACTTTTGTCCCGCCTCCAGCCAACATCAGTTTCCACCTCTTCCACATTCTTCCTTAAACACATACTCAGCCTCAGAGCGACAGACATTACAACACACGCAAACTTTCACACTGTTATGCGCATACAAAGACAGATATATACATGCACATACATGTACGTTTGCTTTATGGGCAATAAGAGCAGGTGGAAAAGCATTACAGTTATAAAGTCATTTATTTGATTTTGACAAGGCTGAGTCAACAAGGTTAAAGGAAAGCCAGGGGACAGAAAATAAAATGCTGCAATCCTGGTTGCTCATTAACAGCGTTGATGTGCAGTTGGACAGGTTTTCATTTAGCTGTGGGTGCGGTCTGTTGCTATGGAGGGAGTGTTCCTTTCACGGACGCTTGATTGCAAACTTTCAAATGCATGCACTGCAAGATTTGTGTACCATCATATTCTTATTGAGTGAGCAGACTAATCTGAACTAAATCTAAATGTCTCAAGTAACCTGTAGTAGCAGATAAGGTTTCTAGTACATCGCAGCTTTCTTTATCTTTTGTCACTGCGAGACAGCACGAAATATGAATCCATTGCTTTGTCAGTTTATTACTTTGTGGGGAAAATTTTACCCTCAAGTGAAGTTAAAAGTGTTAAATGTGTTAATACAGAATGGTTTGTTTGCTTGGCCAGTCCTCTGCCCAGTATTTTTTTTTAAATCAGTCCTTGAGCTACTATCATCGTGCCAGTCACAGCTATGATTTCACTTATTGTATTACTGCATTCATACATGCGATCAGTGATGAGGTTTATTAACCTGATGAACAGCGCATTTCTGAAATACAACACTTCTCACTAGCAATGTGTTCTTAACCCTGGAGAACCCATGGAGTCAAATTTGACCCCATGGGTTCCCTAGTAAACCAATGGGGTCGGATCTGACCCCATGGGTTCTCCAGGGTTAAACACTGCGTCTGCAGCTCACAATGTGAAGCTGACTTTCTATTTTACAACACTGTAAAGTTGATAAAACAATGACGGCTTATCTTTGCGTGTGCTGTATAAATCTCACAGTAAAGCACGCTCTATCTTTCGATATCTTTCTTTCACAGTGTCTCAGGTTGTAAATGTCATTGTTTGTTATAGTAGGTGGAGGACGGAGTGTGATCATATCGAATGGGAAGATTCCTTACCTTTGTGGAAAACAGGTTAGGTGCTGGTTTGTATAGAAATATTGATGTCTGTAAGACAAGAAGGGGGCAAAGATGAGCAAAAGAGATTGACTTTCCCAGGATTCCCATCATTAGGAAAACTGATGAATGATAGTTTCTCTCAGGAAAGCCAGCGTCTAAAAGATGCAAATTGCCCCAGCAGGTACAGATGAAAAAAAAGAAAGAATCTCCACTTTGTCTCTGATGGTGCTGTTTTTCTTCATGTTGTGGTGATTGTAACTTGGTTACAGCTGTGTCTTTTTAACATTTGTTCCTCCCTATAGCACCACTTTTAAACAATAGAAAATAACAGTAAGTATGTGGCAATATAGTTCTGTTTTAAGTTTTAACACGCTGCACACACGAACTAGACATTTATCACTAGAGCTTGACAGGAATCAACAGTCTCTGTTCCATTTAAGCATTGGCTCGATGTGTCTCTTTATTTTGATTTCATAATTTTTCTAAATCCCTGTTTATGTATTAAATTCCTCATTCCTGCTGCTACAAGAGAAGCATTGTTGCAAAGAAGGTTAGATAAATTAATGCATAGCTCAAACTCAGTGAAACAGTTAACAGGTTGACTGGAAATAGAAGGAGACTGAAAGGGACTGTTTATTCTGCAGGATGAGGCTCACTTGTTGATTTGATTCACTGCTGAAGAGCATTCCTTCCCATGACGCTCAAGTAAACCAGTAGGGATTTTTTTAAAAATCTAAACCACTGTTACTACACTTGTGTTTGGACACAACTTAACGAACCTGCAGGTGCACTGTGATGACCAGCTTACTCCTGTGAGCATATTGGGTTATACAAAATCTCTTTTCCTTTCAGATATCACAATCATCTGTTTACTACTTTATGAACTATAATGAACATAGATACTCACTTAGCAGCAGCAGCAGCAGCAGCAGATCTGGTGCTACTTAGAGAACAGCTTGCAGAGCTGGTGATCAAGCATCATGATTAAGCACCTACTGCAAGGAAACTCCGGTGTGTTCAGCTTGGCACTGATTACATTCATCAGAGTCCCACATGCTGCAGGGTTTTAGCAGCACACAAGCAACTGTTTGAGATACAGATTTTTGGCAAAATAATTAGCGTTAGCACATGAAATAAAACAACACACTTCTACCCTGACCTGTATGTAAAAGAAATTTCTTAGGTTTCAGTTGAACTTATAGCTAGTTGCCTTCCTTTGCAGTACCAGTCATGGCCTCAGTGTGTCGCTGTGACACACCACACAGCACAGGCTGCACACTAAAAAACAGCAAAGATCACATCCTCTGGTGGCTACTAAAGGTAATTCATTTTGCAAATATTTTCTTATTCTTTCCGAAACCTATCCGGTCGTTAAGTGATGACGTGACGAATCCTACTTCCGGGCCTAAAGTAGTCTGTGTTTAATATGGCTTTTGTGTTGTTAACATGTTTAATGTTATGTATTTTCTTCTATTTGATCTCAAAAACTCCTAAAACAGTCAGTGATCACTGTTGACCTCCCTCGGCTTTTATTACCGCTAATCATTTATTTAAGCTCAGTTTTTAAAACCTTAGGATGTAACTACAGCCCAGCCCATGCAGCAGTATATGAATGACTAACCTCGTATTGTGGATGGATTATCTCAGTTGTTCTCCTGGCTGAAGTTTGGTCCTTTTACAGCATCCTGCCATGCGATTACATTTGTTCCTGACCACCGAGAACACTCACGTTAACTTTTATCGAGTGGAAAAGAAGTTAGCTTGTTTATATTATGCTAACATAGCTGTGTCGCTAGCGGTCATGTAGCACATCATTATATACCAGCTAGCCGAACTTCAGTAACCCTACAAACGTCACTGATGTTTAGTTTTCGGTCTTCATTTATGTTGGAAGTGATAACAGAGCTGTACGTTTTAATTTCTTTCCAAAACCCCGCAGTCAGGACATGCTATATTGTATTTAGATAGAAGCTAGCGAGCTAACTTCCTGCTAACTTCTAACTCCGTTAAATGTCATAAATTCCGTTTTCATGGATGCCTGGATGTTAAACTCAATTGTTACACCTGGTAGAGCAGAACGCTAATTATTTTATTAAAGATGAAAGACTTTAGACAGTTTTTTAACTCTCAGTAATGCCATAGTGATCGTTTGATATATGGACCTGCAGCGGAGTTTAGGCCCAGACACGGCTAGTGACGTCAGACTTAACGATCGGATTTACACATCTCTGTCCAATAATTTATTATTATTATGATAAATGAGTGGGTACACCACATGATACATGCTAACAGTCCAGTGGAACTGCTTGTCTATTCTAGATGCTAGTGGGCATGCTTTGTACCCAGCAGTTAGGGTTAGCGCTGGGCAAGTGGGAAACCCTGGATTTAACTGAATTCAGAAAAATATAAGTAGACAGATACGTTTAAATTTACATCAACTAGGATTGAACCTAATGTTGTCCATGAACACTACAGCCTACTCACCAGTCCAGCACAGTGGATTACTGTAAACATTTCCATAATATAACAAGCTAACTAGTTTAGCCTCCACTAAATTGCCTAGTACTTTCATGCAACGTTTGAATAACGCAAAATTATATTTCAATATGTTTTTCAAACCTTTCACATTATTAATACCTTTGAAAATAACCTCAAATCTTCATTTCCTGACCTCTTTTTCTCACTCTCTTTTCTTTTGAGCTGTTTGAAACATTAGAAATAACCTTTCAAACATGGATTCTGTTTATGTTCACTCATCTTCTTTAGCACTAACCATAGCGTCACATAGATGCTTAAGTTCCACAACAACAGCTTCACTGACATTTGCAGGTTGAACACGTCACAGTAAGGAGAAGAACAAATGAATTCACTGAGGGTGTAAACCTGGTGTAGGATGACATTACTTTCTTAGAACTGAACAATTATCTCTATATTGTTATCAGATGCGATTATTCATTAACAGAAGGTACTGGAATGATGTTTCAGATATAAAGAGGGGTTTATTTAATCCTTCTTTATTTCTAGCATGAGTCTTCAATCAAAAACCTCTAAACTTTCTGAGAAGATGTAACTGATACATTTAATTAATGTCATGGTTCTGGGTCATTTGACCCAGCATTTTGAGTTTATTATGTTGTAAGGTTTTAGTTTTCTATGATTCAGTATTGAGTTTCGGTTCCCTTTTATTTTCTGAAGTTATTTGTATTTCATGCTTTCTTGTCACGGTCTCATTCCGTTGCCTCTCCGAGTCCCTCATGTCCTCTGTGTCATGTTGGTGACACAGAGGACAGACGAGACGTCTTGCTTCCCTGTGTACACGTTCCACTCCTTTCATTCATTCCTTGTTCCCAGCTCCTGTGTCAAGTTGTGTGTTTTAGTCTACATCTTAGTGTTTCCTGTTTTACTTTGACAGCCTCACGTCCTATGTGCAGTGTGTTTTACTTTGCTTCCTCTGTGTCATTATGTCTATTCGTCCCAGGGGTGTTCCCATGTGTTTCCACTTCCCTCGTCACCCCTCTGTGTATTTATTGGCTGTGTCAAAATTCAGGGGTAGCATGCTTTGAAGGACCCACCCAACCTACTATGTAGGGCGGGTCCTTCAAAGGCAATGTAGACTGTGAAGTGGGACAGTCTTCTAGCCTTCGTTTAAGTCCGCCCTTACTAAGTCCTAATTCTTACTGGGCAAAAACTTTAAAATGGACCCTAAAATGTCGCTCCATTTTTTGTGCATTTTTAATTCTTGAGGAGCTAGAAAAGCTTTATCGTCGTCGCCGGCATGTTTTGTACCTTAGGCTTATCAGAGACAATCATATCCAGGGAAAATAGCTAGTTTCATGGATAATTTCAGTGACTGAATGATTGCCGGTCATTCGTACACATTTACTGTAATATATAAAATATGTAAACTAAATCTCTTTGAAACTTATAGAAGAACATTTTCTATTGCTATTTTTTTCTATTATTTATTTGATCCGGTAACTTATTTGTGTGAATAGATGGACTGTAAAAATGCAATAAAGCTGAAAACAGGGTTATCTTTGAGGTCACAAAAAAGCTTAGTTACACAGATGAACTGTATAAAATTTAAGTCTTTTCACAGCGTATTAGTATATGTTACTTAAGCTTAATAATCAGAATAATGCTTTGATCTCTTAAAATAAATGAAATCATACATTTCTACCAAAACTGTTTATGTTGTTCTCCACCTTTTCCTTAACTAGACCAGACCCTGCACTGCAGGATTAACCTGAGTGTCCCAGTCCTCGACCGTTTTTTAACCAGGAGGACCCCAGGCCTGATTTTTGTTGATGTATTATAAATATCCTTGTTTTGTTATTTACTTTATTCTCAACAAATAAACCTCCATTTAAAATTGTTCAAAGTTAGCATTATGTTCATCCATGTTAAAAAAAAACGTTGCCAGGTTGAGAGTCAGAGCAGCTCGGGCCAAACGATGACTTGGCGTAGGATTTGCAAATGATCTTGCCATGTTTCAGTGTAAACCACCAAATCATCCAAATAGGCACTGGAGTTGGAGAGGCCACTCAAAATCTTATTTATCAGCCTGTGAAAGGTCGCAGGTGCATTACACGTACCAAATGCCATGACAGTATACTGTAAAAACTCATCAGGTGTCACAAAGGCTGAAATCTTAGAGGCACGTTCAGGAAAGGGGACTTGCCAGTAACCTTTAAGGAGGTCCAATTTAGTTACATACCTTACCAAATTCTACATAAGTTTGATTGGGAAGTTTCCTCTGTTGGCAAAACTTCTGTCTATAAGCTTCAGGGACCAATTCATAAGTTTGCAAGACAGCTGCTTTAACACTCAGATAATTTAGACTTTATTTTAAAGGAAGTGCAGCAAACACCTCTTAAGCTTTGAGAGACAGTTTGTACTGTAACAAAAGGGGCCAAATATCACTAGGACACTGCAAAGCACCAACAATGCGTTCAAATGCTGCAAAATATGAATCAACTTCAGCTTCCGTAAAAGTGGGCTCTAGAGAAATACACTTACTGACATCAAATGCAGTACCAGACATGGAAGTGGAACCTGGAGAGTCAGCAGAGGCAGATGAGGCTTGTGGCTGGGACTCCAGCTCAAGCTTACGCAGCCTTACAGCTTTGTCTGTATCAGAGGTTCCCAAAGTGTGTTGCCCGGCCCCTATGCGGGGTGCAGAGCCACTGCAGGGGAAAGAAAAAAAAATATGCTTGGACACTGCTAGCAGAATGGACATGTTTTTGGCAGGGTTCCCACACAAACGCAAAGCAGGAGATGAAGCAATCCCAAATATGTTTCCAAAGCAACTTTCTTCCCAGCCAAAGACTAGAAAATATGGTGAAGCATATCTTCCCTCTGGCTTCACCTGCACAAGTGCCAAGGTAGGTCTCCCCTGCAGAACTGGTTTTCCCTGTGTCGGGAGCACGCACTAGCCTCTCCAAATGACGGACAAACAGTATCCCACATTCTTGATTTTTAGTTCAAAAACACTTCTTGTAATGACTAACTACTCCTGACATTCTGGAGATGTTAGCTCTTTATCAGTAAAGTTACAGTGGGATACAAATAATATCAGGCTGATCCTGCCACAATTTCTTTCCCCTGTCCAAATCGCGGACAAACAGTTTTTGAAGTTTATGTTTTTGAACCCATTTTGCACAGAGAGGCGTTTTTTTGAAAAACGTATAGAGATTGAAAATGTGACGTCATTTCCGGGGTAAAACCGCAAAGGATTGTAGGGACGAGTGGCAAGCGGCTTTCACAGATTTCCATGTGTGTTCATGTTTCCGAAGTAACAAAGAGCCGACGGATGGCCTGGATTGCAGCCATTCGAAGACCAAATATAACGTTTCAGAACACTCCAGCTCACATGTTAGTCTGCTCCAAGCATTCCCACAAAGGTAAGTCTTTTGTTGTAGTTGTTATGTAATTTATCATAACATAATTGTTGATATAGGTTACAAATAAGTCTTATATTGATTTGAATTGAATTCGTTGCGCTATGCTGCTTTGTTCACTGTGGCTTTGCGGGCTAATGTTTGTTGTGTTTTGTAGGAAAACCAGTCAACAAAATGCTGCAATGCAATCCAGACTCTATCAACCTGGGTCATACCGAGTTCAAAGCTGCTACCACAGCAAGATTTGATCAGTTAAGAGGGAGAGCAATATCAAAACAGCCACGAAAGGTCCCGCATATATGTGCCCAAGTGTTGTATTGAAGCAATCAAGTGATGAATAACTGTTTTCCAGTATGTTGTTTTCCAACGGTTATTTATTTTTTTGCATTGTTGATTTGTTTTTCACCGAAGCAGCTAATAAAGCATGATGGAATACAATTTTGCCTCTTTCTTGTCAGATTCTATAATAGAATGAAACAATAATGCCAGTTATAAATAAAGACAATAAATTGAATGAATTACGAAACACTCATTTTATTTCTATTAGATCTGAAAATGTTGTGTAACAGGGAAATGGAATAGTCCAAATCACCAAAGTAAACTGGACCTGGGCTTGTTGCAGGGATCTAAAGTTACTAAACACACTTAGGACCATATAATAATAAATATGTGCGTGATGAAAGTTGGACAGCACACTAACGTCCTTACTCCACTCTGTATGCTCGTATGGGTCTGACCCTTTCACTCCTTTGATTTTCTCCTCATACTTTTTTTTTTTTTGCCTTTTCGTCAACTCTTTGTACGGACCTGCTTTGTTCTCCGTTGTTTTGTACATAACTGTTTTTGGGGCAAATAAAATGCAAGTAGGGATTAATAAAGGCGGTTTTAATAAAGTTTTATTTTATTTAATCTAATCTGATAACTTTAATCTCAGCCAAATCGATTTACTCATGAACAAATAAAACACTGAAAAAAGACAAACAATAACATTTTTAGGTTGTCTAAGTGACTTATATATTACGTTTAACCTGAGTAGCGAAAGTCTGCGGTGATCTGAAAACGATGTGCCGGAAGTTGTGCCGTTCTCGGCGGCTTCAGTGACCCTCGAGCTCCCGGCTAGCTATCGAGCTGGTGGGTAACAGACGTCTCCGAAAACGTCGAACCGCTTTTGCAAATATGCGATGTCTTAATAAACCGAGCAGATATTTGAAGTTTACACAGCTACTTTCTCGCCTGAAAATATGTTAAAAGTTTATTTTGTGAACCAGAAAGATTAATAAGAGTAATTTTAAAACTTAGTAGCGGCCGACATTGCTGGAAACTGGAGTTTGGCTGGGCCGCGCTATGAATTCTGGGATATGGTGGGCCACGAAGGACATACCCGACCCATCCTTCAAATTCGGGGAAAAGGAGGACGCATTTGTTGGCTGCATTCGGAGGAGTCTACGAATTTGGACAGCCTTCGGCGCATCGCTGTGACATAATCGGTCTACAAATGCGTCATCGGGAGGATGCAGCCCATGAATTTGGACACGACCAAACACACTGTGTTGGAAGGAAGATTGCTACAAACCACACTTAAAAGCAGCTCACAAGAAAAAGGACGTTATAGAGACAGATTGCGTCCAGATGCAAAGAGACGGTACTTGCAAAAAATAGCGTGCATTGAAAATGTGGACCCGTATGAAATACGGCAGTGGAGTAGAAACCCTGAAGACCAACCGCGATTGACTTAGCCTGTTATATTTTCCTACCTTGTCTGTGGAGTCAACGCATACACAGCGAACCAATTTCTCAAATATAAATGTCTGGAGGCACACATCCAATTCACCAAGAACTGGGTACAAGATTTGGCTATTTTTAAGCCTCCACGTTGTGAATTCGCCGTCATTCAAACAAAGGTAAGTCAGCTTGAGTACTGCAAGTCAAATGTGTTTGATTTCCTCCCGAACATTCAGATTAGTGCAGCATAAATTCATTCATGAGGGGGAAATAACAGTGAGAACATGTTGAGGCTCTGTTAGATGGATAACATAGTGAGTTTAGTGCATTGATGTGACATTGTCCTGAAGCATTTAGTCATTCTCTATGGTTAAAGAAACTGCACTAATTAATTCACATTTATTATAAATAATCCTAATTATACATATTGCTTCAGTGTTTATGTCCCGTGTAACTAAAAATACATTCTATTTTGGTTTTATACATTGATCAATGACCTGCAGAATCTCCTTATCATATTAAGTGATTCATAATTGTCACTTAAAGTCGAACTTTATGTGTAATTATTGTTGGGGATTTTAACATCGATGTGGACAACCCTCAGGACAAAGGGACCAAAGACCTGAGTAATACTCTGGGCAACTTTGGGCTGACTCAGCATGTAACAGAGGCCACACATAATAGAGGACACACTCTTGACCTACTGATCTCCAAGGGCCTGAGCATTTCAAACGTTACTGTGTCTGATGTGGGCCTGTCTGATCATTACTGTGTTTTCTTTGAAAGTAAAATTTCAGCCCACACAAATATATCAACAGCAGTGATCACAAAACGGTGTATAACTGAATACAGTAGTGAGATCTTTAACCAGGTCTTCCCATTAACACCTGACCTGTCCAGAGGTTCAGTCAATGAGCTCGTCAATAGCTTCAATGCTAAAATGTTAAATGTTATGGACACTATTGCTATTCACTATTTCACTATTAAGGTGAAAGTCATCTCTGGAAGGAAAAAGTCTCCATGGAGAAACTCCACACTGGTGAAAAATGAAAAAAGAGTGTAGGAAAGCTGAGCGCAGATGGAGAAAAACAAACCTCCAGGTTCATTATCACATCAGGGGCGACCGTGGCTCAGGGGGTTGGGAAGCGTATCTGTAACCGGAAGGTCGCCAGTTCGATCCCCGGGCTCTCTGTCCTGGTCGTTGTGTCTCACAAAAAAGATCAAGACATTTTACCCTACCACCAGAGGGGCTGATGGCGCGATATGGCAGCCTCGCTTCTGTCAGTCTGCCCCTTTCATCTCAAAGTGAGTGAATGAATAGTGGCATTGTAAAGCGCTTTGGGTGCCTTGAAAAGCGCTATATAAATCCAATCCATTATTATTATCTATAAAGAGAAACTTCACAATTATAATTTACAACTGAGGAGTGCAAGGAGGCCCTACTTCTCTGACATCACCACCAAAAACAGTCATAATCAGTCATCGGGTCTAATTTTCTACAGTTGACAGGCTAACAAACCCTCCTGTGTCAGTGGCAGCTGAACTTCATTCGACCATGCAATGACTTTGCCCAATTCTTCACAGAAAAAATCCAAAAGATTAAACAAGCAATTGGTACATCAACAGCAGATCCAGGATATGTACTGTGTCCACTGAAAAACTGTTTAAAAACCATCAAACAGTTTCACCCTATTAACAGCAAAGACCTGGAGGACATCTTAGGTCAACTGAACTCCTCCTCTTGTTGTTAGATGTCCTGCCAACAAGTTTTTTCAAAAAGGTCTCAAAGACCTTGGAGTCAGACCTGTTACAGATCGTCAACTTTTCTTTAATGTCAGGTGTGTTTCCAGAACCACTAAAAACTGCTGTAATTAAACCTATACTGAAAAAAGACAATCAACAACAACTACAGGCCGATCTCAAATCTCCCATTTTTAAGTAAGATCATTGAAAAAGCAGTTACTCAACAGCTCAATTACTTCTTAAAACAGAATAACTGCTATGATACCTTCCAGTCAGGTTTTAGACAAAACCACAGCACTGAAACCGCTCTGACCAAAGTGTTTAATGACATATGTCTGAATACAGACAGTGGAAAAATGTCACTCTTAGTTTTACTGGATCTCAGTGCAGCATTTGATACTGTTGACCACAACATATTACTCAAACGACTGGAGAACTGGGCAGGTCTTTCAGGAACTGTACTAAACTGGTTCAAAACATACTTAGAAAACAGGAAATACTTTGTATCAATAGGTAACTTCACATCTGAGCAGACAAGTATCACATGTGGAGTTCCCCAAGGTTCCATCTTGGGACCCCTTCTGTTTAACATTTACATGCTCCCACTGGCACAGATTATAAAGAACAACAAAATAAACTATCACAGCTATGCAGATGACACACAAATATATATCACAATGTCACCAGGAGACCGAGGCCCTGTACAGGTTCTTGGTAAATGCATTGAGGAAATTAATGACTGGTTGTGCCACAATTTTCTCCAGCTAAACAAAAACAAAACTGAAGTAATAGTCTTTGGTGCCAAAGAAAAGCGATTACAGGTCACCAGAGAACTTCAATCTATACACCTAAAAACCACAAAGCAGGCGAGAAATTTGGGTGTAGTGATGGACGCAGACCTAAACTTAGAAAAACACATTAAGACAATAACAAAATCAGCTTACTATCACCTCGAGAATATTTCAAGGATAAAAGATCTGATGTCTCAACAGGACCTGGAAAAACTAGTCCATGCATTCATCTTTAGTAGGCTTGATTACTGTAACAGCATCTTTACAGGTCTACCTAAAAAATCCGTCAGACAACTACAGCTCATTCAGAATTCTGCTGCTCGAGTCCTCACTAAGACCAAAAAAGTGGACCACATCAGTCCAGCTCTGAGGTCTTTACACTGGCTGCCTGTCCGTCAGAGGGTAGACCTTAAAGTGTTGATGCTGGTCTATAAAGCTCTGAATGGTTTAGGACCATAATACATCAGTGACCTCCTGACCCAGTATGAATCTTCCAGATCCCTCAGGTCATCTGGATCTGTTTTTTTATCAGTTCCCAGAGTCAGAACCAGACACGGAGAAGCTGCATTCAGCTTTTATGCTCCTTATATCTGGAACAAACTCCCAGAAAGCCTCAGATCAGCTGAAACACTCAGCTTATTTAAATCCAGGTTGAAGGCTCACCTGTTCTCAGCTGCATTTGAATAAAACACCAAATCCACACTTTTAAGCTTTCAAAACTTAAATTTTAACTACTGATTTTATCTACTGTTTTTTTTAATCATTTTTAAATCATGCTTTTTATTTGTTTTTGTTTTTAATGTCTCTGTAAAGCACTTTGAATCACCTTGTTGTTGAATTGTGTTATATAAATAAACTTGCCTTGCCTTTCTCTATCTTGAAGTGATTACATCCTTGCATTACATACTTTAGATTCATTTTTTGCTGGCAGATTAAAAAAACAAAAACAAAAAAAACCAGGCAGATTTAGAATATAACATGCAGCGTTCTACAGATGGATACATACAATGGATACATTGTTACAATTATGATAAATGGATTTGAAAGTAGATTAAACACATCTGTGTCGGCCTTGGCTCATTAAAGTTCTTGTATTTAAATTAACTTTGTATTTGTATGTTTCAGGTACTGCACTCTCAAAGACTGAATGAAGCAGCATTGCAGCCATGGGTCATTGTGAGCATTACAGGGAAGGTTGAACTGCAGCTGTATGGCTGGAGTCACCGAGACCTGCAGCCATGTCGCTGCTCTTCTGTTCAAAGTAGAAGAAACGGTGTTGATTTTTGGCACAAGGACTGTTACAGATGAACCAGCATACTGGGTTTTGCTGGATAATATGACCAAGATACAGTCAGTGGTTGGTCATAAGATAGACTTCTCCTCTTTAGCTAACCCAAAAAAGGCTCTCAATCAAAACATAAACAGACCATCCGTAGTGACAGGTAAAAGAAGCCATCCTCAGAAAAGAAAAATTCCACCTGCTACTGTGGGGGAGTTGTCTCAATTGATGGGAAAATATTTCTGTAAGCATAGTTCTGTTCTGAATAACCCATAATGTTTTATTTAGGGGGTCTACATTTATGCCTCAAGTGCATTGCCATGTAAATAATTTGCATTTATTGAATATGTACTTACTAAGTAACACTGTTCAAAAGTTGAGTAAAGAAACAAACAAATGTTTGCCTTTTTTTTATTATTAAAACCACTTTGTAGGACCTCACATCAGTAACAATGTAGAATCCATGTTGTTTATAGTTTACAAATGACAAAATGTTCACATAAAATTATGACAGCATAATATCAGCCACTACTAGCATTCTCTTATTTACTGTCTCTTTTGAAAACGTATCACTACATATACAGCACAAGACTTTAAAGAGTATTTAACAAAAGCATTTTCCCTGGTTTTACTACAACACTGGGGCACATATTCGCCCTCACGTGGAAGAAGTAATCTGATTGGCATGTGGTATGTAGCATGTAGTTTGAAGCAGGGATTTTGTAGTGCCCCATGTGTAGGAACCCAGTCAGGATTTGTTTCATCCATTTCACAGGCTGGTTTGCTGCAATAATGAAAAACAATTAGCAACTCTATAAATAGAACATATATCTACAAAATCACTCATTAGGATGTTTGTTCTAATTTGCTATGACCTCAGAGCACATTGAAAATAAAACGAATAGGCTATAAAGAGTAATATGAACTTATTTAGATCTTACCTGAATGAAAATGTCTGGAGCACCAACAGATATCTGGGGATGGTAGAGAACTGGATATCAGCTCGTCTCACAGCTGCTATTCAGGCTAGATGCCTTCTTTTGGTAACATCCGATACATAAGCTCCCCCATGTTGCTTCCAGATGGAAAAGGATAAAAAGAGAGCCCATTTTCCAGCTTATTCCCTTCCCGATCGTGCAATCTAATATTACAACCGATAACACAGCAAGTGCGATCCATTGCTGATGCTTTCGCTCTTTTAGCCCTTTGTTTGGCCTGCTAAAATGGCGCCTCGGCGGTCACGCCCCTGGCTGTGACATCACGCTCCAAAGCTCCATTCCTCATCCACACGTTAACACAAAAACGGAGTTTTAGAAAATCTCCGTTTTCGGTGATTCGAAACGGCATTTACGTGTGGACAAAAGGTCCAAATGCATAGAAACAGCTGTGTTTTCAAAAATACCAGCTTAGGTGTGGACGTAGCAGAAAAGAGTTAGTAAGTTTATTTTATTACTACCTGTAACTTATTGCAGTTTACTTGTATTTGCTTAATTGTTTACTAAATGTCTTTGTGGGGGGGAGGGTGTGTTCCAGACAAAATGCAGCCAACATAGCGTTTGACCACTAATGGAAACATTACACTAAAGTAAGCAATTTTCACTTCCAGAAACAGGTGCTTGCTGTGTTGTGTCATTTTATGATTCTGTAAACTTCTTGCTTTTATGTTGCTTTTATTCTACTGTGTACAACGACCTTGAGTGTGAGGCGCTTTCAAATAAAATGTATTATTATTATTACTTATTAGTAGTATATCATGATTATTATATTTATTATGACTTGTTTCAGACTATAGTGCTACTAGTCTTGTAGGCAACAAATTAGTTGCCTTTAATTCTTTCATCGGAATGATCTGATCAATATTCTTACATTGTAAAAATAGAAGGTCTCTTTAGACCTCTTCTAGCAAACATGGTTAAAACCCAGATGTCATCTCCTAAGTCAAAACTAGTTTTGGTAAAACTGCAAAATCTGCACAACAGACAGATGCATGCTAACCTTAATCCACATAGTATAGTTATGTATTCAGACCGTCTCTTACAAAGTTAGAAATGTCAATTAGACTTTTGAGAGGAAGGAATTGGATGCATTTGTCTTTTAAAAAACAACAACAAAAAAACAACTGATCTGGTTAAAACATGGCTGTGAAAAGGCAGCCACACAATGTTTCCTCCATGTACAAAGACTGCTATTTTTTAGCCTATTTAAAATAATAATAATGCTTTAGGAGCCATTAATAAGGTGGCCCAGAGAGGTCAAATCCCCCACAACTTAAGAAAACACATCAAATAGAAAAATACAGCAAAAGCAAACAAAACACAGTGGATGTTGAATAAAACACAACAGAAATGGAAAAAATGAAAGTTGAATAAGAAAAACAAAAACCCACAACAGACGTTTTTTGAGGTGATAACAACGTGACTGAACAGCTGCGGGGGTGACAGAAACCAAAACGTGAAGGATTGCACACTTAAAAGAAGCAGGGACTCATGTTGTGAGAGGGAAGGGTAATGTATGTTTTAATAATATGATGCATATAATACGCTAGATATATATTTTCCTATTAGCTTATTTTTCCTATTAGTTTCCTTTATCCCTACTGCAACCTGTCTCTTCAATTGCAAATAACTGTGCAATTGAGGCTTTTTATTATTGTTTTGTTTACTCTTCTTGTTGCCTTGCTGCTAACCTAATTTCCCTTTGAGGGGCAATAAAGTATTTGAATTGAACTGAACTGAATTGAAGCTGTTCCTTCACTTTTTTGTTCTTCCCAAAAACTTGTTTGTTTGTTTTTTGTTTTGTATATGTTTTTTTATTTTTATTGAACTCCAAATGTGTCTGTGGATCCGTTTTTGCTGTAGTATGCATTCAGTTTCGACCAGGGAAATGATGTCAGGGTTTCAACTCGGTTTGCTGAGCTGTTGCTTTCTGTATAATTCAAAACAAACGATCTACTGACAGGAGAGTGTCCTCACTGACGTTATTCATTGTTTAATATCACATCACTGCCACGATAAATTTTTCAGGTCATCTGACAATTGAAAAATTAGATAGCTTCAATATTATTGTGTTATACTAGCGCCTTGATTTTTTACATTGGATGTAGCATTAAAGCTAGAACAGGACTTTCTATCAAAAGGGTCTTTGACGATTTCAGTCATAAGTGAAAATTATGTTTGAAAGAAAATATATTTTATCGGATTGCGGTGTGTGATATCCATAGTCATTTCTAGTTAGGAAGAAATTGAAAAGATAAAGGCATAAACTGAAAAAATGTCTAAAAACAGTCTTCTCATGGTAGACAACAGGTGAAAATAGCAACACATTTGATTTATGTACAGATTCTACAGCACAGCATGTGTCAGGTGGATATTAAGCCACCTTGGAGCTATTTTACAAAGGCTATTAAGCAATATCATTCAGATAGAGTTAACTTAGCCAGCTAACAGCATTAACCTAATTTTCCTCGGGATGAATAAAGTATAATCAATCAATCAATCATTGTCTCAGTACCGCCAGGATCCATATCCATTTTTACATACAATGTTGCTTCTCTCTGCAATGGCAAAGGCCTTGCTTTTTTCTTTATTACTATCACTGTAACAATCACTCCAGCTACCACCAGCAGCACCACTACTGCCACCACCACATACGGCGTATGTGGTGGTGGACTGCTGGGTAAATTCAAAGTGATCTCTTGTTTAAAAATGCATTCCAGAGACTCTGTCCACTCTTTGTCCATTTCATCTTCTTCAGTACCTTTGTCATCATCATCCGTATAATCCCCTACAAAATCCAGGGTTTTAACAACAGCGCAAAAGTACTTCCCCCCATCTGACACCTTCAGGTCGTTGATGGTCAGCAAAGTCCCATCCTCAGATAGAGTCACTCTGCCTCGTAGATCTTTAGGGATGGGAACAGTTTGGTCCTGTGAGTCGTGGATGATCTCATAGTGCCCTGAAAGTCCATAGCGGTGCCACTGCACTATATCTGAAACATCTTGGCCAGAATCGCACATCAGGGAGACATTTTCACCTTCATCAGCAACTTTTTCTTGGAGTTTGTTTTTGGGGCAAAGAAACAATGTATAATGCATCTCACGCAAGTGGGAGATGCATGAATAGTCTCCAATGTAGTCTGCAGAGATGGCAGGTATAACCAGTGAGAAGTCATCAGCTGATATGTACATTGGACTGCCCCTCGTGTTACCATCAATTCTCCCCAGTGGAGTTTCCCACGCCTGCTCACTCTCATCAATAGAACAATTTAGAAGCACTCTGTCCCCCAGTGAGACAAAAATGTCCTTGCTTTCACTCTCATCTGGTGGGTGCATGGTTTGGAAACTAAGACAGTTGATACCTTTCATCACAAGACACTTAAAGTGTGTGGTTTTCTGTAACATGTTGTTGAACACGAGCAATGCACCGTTGTCTCTTACATCTACCACACCTGCAAGCTCCTTCACCAGAGGCTTCAGGGACACACTGCTAACCAGGAAGAGTGTGGGCTCATAAGACGGATACATTTCATGGTACCAGCGTACAGATGTTCCCTCAGAGCCAATGGCATTGCTATTGCACAAGATCTCAGTCCCTTTACCGTCTTTACTTACAATTATGTCTTTAGATTCAATCTGCTCCTTACATACAGTGAGCTGCTGTGTCTTCTGGCTGATTATCGTCTGGTTCTTCCAACATTCCCTCCTATAAATCCCAGAGTCCAAGTGAGTGAGGTTACTGATTTGAAACCCGAGCAGGCTGGGATCGTCACTGATGTGGGTACGACCCTGTAGGTCTGCAGGTGGTGTGTTGGGCATGTTCTTGTTTGAAGAGTTGCCAAGCAGTTGGTCTCCCTCTGACGCAGATCTATAAACAACAATATAATCCATTCCGAAACAGTATCCCAGCTGGATAACTTCGCCCTCTGCTCTGACAGCAGGTTCTGGGTTGTCACTGTAGACCTCATGAAGGAGGAGGAGAAGGAAAAGCAGGAGCTCTGCAAACCTGATGCAGGTCATGTTGTGTCTGAGTGACTCTGGAAAGTGTGATTACTGAATGTCGTTTGCGACTTTGGTTCTGCTTAAAGCAGAACAGGAAGTAGCGGGTTTGGTGTGTGTGTGTGTGTGTGTGTGTGTGTGTGTATGAGTGCGAGTGAGGTGTGCATGTTTTTATGATGATAGTGCTTAATAAAAAAAAATCATCTCTGAAAGCATAATTGTCTAAGAAAATATACACAAAACATAGACTTGATACATATCCAGTGACGGGGCACTCAAAGGAAAGAAAGATTTACAAAATCAAACTGGAGAAGCCGACACCATTTACAGCTGACAGAAAATACAACACAGTCTCTGCACTTCACCATTTCTTCACATCTCTTTCTGAGAAGATGTAACTAATACATTTAATTACTGTCATGGTTGTCACTCATTTTGAGTTTATTATGTTGTAATGTTTTAGCTCTCTATAATTCAGTATTGTGTTTTAGTTCCCTTTTTATAGGATATTTGGATTTCCTGTTTTCTTGTTGCGGTCTCATTCCCTGCTTCCAGTTCGAGTCTCTCATGTCCTCCGTGTTGCGTCATTGTGTTTGCCTGTTTACATGTTCCCCTCCTTGTGTGTTATTTCTTGTCTCCCCTGTCTGTAGTGTACTTTCATGTATGTTCTCCCCAGCCAGTAATGCCCCCCTCCCGCATCCCTCTCTCTTTGTCTCGTCAAAAGTAAACTGACTATCACATATTAGTCCCCCCCGCCCCGTCAGCCGTCATGTCTCTCTTTCTCTCTTGATCTCCCCTCTCTGCACCCCCCCACCTTCGCTCTTTGTCACATCTCCCTTTTCCCCTCTCTGTAAACCCCCCCCCCCCTCTCCAGTCCATCCGTTTCCTTGAGCGTTCCTTCCTCCCAGCTCCTGTGTCAACTTGTGTGTTTTAGTCTACATCTTAGTGTTTCCTGTTTTACTTTGACAGTCTCACGTCCTATGTGCAGTGTGTTTTACTTTGCTTCCTCTGTGTCATTGGGCCTTTCTCAATATGCGTACTTGTGCGTACTTGCGTTCTCGTGTACTCGTGATACGTCATCAGTCGGAGACCAAGTACTGTTCCAATTCAAAGTACGCATCAAGCCGAGAACGCGAAAAAGTCCCAGATGTGTTCTCGCTCCGCCCGTTTTATCGAGCACGCATCGGTGGTGACTTGTGTGGACTTGGTACAGCTAAATATCCCAGAATGCATTTTGTCCAAAACTCAAACGCGGCAATGGCGGACGAGCGGGGTTAAAAACTTTTAAATACTCTTTCTGGGTCACAAAATAAACTTTTAAGTTCTTTTCAAGCGAGAATGTAGCTGTGTAAACTTCAAATATCTGCTCGATTTATCAAGATATCATATATTTCCAAACAAGCTCCGACATTTTCGGAGACGTCTGTGACCCGCCAGCTCCATAACAGACAGCGAGGTCGACGATTATTACAGCCGGCGAGAACAGCGGACTCCCGCCACATCGTTTTCAACCCCCCCCGCGGTCTTTTCGCTACTCAGGTTAAACAAACCCCAGTAGCTGTCTATTGTATTGAGTGTCCACTAAAATAAAAATAAAAGCGTTCTAACATCTCACCTGCTTGTTTTTATTAAGGTATGTACACGTATGTACATGTACACTATTTTTATTAATAGAGATTTCACTACTGAGGTTAAACATGATATATAAGTCACTTAGATCACTTCTAAATGTTAATGTTTGGCTTATTTCAGCTTTTTATTTGTTCCTGAGTAAACCGGTTTGGCTGTGATTAAAGTTAAGCTTCATAACATATTACTCACAGTTAAATTAAGAGGGGACGGCAGTAAAAACTCCGGACCTGTGACATCATCAAGTACACTGGTGTTCCAATTGTACAAATCGCGAGTCCGTGCTCGCGATCTCGGCGAGTCCGTACTCCCGTGCGTTCTCAGCCTTAATAAAATGTCTCACTTTTGGTTTCAATTAAGTTCGTTTTCACGCCTGGTTGTTTGTCTGCGTTTGGGTACACTCCACACACCGACCAGACGGCTGTGACAATTACAGCTTAGATATAGATGGTAAAAGGTGATTGATGCACTGGGAATCACTGGATTACCAATGAAGTGTCGTTTGCATGATGTACGTCGGTCATTGGTTTCACTGCCTGCAGCTTAAATGTTTTGGTCCATTCTCATTTCTTTCTTTAATATCTTAACCAGAAGAAGTTGTTTCCAGTAAAAGAAGAAAAATATCCCCACCAGGCCCACTGCACACTATG
Source organism: Neolamprologus brichardi (assembly GCF_056152115.1). Lineage (NCBI taxonomy): Eukaryota > Metazoa > Chordata > Actinopteri > Cichliformes > Cichlidae > Neolamprologus > Neolamprologus brichardi. The sequence goes on along the minus strand of NC_142110.1, from coordinate 4,650,869 downwards.
TGTTCAGCACCAAACAACAAACCAAACAGCATTTAGCTGCTAAAAAGACTGATATTTCCTACAGATTTTGTGAAGAACAGAAAGGAGCAGAGAGGACAATGGATGTTTGACTCATGGTTATCGGGTAGCCAGAAACGTCACATGAGTAGACTTGTAATATATATATTATATGTTTGTTTTAAATACACCACTCTTGCTTAAAAAACAAAAAAGAAAAAGAAAAACTGATGCCCTGCAGAATGTGACAATTACAAGCTACACCTAAGCTATTAGAAGTGGCTTATAGTCAAAGTAGCCATTCATTTTATTTGAATTTCTCCCCTTCCCAATTATGTCCCTCCATCTAAATTATTACCACATTACACCTTCCTCTGTCTCTTGCTCACGTTGTTGTACGTACCTCTTTCTCTTTTCTGGTATTTCTCTGCGACTGCTGCTAGCAACAGCAGCATCCTGTGAATGGGAGGGACTACTCCATAACCCAATGTACACCTCCCAACAAATAATAATAATAATAATGGATTGCATTTATATAGCGCTTTTCGGGACCCCTCAAAGCGCTTTACAATTCCACTATTCATTCACTCTCACATTCATACACTGGTGGAGGCAGCTACAGTTGTAGCCACAGCTGCCCTGGGGCAGACTGACAGAGGTGAGGCTGCCATATCGCGCTATCGGCCCCTCTGGCCAACTCTGTAGATGGTACAAAAGACTAAGAACGTAGGGTTACCTTGTAACCTCGGTTCTCTGAGTAAAGAGTCGATTGTGCCAATTCTAGGGCTGCTTGGAGATCAAATTATCAGTGATTTCACGCCAGCACAGGTGCTCTATAAGTGAGCCAGAGTGTCTGTCCACACACCCTGAATAGCATTGGGTTTATCCTTGTACATATCAAATATGTAACAAATTGAAGATTGAGATCAACACTGCAATCTTTCAGTGTCAAAAATGAAGCAGTATACACATACCCCCACCCTTTTTTTTTAAAAAACATTTATACTAAATGTGTAAAAACACACATCCACACACAGGCTGCTATGTTACAAGAACAAATGCTGTTATTAAAAAGAAAACAGTAGGTGAAGTGTCTTGCCCAAGGACACAACGACCAAGACTGTCCGAGCCGGGGCTCGAACCGGCAACCTTCTGATTACAAGACGAACACCCAATTCTTGAGCCACGATCGCCCAGCCAAATGTAACTAAGCGTCAGGTCGATGCAGCCCACTTCAGTACAGCTGATTTCTTTCATGCATTTCCAAGTACTGTTATGCTGCAGTTTTTAACTTATCAGTGAGAGAACAACAATCATCACCTCAGTGTAAGAAAATTATTATATCATCAGTATATGAATTCACAAATGTCAATAGATTCCTGGAAGGAGAGTGCTGAAACTACTGAAATGGACTTGAGGTAATGTACAAAGAAGAAAAAAACCCTAATTGACAAATATGCCTGCCTTGCCTTTCCCTCATCTTTTTTTCTATTGGCTAGCACTGCACATAAAACACAGAGACACAACCACACACGTAACCACACACAAGCATAAATGAGGGCAAAAACATTGGCCTCTTAAGTAGGTTTCTACAAAGGCTTCCTGAAATAGTTTAAATCAGGCATTAAGGTCTGACTCAGACTTGGTAGAACCTACAATGTAGTAGCCAACATTGCTAAAAGTGACAGTGAGGTGATGGCTGCAAGTCAAACAAGTGAAGTTCATCACTGCAACAAATGAGATGAGAAACGAGACAGAATTTAGAAGTGCAGAAATGTGAATTGTTTAAGAACACTGGAGGGTCGTACTATAAAGTCCTTGGTGTGTTGTTTCATTATTTATTAGTAGTATATCATTATTAATATATTTATTATGAATGATTTCAGACTATAGTGCTAATGTAACCATGTAATCAACAAATTAGCTGCCTTTAATTCTTTCATCGCAATGATCTGATCGATGTTCTTACATTACATTAAGTTAAAAAAATGTCTAAAAACAGTCTTCTCATGGTAGACAACAGGTGAAAATAGCAACACATTTGATTTATCTACAGATTCTACAGCACAGCATGTGTCAGGTGGATATTAAGAGCTTGGAGCTATTTTACAAAGGCTATCAAGCACTAGACAGAGTTAACTTCTCAGTACAGCCAGGATCTGTATTCATTTTTACATTTGATGTCACTTTTCTCAGCAATGGCAAAGGCTTTGCTTTTTTCTTTATCACTATCACTGTAACAATGACTCCAACTACCACCAGCAGCACCACCAGTCCTGCCCCCACAGCATATGCAGTAGCATTACTGCCACCGTTGACTAATATGATCAGACTGATCTCCTGCTTAAAAATGCATATTGGTGGATTGACCCACGGGTGTTTATTGCTGGTTTCATTTTCTCCGCTACCTTTTCCATCATTATCTATATCATCATCCATAGAAGTCATCTCACTGTATTTTAAAACAGCACATATGTACTTCCCTCCATCCTTCACCTTCAGGTCGTTGATGGTCAGCAAAGTCCCATCCTCAGATAGAGTCACTCTGCCTCGTAGATCTTTAGGGATGGGAACAGTTTTGTCCTGCGAGTTGTGGATGATCTCATAGTGCCCAGAAAGTCCATAGCGGTGCCACTGCACACTTTCTGGATCATCTTGGTTAATATTGCACATCAGCGAGACATTTTCACCTTGACCAACAACTTGATAAACAACAGATTCGTCGGGGCAAAGAAACAATGCATAATGCATCTCACGCAAGGGGGAGATGCATGAATAGTCTCCAATGTAGTCTGCAGAGATGGCAGGTATAACCAGTGAGAAGTCATCAGCTGATATGTACATTGGACTGCCCCTCATGTTACCATCAATTCTTCCCAGTGGAGTTTCCCACGCCTGCTCACCCTCATCAATAGAACAATTTAGAAGCACTCTGTCCCCCGGTGAGACAAAAATGTCCTTGCTTTCACTCTCATCTGGTGGGTGCATGGTTTGGAAACTAAGACAGTTGATACCTTTCATCACAAGACACTTAAAGTGTGTGGTTTTCTGTAACATGTTGTTGAACACAAGCAATGCACCGTTGTCTCTTACATCTACCACACCTGCAAGCTCCTTCACCAGAGGCTTCAGCGAAACACTGCTATCCAGGAAGAGTGTGGGCTCATAAGACGGATACATTTCATGGTACCAGCGTACAGATGTTCCCTCAGAGCCAATGGCATTGCTATTGCACAAGATCTCAGTCCCTTTACCGTCTTTACTTACAATTATGTCTTCAGATTCAATCTGCTCCTTACACACAGTGAGCTGCTGTGTCTTCTGGCTGATTATCGTCTGGTTCTTCCAACATTCCCTCCTATAAATCCCAGAGTCCAAGTGAGTGAGGTTACTGATTTGAAACCCGAGCAGGCTGGGATCGTCACTGATGTGGGTACGACCCTGTAGGTCTGCAGGTGGAGTGTTGGTCATGTTCTTCTTTGAAGAATTGCCAAGCAGTTGGTCTCCCTCTGAAGCAGATCTATAAACAACAATATAATCCATTGCGAAACATTTACCCAGCTGGATAACTTCGCCCTCTGCCTTGAAAATGGGTTCTGATTCCTCACTGTAGACCTTGCTGAAGAGGAGGAAAAGCAGGAGCTCTATAAAGCAGGTCATGTTGTGTCTGAGTGTATGGAAATTGTGATCACTGAAAGGCTTCTTCATTGTGGTTTGCCACTTTTGTTCTGCTTACAGCAGCTGCAGAACGGGTAGTAGGGGGGTGGTGTGTGTGTGTGTGTGCATATGTGTGCACTTTTATGATGATAGTCCTTAATAAAAACAATAGTATTCATCTTTGAATGCATAATTGTTTCAGAAATTCTACACAAAATATAGACTTAATACATATCCAGTGATTGAGCACTCAAAGATTTACAAACCTAAACTGGAGAAGCTGACACCATTTTAAAGGTGACAGAAAATGCAACGCCGTCTCTGCACTTAACTATTTCTTAGAACAACCGCTGTACACTTCCTGGAACACAACCCAACACTGATGCTCCATTTTCCACAACTGCTATGTCAGCAGTGCTGCTGGCTGTTATGAGAGTCACTTTTACAAAATATCTCGGAGTGTTGTGATATTCACAGGTAAAGCAAAGGCATCCAATTATCAAATAACACTTAATAAAAGGCATTAATGCTGACTGTATAGTTTTGAGCACAGAAAAAATTGCATAGCAAAAGACTATGACTGCATTAGTCCAATAATAACTAAAGAAACTTAAGCTTGTAACTCTTCAAGACCTCCATAAGGAATTTTTTTTTAAAAATCTACTTGCGATGTTATATTTTGAGTTGAGCTTTTTAACCAGTTACCTAAAGTCCTGCTTTCCCACCATGTAACCGCATTGATAATTTCCATCCATCGCTTGTTTTCATTTAGAGTGCAACTAGTCAATCCAAATAGCGAGTGCAACTAACAAGAACTCCAGTGATAATGACTGTAGTTATCTGTTTACATTTGGGTCTCTTATCACCAACTGCTAGTATCCCCTCTCCCATACCCTGCCTATACTCGAAAATGTAATTTTACTTCAAATGGTGAAACAAGTTAGTAGTTTCCACCATTATCTGGAATTCTTTTTTGCATATATTGCAAAGCCCTGTGGTTTCTTGACGGCTGTTGAAGTAGGTCCCATTTTAAGTACTCAGTCATCAATGGATGCTGACACACAGCTTTTGTGATTGTCTTGTTGCATGCATTAGGGCACATGTGTTAAAGTCAAGGCCCGCGGGCCACATCCGGCCCGCGAGATCATTTATATAGATGTACTATTATTGTTATGCATGGCCCAGCGATATGAGGCGCTAATAATATACAAACTACAGATCCCATAATGCAGCGCTGCAGCCTCCTTGCTGAAAGCTAGGCTAACTGGGAACATTCCCATGTCAATCAAGTCAAACTTCTGCAGTGTTGGGGAGTAACGGAATACATGTACCGCCGTTACGTATTTAAAATACAAAATATGAGTAACTGTATTCTGTTACAGTTACCGTTTAAAAAGGTGGTATTTAGAATACAGTTACTTTGTTGAAATAAATGGATTACACGGCGGTACTTCCGTGTTTCATGTTGTCGCGGGTCAGGCCTGTTTCGGTTTTGTTTGACAGCTACGTTCTGTTGTTCCAGGCGGCAGCGTTACGGTTGCCATGGTTACACAGTGCCTCTCTCTCTCTGCGTGTTCCCTGGGTGAGAGAGGCCTTTTTGTTGTTGTTGTGCTAAGCTAATAGGCAGAATGCTTTAGGTATAGCTCTAAAGAATGTAGCATCATAGGCAGTGTAGTCTGTGCTGCAGGGAGAATGGACTGCCATACTCGTTACGTGTCTGTGAGCGAGGGAGGGAGAAAAAGGAAAAGTACGAGCTGTCATCGAGCAAAAACGGGAGCTGGAAGCATGTAAATATAATAATAACCACTGCAGCCAAGAAGAGAGCCTGACGAGCCCAGTTGTAAGTAAGCTATTAAGACTCGACTGTACACCGTGTTCGTGTTTTCCTCCAAAAACAATAAGTTCTGTTGGAGCAGCCTTTCAACGCCTCTCTCTGTCTCTCGCAAGCAAAGTGACCCAGACAACAAAGTAAAGCTAGTTTTCGGCTACAAGCAGAACCCACCGTATTAGCCAGAGGTCCCTTTACTACGGTTCGGAGCCGCGGACCTTCAGTAACAGTAATAAATCACAGCAATAGTACATTCATGTAGTTGTAAACAGCATGATAATATATTAAGTAATCCAAAGTATTCAGAATACGTTACTCTCATTGAGTAACGTAACGGAATATGTTACAGAATACATTTTGGGGCATGTAATCTGTAATCTGTAATGGAATACATTTTAAAACTAACCTTCCCAACACTGAACTTCTGTTATTGCGAAGCTAGCTGCTCAAAGTTTATTAAAGTTTTTTTTTAAGCTTATTTATTCTGGAATAATATTCCTGTCTGTTTTTATTCATATTTATGTTTTTAAAAAGTTGTTTTAGTGTGTTCAATAAATGTTTATCTTGTTTGACCCGCGACCTAAAGTGTGCTTTGACTTTTGGCCCCCTGTGCAATTGAGTTTGCCACCCCTGCATTAGGGGATGTAAATGGTGTTGGTGGTGTTGCTATCACATTGACGTCACAATATTACATTTTTATATCATTTCAAATTTGTAACGGGATTATTGCAGATTATATGATATTGCACGGCCCTAGGTCAGGGACACTAATTGCCTAAGCAGCTTCAGCCATGGTGGGCTGCCACAAGCCAAAATCATCCTGAGTCATAACGTTGGAGATCAGGTTATAAATGAACAATAGCAAAGTTCTGCCTGCTTCTGCTGGAGGGTCCTTCGTTTTAAAAGGATTTTCCTTCCACATGTTACAGCTACTCATCGAATTCTGTCTGATTGTTGGAGTTTGGTTTTTAATATTGGAAGGTATTTACCTGATAATATAACATGAGTTGAGGCAGCTGTTGTTGTGATTTGGTGCTATATAAATAAAAGTGAATTGAACTACATTGAATTAAACAAAGCACCAACAACACGAGCCTGCAGTACCCGTTCTAACACTACACTTGACACATTACCTTAAACATGAACAACTGTACGACTTTATGCATTATAAATTATCCACAAAGTTGCTACAGTATCTTTTCATGAATCACACTGAAACTTTTCATCGTGCTATTATTAGGAAATAGTTACGAGAGCTGTGATGTGATTTTTTTACTAATACTGTCATGGTCCCTGTGCCTCCCCTGAATTGCAGTTGATCTCTGGCTCTTCTTAAGGCTGGGGCTCTGAGCTATTCGTCGCTGGAATAGTGAGTAACCCTCGTCAGTATTGCCTGGCTTCATTGTGAATCAGTTGTTCCCGTGCTTGCCGCCGACTTGGTTTATCTGGACCCGCCCGTTTTGACTCCTGGACCCCGTGAGTGTGAGTGGGTTGCTCGTGTGAGGAGTGTTTGGACAAGGAGCGGAGCAAGTGTGAAGAAGTGTGTTTCCCCGGCCTATTGATCCCCGGGACCCTGGTGTTTTCCCCCCCTTCACGTGTACATAGCGCACCGGAGTGATTAATAAAGTATTGTTGAACCGTGCTACCTCAGTCTGTGCCTGAGTCCGTCCACCACCGTGACAAATGGTTTTTGATTGTTTTATGCTTTGCATGTTTGTTTGTTTTTTCACTTTTTATTTGCATGCTTTTATTTGGGGAATTATTTGGGATTTCAGTTCACATTGAAGTCTCCCAAGTTAAAGGCAATACGACACACCTGCTCTGTTAAACTTTCTTAATAATAGAGACAAGCCAACAGCAGGAGAGAGCCACAGCAGACCAGGCCAGGGGGATTAAAGAGTGATGTTGGAGTAAGCTACAGCAGACAGAGGACAGATATCTGGACAGATATTTTGAAATCTGGCAGAGGGGTGGCATAGTGGTCTGGGTTTTTCAAGAGAGAGAGACAGTAGTGAGAGCAGGAGGCAGACAGACAGCATCTTAGCCCTTGTGGTATTGTAACAGTAAAGTAAGTGAGGATCACCCGTGGGATCTCTCTTTGACCCTTCATAGTACTAAAGAAGGATTGGTGTTGACTCAGCACTGACTGAGTGACTCAGCACTGCATGCTGACCTTCACTCACAAGTCAGCATGCAGTGCACACAGTGTGGACAGAAGACAAACGGGTACATGAGGGATGACAGGGGACTTTTTTATTGGACTTGTAGCTCTCTTTTAGGGCTTTGGAGGCACTTTACTGCAAAATCTTTTAGTTTTGTGGGGGTTTTCTGTATATATACTGTTTTAGAACTCTTTTTATGTTACTTAGTCTTTTAAACTCTTTAGTTGTTCCTGGCCCAGCCTGGTTTTACAATGTTATTTTATTGTAAATTAATTATTTTTTTGAACTCCTTGAGATTTCAGAGATTATGAGATAATTTTTTTTAGGTGTGATCCACCTAGTCAAAATGGTCTGCTTCTCCTTTCTCTTTTATAAGACCTACTTCCCTCAACCAGGGTCAACGACACCAAGGACAAGGACCAGCAACACCTTATTCAGATGTGTGTGCAAGCGGGTGTGGTGGAACTTTGAACCAGTATGATGGTGGGGATGTGATCGCAAGGAGCTCCAATGAGAAGGGAAAATGTACTACAGCAGAAAATCTCATTTTCTAACATCTGTCCAAAAGCTAGCCTTACCACTGCCAACAACTGGAAAGAGCAAATGGATGAAGCAAACAAAATCATGCCAAGTACCTCGGTACTAGGTAAAAGTACCACTAAGCCTGTAAGCTTGGAAGCTTGCAAGCCTGTGAGGGTGAGCTGGTGAGGTTTTACAGGGCGCAGAGTACAAGCAGTGTTGGGAAGGTTACTTTTAAAATGTATTCCATTACAGATTACAGAATACATGCCCCAAAATGTATTCTGTAACGTATTCCGTTACGTTACTCAATGAGAGTAACGTATTCTTGGGAAATACCCAAAATACTTTGGATTACTTAATATATTATCATGCTGTTTACAACTACATGAATGTACTATTGCTGTGATTTATTACTGTTACTGAAGGTCCGCGGCTCCGAACCGTAGTAAAGGGACCTCTGGCTAATACGGTGGGTTCTGTGTCGGCTCGTAGCCGAAAACTAGCTTTACTTTGTTGTCTGGGTCAACTTTGCTAGCGAGAGACAGAGAGAGGCATTGAAAGGCTGCTCCAACAGAACTTATTGTTTTTGGAGGAAAACACGAACACGGTGTACAGTCGAGTCTTAATAGCTTACTTACAGCTGGGCTCGTCAGGCTCTCTTCTTGGCTGCAGTGGTTATTATTATATTTACATGCTTCCAGCTCCCGTTTTTGCTCGATGACAGCTCGTACTTTTCCTTTTTCTCCCTCCCTCGCTCACAGACACATAACGGGTATGGCACTCCATTCTCCCTGCAGCACGGACTACACTGCCTATGATGCTACATTCTTTAGAGCTATACCGGTAGCATTCTGCCTATTAGCTTAGCACAACAACAACAACAACAGGCGCTCTCTCACCCAGGAAACACGCAGAGAGAGAGCGTCACCCTGTAACCATGGCAACCGTAACGCTGCCGCCTGGAACAACAGAACGTAGCTGTCAAACAAAACCCAAACAGTCCTGACCCGCCACAATATGAAACAGGGAAGTACCGCCGTGTAATCCATTTATTTCAACAAAGTAACTGTATTCTAAATACCACCTTTTTAAACGGTAACTGTAACGGAATACAGTTACTCATATTTTGTATTTTAAATACGTAACGGCGGTACATGTATTCCGTTACTCCCCAACACTGAGTACAAGGCATCACTGGACAAGATAAAAAGAGATTTGTTAGATCCACTACTGAAGCCATAGAGAAAGCCAACAGGTAGGTTTGGATTAAGAAGACAGATTAAGCACCTTTAGGCAGCTGTTGTTGTGATTTGATGTGAAATAAATAAAACTGAATTGAATCCATTGATACCTGCTGCTGGGACATAAGCTGGGGTCTGATTAGCTCCAGAAGACGGCCTGGAAAAAGTCTGATGCTGAAAGACTGCATTACTCCAGGTTACATCACTCATCATGCATCTTTGTGTATCTGTGAGATAAACCCTTCTTCCTCCATGCAAGCTTGATTGCACATTTGTAAATGCATGCAGTTCAAGTTTTGTTTACCATCATAATGATACTAGGTGAGTGGACTAATCTGAGCTAAATCTGCATTAGAAAACTTGTATAAGGTTGTGTTTCTGGTATATTGCACTGTCACTTTTATTTATTTATTTATATTTGTCACTGTGAGAGGACACAAATTATTCATCCGTTGCTTTATCAGTTTAATAATGCAACAACTGAGGAATTTGTACAAGACACAAAAGCTGTGTCCTGTTATATCAAGCTAAGCGACATTCACAGTACATTTACAATATGAATGTGAATAGAAGACGGCGTCCTTATCAGTGTTACTAGAAGCCTTGAAATATGTTTGATTATAAAGTAACTGTCTGTGTCTTGTGTGACCTATTTTTTTGGGTAGCTGTAAAAGATTTTAAATCTGTCAATAATAAACTGCTCGGCTTATTTACTTCGCCAGCCTTCTGCCCAGTTGTTTAATATGACACCAGACTAATTAATAATAATACTGACTTTGACCTGCCATAAAACAACAGGTATCGTATTACTCCACTTTCTCATTCTATGTTGGGTGGGTGGCTGTAGCTCAGGTGGCAGAGCAGATCAACCACTAACCAGAAGGTTGGTGGTTTGATCCCAGGCTGCTCCAGTCTGCATGCCAAATATCCTTGGGCAAGATACTAACCCCATGTTGCTCTCCGATGCATCCATCGCAGTGTGAATGTGTATGAATGGTAGATACTTAGCGCTAAAGACCTCAGAAAAAAGTGCTTGTGTGAATGGGTGAATGAATTAGTTGTATAAAGCGCTTTGAGTGCTCAGAAAGAGTAGAAAAGCGCTATATAAGAACCAGTCCATTTACCATTTATAGCTGATTAATAGTACAACTATGAAAATCAATACTTCTCTCTGATGTTGGGTCCTTGGGTAAATACTTGCTTAACATTAGCAGCATACTTCATACTGTAATATGAAGCGGATTTTCTGTCTTGCAACACTGCAAAGGTAACATAAACAAGGACAGATCTTATCTTCGTGCATGCTATGTAAAATCTGCATGTTCTTCTTGGAACAAAGTAGTCATTCTCTTGGATATCTTTCTTTCATTTTCACAGGTTGTTACTGCCAGAGCTTGCAGTATGTTGAGGAGAGAGGGCAAACAGATAAGGGGGAAACCACATATCTGCACAGGAAACAGGTTAGTTGTTGGTCTAATAAGAGGACTTGGTCAAGATGGATTCATTGGATAAGTTGGATAGGTCAGTAAAACATACTGACTTGAGTCCCATTAGGCGATCTGGCGGAGATGCAAGTCTATGATTAAGAACTAGTCTATTTATAAGCGATAGAATCACATCAAATATGTTGCAATATATTTATGTTTCAGATCTTGCCAAGTCACGCACCAGTTACATCAGTTTAATTATGGAGCTTCTTATTTCAACTTGCTGATTTTCAGTTACACAACAAGGTTGTTGTCTGTTACATTCTGCTATAAAGCCATGCTATGAAAGGTGTCTCTAAAGAGAGGTACACAGTTTGTTGACTTTGCAACTAATGGTACAGCTACACTCCTGTGTAAAAAGCCCTAACATGACTGCCGTTCAATGCATTCATCACAAATTAGACCCTGCAGTCGATGCTGTAAAACATGCTCGAGAAGCCATTTTTACATATTTACTGATGAAACTCAGAAAGTGCACATAATAATCAATAAATGGGCTTGCAGATGTGGGTAAAAGAGGGCCAAATGCCCCAGATCACTGCTCCACAGGAAGCAGAAAAAAATAAATCATCAAGTGCACCCTTAGTGCTTTCATAGGAATTAAGTACCAGCCAGGTGCTGCTAATCAAATGCATTTGATTAACCAAAATATCAGCAGTTGTGGCCACCTCCATAAAAGCAGAGGTTCTGGCAGTTTGCTGGTGTGAAGCATTCAGGTGTGTTTTAATGCAATGCCAAAGACGAAAAACATCAGAAATGATATTACAGAAGCAATTGTGCGGCCCATCAATCTGGGAAGGGTTAGAAGGCCATTTCCAATTCATCATTCTACAGTGAGAAAAATTATTCACCACTGCAAAACATTCAAGACAGCTGCCAGTCTTCCCAAAAGTGGACATCGCAGCAAATTCACCCCAAGGTCAGAAATAATATGCAGTGAAATTGCAAAAAAAAACCAAGAGCTACATCTCAGACAGAACAGGCCTCAGTTAGCAATATTGGATGTTACATTTTATGAAGGTAAAGTTAGACAAACACAAGAAATGTGTCTGTTTGCTTACTAAGAAAAAGCCTCTCCCAGAAGAAGATGGGAGCACAGCTTGGATTTACAAAGTTGGATCTCAACAAACCACAAAACTTTAGAATTAGAAGAATTATGAATTATGTACTATGGACAAAATGCATCATACTACAGCTGATGAAAACCAATCACAGGATATAAGCAAAAACACCTCATACCAAATGTGAAGCGCTGTGGTGAAGAAGTAGGTTTGTTTTGCAGCCACAGGACCTGAGCACCTTGCAGTCATGAAGCTGACCATGACCTCTTTTGTTTACCTGCATTGAAGATTCAAATGTGAAGCCACCTCACAGGGAAATTAGGTTATACAACAGGAAAATGATCTCAAGCACAGATGCTGCGATGAGACCTTGAGTGTATAAACAAAGACCTCAATGAACCTCAATGAACGAAAGCAATGTTAGAACAAAAAGTGGACCAAAATTGCTTTAAAGTGATGTGAGAGACCAATAAAGTCATATATAAAAGCAATAAGAAACCAGCATGAGCTATGGGGGAGTTCACACACTTATTTAGAGTGTAATTTATTGGCAAAAAACAAATATTAAAAGCAAACAAACAACTGATCGAATCGTTTTTTTCTATTTAAATGTAAATTTTTAATTTAAAAGCTCCTTAAATTTACATGGAATCTCTTGACACTTTAAGACATTATATATTAAACACCCAGCATGCCCCTGCGGGCGGTTTATCCTTCAAGCTCGGGTCCTCTACCAGAGGCCTGGGAGCTTGAGGGTCCTGCGCAGTATCTTAGCTGTTCCCAGGACTGCGCTCTTCTGGACAGAGATCTCCGATGTTATTCCCGGGATCTGCTGGAGCCACTCGCCTAGCTTGGGAGTCACCGCACCTAGTGCTCCGATTACCACGGGGACCACCGTTACCTTCACCCTCCACATCCTCTCGAGCTCTTCTCTGAGCCCTTGATATTTCTCCAGCTTCTCGTGTTCCTTCTTTCTGATGTTGCTGTCATTCGGAACCGCTACATCGATCACTACGGCCGTCTTCTTCTGTTTGTCTACCACCACTATGTCCGGTTGGTTAGCCACCACCATTTTGTCCGTCTGTATCTGGAAGTCCCACAGGATCTTAGCTCGGTCATTCTCCACCACCCTTGGGGGCATTTCCCATTTTGACCTCGGGACTTCCAGGTTATACTCGGCACAGATGTTCCTGTACACTATGCCGGCCACTTGGTTATGGCGTTCCATGTATGCCCTGCCTGCTAGCATCTTGCACCCTGCTGTTATGTGCTGGATTGTCTCTGGGGCATCTTTACACAGCCTGCACCTGGGGTCTTGCCTGGTGTGATAGACCCCAGCCTCTATGGATCTTGTACTCAGAGCTTGTTCTTGTGCTGCCATGATTAGTGCCTCTCTGCTATCTTTCAGTCCAGCTTTGTCCAGCCACTGGTAGGATTTCTGGATATCAGCCCCCTCCTCTATCTGCCGGTGGTACATACCGTGCAGGGGCCTGTCCTTCCATGATGGTTCCTCGTCTCCCTCCTCTTTCTTGGGTTTCTGCTGCCTGAGGTATTCGCTGAGCACGCTGTCAGTTGGGGCCATCTTCGTGATGTATTCTTGGATGTTCGTTGTCTCATCCTGGACTGTGGTGCTGACACTCACCAGTCCCCGGCCCCCTTCCTTACATATATATATATATATTAGGGGTGCAACGATACAACAAAATTCACGGTTCGGTTCGGTTCGATACTTTGGTGTCACGGTTCGATATTTTTTCGATACAAAAAAAATGTTCATGCCTTTTTATTAATTTGTCATTTATTAAATTTTCACGGCACATTCTGCACCACATCTCTGTGCGTTCATCATTTGTTTGAAGCCAGCTCACTTCCTGCAACCACTTTTCCGAGAATACGTGCTTCTTTTGTGGTTCGGACTCCTTCTGACATTTCTTTGGAGGTGGAGGAACATCACAGTAATTGCTTAAAGGAGCTTCTTCGACATCTTTAAGAGTTCTAAACAAATGTCTGTCCTCCTCCTGAAAATCTTATGTACGCAAACACGCGTTGCAACTTCTTATCTTGTGCGGGTTTTTATTTTGACAGCGAATGCGCACCTGCGGACCACTTATGTGCAGCCCTGGTTATTTAGCTCGTCATATTGCAGCCACAGAAATTCTTTTGTCCATGAAACCATAAAGCTGCACTTTCTTTTTGCCTTATAGTCTGATTTGTCATAACCTTTCCGTTTTGTCACTTCTTCACGCTGACCTGTCTTATTTGGCTCAGCAGAACTAAAATATATATCCTGCTGCTTTTACACACACACTAACATAACGCTCAGCGATTCTCTGCGCGATCAACCTCTCACATGTTTAAGCTGCGGGAGATTTCACTTGTCATGTTTGCATAGTAAGCTAACGATTGATAAGACGATGTCAGAGGAATTGGTGCGCAAATTATCATCACTCACCAATCAGTACTGTCGCTTTCTATACACAGTTCACGCGATTGCAAAGTGAAAGCAAAAAACAAGCGCAAATTCAAACGCGATTTCAGTATGTCACATATTGACAGTGGCCGATGCCAATGACATAATTACCCAGCTACATTTCCGAAAGAATGCAAAAGCATTGACATATATTTTTCCTTCCTACGATAGGCCGACGGGCAGGGCAGAGATAGATTTTGGTAGCCCGACTGGAAAAAAGCCCCAGGACGTCGGGCTAGCGATTTTGCGAGCCCTGTATCTGATTGAGGAATCACTCATCTTTGGAAAAGAGAGTTTATTATGGAGAAATGTCTCTTTCCAAAATAAAAGCTATACTATACGCTTCTTCTGGGCTATATTCTCAGCAGCATATTAAACATATCAGGTCCCCATAAGGAGAATCATGTGCTAACGGCTGTCTAAATGACTCGGGTAAAGTTTGTAGCATGCGTGCTTGTTTTTGTCTGCTTCCACTTGTCTTTGCACTAGGATGATGTCGGAGTAAATGTGCAGTCATATTGGTTGTGTTCCCACTAGTGCTGTCAGCGTTAATCTGAAATGACGTTAAGGTCACAACACGGCAAATCTCCGTTAACGAGCTACCGCGGATCGCCTCATGAGTGGGGCTGGAAGACGTCAACACATTAACGAGCTAACTGCGCTAACACACTAGTTCCCACCAATTGAGCATTGCTGGCACATCCAACATACTGTTTTACTTTTGTCCATGACACGCTTACCTTCAGGGTCATACGTCACATGAAAACCAAAATAGTTCCAAACGCCAGATCTGAATGAGGGTGGGGGAGGTTCAATTTGCCATGTTGCAACGAGCTTAACTTCTGTCTAGCTAGCTTGCCCTGCGCTCAGTGAATCTGTGTTCGACTACTCCGCCTAGGCTGCACTGTCGAGCGCAGATCCACTGAGCGCTCAACACAGACAGCATCGTCAGAAGGAAAGTTGATAAAATAAATTAAAAATGTTGTATTGTTCGATACATATGCGTACCGAACCGAAAGCACTGTATCGAACGGTTCGATATCGATACGAGTATTGTTGCACCCCTAATATATATATATATATATATATTTTTTTTTTTTTCTTTTTTCTTCAGTGAATATTAACTTCAACCTTGCTTTACATGCAGCAGTAACAGCATTAATTATAACAATGTTTGAAATAAGTATGATGACAGTTCTTGTGATTTCGAGAGTCTGCCTCTGTGTGTGTAACTGTGCTACTGCTATAGATAATGAATGTGCATATGTTGATTCCTGCAGTGACTACTGTTCCTCTGCCAATAAAAGAGATCACAGGCTGCTACGCACGGACTGGAACCAATAAGTGTTTTAATGTTAGTTTTACTTGACTTGTTTATGAGGCTCCTTTTTAAATCAGTGATCATGTCCAGAAACAATCATCTCAAAGATGGACAGATTTGAAGAGGATCTGAAAAGGATCTTTTTTTCTTTCTTTTTTTAACAAAAGCACTGACCTCTTTTCCTTTGAGACGTATCATCTGTTTACTATTATATAAACTATAATGAACCCAGATACTCACTCAGCAGCAGCAGCAGCAGCAGCAGTTCCTGTGCTACTATATGGAACAGCTTGCAGAGCTGGTGATCAAGCATCGTGATTAAGCACCAACTGCGAGGAAACTCTCCGTGCGTTCAGTCCAATTCAGCCCGGCACTGATTACACTCATCAGGGCCCCGTATGCTGCAGGGTTTTGAAAGAGCACCAACTGCTGTTTGAAATACAGATTTTTGTCAAAATTATTTAATTATCGGACATATGGGCTGCAATAAAAAGAGTGCTGCTTTAAAAAAACAGAGAAGTTGGGCAAATTGGTACATCAAATAAAATAACACACTTTTACATCGACTTCTCTGCATTCTGTCTGTAAAATAATTTTTCTATTTAAGGGTCAGTTGAGTTTACAGGTAGCTGCCTTGCTTGCAGTACCAGTCAAGGCCTGTGGGTGTCGCTGTGGAACACCACACGACACAAAGTGTAGACGAAGAAATCGGTTTCATAACAAAACGTCACATCCTCTGACCGCTAACAAAGGTAATTCATTTTTGTTTTGGTTATTTTGCAAAGGTTTCCCCAGTGTTTCTAAAATGTATACATCTTTTGTCAGCAAGAATGAATAAATATTATAATAAATGAGCTGTCAGCTGTATATTGAGTCTATCTCGCATAGTTGTTAGCTCAGCTGACACGCTCTGTACCCGGCATGACTCTTCAAATGAAAATGCTCGGGTCAGTGCAAGAAGGGTTGTATTTTGACATGGTCAAATAAATGCCGTCAGTCATACAAGCAGCTTTTGTGAAGATGTAACGAACATGTTTATTTACAGTGCTGAAATAAAAAGCTTTGAGTAATAACAGGCTGCTTTCAAAGATGCTATCTACAAATAGTCGTCAATAGTGTCAGGTAATCGAGTTGGCTCTTGCTTTTCCCCTATGAAACATATGGCAGCAGCTGTACAGAGAGACCATTAAGTTCCGATAAAAAGCCTCTGTTATGCATGCAAAGATAGGATGAGTGACATTAACTAAAGGAGCATGAAGCAGTGGAGTCAGAGCTGGAAGATGATGGTACAAAATGAGATGAAAGATTTAAAGTGTGTCAGTTTAGAAATAATAAAGGTAGATGAATCAGTACAGGTTGTGCTTTAGAAATATCCCCAAGCTCTGCGTGTCTGGACCTTGTTTTTATTCGCTTAGAATTTATGGAGTTAGAAAAAACATTAATGTTGTTCTGCTGTCATGATGGGCAAAACCTCACAGAGCAAGGGTGACCACAAGTCACCCTTGCTCTGTGAGGTTTTGAAGAGTAACCAGAGCTTACTTACCTATATAAGTAACCAGAGCCTTAAATGTAAGGCTCTGGTTACTTATATAGTTTCTTTTCCTCCTTGTGTTTAGGGGATTGGTGTTAGGAATTTGCATCAATGCTGCGTTCGATCGCGACCTTCCTGTGCCTCCGGTGCCAACCTGTCACAGCTCTACCTTTAAACCTCAGATCACGTGCGACACATAGTGTAGCAGAGAACCAGCAGACTGTAGAAGCTCTTTATGATCTATCTGTGGACATCCAGAAGGTCCGGAAACTTAAAGGATGGGTGCTGCTTCAGAGTCCAGCCTACACAAAAGAAGTAGCTGAACTCCTAAAGAACATGGGGGCCTCGGGCCCCATCATTGCTCATATTTTAACAAGTCATCCTGAGGCTGTCCTCTGTAATCCTGAGCAGATTTGCACTCAAAAGGAGCTGTGGATGTCTGTGTGTCCAAACCAGAGGGAGCTGGTTGGTGTCATTGAGAAATTCCCAGCCTCATTTTTCACCTCCTCCAGTCACCATGACAACCAGCGAAACAACATCTCCTACTTCCAGAGTTTAAACCTGAACAAACGAGTCATCACCAAACTCATGGCCAGCGCTCCTCAAAGCTTCAGCCGGCCAGTAGAGCAGAACGAGCTGATGGTCCACACTCTCCAACACGCCTACCAGGAGCTCGGTGGGGAGGAGGCTAACATGAAAATCTGGCTTCAGAAGTTGCTGAGTCAGAACCCGTTTGTTCTTCTCAAACCTCCAGAGGTGCTGAGGGAGAACTTCCTTTTTTTGAGAGACAAGGGCTTCAGCACACCCCAGCTGCTCCACCTGCTGTCCAGGCTGAAGGGCTTTGTGACTGAGCTGAACCCAGACAGTATGCGTCGCACTCTGCTGTACTCTCAAGACACCATCGGGTGCTCTGAGACAGAGCTGCGGGACATCATCCTCAGGTGCCCAGCTCTTCTGTACTACCCTGAATCTACTCTGGCTGAACGTTTCGAGGGTCTTCTCAGTGCTGGGATCAGCATGTGTCAAATCACAGAGACTCCAACTGTCCTAGAACTAACCACGCAAATAGTAAATTATCGCATCCAGCAACTGAAGGCTCGAGGTTATGACATAAGGACAGGTAGTCTGGAGGTGCTAAATGGCACTAAGAAGGACTTTGAGATGAGCTTTGGAAAACTGCAGCTCCGTAGGGAGAGACCACTTTTTAATCCTGTCGCCCCTTTAAAGGCGGATGATTGACACGGGTTGTATGGACGAACACTAACTGGATCCATGTCGTTCTTATGGGTATTTGTACTTTGTAAAAGATTAAAGTGTCTTCATTACAAATGGGCTTTCACTTCCACTTACATTATAATCATATGTTTGAATTTATTGCTGTAGTTGCTGTAGGGTGGCTGTAGCTCAGGTGGCAGAGCAGGTCAGCCACTAATCAGAAGGTCGGTGGTTCGATCCCAGGCTGCCTCCTGGCTGCAAGATACTAACACCATATTTGCCTACTGGTGGTGGTCAGAGGGCCCGGTGGCGCCTGTGTCCGGCAGCCTCGCCTCTGTCAGTGCGCCCCAGGGCAGCTGTGGCTACAATGTAGCTGCCGTCGCCAGTGTGTGAATGACTGAATGTAGTGTAAAGTGCTTTGGGGTCCTTAAGGACTAGAAAAGCACTATACAAATGCAGGCCATTTACCATTTAAATTGGATTAACTACAATGATGCCATTTAATCTGTACAGTGAATTTTGCCTGTGAAGATGCCTTAAATTTGAATCTGAATACTCTGGAAAACAATCTATTAAAGACTTGCTTCATAATTTATTTATTTTTTACTTGTATGTTTAAAACTGGGTTTTAAAAACAGCTGAAGGTACAATGCAGAGAATGTTTCATAGCCTTTCTCCTGCCAAACTCTCCAACCTCGTGGGATGTAATGTAATTAAAATCCAGTTAACAAGCTATGGTGTGAAGTGTTGTTAATGTTTTTTTTTTCCCAATCTATTTAGGTTGTGTGAATTTTTCCCAATTGTAAAAAAAAAGAGTAAAATTTTCACTTGTAGTTCAGACCAAAGAGAGGTGTGATTGCACCCCAACATTCAGTTTTTACAAGTCTGAGGTGTTACAAAGAAAAAGCAGTGCACTTTCATGTAGGTGTAAATTCACACTGGAAGAGATGAGAGCGGCTATGTGCTGATTTATCAGACTGATATCAGAAAGTGAGACAAATGCAATGGCATCTTAATGTGTCAGTTTTTAGTGAAGATGCAGTCCCTTGTCAAAAAAAACCTCATATAATCACATAAAACTCTGCATGACATGACAGCTCGGTGACAGACGTGCTGATTGGTCTATCAGATGTATCACGGAGAACAAACAAGGCCTTTCAAACCATTTTATTTACTGTCTGTTCAAGTGTCTCACTTTCACACAATGTTCTCGGCTGCACAACTGTTACCCTCAGGGATGAAATCTAACTGCGCCTCAGATTTTTATTGTTACTCTACAGATGGAGACACTTTATTAGAAGCTATTTCACTTCTAAAATGTCACTTCATTATCATTTCAAATGAATTCAAATGCACCCACGCAAGATAAAAAAAAAAAAAAAAAGGAACAAAAGTGATGTGCCTTTGATTTCGGACCGGACCTTTGCAGTAGACTTTCATTTCATTTAGACTAAATCGATTTTCCATAAGGTTTGACTTCATTAATTAAAGGTTTTCATGTCTGTGTGTGTCACGTGGTTCTAAAAAGGCTTTTGGATAAGTGCCCATTTTAGCATAAGCCACAAAATCAATATACAATCATACTAGGCATTGTCTAAACCAAGAGATGGGACCATAAAATGTCTCATTTTGAATGTATCTTAATGTTTCAAAGCCAGCAAAAGCCCTTGAAACATGCTTAAGAGTGCCTTTTAATGGAAGCGAGCATCACAGCTAATGAAGTCATGACTTTATGCCTCAAGGTCCCCTCACTCTTATAATGTAGACGATGGGGGTCACAACAAAGAGACTGAGGACTTGTGTGTCTAGAGGGGCGGGGGTGTACGTTAACAACCTCCCATCTGCTGCTGTCTGAATCACTCACCATGGTCCCGTAGACACGGCCGTAGCCATTGGGCAGATGATTCAAAAAGTGAGTGCATCTGGTAAAGAATTTGCGCTCAGCAGATGGATGTTTGACTAGAGTTTATTTTCCAGTCATTCACAACACAGAAGCCCCGAGGGGCCGCAGCGTTACCTCGAGTAAACTGCAGCTGACGAACTAAAGGTTTCTAACTCTGCACAGCGCTGACATTTGCTTTAATTCATCATGTTGCAAGGTTACGGTGTTCGTCTTTAGCCGATGCTTAGTAATGAATACGAGGGAGTTAATCGGGACGTATCAAGGCGAGGCAGATGAGACGAGGTCTCAGGTGTATAAGTGGAAGTCATCTCGATTTCTTACCCAGTGTCCTATTGTCCTCAGTGGACACCCTCATCCTCCTGTGCTGAGCGCTTGAATTACACGGGCAGGCTAGAGAGGTTAATAAGTAGGAGTATAAATTGTCCTTTTTCATTTCAAACACACCAGTGGTTGAAACTCCCCGTGCTTAACATTATGCTTTTATGGGTCATATCTCACAGGAAACAGATGACATCTGCAATTAGAAGATATGATTTCCAGCTGATGCAGGAGCTCAGACGACCACCGCTGCAGTAAATAGTCCTCATTTGAAGTCAGTGTGAGTTAAGCCCTGGCATTTTCATTTAGAAGTCTATACTTCAAAAGCAGCGAAAGGAGGTGGAAAATGAGCTTTTTGCCACTTAAATATTCCACTAGGAATATTTAAGCGGCAAACAAATCAAAATGTCTTATGTTAACCAGAAAAGAGAACCAAACATTAGAATATTTAAAAAGTAATGTTTGGGTTTTATTCATACTAATGTCACTCGTGGATTTTCAGCTTTAAAATGTGTTTGACTCCATGCTGTGAGTTGTTCTGGTGTATTTACATTTATATCATGAACTGGAGATGCTGCGTGCTCTAATCTCAGTTTCTCTTCCCCCACCTACACTAGAAAGTTTGTTTTCTGTCACCCTGATGACACCGCACAAATATACTTTACATTCTGCAGGAGGGAAATAAATGTCACATTGATGGATGTTCAATAGCAAGAAGTAAATAACTTTCTATATTGAACGTTCCATCTGAGATTCACAACGTTGAAGCAGAGAATCATCTGTCACTTGGTGAAATCTCACCTGTTGAGGGCTGTGGTCTGTTAGACAGCACCATCATTTATTCACTCGTGACTGAATCTATCACTTGATCAACCATTTGAAGCAACAGTTGCCGGTGCCTAAACCTGAGACAAGTTAAAATATGCATGCCTTTAAATAGCAGTCTTTTTTTTAAACTGAGTTTTTACTGTTTCTTCAAATAACTCTTGGGCTAGGGATGCACCGATACCACTTTTTTGGAAACGAGTACGAGTACGAGTACTTGCATTTCAGTACTCACCGATACCGAGTACTTAATAAAAACATGATTTAAATTTACAGGTAACAGCTTTAGTCCTATAATTTAACAAAAACAACAACAACAAGGGACTGGTTTGGAATTAAAAACATTTATTTAAAATGAAAAGCATGTTGTATGCAACATATTACAGAATAAATAATTATAAAAAAACAAAATTTAATTTTAAATTTGTTCGTCTGTTTCTCTGTTTAGAAGTCTCACTAGCACAGTCACAGCTGGGATGACATCAGAGGCTAGTGCATCGTAGCTGCTCACTTTTTTAGTTAGTTCCTCAAAGGGGGCGTGGCAACAGTCGTCTCCATAAAAGCCCATTGGTGAGCGGTGAGATAGTCAGGGAGTTCGTACTCGGACACGCCCAGCACTCGCTTTTGCTCAATGAGGGACTGGAGCATGTAATACGTGCTGTTCCAGCACATCTGTACGTCCTGCTGCAGTCTCTTTATTGGCTGGTTGAGCTGTCCCTGAATGTCCTCGAGGCGGGAGTAGGCTAAGGCGGGATGTTTAAAATGCCCAACTATTTTCCGTCCCACTGCTATAGCATCAGCTATGCTCCTCTGTGCTAATAAGCATGGGTAAATAAGCGTGGGTAAACTCTTTGTACTCATTGTCGTGTTGGGATTTTGGTGCTTGATTAAATTACTTGTGTTAAATGCGCTACCTTTAGAGCCTCCTCCTTGCAGTCCGCCTTTGTTTTCGCGTCTTTGTTCACTTTGAAATAGTTCCACATGGCTGATATGTCTCGCCTCGCCTTCTCCCCGCTCTGAGTAGTGTTGCCAACTTAGCGACTTTGTCGCTATATTTAGCGAGTTTTCAGACCCCCTAGCGACTTTTTTTCTAAAAAAAAAAGTCGCTAAAAAAAGACGTGAAAGACATTACAAAAAACAATAATTGCTAAAAGAAATTTAATTTGTAGTTCTAAATAAATTCTAAATGCATTTAGGACGTTTTTTTGCTCACTTTATGTCTCGTCCACGATGTTATTTCTCTCTCCAGCAGCGTAGGTTACAATTACATTAGCATGACCAATTATGCAAATTAGGTGATGACGTCATTTAGCGACTTCTAGCGACTTTTAGGACAACCAATAGCGATTTTCCTTACTGAGGAGTTGGCAACACTGGCTCTGAGCTGCAGCCGGGGCCTGGGGGCGGGCACTCGGGGCCTGTGATTAACCCCTTACATGCCGCTCAAACATAGACAGGTCTCAGACCGTGGTATCGGTCCTCGGTATCGGGGGACTTTTAACGAGTACTTTAGAAAATGTGGTATCGAGGCCGATACCGGTATCGGTATCGGTGCATCCCTATCTTGGGCAGTATCAAAAATCCATCCATCCATCCATCTTCATCCGCTTTATCCGGGGCCGGGTCGCGGGGGCAGCAGCCTAAGCAAAGAGGCCCAGACCTCCCTCTCCCCAGCCACCCCCTCCAGCTCATCCGGGGGAACACCAAGGCGTTCCCAGGCCAGCCGAGAGATATAATCTCTCCAGCGTGTCCTGGGTCTGCCCCGGGGCCTCCTCCCGGTGGGACATGCCTGGAACACCTCACCCAGGAGGCGCCCAGGGGGCATCCTTACCAGATGCCCAAACCACCTCAACTGGCTCCTTTCGATGTGGAGCAGCAGCGGCTCTACTCTGAGCCCCTCCCGGATGGCCGAACTTCTCACCCTATCTCTAAGGGAGATGCCAGCCACCCTTCGGAGGAAGCTCATTTCCGCCGCTTGTATCCGCGATCTCGTTCTTTCGGTCACTACCCACAGCTCGTGGCCATAGGTGAGGGTAGGGACGTAGATCGACCGGTAAATTGAGAGCTTCGCTTTTACACTCAGCTCCCTCTTCACCACGACGGACCGGTGCAGCGTCTGCATTACTGCAGCTGCAGCCCCAATCCGTCTGTCGATCTCCGGCTCCCTTCTCCCATCACTTGCGAACAAGACCCCGAGATACTTGAACTCCTCCACTTGGGGCAGGACCTCATCCCCGACCCGGAGTGGGCACTCCACCCTTTTCCGGCTGAGAACCATGGCCTCAGATTTGGAGGTGCTGATCCTCATTCCCGCTGCGTCACACTCGGCTGCGAACCGCTCCAGTGCGAGCTGGAGGCCCTCACCCGATGAAGCCAACAGAACCACATCATCCGCAAAGATCAGAGATGAGATCCTGAGGCCACCAAAGCGAAAGCCCTCCGCCACTTGGCTGCGCCTAGAAATCCTGTCCATAAAAATTATGAACAGAACCGGTGACAAAGGGCAGCCCTGGCGGAGCCCATCACCCACCGGGAACGAGTCCGACTTATTGCCGGCAATGCGAACCAAGCTCTTGCAACGGTTGTATAGGGATCGAATGGCCCGTAGCAATGGGCCAGACACCCCATACTCCCGCAACACCTCCCACAGGACACCCCGAGGGACACGGTCGAATGCCTTCTCCAAGTCCACAAAACACATGTAGACTGGTTGGGCAAACTCCCATGCACCCTCAAGTATCCTCGAGAGGATGAAGAGCTGGTCCAGTGTTCCGCGACCAGGACGAAAACCGCATTGTTCCTCCTGCATCAGAGGTTCGACTAACGGACGAACTCTCCTTTCCAGCACCCTGGCATAGACTTTCCCGGGGAGGCTGAGGAGTGTGATCCCCCTGTAGTTGGAACACACCCTCCGGTCCCCCTTCTTAAAGATGGGGACCACCACCCCGGTCTGCCAATCCACGGGTACTGCCCCTGATCTCCACGCAACATTGCAGAGGCGTGTCAGCCAGGACAGCCCTACAACGTCCAGAGCCTTCAGGAACTCGGGGCGGACCTCATCAACACCAGGGGCTCTGCCACCAAGGAGTTGTTTAACTGCCTCAGTGACCTCGCCCCGCGAGAAATTGGCGGGTCATTCCCCTCATCCCCAGACTCTGCTTCCTCCTTGGAAGACGCGTCAGTGGGATTAAGGAGGTCCTCGAAGTATTCCTTCCACCGCCTGACAATTTTCTCAGTCGACGTCAGCAGCGCTCCGCCAGCACTATACACAGTGCAGGTAGAGCACCGCTTTCCCCTCCTGAGACGCCTGACGGTTTGCCAGAACCTCTTCGAGGCAGTCCGAAAGTCTTTTTCCATGGCCTCATCGAACTCCTCCCACACCCGAGTTTTTGCTTCAGCCACTGCCCGAGCCGCATTCCGCTTGGCCTGTCGATACCTGTCGGCTGCCTCCGGAGTCCCACAGGCTAACCAAGCCCGATAGGACTCCTTCTTCAGCCTGGTGGCTCCCTTCACCTCTGGTGTCCACCATTTGGTTCGGGGATTACCACCACGGCAGGCACCAACCACCTTGCGGCCGCAGCTCAATGCAGCAGCTTCGACAATGGAGGCGCTGAACATGGTCCATTCGGACTCGATGTCCCCCGCCTCCCTCGGAATGCTGTTGAAGCTCTGCCGGAGGTGTGCGTTGAAGATCTCGCGGACTGGGGCCTCTGCTAGTCGTTCCCAGCACACCCTCACTACACGTTTAGGTGCACCAGGTCTGTCCAGCGTCCTCCCCCGCCACCTGATCCAACTCACCACCAGGTGGTGATCAGTTGACAGCTCAGCCCCTCTCTTTACCCGAGTGTCCAGAACATATGGTCGCAGGTCTGGTGATACGATTACAAAATCGATCATCGACCTACGGCCTAGAGCGTCCTGGTGCCACGTGCACTTATGGACACTCTTATGTTCGAACAAGGTGTTCGTTATGGCCAAACTGTGATTAGCACAGAAGTCCAATAACAAAGCACCGCTCGGGTTCAGATCAGGGAGGCCGTTCCTCCCAATCACGCCCCTCCAGGTCTCGCTGTCATTACCCACGTGAGCATTGAAGTCTCCCAGCAGGACAACAGAGTCTCCAGGTGGAGCACCTTCCAGCACCCCCCCCAGGGACTCTAAGAAGGCTGGGTACTCCGAACTGCCACTCGGCGCATAAGCGCAGATGACAGTCAGGACCCGTTCCCCGACCCTAAGGCGCAGGGAACAAACCCTCTCGTCCACCGGGAAAAACCCCAACGTACCGGCAGCAAGCCGAGGGGATATTAAAATACCCACCCCAGCCCGCCGCCTCTCACCAGGGGCAACTCCAGACTGAGACAGAGTCCAGCCCCTCTCCAGGAGACTGGTTCCAGAGCCCAAGCCGTGCGTAGAGGTGAGCCCGACTATATCTAGCCGGTACCTCTCAACCTCACGCACTAACTCAGGCTCCTTCCCCACCAGAGAGGTGACATTCCATGTCCCTATTGCCAGTCTTGGCAGCCGGGGGTCAGTCCGCCAGGGCCTCCGCTCCTGGCCGCCACCCGGCACACAATGCACCCGACCCCTATGGCGCCTCCTGCGGGTGGTGGGCCTGCGGGAGGATGGGCCCATGTCTCCTCTTCGGGCTGTGCCCGGCCGGGCCCCATGGACTAAGGCCCGGCCACCAGACGCTCGCCCTCGGGCACCCTCCCCGGGCCTGGCTCCAGGGCGGGGCCCCGGTAACCCTATCCCGGGCACGGTAAACTGTTCCCTCTGTGTTTTTTTCATAGGGGTCTTGCTTTCAAAAATCAAATTTTTGAAAGCAGGAGTAGGTTCGAGTCCTATGCTTCTACTGTTCTTACTAGGACAGCTTATGAAAGAAGATTTCAACCAATCATGTCATCAAGCTCTGCTAAAAAGCAGGGCATGTCATCAAGCCTTGCTTTTTAGCAGGGCTTGATGACATGCCCTGCTTTTTAGCAGGTGACATGCCCTGCTAAAAAGCAGGGCTTGATGACATGCCCTGCTTTTTAGCAGGTGACATGCCCTGCTAAAAAGCAGGGCATGTCATCAAGTTGTATATACAAAAACGTGTGTAGACGTGCTTTGAAAATGAGTTCAGAGGAGAATTGCCAGACAGTAGGAAGGCAACAGTAGCTTAAATAACTACTCATTACAATCAAGGTGTACAGAACAGCATCTCTGACCACACAACAGACCTTGAAGATGGGCTACAGCAGCAGAAGACCACACCAGCTCCCACTCCTGTCAGCTAAGAGCAGCAAACTGAGCTCACCAAAATCAGACAACAGAAGATTGGAAAAATATTGCCTGGTCTGAGTCTCGATTTCTGCTGCAACATTCAAATGGCACAGTCAGAATTTGGTGTAAATAACATGAAAACATGACCCGATCCTGCCTGGATCAACAGTTCAGGCTGCTGATGGTATAACGGTATGGAGGATATTTTCCTGGTTCTCTTTTTGAACCCCTTTCATTTAAATGCCACAGCCTACCTGAGTATTGTTGCTGGCCATATCCAACCCCAGCGTATACCCATATTCTCATGGCTGCTTTCCAGATATTGTGCTGTGTTACAAAGCTCAAATCATCTCAAGGTGATTTCTTGAACATGACGAGGTCAGTGTACCCAAATGGCCTTTAAAGTCACCTGATCTTTTTCCAATAGAGCACCTCTGGAATGTGGTTGAGCAGCAGTTTTGTTTCATGTGCAGCCGACAAATGTGCAGCAACTGAAAAATGTTTTTAATGTTATAAAAACAGAAAAGAGCCGCCCTGACTGTTAAGTAGTTTTCTTATCATTTATTGTTTCTGACATGTGAAAACTGCACACGGATCTTGTCAAAGTTTGTTACTGTGCGAAAGGAAAAAGTGAAAAAACTTTCTTCTAGAGGGATTCAACAATGAATGATCTGTCTTTTCATTTTAAAAGAGAAAAGACTTGGAAGGATGAAGACTGAATGAATGCTTGGTGACCTTTCTCTTGACCCTTTGTGACTTCCCTGCAGGGGATGAGACAATCCAAAGCGTGGGTTGGTCATGCCCTTATTCAGGAATGGGCATTTTGGGCTGCAGACTCTTGCAACAGTAAACTACACATGTGCCAAAAGCCTCCTGTTCTAGTTAAAAATATTTCCTTGGATAAAGACCCCTTTGTATTCCTCATTGTTTTGGGCTTTTTAGCAACAAATGTTCCTCTTGTAATTGGATTAGTGAATAACTGTGCCACTGTGTATCCTGTCCCCGTATGCTCATTTCATTGGCTCTGATTAGATATCTACTCAGGTGGTGGTTGGTTAGAGATAAAGACTACATGAAGTCATCATAACAGAGGTCTAAGCAAAGCAGTGATGGATGCTAGACAGGAAGATAAAAACTCCCACTTAGGTTTGTAGTGAAACACTGATCCATGAAGTCTTTTTGATAGACAGTCATACACCCACAGACAGCCCATGGAGCTTTTTAGTGCTAAAATATATACATAGTTTACTCATAATTGAGGTGTTTTCTTGTTCTGGTTAAGTTAGATTTATTTCCTGAGCAAAAAAAATGCACTGGCTAGAAACAAGAGGTAAAATATTGATAATTAGTTAACAGCAGCGTGCTCATAAGCTTTTGGTCTCTTGCCTCATTGATATATCGCCATCTACTGGCTAAAGGGATCACGTACAGCCAGATAAGAGTAAAGTATTTTATTAAAACTGAGGAAAAACAAACAAACAGTGTCAATTACTTCTCCATTAATAATTCACCATGTACTTATGGTTCCATCTTTAAAAACATCCCAAGAAAAGCCGGTATCAACAAATACGAGTCTCACTATTTTTGAACTACCGTGGATTTAAGCAGTAACGTTTTAAATAAGACATATTATAATGTGAAAGCACACAGGTGGAGTTATTAAATCATCACTTTCTAAACAGGCACCTGTCAAGCTGACTGAAAGGGTAATAGATCTACTGCGATACCTGGAGTACTGGCATCGATGCAGGCTGCTGACTGACTCAAGCACATTTTCTGCGCTGCATTAAAATGACTGAGTGGGAGGACGAGATAGGAATACTGCCAAACGACAGGGCAACAGGAGAAAGTGACATGCCAGATCTGATTAAAGCAGCTTAAAAAAGAGCAGAAACTAAAAAAAAGTAAAATAGTTGAGCAGCAAGCACTGCAGCACCATTGGAGTGTCTGTACTTAAAGTGGCTATGGACTGCAAAGACAAAGAAGTCTCATTTATACTGTTTGAATTATTCATCGACTACATTACTAAAAGTCTTTTTTAAGACATTGGCATTTCTTTAATTAAAAAAGGTATTCTACTCAGAGTCGGCAGTGTCTCTCTTGAATACTTGGTATTTGAAATTAATGCCATTCTCCTCTTGAATTTCACTTGGCACACCGGGAAATCTTATTTGAAAACAAGAGAGAAAAAAAAGGTTAATTAGAACAAAAACAACTGATCATAATTTAATAAAACAATCAAAATGCAAATTGCAGATAGGTAGAGTAGAATTATCCTCGCATTCATTAAACTGGATATTAAGAGGTTGATTATGAAACTCCACGATAATCTCCCCTAAGTAAACATTTGCCAATTTACTAATTCAATTCAGTTTTATTACAGTAACAAAGCTGTTCAAACTCTTGGTAAGCAACCTGTTAAAACCAAATGTCTCAGGCTGACAGATGGTGCTGATGTTGACTTTGTAACAAAAAGCAAAAATCACTTCCTCACTGGCGTCACAGGCTGGCTGGGTGCACATAAAAAAAGAAGCAAACTATTTCATAACAATTTCAGTGCCGGCAAATTCACAAAGAGACACTGAGCCTTTGGGATCAGTGTGCCCTGCACTTCAGATGAGGTGAAAACTTACTCTTCCTGTAGTTGAAATAGATTTTTGTCAAATTCGGGGAAGAAAACATCACAGTCATAGTCAGCCATGACGTCTGTCAGGTAGAGCAGGTCACACCAAGGGTGGTTTAATGCATCCTGGTTAAAAGGAAAAGGAAGAGAAATGCTATTCACATTGAGGATACTAAAATACAGTTTTCCCCAAAGTAGATTTTAGGATGTTGTTGGTGGATCTTATTCCCTATGATAGCCCTGAGAAAGATACTCTAAATATATGCAAATCCTCTGACAACCAGAGAACACAGCTAATTGCTGCAGCCACTGCAACTCTGTTAAACCACTAGAAACAAATGTGTGAAAAGCTGATCAATATATCACCCACTCAATATAATTTAACTTTAATGAGGTGCTGAGGCTTAGAAAACAAGAATGCTGTGAGTTAACATGTCACTTTGGAAATAAGGCACTTTGTTATGCAATGGGAGAAAATCACCATCCACTTAGAGCTGAGTATGTGAATAATGTTCCCAAGGAGCCACATTTAAAGCCTCTTACTTTAAATGTGTGAAACTCTAAGCATGCATTTGAATTTTTCACCTGTAACCAGGATGTAGAGTCAGTAGTTAGCTTCTGGCTCCTCCAGTCTGCAGACTGACATTGTGGTGGACCACTTTCGGTCTCCCTGCTGACATTACCTCAGACAGGGGCCCCCAGTTTGTTTCTGAGCTTTGGTCTGCTATGGCTGACGGCCTGGGGGTCAAGGTCCACTGCACCACAGTATACCACCCGCAAGCTAACGGGATGTGTGAATGGTTTCACCGGTCACTTAAGGCCACGCTCCGGCTTCCTTAACAGGTGGCGACTGGGTCGACCGTGGGTTTTGCTGGGATTGCGTAGTGCAGTTAAAGAAGACCTCGGGGTTTGAACTGGTCCTCGGCCAGCCCCTCCGGGTCCCCGGGGAATTCTTACCTGAGAGCCCTCCCCCATGTTTCCATACCTCTTTATTGCTTTTTCGCCCCCCAAGGAACTCATTTCATGCTCCTGGTCCTGTGCACCCCTGCCTGCCTGACACTTTTGTTCCGAGTTCGTTGGACTCTGCTCGTTTTGTTTTCGTCAGGCACGATGCCCATAGGACTCCGCTGCGTCCACCATATGACGGGCCATACAGGGTTCTTAAACCAGGCAACAAACATTTCATTTTGGACTTTGGGGGTCGGCAGGAGGTTGTCTCTGTGGACAGACTTAAGCCTGCACATGTAATGCAAGAGGATCAGGTGGTCCCGGCCCAGGCCCCTCTCCGCGGCCGCCCACCTGCCACCGGGCTGATGGATTCTGTTTTTTCCCCCAGGAGCGACCCACAATCAACGGAGTCCGGGGCATGTGTGGTGGACTACTAGAGGGCTCCACTCACACCCAGTGTTGAGGAAGTGTGTTCCTGTGTTTTGTGGCGCGATATGTGCAGTTGATGTTGGAGAAGAATAAAGAAGGAGTGAGAACTGAGAGCTCTGTGTCGTTGATGCTTACCTCCACAACATAACCTTAGGTAAGATACAGAAGCCTGAATTGCCCCCAATGCAAATGTGTGTGTGAATGTTAGGCAAAGTGCTTGGATATAGAAAAAAGCCCTGTGTGTTTATATTACTGGGTGAACGAGGCCTCTAGAAAAAAAAAACACTTTGAGTACGTACTTAGACAAGAAAAATGCTATATACATACCAGTCCATTTACAATTTATTCAAGTATCACAGTAAGTTAGGACAGTTCAGACAGGATCCATGTTAAAAACTAGCTGAAAGGTGGATGAATTGAGGGCTTACACCAAAGTAAATATTCTTTTTGACTCCAAATCATGCAAGTCTATTATAGTAGAGTCCAAGAATAAAAATATGGAGCTGTAAATAAGCTCCTGTCTATGGTTTCTAGTGTAAGACCTGTCAATAACAGGTCTTACACTTTAAATACACTGCAGTCTAGGTGGATGTTGCCATACTGGTTTACCTTGTAAAGCTGCACTCCACCAACAATCCAGATGGTCTCTATTAAGTCAGCGAGCGGGGGCTCTGCAGCCAGGCGGATGGCACTGTCAAAGTCTCGACACAGGAAGTGTGCGTGATTGGGAACCGTGCTGAAAGACAAGACCGCAAAAAGAAAAGATGATGAAGAGAAAACGGGGAAAAACAAAACTGATTTCTGGATGATGTGAATTTGTGTGTCTGTGTAACACTCACTCCAGAGTTTTACTCAACACCACATGCAAAATATTGGGAAGCGGAAACAAAGATTCAGGGTGGGAGTTCCAGCAGAGTCTACCCCAAACCATAAAATTCATCCTTCCTGTGTTTTAAAGAATAAAACATAATTAATATCTCGGCCTTTGTAATTTCTGTTTCTTTTTAAATTATTGAACATAATATAGGGCCGGGTATCAAAATGTTCAAATGAATTAAGCCGTCCTCAAAGAATTTACACAACTACAGTAAAACATTGCCAAATCCCTCAGTCCTAATGCCAAACTGAACTGAAATGCGCACATATGAGAAATGTATGATGGGATGTGAAGAATACCTGGTCTTGACACCGTTTTGACAGTGTTCATAAAGTACTGGAATTCAGTCCTGTGAAAGTCACATTTCCAGTGTTAAGTCAGGCAGAAAACAGTTGCATTTCACAGTAAGCTCATTATTCTGAGAAAGCTGACTGCTGCTCACAGAGTACATCTTTTATTATCCCGGTTACTCAAACTCTGACTTCTAGCACTGCTGCCCTCACTGTTACAACTTAATGGCACTGATATTTACAGCACATACTGATTGTTACCTTTGTAACTACTCTTGCTGTTTGAAACATATTAGATAAACAGAAGTAAAACTCACATCAGCTGTCGCCCATGCATAGACTGCTTATTCTATTTGATTTTTTTTTTATTAATTTATTAAAAGTGTCACCACAGCGGTTTAACTCTTACGGTAAATCCCAGGGCAGTTTTCCATCTTTCCCGATCCCCATGTCGTTGCAGGCTGCTGCAATGAGGCGAACGGGTTTCTTTTGCGGTTTTTCGCAGCTCGTTTCCATCTTCAGCAGCACTCAAGCCAAACAAACCAGAAGGGATCAAGCTCTGCATCGAGAAATGCGCCTGTATGGGAACAATTTATTGGGGTTTGGATTCTATCGCCGCCCACCGAGTCTAAGCTCCTTATTGGACACGGTCAGTGCATCCACGAGAGGATTGTTCGCGTTTTTCACAGCAACGTGACTCACGACGTGCCCTCTTCGCTAATGCACAATAATCCCCCAAAATATTCAGACCTTTGTGTGTGAAAACAAAGTGAACAGTTTAGTTCAAAATCTCAACACAGCTGCTGCAGACACGGAAGCTGGTAAGTAAACAAAGATGAACTTTGATTAAATTGCAAAGTAACAAAGTGTGCTGCAGGGTTCAGACAGGAAAGTCAAAAAGACAAAACAACAACAACAACAACAACAACAAAAAAAAGTCTCCAACAAAACATAATCCAACAGAAGAACAATGTGAGGCCAGAAAGACCCCAAAGCACTTTTGGATAAATGCGTAAAGGTAAAACAGGAAACCAAACCAACAGATATGATTGGTTAACTAACTAAAAGGGCGTTATTCCTGCTTTGAGTTACACTGTAAAATGTAATATTGTGTTTAATTAATAGGCTGAACTCAGTTTTTATCAATTTGTTATCAGAACTCGATTTAAATAAGTTACCAGTACTTTTTATGCAAAAATGCTGATAAACTCAATTTATTTGAGTTGTCTTAACTTAGAAAAACTAAGTAAGCTGGAAGTTTTGCTTCTCAGGGCGGAAGGATGAAAGATTTGTTTTGAAAATACCCCATCACTACCATCCTCCTCCCTCTTGGATCAGTCCGCATGTTCACGGTGCCAGCATTTGTTATGGAATATGTTGAGCAAACCTGGAAAAGCGTCAGCTCAAGATATTATTGTTTTCACTGCTCTGAATCTTTACCTGATACACTGACTTGGTGAGTAAATGTTTACTCTTATTCAAACTGATTTTGTGGCTTCTCTTAGTTTAGCACCAGGTTTATCATCTTGCTAGCTACTTAGTGTTAGCCTAGCGTTGCTGCTGCCGCTGGGCTCATGTTACTTAAAAATTAACACCACAACCTTAAAAACCTTACATAAAACTATGTCTGTGAAATTTTCTGTTGATTGTTTGAAATAAAAAAGTGAGATAAGAGCCCAGACAAAATTCTTCGGGAGGTGCAGCCGTTAGGGGTGGGGTGTGGGGGGTATTTTCAATCCATAGCCATAACTAACTAACTGTGTGTATATGTATATATCTATACCTATATCTATATAGATATAGATATATAGATATATATAGATATATATCTATCATGTTTAACCTGAGTAGCAAAAAAGTGCAGGGGGATTGAAAAGAATAAGCCAGGAGTTAGCTGTGCTCCGGGACTCTATCGAGCCTTGACCTCCCGGTCAGCTATCGCGCTGGTGGATAACAGAGCTCTCCGAAAACGTGGAAGCACTTTTGCAAATATGTGATATTTTGATAAATTAAGTAGATATTTGAGCATTACACAGCTACATTCTCGCCTGAAAATATCTTAAAAGGTTATTTTGCGACCCAGAAAGGGTAGTCTGGGGAAAAGGATGATCGCATTTGTCGGCTGGTTGTCGGAGCACGGCAATGGCGGAGGAGCGCGGCTGAAAAACTTATTACTTTTTCTGGGTCACAAAATAAACTTTTAAGATATTTTCGAGCGACAATGTAGCTGTGTAAAGTTCAAATATATGCTCAATTTATCAAGACATCACATATTTGCAAAAATGCTCAGACGTTTTCAGAGACTTCCATTTTTTTTTCATGCTTTGTGGCAGCTTTTGAACATCTATGGCATCTTTTAATGTCAAATCTAGACTTTATTTAACAACATAAGCAAACTCTATGTTACAATAATTGCACAGCCATTAAGGATCAAATCAGTTTCTAAAAAATGTTCTGCTTTTTCTCCCTCTGCTTGCTTCTTACTGTCTTTGAGGCTCGGGACCAGCACTCCTGCTGTTGGACAGAAAGACATCAACTCAGTGGTAAGTATTTTGGTTTTCCAATATATTAGCAACTGTCGGTGACATTTATATTAATCAGCCTGTTTTACTTATTGTTTTATTTGTGCTTTGGTTTGGGGAAGTTGTTTCTTTACTGATCTTTTCCTGTCTTCTGTTATTAGACTTGAGATATGACTGCACTATGCTGTTGCTGTTGACTCCAGTTAATTCTACAAGACATGCTGTGTAAGTAAACAAACAACAACAGTTTGGTCTGCATTTCTTGAAAGATCACATCCCCCAAACTTAGTTTAGAGGGTCTACACTGTAAATAGTGAAGTCTGCAAGTTTTCTAACAGCAAAATTTGTTTTGTGCCCAAATCATTTTGCACATCATTAGAATGAAAGTTATTGGCCATGTTTGCATAGCCCTTTTTAAAATGATGCTTTCATGACATTATTGTGTGTTGGGTGGTGGTCACGGCTATCCAGACTGACAGTGGGACATTGAATGTCACCTCTCCGGTGGGGAGGGGGCCTGAGATTGTCTAAATTGGAGTCTGTTTTATGCCAAATGCAGAAAAAAATGTTTTAAGAAAGCAATTCAGTTCATGTTCCAAAAAATGATTGTTTGCTTGCAGGACAACAGGAGAGATGAGTCCTCCGTCACAGATGGTGTGGTCAGTGAAGATGGTCGCCTGCAGGTTCAAGCTCATTGCATCTCCAACCCACATCCACTGCCACTGTACTTAAGGGAAGTTAAAGACTTTCTTCTGCACCTACATTTGGATCACCTGGATCCATAACAGTCATTGAGGCAGTAATGCCTGGACTGGAAACAAGCCATCCTTAAAATAATACAACATTCCAGCTCATGTGTTGGAATGAAAAACAAATGTGTTGTTTAAATTAGAGACTGCACTTGTGACAGAACAACAAATATTTTATTTTGATTATATAAGTAATGTAAGTACAAAACAAACTTGTGGTAGGCCTAAACTTATTTTCAGAATAATTACATCTGAGACTTTGTTTCATTGTGAGATTATAACAGTGATGGCAATATAACTGTTTGTTGTTCAGCAGAACAGTGTCCAGTATGTTGGCTGTTATACTTTGTTGTGTTTGAAAATAAAAGTTGGGCTGATTTTAACATCATTACAAAAAGTATTGTTAATTATTTTTAAATCATATTCAGGTTACCACAAATTGTTTTTTCATTTAGTTGAACTTGAAATGTTTGTCAGTAAGTAAACAATTAGTATTGTACAGTCAGAAATATCAAGTTATTCTTAATACTGCAGACTTGCAATGTATAAGTTGTCCTAACAGTCATCTTAAGTAAGCTTTACTTTGTTTTTTTGAGGCAACGAGTTTCCTCAATTTTTTTGGGAACTAACAAGGCCGTACAGTTTACTCAATGAGTAAGTTGCCCTAACTTGGTCATCTTACGTAAACTTGATCCAATTTTCTTGAGTTCTGGGAACAAATGAGCTTGTACAGAGTACTCAAAATAAATAAGTTATCCTAATTTAGTCATTTTTAGCTAAGCTTTACTCAATTTTTTTGAGTTCTGGGAACGAATTCGATTTTTACAGTGTACAGGGATTCTTAATTGGATAAGCGGAAAAAAATAGATGGGTGGAAATAAACAATAACGAAAAATCCTAAACACATGGATCCCATAATAGACTTAATGTTGGTGGTTATTGTTCAATTTAGAGATGTAGACTATAAACATACTTTGCAGCAATGTGCAAACGTCTTGAGCCACCTTTTCTTTTTCTTTTGTAAAAGTGAGCAATGGTTCTCCAGCTGTTCTAAATGTCTTTCAGTTTTTCTTTGGACAATATAGGTGGTTTTTCAGTCACTTTCTGTACAGTCCTTGGACCTGACTATTTTCAAAGAAATTTCGGGGGTTTTTTGTCCACTTAGCACTGACATCTCAACCATCAAGCTTAAAAAAAAAGGTATCCAACTCCAGGGATAAACTAGGCTTGTGTGTTGATTCCCAAATGGCTACAAGCTGAAAACATGGTGTGGTGTGCAACACATCCTTAAAAGAAACAAAACAAATAAAATAAATGTCCTCCAAGAAGCCTGGAAACCCATTCCTGAAGTCTCCTTGGCTAAGCTTTCTTATTCAAGTTTTCAGGCTGTGTTGGCTTATACACCATGTATAATGTATACATACACGTTTCAACAAATCAACTATTTTCCTGTAAAATGAAGAAATGAGCCTCACAGTTCTATATTCTAAATAAACACAACTGCTGGGATAGTTTCAGTCTTTCACAATATCTGTTGCAACATTTACAGCCTGAGTTTAAAGGTGGAAAGACTTCATAAAGGATGCCGAGTGAACAAACTCTGGTTCAGACCAATATATAACTTCTGCTTAAGTGTTTTAATGCAGGTACCTGTTTTATCGGTAAAGGAGGGCCCGACATCATTTCTTACTCGTAGGTTTCAGACAAGTTTAGTGCAGATTCAGTAGGTCAGTGAATAAAGGGAAAGGCCTTTTGGCTAATCTGTCACCATGTAAATTGGATTTAAATGGTGGCTGGATAACTCCAACTTAGCACCAAACACACATGACTTTTCATAGACAAGTTGAAGTTGCACAGCAGGAAAAGCAGGTGTGTTAATGACAGCTTCATTCCTCTTAGGGGAGGTGTTGCCGGTATCCATACGGTTCCCTGGGACACTTGGAAGTGAATCATCGTGGTTAAAATGCCACAAATGCTTAATTTATCAAGTCAACATGTCTGCTGTGAAACAAATTTGAGTACGTGTCTACTTCAGGTTGGAATATTGAAGAAGGCAAACAGTGAATAAAATTAGCATGAAATGAGTTACAGGAACAAACATCTGAGGTATTACAGCACATAAGAAACGAGAATGCAATAATATTTCATCCTTTATTTCAATACAATTGTAATTTGGTAATTGATACAAAAATAACAGATTTATGATCAAATGGGAGAAGGGGGGGGGGGGGGGGGGGGTTTGCACATTTTCAGAGAACATTTTTCCCCCGGAGTTTTTTTTGTAGCTGTATTTACAAAGGAATTTAGAGATCCTGTTACCAAATATACAAAAGTTGGAAATTAAAAAGAAATATTTACAAAACGTATGACGCCTTTTGTATGGCCTGCTTTAACAATGTGCTAACCTTATTTACAATCAATATTGTATGGATGCAATAATGATGCTAAAGATACAGAGGGCTGTTAAAAAATAAAAAGAAAGTTTATCCAGGTCAGTTTAATAAAAGTGAGTGATAGTGTCAGCTTAACACAAAAACACTACGGTTCTGTCACTCTAATGGGAATAGTTTTTTTATTCTGACATTTTTACATATAGTGTGGAAGCTGAAGCATCAAATCAGGCTGTCTGAAAATCACTGATTGTGTTTCACCTTCCAATTAGAGCCTGATCATGTTCTGACCTCATTAATGTGGAGTGTAGGGCGGGTAAAGCGCACTGGCTACTAGGTTCAGCATTTGTACAATTACATATTGTAGTGGAAGACAATAGGTAGCTTCACAACATCCTGATGTGAAGATTTTATACTCAGCTTTATTTGCTGCTTTACCCCTTTTGCAGATTCCTTCTGTTAACTTTTCATCTGTTCCTGAGATCTATAATGTGTCCGATCGAGTCATGTTAACAGCTGACTGTTCCAAGTCCTGATAATTTGAATGTCATGTACTAAAGAGTTTTTAAGACTAAAAGTCAAAAGATAGAAGATAAATCCAGTTCCCCTCTCCCTTTCACACTCTACAATGGTTGGTACTTTTAGCTATTACTGTTCGTTATTTGGGGCAATGCTACCCAGATGATACAGACAGACTGAGGAATCCTTGTTCTGTCTTCAGCACCCTATTTACTCTGCTTCCAGCATTTAGAGCTGCTTTCAAGGGGAGTCTCTTCATGACGACGCTTCTGCACAGACTGTGCTCTTTCTGTTTTAAAAACATAACATACAATTAATTTGCAAACAAACCGCATATATGCCTTATGCGCAAAATGTACAAAAATGCTAAATGTTCATTTTTTTCAGTCCACAATTTCAGCTTGAAAGGTTTCCAGTAGCTTCTTGAGAACAACAGTAATTCAGCTGTCCTCTGTAATAAAGCCCAATCCTCAGTTTCTAGTTCTCAACAGTTATCAAAAAGCCTACATGTAGGGAATTCATATATTAAAATTACACTTCCTACCACTGCAGTCTCATGAGTATTTATTTTAGTGTGAGTCTGATGACTCTCAGAAATTGTATTTTGCAATAAATCAAGATTTTCAATGTTGTAGGTGTGACTATAAATAAATATTCAATACGTACCTGTTTGAGACATTCCCACCTGCACAGAAGGGTCTTTAGAGGACCCTCCTGCACCTTCATTGGTCACTGTGCCGACTGCTCTGGGATTAGTGCCATTTCCACCAAAGTTGGAGTTGGCAGGGACTGTTGCCAGCAGACCTGTGAGACAACAAAAGGATTTCAAATTAAAATAGTTAAAATATTAACGATTGGGCTATTTTATTAAAAACAAATAAACAAACAACAACAATTATATTTATTATTATTAGCCCTTCAACAGACTGATGATGAGTGTCCAGGGTGATAGGCTCCAGCCCACTTGCGAAAATTGGAAGAAAATGAATGGGATGGATATTATTATTGTTATTATTATTACTTCTGGGTTCAAACTGTTACCATGTGTCAAACATATTCTCTGTGTGTGGAGTTGCAGATGTAATTTAATACGATGGTAGGAGTATCATGGAGATTCCAGCAGTCACCTGTACTTATGAGTTAGAATTTATCCTAATACATCCTAATGAAGGTATAATAAGGTTCTGTGCATTTATCAGGAGAAAAAAAAAGTCATAGGACAAGATCAGTCATCCTCACAAACAGCAGATAAAATGTTTATCTGAATGGTACACTTAGCAAAATGAATAATGCCATGACATTTAATTAGTATCTAGCTGGCATCCATACCCAGTCCTCTGTAGCAGGAAAGCTGCTGGTAAATCTGCTTCATTCTCTCAATGTTGATGCGACTGGCCTCAGCATGGTTCACCATGGGTTTGGGGTAGTGGACTCCTATGATGCACTTGGCTGCCTTTTGTACTTCATCTGGGGCATTCCAAGGGTCATAGATATATTTGGCTGGAAAACCCCTCAATATCGGCAAATAGCGCCTGCAAGCAGACACAAAAATCAGACACAAAATCAAACGAAGATGACACAATGTAATGTAGACTAATGTAAGAGACTGGTCTAAGTTCCTGGATGTACTGCATTTCATGTTACATTAGCTGCCACACATGCAGTTAATACTGTGGCTCAAAATGCATTCTTTTTGTCTCATGACAAATTTTCATCAGTCTTTAATGATAATGGATTGGATTTATATAGCGCTTTACAATGCCACTATTCATTCACTCTCACATTCACACACTGGTGGAGGCAGCTACAGATGTAGCTACAGCTGCCCTGGGGCAGACTGACAGAAGCGAGACTGCCATATCGCGCCATCGGCCCCTCGGGCCAACACCAGTAGGAAGTAGGGTAAAGTGTCTTGCCCAAGGACACAACGACCCGGGGATCAAACCGGCGACCTTCCGGTTACAGATGCGCTTCCCAACCCCCTGAGGCACGGTCGCCCCCGTCTTCTAGTTTACCAATTACACCACATGACTGTATCACATTTCATATTCAGGAGAACTTCTGTGCAACACAGGCCACATTATCCCAAATACATGAACAATTATATAAAGTGCCATACAAAGTTCAATGTTCACTTATGTAATCTCGATGCAACCGAGACGAATTATTCCTCCCATGTGAGGCTACAAAAAAACCCCCAAAGAACAAAACCCTCCCCACAAGTTAACCATGAGATTGTACTTAGTCACTAAAATGACTGTAGGGATACACAAATACCCGCACTATTGTTTCTATTTTCATGTGATACTTCATAAAATGTCTCGCTGACCGTATAAAGTCGCCATTTGGGTCGGTGCGTCGTCCAAATCCCACGGGGCAGTAGCAGTGAAAAAACTGCTGGAAAAATGAACTGCAAGAAAGCCACATCCAGCTGCCAGCATTTACACTCCAGTCTGCATCCAAAAGCAACTCTTCAAAAACCTGTTTTATAAAACAAACAAACATACAGAAAACGGTCAACAACAAATGAGAGAAAGAAGACAACAGCAAGGTACCCAATTTACTCTGACTCTTCTTTAAGTGCACTTTTAAACAATGAATAATAACCAGAGTGACTCATATGCACTTAAATCTGGTGCAGGAAACATGATTTTGCCTTCACTGGACATAAAAATCTCTAATAACCTTTCAGGATATTGTTCTTCAATAAGGCTGGGAATAAACCTGACTCCTGTACATCTTCAGATTTATTTATTTTTTTGGCTTTAGAAAATCAAGCCTCACGTAAGCACTTGTTCCCTTTTCTCCATTCTTACCTTCATGCCTTCTTCCCAGCTGATCCAGAGGTCTCCCCTGGTGAGGAAACAAGCAACACCGTGCCTTGCCAAATGATGGATCCACCCCTCCTGCCTCAGCTGGGTCATAATAGCATCTATCCAAGGAAAGCCCGTTCGTCCTTCTGCCCACTTGGCCAGTGCCTCTGGGTTTCGGTCCCAGGGTATCTGGACACAAATGGGGTTGCCATCCATCTTGTCAAAGCAGGGGTTGTTGGTGGCAGTTGTATAGAAGAACTCTCTCCACAGCAGCTGGCCGTATAAGGACAGTGGTGGTGTGTGGTTCTTCTTGACCTGATGGGATGATTGACAGCAGATTTAGGCTTATGAAAGAGAAAAATACAAATTTGAAAACAGACGCTAAAGCCTCTAAGCCCAACAGACATAATACTAATACTATGGTATTAGTACTTTTCTGTAGAGATCAGTAAGTTTGAAGTAGAAGAGCCGGCATGAGAGACATCCAAAGCGCAGGTAGGGGCTGAGGCCTGTTGGACTGGCCAGCAGAGAGTTGGCGTTCATACGTGGACGCTCAAAGTTTGCAACCCAGGCCTGTTTAAAAAAAAAAAAAAAGTTAGTCAGCTTCATCTGAATAACTGACAATAAATGAGATGTTACATTTCTGAGTCTCCGACAGCAAAATTTAACCTTCAATAAAGTCACTACTGAAGATCATTAATGACGACAAATGACAGATATTACACTCTTGTTGCAGCTCAGTACAAAAAAAATAAATTAATAATAATTAAGCGCAAAATAATGCAAGAGGAACTAAGCTGGTTTGATACTGGAAGTAATGTGAGGAAAAAAGAGAAAACCTCTATGCACATGGTGTACTATGTTAAGAGCAATAAAGAAATGTAGTCAAAAATCTGAGAAATAGCTTATCCAGTTCAAGTGCATATTTCTCTTACACCTGTATATACACTGAACAATTCACTGCACATGTAAGGAAGACGTTTCTTTTTTTAAGACAT
Source organism: Neolamprologus brichardi (assembly GCF_056152115.1). Lineage (NCBI taxonomy): Eukaryota > Metazoa > Chordata > Actinopteri > Cichliformes > Cichlidae > Neolamprologus > Neolamprologus brichardi. The sequence goes on along the minus strand of NC_142110.1, from coordinate 4,608,911 downwards.
AAAACCTGAGGAAGTTTCTAAATTAGTTTTTCACTTTGTTCTCAGTAAGATGTATTTTTACCTTCCGCTCGAGATGCCGCTCTAGCCTCATGAGGGCTTCAGTCTCTCCTCCAGGCCACACTGCTGTGGTTAAACCCTCTGTCTCAAAACCTGAAAAAGTACCACATTCAACTTAAAAACTGCAGTTTGCCCCCAGCTCTGACACTGATAGATGATAGAAAAGGCAACAATGTATTAACGTGTACATAAACATAAAAACTTACCAAGCTCTTCAAGGGAGGGCACCCCAAACTTTTCATCATGCTCTTCGCTGATTGGTGTGACACAGTTTTTGAGAACCTCAGATGTGATCGTCTCCGCTGGCATCTCGACGGCATTCATTCGATTTATTACAGCCTGGAAGCGTTTGTAGGTGAGTGGAGGCTGATTGCCATTGAGTTCTATAATCCTATGAAAGAGAAAAATGTATTAAAAGGCAGTCCCTGCAGAGACAGAGTAGGTGGCCACAATCTGCCTTAAAACTGGTTCATTACTATGAGACTTTCAGCTTAATTACTCTATACAGTCACTCACTTGTCCAGATTGTAGAGGGTGTGTGAAATCCGCACCGTGACCTCCACCCCAGCCTCGTTGGCTAGTTTTTGGATGGCAGCGTCACGTTCCTTGCCAAAAGGCTCAGAGTCATATTCATAAGATAAACGGTTTATCTGCCATTCCTAGGTAACAACGAAAAACAGTAGTGTTTACACATCTGCTGCATTTTATTGAATGCAAGCAACATTTGAAAGTCATTGACAGCAAAATGAAACGTGATTAACCTAAAATCGCATACAGTTCATTTCATACACAACTAGAAACTTGTTTTTCTAACAAATATATATACATTGATATTTGGGAAATACAGATTTTTCAGTCTGAACATCCATTATTTTATTTTTTTTTTAAATCCCTTTCATTATATTAGGTTTATTTGAAGTAAAAGTAAAGTGCAGGACTGCATTTTCTACTCCAAAACTCGTACCTTAAACAGACGAGGGAAGACATCTGTAGGCTGGCCTCTAATGACAAACAAGCGGGAGTTGAGTTTGCGCAGGCTGGCATCCAAGTCTTCTAAACAATGCAGCAAAAACCTATTTATTAAAAAAAGCAAACAAAAAGATTAAAAGAAAAACCCCAGAAGGATCAAATATTGGCTACAATTGATCGATTAAGTAAAACCGTATCAGTCTCATATGACCACTGATAACAGGCACAAGGAATGGAAAAGTTGTAATAGATTACAATTAATAAATTCAGTATAGAAATAGCTTTTTAGTAGATTAACCATTTCTCCTATAAAACAACATGCAACAAGCTCTCTGCTACCCTCACTCATGACTTTTGATACCTGAATATAGATGTTTTCTGATGACTATGAGAGTTTCCATTTTTTCAAGGGCAGAGATCACCTTCACTAATTTCTGCTATCATTTTGGGTCATCTTAGCAGGTTCTAAGGTCTAAAGAGCTAAATATGTGACAATATGGAGCCAGAAGTTTTTAAAAGTGGAAAGGTTCAAATGCACCATGTTGCACTGTTGCATGTCCAACAATGCATTGGATTGCCAAAACTTGAGTATTTTGCATTTGTGGACAGAAAACACACAAAAAAACTAACATATTTCCATTTCATTACCACCATCATCAGAAAAAATAATAATAATTTTAGAACATCACTGATGACATCATGAGATATGGACAAAACACAATAAATAAACAGCAGACTCTTTCTTTCAGCAACATAGACACTGCAGTGTATTAATGTGAACATGCAGCCCTCTTCTGGTGAAACTGCTGTATATATTACTGGCAAAAAAGCAGAACATGTATACTGTAGGAGCACTCATGACTTATGCCTTTAAACAAACATTTTCTCAACAATTTATCTACAAACCCAGCAGCAAAACAAAACTTAAAAAAAAATTGTTTGTTTTTGTTTTTTTGTTAACTGTATGGAAGTAATGAAGTAATGATACATTATGGAAGTAATGTATCATAATATTCCCACAGATTACAGTATTTCTTAATTTCCCATTGTTACACTGGTCTTCCCTTCTGACACTCCCTCGATATTCCTTTCTGGGTCACAGTGACCTATAATCACTTCTGGAGTGGCTTCCCCTCCTCCCTCTGTGTGCGGTGTGCGTCTGCTGTATTGTGGCAGTTGAAATGGGTGTGTTTGATGGTTAGTGGAGTCAACGATGTGTCAGAGCTGAGCTTGAAGAGACTTGAAAACTGACTAATGTGCAGCTGGTGAAGTTCTGCTCCAGTTTAGTGTCTCTCTACGCATGTGTGCAGTATTAGAAATTGTGCCGTCTTCCATTTACCTTGCAAATCTTCCTGCTCACTGCAGTTTTCTGCTACTAGATTTAGCTTAACACTCTGGCACTGCTTGCCCAGATCAGCTTAACTCCCTACTTTCTGAATTCTGTCTGGTCAGCTTCCCTCAGTAAACCTCTGCTCCACTAACCCCAGTATGCTTCTCTGTCTCACCACTCCAGCTCCCATTCAGACCAATCTGAGGTCACAATAATCACCTTTTATTTACAACCAGCTTTTTCTCTGTGCCTAATTTTCCCTTTCAGTTTAGTGCTTTGTGTAACAGAGTGTATCAAGGTTAAAACGGGTTTTCTTCAGCATTTATTGAAAAGAAATAATCCATCATTTTTTCCATTAAGGTTCACAAGCTACAAAGCACAAATTACTGACCAGTTTGTATTATTTCAGCATGAAAATTGAGACAAGACAGGGAGAGCACTTCCATAAGAACTCAAAGATATTCCATTCAATCTAAATCAGTGTACCAGTGTGTAGTAAAACTAAGCAGTTGTAGTTGCTTGCAACATTGTGAACAAATGCGGCTGTACGTATGGGATAAGCTAAAAATAGCGTGCACGTAATAACACAAATGACATGGTGTAGCTGACTAAAGGGGTGTGTGTGTTTAATATAGGTCAAAGCAGTGAGGATGGATGATGCAATGACCATAACAACATACTGACCCAGATTTGCAGCCCCTGATTCAGGTTTGAACAGCAGAGTCAGTAAGCAGGAAAAAATAGCTTGTCAGAGTGGCTGGGCAGCAAGCTTACTGCCTGCAACCTTTATATGTCCTTCTTTGGATATAAATGGTGAAAGCCCACTCTCTCACACAGACTCAGTAATAAAGAAATAAGTAATAAATATTTTTTTAACCACAGTGAACTGATTTTAAAGACAAAAAGAGCTGGACACTGGTGCAACATGTGACTGGTAATGTAATGTAACATATGAACATCTGCAATAAATACCTGCTCTACCTCCTGGCTGTAGCTCAGGAGGTAGAGCAGGTCACCTACTGATCGGAAGGTCGGTGGTTCGATCCCTGGCTCCTCCAGTCTGCATGTCAAGTATCCTTGGGCAAGATACTAACCCCAACTTGCTCTCCGATGCATCCATCGGAGTATGAATGTGTATGAATGTCATTAGAAAGCACTAAGTATAGATAAAGTGCTTGTGAGAATGGGTGTGATTGGGTGAATGAGGCATGTTGTATAGAGCGCTTTGAGTACTCCGGGAGAGTAGAAAAGCGCTATATAAGAATCAGTCCATTTACCATAAATATAGCAAAAATAATTCACTCACTGCTATCTTGTAACATATGCACTGTGTGCAGATTTCCCCAATATCCACTGACTATCAAACTCAAACTGTAATGTCAAAGGGTGGGTTTAAAGACAATGACTAGTTTTGTAGATTTTTACAATTAATCATCAACAATATCATCATTTATTTTTAAATTACTAAATCTGATGAAAATTATTTGAGGATTCTGGGAAGAAAAAAAAATACTATAAAACAAGAAAAAAAATATTACCAACTAGTTGGAATTGGTCAAGATCTTGGTCACTAAAGCAGCTCAAGGTGAAAACAGTTGTTGTTTCAAGACAAACTGCCACAGCTGACATATCCTCTACAAAATACCCTGTGTAGATGAGTTAGTGAAACAGACTGATCAGCCATCTTATCGCTTCTTGTCGTGCAACATACATCCTCTTTATTGTGGGTGCGAGAGTGTAGCCATTGGTACCCATGCATCTGCTTATTGCCAGCGTGTATTTTCTACAAATCTTGCCAACTCTTCCAGGTTTGTGCGTTTTTTTCCTTCTGGCCAGATGCAGCTTTCTGCACCATCTTTTCCAACTTGTCTACAAAAGGCATTTTGTAGAGAAAAAGTCAGCCTTGGCAGTTTGTCTTGAAACAGTAATGTCCACACTTTGAAATTTTACTCAAAATAGTATGTAGTAATAGCGGCAGGCTTAAAAAAAACAACAACAACATTAATCATAATGTTATAGTTCATTCATACGTCTGTCTTAATGCAGTGTTACTCATCCACAAAGCACCCAGGAAACTTCAAGCTGCATGGTGCAGAAAACAGGTGTGACTGGCACATGCAGGTGCTGATTGAGGCTCGATTTAGACTTCTGCAGGGGATCCTTGCAGAGCCTACAACATGACCTATGTAAGTGGCTGAGGACGTTGCCGTGTGCATTATGTATTAATTGTCATATGGGCGTGTACTGGTGTTTTAGCCAGTAGAGACAGATAAAATGATGGGACTTTTCACCTCCTGGGTCCCCTACTGTTTTTCAAGATTCTAGATTCCCTCACATCGATTCCTACAGTTTCAGCAATTTCACTCCAGGAATTTTAAAGCTATGATTATTATCCCTTGTACTGAGATGATGATGATGATGGTGTGACTGTCATCCTCTCACTGAGGTTCAAAAAGCATTGGAAAAAAAATTAAAGCACCTGGAGATGCACAGCAGAAATCAACAATAAATTTCCTGCTGAAATATAAAACCCCATTAGGTAGCATTTTATTTGTTCTGAATTCTATTAACACAAATTTTTAATATTGGTTGGGGCTAAAATTGTGATCAATATTAAAATTTGATTAATGTCCAGCCTTACAAGGGAAACTAGTCGGGCAGATTTATGCTTTAAGGGGACACATTCAATATTTTGTCCATGACACAATATGGTCCTCTCTCAATGTTGTACTCATTTTCCAATTACATGTACCTTTGCTGTTGGAAGAGGACCAAATAATAGGCATAAAATTATAATATTGCAGCAAATCAATGCTTAAAAAACAGCTGCAAAGTACCACCCCCTAAAGAATGAATGTAAATATTTTAAAACTACTATTTTAACGACTTGTCTGCCTGATCAAAATGAGCACTTTTTTGTTCAATCAAATTCCCATCATCTATGGAAAGATGTGCAATTACATAATTCTCCATTCTGAATTGGATAAGTGCTTCAGAAAACAAACCAAATGTTTTTTAATAAAACAGTACGCTAGTTAGTTAATGTTAGAGAGCCACAGCAGAGAGCCCTGCTTCTCGCCTCTAACTCTTCTACAAAACGTGCTGGAGTAACACCTTGCTAGTACTGTGTTGGCTCCCCCTTTGCCTTCAGAACTTTCTTAATTTTGTGCCAGTTTAAACAAGGTGCTAGAAACATTCCCGAGGGATTTCCATATTAACATGACAGCGTCGCACAACTGTTGCAGACTGGGTAACTCCACATCCATCATGCAAATCTCCCATTCCACCACATCCCCAAGGTGCTCTACTGGATAGAGATCTAGTACATGTGGATGGCAACTGAGCACGGTGAACTCATGTGATGTTCAAGAAACCAGTTTGAGATCATCTGAGCTTTGTCACTTGGTGGAAGCAGCCATCATAAGATGATCATAAAAGGATTGACACGGTCAGCAACAATACTGAGATAGGCTGTGGCATTTAAACAATGGTCAGGTACTAAGGGATCCAAACTGTATGAAGAAAATACCCTCCAGGATAAACTCATGCTTTTATGTTGTTTACACCAATCTTTGCGTAGCTTGAGTTTCTCATTTTTAAGCTTAGGGTTGTGGCACCTGCTGAAGTCTTTTGTTGTTACAGTCCATCTGCTTCAAGGTTTGACATGTTGTGTGTTCAGAAATGCTCTTCTACATACCTTGGGTGTAATGACTGGTCATCTGACTTGTTGTTACAATACCCACAAGTGTGGTCATTCTCCTCTGATCTACGCAACTCACCCTAACTGGGTATTTTCTCTTTTTCAAACAACTGTCTGTAACTAAGGATAGCTGTACTGGAAAATCACAGTAGATCAGCATTTTCTGAACTACTCAGACCAGCCCATCTGGTCTCATTAAAAGTCACTTAAATCATGTTTCTTTCCCATTCTGACGAGTCACTTAAACTTAAACTTAAACAGGGTCATCTTGACCCTGTCTATATGCCTAAAAGCATTAGGTTGCAGCCATGCAATTGTCTGATTAGATATTTGTGTTAAAAAGCAGCTGAACGAGTGTAAGCAACAACGTGAAGAGAGAGTGCATGCAGTTAGTGAAGATAAAGGTTACATCTAAAACAATATTAAGTTTTGATTGGGTGATTGCTAAAATACCACAGGTCTTGATACTAAGCAACTATAACCAGGGATTAAGTTTGACCTAAACACCCTTTGACAATTGAAAGCACACCATATTGTGTGGAGATGGAGCTCTCCACAGGTCTTAAGAATCTAAATAATATGAACTTTGTGACAGGCGCTTAAGAATTAAGTGACCAATTGTTATGATTAGGTTTATAAAGTAAATGAAGATGTTTGCCTCAAAGTCCATGTTATCTAGATTCAAGCTTAAACTACGAATACCAAGAACAAACCTTTAACCCACATAACACTCCTATATACCCATACTTAAAAGCTAAAGCAGCATGTGACCCATCTTACCTCCACCTGTTGATGCCCACATTGGAGGATCCAGCGAACCAGGGGTCTAGGATATAAATACAACGAAGGGTGTCCGATCCCTGGATAGAGTCTTTCAGAGACGGGTTGTCATGCAGCCGTAGTCCCTTCCTGAACCAGTGGATGGTATTGATCACCATGTCGCCTCCCTTATTTTTTAACCACTAGTGGGGTGAAAAACAACAAACCACAAACAACAAACGACGCCCTCTAACGTTGTTCTGTGGCAAAAACAAAGTCACAAATACACATCCAAGGCCTTGGTAGCTTTAAAGCTGCTCTGTGTTCCTGGATGGCGATAAAGGTTTGTCGGACCTTAACCAAGCTCCATGAATTTATCCACAGCGTTGGGTCTGCTGACCAGCAATGAATGCATGTGTAGAAAGGTGGAAACCGCAGCTGACGCAGAAAGGGGCTGCAACTCTTCTCTCAATTAGCAGCAACGCTGAAATGGAATAATTCAACATGATTAAGTTCGAAAACGGAACATTAACAGCATCAAACGATGTTTCAAACGGATTGTTTTGATGAGCTAACACACAGCGCTTGCGCGAAGGCCATATAAAATATGCTAGTAGTTAGCAAAACGTACAAACGCGTACATACTTACGTTTTGTTGCCACAAACGGGATTAGTCTGCACAAATTCAACGCTCTCTCGACCTTACTAACATATTAAACACTGTACATAAACTACATCACCAGCCTAAGTCGGCCATGCAAGATGTCCTCGCTATCAACATCTCCACCCACAGGAATACGCAGGGCTGAAAGGAGCGACGTGATTGGCCAGAATTAAACGTTATGCAAGGTCTTCCCCGTCACGTTTCCATAATGTGCTTTCTTACCTCTGCTTACGCGTCATCTGCGGTTATTTTTAAATCTTCCACCATCGATTTCGATGTTTTCTCGATACAATCTCTGGCAAACTCCGTTTTTAAGCGAAAACCCCGAAAATATCATCTAAACTGGGAGATTAAAGGCAGCTAATGGACTTCGGTTTCAGTTATGTGGTATACCCACAAGTACCCGGATGATCACATGCCGCGCGGCAAGGCCAGCTTCTGAATAGGTGTGCTCGATTGTTGTTCGTGACCGCCCCGCAACTGCGCGTTTGGTCGGACATAACTAACCCCGCCCATTGTCATCATCAGCGGTAATCTCTAACCAATGTGTACCCCGTGAGCCACGTTAAATTACATAAAAACTTAAGATGTGACATGACATCAGCAGTTGTTAATACATAACATTTGCTGCAGAGTTAGGTACTACTATTACTATTGCACAGAGCTTCTCTAATTGGTTTGGACATGAATTAGATTGTTTTTGTGTGACAACTTTGATTACAATAAATAAATTGCAAGTTTTATTTGAATTTTGTCTTAATTTCATGGCAGTTGTGTCTAAAGTCTGTAAAATGACACTGGCATTACATGAAAACTGGGCAAATAAGTTGAACATACCCTTTAAATAATACTGGCGATTTACAGTCTGGCAAAAGCAATGTAGCTGTTGGTCACGTGGGTTGCTAATGCCACATTAGAGGGCACAGTGAAATTTTGTTGATATCACACATTTGACTTGACAAGCTGTTCATTTCACAGTGAGCAAAACTTGACGTACGTTATCAGTTTTTAATGATAAAGTACAAACTTACACAATACTTGTGATTTAATTGATTTAAATGACACTTTTATTAAATAACCAAAACTGGACCCACATAGATCGTACTCCTAGCAGGGCTCTGGTGTACATTTGTCATAACTGGGTATCCTTTGGCTCTGAGTGAGGTACAGGGTTACTATATCAAGACTAGATTAAAATAAGGTGTTAAGAGGTATTCATTTCTAAGTTTTTGATAGTCTATCTGGTAGATTTTAAAATGTTATACGTTATGTAATTACTTTTTTTTTTATTGTAACCCTGTTTGTAATTATATGAAGAGTCAGCCTCATACATTTGTTAGAGTGTCATTAATGGTAAATTACATTTTGTTATTATCAATTGGAAAAATCAGAAGGATCATTTTGACCTTTGGTTTAATGATGGAATGATTATCGAAGGATATTTCACTCATAAACAATTATGAATGCGCAGGTTATTGAATTTTAGGTGTAAATTCAAGCAATAGAAGTTTAATGTAACTTGTTAACAGGAAGTTATAAATAAATCTTTTGAATAAATAATTTCTGTGGGATATATTGCATCCCACAGAAATGTCAGGGTTGGAGCAAAGATAGCACACTGTGCTCAGTAAGAAGAGCATGTTGTATCACCCTGGGGCAGAATGACAAGTTATATCATTGTCGCACAACCAGATCTGTGAAGCTGTGCAATATGCCTCCTTTTTTTCCCTAAGTATCGTGCATGCATGATAAGATTAAAAGCCACGGCTTTTAAAGTACATTACACATGAGCATTTCTGTTTCTGCTTTCTAAGGGAAAAACAGCTTGAAAAATCCTGCTCAGTGAAACAGAAAATAAAAAAGAAAGTAAAGCTTAATGTAAGGGAGCAAAGTCTGGACTTTAGCTGTTCTGTTATAGGTGTGGATATGAGAGGAATTTCTGTCCCTTTCTGACCGTTTGTTTTTCTGTCTGCTTGCTTTAGAAGTCCTCGATTGCACATCTCTGTCTTCTGGAGAAAATTACAGTAGATGTGCAGGAAAACCACAGGAGTGTGGTTAAGGCGTGCAATGCTTGTCACAATTATACAGTCAAAGTATTTGTTTGTTTTTTGCTTGTCTGTCTGTATTTTTTGCTGAGTGCATTGAAAAGTAATTGTTTCCGATGTCTGATGGCTTTTTCCACTGTGACCTTCTGGCTTCTCAAGGATATGCGTCAAACATTCCTGAAAAAAAGTCATTTTCCATCATTTATTCTCTGCTAATATTTGAAAAATTACTGTAAAATCAGAGAAGCCTAAAGATTTCTCTGGCTATAAGAAAGTTAGGTTACTCTAATAATTATGTTGAAAAGGGTGGTGGGGATGCAGTCAAAAACATCCTATTACACTTATACAAATTGCCACTAGATGGCAGAATTAACCAGAAATTGTTTTTGTAGAGGATCAAAGTGCACTTTAACGTTTTTGCCTTTGAGTCAGTTTTCACAAACTTTGAGGTTTTTCTGTCTTAATCTTCCTTTTTGTTTTATTAGAGCTATCTGAGCCTGTGATAATCCATTTAACTGGACATGAATGAGCAATGCAGCTTTTTCCCTTTGTAGAGCAGCTATAGACCAATCATGAAGGTTATAGTGCAGACACAAATCAATCAGCCTTTTGCTCTGTTTTTCTCAGTGAACCTGAAGAAAGAGGACATATACTGCAGTAAACATTTAATGTGTGTGCAGCCTTCCAAAATGTGTGACAGGATGAAGAAGAAGAAGAAGGGCATGCATACTTGAAGGCAGATCTTAATCTACATCAGGCCACATCACAGTGGCCCAAGAGCACAAGACCTCATTGTTACTGATACAGACGCTTCTCATTTCGGTTACATTAAAGTGTTTCTAAATCATCTCAACCAGTTTGCTTTTCTTCTGGGCTGTTGAACATTTTTTAAAACCTCTCTATATAAGGATATTATTCTATTTACCCCATTTACATGAGGACCAGAGAGAGATCATAAGACAGCTTTAACGTGTGGTTTTGTAGAAATATGACTTTGTTTGCTCACATCCCATAATCACAGAATAAAGGATTATGCTTTTCAGAAATATCTGCATGTATCATATGCTTGTATATACTGTATTTACCTTAATAAAATATATATTTTAACTGAGCACTGATTTTATTAATTATTAATAATGACTTTGCATAATATTGACTTGAAAATATGTGCTAAAATGCTGTGACATGCAGTTATGTGTTGGCAAAGACACAAAAACGAAATCAGAATGCCTCAGAAGAAGGTTTTACTTTATAATAACAAGTTAAAGTACTATAATAATAATCAGAAAGTCAGTTCTGTGTGCATCAGGGTAGCTTATTAACAAAGCTCCTTCATCTCTTTAAATGGAAAAGCTTTTGGCCCCACATTAATAAGGGATTTTGCAAACTAGGTGTACTTAATAATATAGATTGGGAGTGTCCGTGTTATCCTGCCAAATGGAGCATGGTGCATTTTAATGTGCACCACTATGCAGCACAGGTTTATGTTCAGTGCCACATTAATTGTACAAAGCAGTCATCGTCCAATCCTAGTTGTGTGATGAAGTTGTTGTTGGAGCTTGTGATTGTTTTAAAATGTCAATGTCAATAAACTGAAGTTTTATTAGCTAACACCAGGGTTCACTGTTGCTCCAAGCTGCTGTCCAGTGCAGAAAGTACTGCAACTAAAATGTAAATACCACCAGTTTAGGTTAATTACACTCAGCCATTTTTTGTTCCACTGAACCCAAAAGTTATTTGCACCAACCTTATTTTTTGTCAGCCTTACATTTCTTTCATTAGCCTACAGTGTTACTGTAAATGCACGATCATTGTTACTCCAAAGTAAAGAATACTTCTACAGTGTATCGCTCGGTGTTGCTTTATTTAATGTATTCATGCAGATCCTGCAAAGCCGTGATGGCCCATGGGAAGGGCAAAAAACTAAACGCAGAAACTAACGTTAGACCCTGAGGGATCCTAGATAATGACCTTGAAAGTAATTCCGATCTTTTCAACGAGTTCTCCTCCAGAGGAACAGAGAAGGATACATTATGCATGCAATCTATTATTAATGGTCTTGAGTCATGTTACGATCAGACATGGGCCCTCAGAAAATAACTGAAAAGTCTGTGCCTCTGGCGGGTTTGTCCTCTAAACACAGTTACATAAAAGCAGTCGCTTTTATATTAAAATATAGATTATTCAGTGCAATTTGTGTCTTTTGTCTGACTGGTCATTTTACAGGATGTGCGGTTCAAGAGTTTTGAGGAAGCAAACTTTTATAAGGAGTAGACGACAGAAAGGGGGGAAATGAGCGGAGTACTCCCGTCCTTTACTGTTTGTATTCATATTAACAATCTTTATCAGAAGCTATATCGATGGGTTTTTTTATTGATCCAATTAAAACGCTTTGCTGATTCTTCCCGAGAGTCCATTGGTTGACAGCTGCGCTCTGTTTTCTCCGGTCCCGCCTCCATCTGTCAGCCTCTGCGCTTGAACGGCACTGTGTGACTGTTGATGCACTGTAGGGAGATACTACTCTTAACTTTATGCCTGCATGGACAGTTCCAAAAGAAAACAAAAGACAAGGGAAAAGAATAAAACATTTCAGTTGACAAGCTCGTGGAAGGCGCTTGTGTATCCACACTGCGTCTTCGTCGGTATTTTCCCCCACTTTTTCCAAGCCCTCTTTTTACAGTATGAAGCGCAGTTATGGCAAGGAGTAGCAAGTCAGTAGCAAGGACCCTGGAGGATTTGACGCTAGACTCGGGTTATGGTGGAGCCGCCGACTCCTTCAGGTCTTCCAGTGCGTCGCTGTGCTGCTCAGAGGCACATGGAGGGAATTACTGGCATTTAACCGACTCGATGCACAGTCGACACAACAGTCTGGACACTGTTAACACGGTCCTGGTCGAAGACGCCGAGATCCTGGAGTGCACCGTGCAATGCGCTAAACTACCCGAGCTTGAGGATGTGCCGTGGAGCCTCGGGGAAGTGGCGAGCGCTCTGAGCAAGGACGAGGAGATGAGCCTGCCGACACCACAGCAGGACGTCCTGCACAGGCTCTCGGTTCTGGTCAGCCGGGCCCTGGTCAGGGTCGCCAAGGAGGCACAGCGCTTGAGTTTGCGCTACGCCAAATGTACCAAATATGAGATCCAAAGTGCCACAAAGATGGTCCTGGCGTGGACCGTGTCGATGAACTGCATCAGCGGGGCCCTCAGTGCATTGTCACTGTACAACATGAGCACAGAGGACGACAAGTTCACCCGCGGCAAGTCGGCGCGATGCGGACTCATCTTTAACGTGGGGAAGTTCTTCAGGTGGATGGTCGATAGCAGGGTAGCAGTCAGGATCCATGAGCACGCGGCGATCTACCTGGCCGCGTGCATGGAAAACCTCTTCCGCGATGTGTACGCGCGGGTGCTGCGCAGTGCGCTGCTGGAGCGGGATAACGGGATCCCCAAGTTTACTGTGGAGATCCTGGAGCAGGCCGTTAACAGTGATGCAGAGATATGGGGCTCTTTGCAACCCTGGCAACACCTGATCTGCGGGAAGAATGCAAATGGTAAGTTAAGGATAAAGCAGGTCAATTTAACAAGAACCCCCTCTCCACTTTGCATTCATACATGTACACATTTTAAATTATGCCACTTGCAGAGTTACTTCTCTCTCCCCACAGCAGGTTTTAAAACCAATAACAGGCTGCACAAATGTCAGAACATTGAAGATTTATATAAATAAGTAGGCTGCATTCTCTCAGGTTCACTTTCTGCAGGATTCCTGCAGCTCCTGCCTCCTCAAAGAACTGTGAAACTTTAAATGACAGGAGGAAGGGATTCCTGCAGCTAGAATAGTGCTTTTCAAGAGTACAGGCGCTGCAAGCAATTGAACACTGACCAGTTGGTCTTTGTGTGAATCTGATCCCCTTTTATCCAGATTGCCTCGTTTGTCCTCTGTGCAAAGTTAGACTGGAGCTGCTGTTCTCTCATACTGTATGTGGCTGTTTTGTTCAAAATGGGTGAGCACAGCATCCCTCATCCCTGGGTTGAGTTATTCACTCTGAGGGCTTTCAGTAAAGGGGGCTCTGCCTGCAGTGATGCTATGCAGAGATGACTTTCTGTTCTTTTCACCCAGAGAGAGGATTTTTATTTTCTGGGTATAGCAGCTGATTCTATTACAGAGTACCCAGACTTTTCAAGTGTTAATAATACTTTTTGTTCGGTGTCTTTGAAAATATCTGAATTCAAAGGACAAGTCTAATAGTATTCTGACCACTCTAAGACATTCTTGCCCCTGTTTTGATGGATGTTGTAAAAGCGCTGCTGTGACTCCTCTTGCAACAGGTTTACGTAATAAAAAAAGGCCCCGGGGACGTATGTGCTGTTGTGCATTATGCAGAGTGATGCAAATAAAACTGAGTTATAGAAAGAGAGGGAGACAGAGAGACAAAGTTAGAAAGACTGTGACTGTATTGATGAATCACCCACAGAAGAGAATAGTGCTTCATTTTACTGTGCCTCTTGTTTTAAGTGCATGTCAGTTGCTTTGCAATTTCCTTGCTTATTTGTTTACAGAGGTACAGGATTGTAGTTATTTAGTGAGACTCGTTTAGAGACATGTGACAAATTACTAGAAAAACAAAGTACCTCAGTATGGTGTAAGGCCACCACGTGCCACAAGAACAGCTGCACTGTACCTGGTTCTCCAGTTTTCTTGGAACTCTGCTTTAGGACTGAAACGTCATTCTTCCAGCATTCCCTAATTTGGTATTTTGATTAATTGCCACGAGGTGTGAGTGAATGTGAGTGTGAATGGTTGTCTGTCCCTGTGTGTTGGCCCTGCGACAGACTGGCGACCTGTCCAGGGTGTACCCCGCCTCTTGCCCTATGACAGCTGGGATAGGCTCCAGCACCCCCCGCGACCCTGAAAAGGATAAGCGGAAGTGAATGGATGGATGGATGGATTATCTAACTTGTTTAGAATCTTCCATAAATGTTCAATTGTATGGTTATGAGGTGACTGCAAAGGCTATAGCAAACAATCCCCATTTTCATACTCATCAAACCATTTGATGACCCTATGTGATCTATGGATGGGGCACTATCATCCTGGAAAAGAGCGCTCACCTTAAAGATAATTTTTCGGTGTAGGGGTCAAGCGTTCAGGCCTGCCACAAACGCTCTCGCTCACTCAAGAACACAATGAAGATTAATTCATCTGGATGTAGCCACATCTCTGTAGACCAGTGCCTAAGCTTTTTTTTTTTGCACCACTGAACTGTCAAATGTGCATTCATCTTTGTAATGAGGGGTTTATACGCTGCAACCCATCTAATATCCCTCTCTATGTAATTGTCAGGGCTGTTCTTGCTGACAGTCCGATCACGTCCTGCAAACATATTCTCAGTCACCTGAGGAAGAGATCTTCTGCTTTCATTCTGCTACACACCACACTCACGCAAGCATCATGTTGATCACATATGCTCTATGCTCAACACTGATTACTGATGTCTTTCTGATAGTTGTAATGCAGACTGAATTTCTTAATGAAACTCTACTCAGTTGGATATTCTTTGTGACTCCTGCCATCTGTGCTCCCTCTTTAAGTCCCTTAGTTTTTATGCTATCTTGACACAGAATCAGAATCACTTGAGCATGCTCAGCAGTTTTATACATGCTACGTTGCATGATTGGATGATAATTGCTTAATTGTACCATGTAGTGCACCTGTGTGGAAGCATCTGCATTCTTGCTGTGTTTATCTACTCATTTATAAAAGCTTTTTTGCATAGCGTGTGCATTTATTCGTAGTGATTGCGACACACACTGAACCTACACGTGCAACAATGCCAGAATCGCCACATACAATTAAAAGTAGCACAATAGAACGTCAGAGCTTAGAGTATGAAGACACAGCGCGCAGTACTAAATATCAGGATTGACTCAGAAGGCACACTCAGGCCACTTGGCATGCGGTGAGGCTCCAGCTGTGGAAGAGGTGTGATGAGTGCTGACTGGTGTATCGGATTAGTGAATTGGATAAGATGCAAATAAAATATCTGGAGCATATGGAATATTGACATAAAGCTCAAGGCTTGGAAAATAACGTAGTGAATGAAATCATGCAATACCGTGTAATATAGCATTTTGTTAAAGGGTTAGGTAGCAATTATTAAACCACTAGCATAAAAATAAACATCAAAACACTAAAAATCAATATTTTAGATATGAATGTTTGAAAAGGTTTACAGCTTTACAGAGCTTATTGGTTCACCTACCTGTATTAGTGCATTTTTTGTAAGTTTTCAAATACTTTTAGCCTAGCACCTCAGCAGATACATGTTAGCGGCAAGCTAATGAACGCAGTGAATCATTTAACAGCTACAGAGAGGAAAAAACAATCTATAGCTTAATTAAATTTAGAGGCAAAAGCAGTCTTAAAAGGAAAGTAAGAATAGACCTACAATGAGGAGGTGGCAGGAAATTTGACTCCAAAATGAAGACATATTTCTGTATCTACAAGATAGGAACTTGCTAGCAAACAGTTGCCTAAGAGGTGATAATATAACAGAGTTCAAAAGCTCATCCCTTACCACATTTTTATTATTTTATTTTATTTATTAATTGTGTTTTTTGTAAGGTGACCTTGGGTTTCTGAAAGGCGCCCTCAAATAAAATGTATTATTATTATTATTATTATTATTATTATTATTATTATTATTATTATTATTATTATTATTATTATTTTCTGTTCTAATGGCAAGATCTCTAAACCTTAAAGCATCCTACAGAGACAGAGAAAGCTGAAACACAACATCATTTGTTTTCTTCCTACTAAAACCAAACAGCCATCCAGTCTGAGGGAGGTTTGACCTTACCAGAGTCGCTGCCTGCCAAACTGAACTTCTATATCGCTCTATCCATTCTCTCTGTCTTACTCAGCCAAGTGGGAGTAATTTAGGTGATTTATCCATATTATGCTAAAGCTAGTGACCCAGCTTTATGAAGAGGACTTTATGAATATCTCGAGCCGAAACTTATTTCTGTTTCTTTGTTGTCACAAATTCAATAAGGTGTTTTTCTTTTTTTAAGATTTAGGTTCAAATACCTTAAGTCGTTTTTAGAAGGGGGCTTCAGTTTCACAGCAGCTTATAAAAGCTACACAGTTTGCTTTCTTGCAGCCAAATATACGAAAGGCCTGCTTGACATCTATATAGTCAGTTTTAAACTTTATCTAAAATCTCATATATATATATATATATATATATATATATATATATATATATATATATATATATATATATATATATATAAATTCCCAGCTCGCCCCTCCGGGCGGTCTATCCTTCAAGCTCGGTTCCTCTACTAGAGGCCTGGGAGCTTGAGGGTCCTGCGCAGTATCTTAACTGTTCCTAGGACTGCGCTCTTCTGGACAGAATCGTGGGCGATCGTGGCTCAAGAGTTGGGAGTTCGCCTTGTAATCGGAAGGTTGCCGGTTCGAGCCCCGGCTTGGACAGTCTCGGTTGTTGTGTCCTTGGGCAAGACACTTCACCCGTTGCCTACTGGTGGTGGTCAGAGGGCCCGGTGGCGCCAGTGTCCGGCAGCCTCAGTCAGTGCGCCCCAGGGTGGCTGTGGCTACAATGTAGCTTGCTATCACCAGTGTGTGGATGACTGGATATGTAAAGCGCTTTGGGGTCCTTAGGGACTAGTAAAGCGCTATATAAATACAGGCCATTTACCATTTACCAAGAGGTCTCCGATGTTGTTCCTGGGATCGGTTGGAGCCACTCGCCTAGCTTGGGAGTCACTGCACCTAGTGCTTCGATTACCACTGGGACCACTGTTACCTTCACATCTTCTAGAGCTCTTCTCTGAGCCCTTGGTATTCTGAACCACTACATCTATCACTACGGCCGTCTTCTTCTGTTTGTCTGCCACCACCGGTTTGTCCGTCTGTATCTGGAAGTCCCACAGGATCTTAGCTCGGTCATTCTTCACCACCCTTGGGGGCGTCTCCCATTTTGACCTCGGGACTTCCAGGAACAGCTAAGATACTGAGCGGGACCCTCAAGCTCCCAGGCCCAGGCCTCTGATAGCAAACCCAAACATATATATATATATATATATGTATATATATATATATATATATATATATATATATATATATATACACATATTCATCGAGATCTCAGGGCCTCCTCTCACCATGTGTGACTGTGTGTTATTTGCATTTGCAGGTGGGTGTTGGGTTTCCCTCCTTCAGCTGTGGTATCTTGTCAGAACAGGAAACTATTCTATATGGTGGGATATGTCTTATGGCTCCCGCTAGAGCTAGGACACAGTGATTCTTTGATTACCTTAATGACGTGTGCATGTCAGAAAATGTCTAGTGGAACGTGATATCCACCACGCAGGGATATTTTCCACCCTGGGGACCAGTTTGTAACCACACTTTATGTGTGAAATGACTTTCAAGTCTGGGCAAATCTCATTTGGTTTTTCAAAGGAAAGTTTCACCCTAAAGACATTTAAATAGTTGTTGTTAGTGCACCTTGATATACTTGATCTGCTCTATTTGTATATTTGTGGCATTTCTCTTACTCTTACTCAAATAATTATTAATGGCATACAAATTGGACCAAGTATTCATAACCTCATGGCTAAATAGCAACCATTTACAGCTGCTATAATCAGCTACTCTTTACTGTGTGTATATAAATGTCTTTAAGATCATTTCTTTGGTTTAATGGGTGGAAACTGTCAATGTTGTGGAAATAGAGTAGTCGAGAAATTGCAGCCGAGAATGAAACAGAGTTTGGTGCAAAGCAGAATACAATGCAAGAGTACTGTGCTTATTTTATAGATTTCCAGTAGCCCGACTTCGAAAACGTCAATAGGTGATAACATTAGGGGTGTTGTCTTACAGCTGAATCTGCTTCTACTTTATAAGCATGATTATGTAATTGATTAATAACAAATAGACCTTTTATACATTCAGCTAATGATTACTTAATGATCTTAACAGATGGAAAAAGACAGAACATCTTCTTATGGTTAGTATATAGAGTAACCAGAGATGCAAAATGATGTAACATTGGATTTATCAACAGAAATTCAATGCAGCAACACCGTGCATCTTTGTGGAAGTGTTGCCAGGTGCTTGGGAAATACAACACTCTTGAGAGGTAATTTGAGATCATTTGAACAACAGGCGTGCTGCTCTGTGGTATTGTTCTGTATGCATCCTTACTTTTTCTACCATGATTAAAAAAATAAAAAAAACAAACCTTTGTATTAACCAATGCACACTGTTTTTAACCACACCAAAAATAATACAACTTTCTCAGTAGGGCATACTGGAAAAATGTGTGAAATCACCAACTGAAAAGACAAATACAGAAAAAAGGGTTGTACAAAAAAAGTAAATTACAGCACTGAAGCACACCCCTTGGAGAGCATTCTGCCATTACAGTGTGAAGTGCATAACAGAGGTGGGGGTTTCCTTTTAACGTCTTAACAGCAGACCCTTCACTTAAAATTTAACATTTACATTTACAAAATTTTGGTCATCATGAGTCTACAGTATGTGTGCTTTACTGCTGTACGTTCAGATGTTTTAATTACGTTGGATCTCATCGCTGAAGTGCAAGAGCACTGGTCCAGCTACATTCCAGGTTTTTTGTTTCTTATTCACTTGCTGGTGTAGTTGTGCAAGGCTGGTGCCTGGTGCACATGTGTGTGTGGCGAAGGCAGGGAGACAGGAATGACTGCGGTTAGCAGCCGTACCACTCTGTACCGGTGGAGACCAGTCCCAATTATGTCTGGAAGAAAGATATAATATATCTGTACTAGGGAAACCCTGACACAGCAGCATAGACTTGGTCATGTAAGGCAGCAACAGACACTGGCGAGAATTGAAACACACGCTCAAAGAGCCACACATGGCCAGGGGTAGATCAGGTTTTAATTGCAAGTTTTTGGGAGGGAATGAGGAATGCTGATGTGACATGGTGTCTGGCACAATGAGGGGGAGCTTCAGCCAAGTTAGCTTCAGTTGATTAAGAGGAGACAAGTGATAAAATGTAGTTAATTCTGTACCCAGCTGGCGGTGCCTGCAATGGGCTGTGCATCATTTTTTTTTGTTCTTTAGCAGCCATCCTTTTTTCTTATGCACTTCACTGGATTGTATAAACTTTCCATTGCCCGTGCGTGCATGTGTGTGTGTGTGTGTGCGTACATACGTGTGTTGGTGCATTCGGCTAGTGAGCTGCCATTAAACTGCAGTCACTGCACACTGAAAAGGAGACACAAAATAATCGTAATACTGTTAATGTTGGCCCCTATGACTTTTCAGTGATGAATTGATGAAACTGCGCCTTGTTATTGTTATTTTTTATGAAGAACAAGAGCAGAACAGAACAATACAATCTCCTCCAAAATAATCAATATTTATGAAAAATCACTTCGAGGGTAAAACCCCCTGAGCCACTGAGTGATGAAATTTAAGAAAACACTACTGGAGCTGCGGCAGCATTGACTAATTTAGCTCATTTTTATGCTTGACCTTTCCTACCAAAAAGAGATTTACTCCATTACAGCCCTGGCAGTGTTAACCCAGAAAGTGTGCACTTATTGCTATAAACTCACTCAGCATAATGTTTTTAGTTTCATGTTTACTGTCCGTGGAAGAGCTTTGCTATTTTTTCATGCCGGGATGACAATATCAAGGGAGCTTTAGCCGTTTTATTTCTGTCTTTGGGGTAAATTTGTTTCCCTCTGGACCAAATTGTCTGAGTGTTTTTTAGTAGGTTTTCCCAAAGCACAGATGGAAAGTTTACCTTTTGCAGTGTAGACACTAAAAATATGCCACTGCTGCGCAAGAATAGTTTGATAATTACTCTGCATCCAGTAAATCTGTGGCTAAGAATGAATTGTTCAAGATGTCGACTTTGGAAGAAAAGCAATGAGAGAGGAAGCGGCACAGATGGCAAGGATCAAAACAGGAAAATCCATAAGAGAAGCTGTGGGTGACAGATGAGACCTATACAAGCGATGTCTCCTGCTTATTATAGCAGGAAGAAAAGTCTGCGCAAACAAGTACCAGCAAGTGGATTAGCTAAGGTGAAGCATCAGTATCTATTACATTTTTTTGCAGCTCTGAATTCCTTTTGCTGTATAGAGGGAAATGATCCTTTTTAAGTAACATCCAGTCTGACTGGAAAATATGAAGAAAATACTGGTAAACAAGCTTTGAACTTGTTTTCCCTCTTTGATGTGAGCCGAGCAAAACTCGAAGAAATTGTCTTGTCACTGGTGGAAAAAGTGATTTGTGTGTTAAAGACAGCTGCATGTCAGGACATACCGGATTCACAGTTGGTGAACTGTGAACCAAATTCCAAGATATTTACATAAACAGATTCATGCATGCATCGCACACACACAAATACACACATACAACACTTCCATCGTATCCCATCAGATAAATGCTGCAATCAGCAGAGCGTGCTTTCGGCTAACACAATGCGCCATCCCGTGTTGTGAGCAGCACCAGTAACAAGCTTCGCTGTGCTAATACGTTTATGTCCGTATCATCTAACCTGTTATTGTTTGATCACAGTAAGACAACGATGAGAGGCAGCAAATGTTGCAGATCATTTCATTGTGAGAAATCCATTTGCAGTGACAGTTAGCTTCCTCTAGATGGGTGTGGTTAATGTTTAGCTGATAATATTAAAGACAGTTCAGCCATGCAGAAAAAGTCAGTTAGTTTATTTGCTCAGAGGACCTAGTGACACCTGTTTAACAAATGTTTAGATGATTCCTTTGATTTAAATGCACACACTTAGAGATAAACACCCAGTTTTTCTACTACCTCCCCCACTCATGACACTTTGTGTTGTTTCCCACTAAATGTCAGAACTGTAAATAAAGACGTCTTGATGCATGCTCAATCATCCAGGTAAGTAAATCTCCAAAAGTTGATTCTGTTCATCTGGACGTAGCGTTTTGTGGGCTGGTTTCAGTCATTATGCAAATGTACTGTTTATAAGATTGGGGAAACCTGCAAACCCGGTGCGCCTAAACACGCAGTGAGGGTGTGCTGGAAACGCCTAGCAGAGGCCCCAGTCTGCAGTCCGTGAGATCAGAGTTGAGCAGAGCTTCAACAGCATTCCGAGGGAGACTGGGGACATTGAGTCCGAATGGACCATGTTCAGCATTTCCATTGCCGAAGCTGCTGCATTGAGTTGCGGCCACAAGGTGGTTGGTGCCTGTTGTGGTGGTAATCCCGAACCAAATGGTGGACACCAGAGGTGAAGGGAGCCACCAGGCTGGAGAAGGAGTCCTATCGGGACTGGTTAGCCTGTGGGACTTTGGAAGCAGCTGACAGGTACCGACAGGCCAAGCGGAATGCGGCTCGGGCAGTGGCTGAAGCAAAAACTCGGGTGTGGGAGGAGTTCGGAGAGGCCATGGAAAAAGACTTTCGGACTGCATCGAAGAGATTCTGGCAAACCAACAGGCGTCTCAGGAGGGGAAAGCGGTGCTCTACCTGCACTGTGTATAGTGTTGGTGGAGCGCTGCTGACGTCGACTGAGAAAATTGTCGGGCGGTGGAAGGAATACTTCGAGGACCTCCTTAATCCCACTGACACGTCTTCCGAGGAGGAAGCAGAGTCTGGGGATGAGGGGGATTACCCGCCAATTTCTGGGGGCGAGGTCACTGAGGCAGTTAAACAACTCCTTGGTGTGGATGAGGTCCACTCCGAGTTCCTGAAGGCTCTGGACGTTGTAGGGCTTTCCTGGTTGACACACCTCTACAATGTTGCATGGAGATCAGGGGCAGTACCCCTGGACTGGCAGACCGGGTTGGTGGTCCCCATCTTTAAGAAGGGGGACCGGAGTTTGTGTTCCAACTACAGGGGGATCACACTCCTCAGCCTCCCTGGGAAAGTCTATGCCAGCGTGCTGGAAAGGAGAGTTCGTCCGCTAGTCGAACCTCGGATACAGGAGGAACAGTGCGGTTTTCGTCCTGGTCGCGGAACACTGGACCAGCTCTTCATCCTCTCGAGGATACTTGAGGGTGCATGGGAGTTTGCCCAACCAGTCTACATGTGTTTTGTGGACTTGGAGAAGACATTCGACCGTGTCCCTCTGGGTGTCCTGTGGGAGGTGCTACTGAGTATGGGGTGTCTGGCCCGTTGCTATGGGCCATTCGATCCCTATACAACCGTTGCAAAAGCTTAGTTTGCATTGCCGGCAATAAGTCGGACTCGTTCCCGGTGGGTGATGGGCTCCACCAGGGCTGC
This sequence comes from Neolamprologus brichardi, assembly GCF_056152115.1. Taxonomy (NCBI): domain Eukaryota; kingdom Metazoa; phylum Chordata; class Actinopteri; order Cichliformes; family Cichlidae; genus Neolamprologus; species Neolamprologus brichardi. The sequence goes on along the minus strand of NC_142110.1, from coordinate 4,586,103 downwards.
CCTTTGTCACCGGTTCTGTTCATAATTTTTATGGACAGGATTTCTAGGTGCAGCCAAGTGGCAGAGGGCTTTCGCTTTGGTGGCCTCAGAATCTCATCTCTGATCTTTGCAGATGATGTGGTTCTATTTGCTTCATCGGGTGAGGGCCTCTAGCTCGCACTGGAACGGTTCGCAGCTGAGTGTGAAGCAGCGGGAATGAGGATCAGCACCTCCAAATCTGAGGCCATGGTTCTCAGCCGGAAAAGGGTGGAGTGCCCACTCCGGGTCGGGGATGAGTTCCTGCCTTAAGTGCAGGAGTTCAAGTATCTCGGGGTCTTGTTCGCAAGTGATGGGAGAAGGGAGCCGGAGATCGACAGACGGATTGGTGCTGCGGCCGCAGTGATGCGGATGCTGCACCGGTCTGTCGTAGTGAAGAGAGAGCTGAGTGTAAAAGCGAAGCTCTCAATTTACCGGTCGATCTTCGTCCCTACCCTCATCTATGGTCACGAGCTGTGGGTAGTGACCAAGAACGAGATCACGGATACAAGCAGCAGAAATGAGCTTCCTCCCAAGGGTGGCTGGCCTCTCCCTTAGAGATAGGGTGAGAAGTTCAGCCATCCAGGAGGGGCTCAGAGTAGAGCCGCTGCTCCTCCACGTCGAAAGGAGCCAGCTGAGGTGGTTCGGGCATCTGACAAGGATGCCACCTGGGTGAGGTTTTCCAGGCATGTCCCACTGGGAGAAGGCCTGAACCAGGACACGCTGGAGAGATTATATCTCTCGGCTGGCCTGGGAATGCCTTGGTGTTTCCCCGGATAAGCTAGAGGAGGTGGCTGGGGAGAGGGAGGTCTGGGCTTCTCTGCTTAGGCTGCTGCCCCCGCGACCCAGCCCCGGATAAAGCGGAAGAAGATGGATGGATGGATGGAAACCTGCAGTCAGCTGAGACTGAAGAAGTCACTTGGATGAGTGACGAAACATTTCTCCCACAAAACGCTACGTCCAGATGAACAGAATCAACTTTTGGAGATGTAAATAAAGATGGAAAAAAATGTTGTGTTTATTCTTTTTTGTCTTGGAAGTTAGATGAAAAATATCCAAGTTCATATACCTTTTGCAGGGTAAATGTAAAGACAGCTTGTGGACTGGAAGCGTCACATAATAATAGAAAAGGAAAGGAGCTTTGCCTGCCTGTCTAAGGAAACCACATTCATATATTATCAATTTTACAGCTTGCTTAGCAACAAAAACTGTGTTATTGTAGGGTCTACCTTATTATATAAAGCACCTTAAGGCCACTGTTGTTGTGATTTGCTGCATATAAATAACGTTGAATTGAATTGAATGGAAGAAAATAGGTTGGCTGTGTTTTTACTTATGCTAGACATTGCTTAGTTGCAGTCTGGATACCAAAACGAACAAATGAACAAACATAAGACCACTTGTATCCTTTCAGAAATAATCATCTTATTGTATCCCCCAAAGTTGTCAGTGTCCTGAACATTTACTAGGGATTATTCATAGTGGACACACTTTTGCAGTGACTGAGTCATTAGGGTGAAACTGACTTTGAATTTCTGAATTAGCATACTAACAGTATTCTGACCTTTGATCAAGAAACTAAGCTGCAAAGTTGGAAATTTTCCACTCCTGTGAAAGAGGAAATACATAGGACGCTACATGTTAGCAACACTGATGCTTGTTTTTATTTACACTTTTTCATATACAGAATTTTTAGCTTACGTTTTGATGTGACAGAACCAATTACTCATTCAAAGTTACATTGAATGTAAAAGCACTGGATACAACTCAACAAGCCTTTATCTGAACTGCAAGATTTGTTATGTAATATTTGAGGCCAAAGGGTTATATTGGATTATACTTTTTTCCCTTTGATATCCATTTCTGTAACTTGGGTCTGTATTGACTGATGCTGAAAATTAGTTTTGATTCAGTACGTCACATGCGCACTCTGCTGGGTTAAACACTTTAAATACTGTAAACAGGTTCCACACTGATTTGCACCAGTTGTCGTGTAAGAACATAACTTTGCATGCTGATAAGTAGTTTGCTATCAAAATGCAGTGGGGCCCTTAAAATCGGAGAAAACAACCAAACTTGATTACATCAACCTCAAAATGCCCACTTTCAATCAACCTGCTTCACTGGGAGTACTTGTAAATCAGTGACCGTTTTTCTTAGACTTAAACTCTGCAATCACCTGCATGGGTCTTAATTCAGTTCAATTCAATTTTATTTATATAGCACCAAATTACAACAACAGTCATCTGAAGGCGGTTTATATTATAAGGTAGAGACCTACAATAATGGAGAGAAAAACCCAACAATCAAGATGTCTATGTTCTAATCTTATATGGACAGATTAGGTAGAAATGTAACTTTCTGGGGAAATAACACACTGGACTATAGGTTTGCAACAAAACATTGTCTCAGCTTTGAAGCATGGTAGAGGGAGCGTAATGTTTTGTGGCTCTCTGTTTGTTCAACAGTGCCTTCCAATTATTGGAGTAACTAGGAATTCCAACCAAATCAATTTTACTCAGGAGAGGTTAAACAAAATGACAAGACAATAATTAAAAGCACAGAAGTAAGTCAACAACAGAATTAATGATAGTTTGATGTTGTGGAATAATCTGATCTTAATGTAGTTAATGGCCTGAAGAGCTCTTTAATCAAGGTGTTTATTGTCCTTGACGATATATTTCCCTTCTGCTGTTATTTTTCTTTGTATGTACTGACTCTATTGTACTTTTTAGTCATTTTTTAATGAAGTGTGTACAGTTGTCTTTGAACATTAAATTGACTACAAGAGAGCTACACATTGGGGCTTAGTAGTCCTCAAACAGGCAGTAGATTTGCTGATACAGTACCGATTTTCTGCAGGACCAGTATCCTATTACCACCCATTTGAGCTCATACCATTGACCTTCAGAGTATGCGTGTGTCACTGCATATACTGTCAATGTATACCTGTTTGCACAAAGTGAATGCACTGTTTCTCATTCTGTTTTTCTCTGTGAAATTGCCTCAATCATAGTATGTTGCATAAGCGATTTATCCAGCTGATTTTCCTAATCAAGATGTGAATGAACTGATGTCTTCTACTTGTCTGTCCTCACTTATTTCTCTGTCTTTTATCCTTTTGTCTCATTTATGCTGCTGCCCGATTTCTCATTCTCTCTGTTTTGCTTCTTCAATTTCCCCTGTCTGTTTCAGTCCGGCTTTCTCATTCAGTGCAGAGTTTGTGTGATAACAAATCACACAAACTCTGCCACTGCCTAGAAGGAGAACTGGTGCCGAGCTGAGGTAACCTTGTCCCGTCCTACATATCTGGCAGGGCTCTTATAGTTCTGTCAGTGTAGACATGGAAGGCCCCATTGGGGAGCCCGGGGTGAGCACACGCTACACATGCAGACATATGTGTCTGAACCGTGACAGATCTCCTCCAAATTGAACTGCAGTCTGTAACTACAGTCTGTACTGTGGAGTGGAGTGGATGGTGGCATGTGTTGGTGATGTAAGCGAATTGGAAAAGTGTCAGACATCAACAACAAAATAAGCTCCACACATACAACACCAAACAGTTGGTTTTTGCTCGAAATGTGTTGAACATCTTTTTAGTCCTTCAGTCCAGCTGAATGAGTTTGCTCAACCCCCGACTGAACCAGCAACATGTGGTACAGATTACCACAGGAGAAGGTACATGTCGATTTTGCTCATGACATTTTTTATTACTAACATATGCTGGTTCCTGCTTTACTCCCACAGCATTGTCAAAGCGGATCAGAGACTGGCAGGACAACCGCAGTGAAAAGACAGATGCCAACAGTGACTGTAATGTCTACTCTTTACTGAAAAAAAGAAAGAAAGAAACACTGAAACACCACACTGTACCTTTTGTTATTGCCGGCATTAGCGGTGAACAGTACCTAAACCCATATGATAAATATAACCGGGCACTAATGTGTCTAAGTCAGAGTTCTGCGTATTGTAATCATCATTCCTCTAACTTTCCTGTGAATAAATTATTTTCATTGCCATGTTATGCTCCGTTAAACCCACTTTGTCCTATTTTCAAAAACTTTAATAGTTTAGTAGTTTAATAGTTTAATTATTTATATAGCACATTTAATTACAACAAGAGCGTTGACCAAAGTGCTGTACAGGAATACAACATACATAATAAAACAACTTAGAGTATTAAAAGCAAACACCAAATATGAATTAACAAATAACTCTCATGCTGTATTAAAAGCCAGTAAATAAAAATGTGTTTTAAGATAAGATTTAAAAAGATTGACAGTGGGAGCCTGTCTGATGTGTAGGGGTAAATTATTCCACAGCTTGGGCGCTACGGCTGCAAATGCTCGATCACCTCCATGAACCAGCCTCGACCTTGGTACAGCTAAAAGCAAAAGATCACTTGATCTAAGAGATCTAAGGGGGGTATAAGTCTGCAGGAGTTCAGATAAACACCCGGGAGCCTGTCCATTCAGGGCTTTGTAAGTCAACAATAAAATTTTAAAATTAATTCTGAAGCGGACAGGGAGCCAATGAAGGGAGGCAAGTACCGGGGAAATGTGTTTGCATCTTTTAGTACGTGTCAGAAGACGAGCTGCAGCATTCTGGACCAACTGCAGCCTTTAGAGAAATTGGTAATTAATGACACACTTATGTGATGGCTACACATGAAGAAGATCTTTCAGAAATCTCTGTGTGTGATGGGCCGAGTTGAAAAACAGGAGGAGTCCCAGGAATTATTAGAAAAATATAGTTTCCATTTATTTAACCCCCAAAAAATTATATTTACAAAAGTAATAAATGTTGAGCTCATAAAAGATGTCAAAGAAACAAAACTGAACTCAGACAAAGACTGCAAACTTAACGAACCAAATGACTGCTACAAACAAACCTAACTGACCTAAACATGAAATGACCCCGTTCTCACTCCCGAGGCGTAACATGCCGACGTTTTGTCACGTCCCGGGGCGTTCCTGAGGAACGCAAAAGGAGACCTTCGGCGTTCTTATGGTACGCGGCGGGTTATGGCGGAAATCCAGTGCAATGACGCTCCCGTGGTAATAGACGTTCCAGTCCTGTATTCCAGCCCTAAACCTAACCTTATCCCTAGCCCTAACCATAACCTTTTTCCTGAGGTTAACCAGGACTTTAATAATGTTAAATAGCGTGTTTCTAAGCGATTTGAAGAAAAAGAGCGAACATGTATAGATTGAGTCCATACGGTTCTCATATTTCGTCATTTTTATGAGGTTGTCATTTAGGAACTTGGTGGGTAGCCGAAAACGTAATATGTTGACGATTTGTCACCTAGCATAAAATGTTACGCTTTGGGAGTGAGAACGTGTTGGAATAACATACAAGGGTATATATAATGGCTGATCAGACCATTGTGACACATGAGGGGTAACAAACAAAACACAATCATAAATCACAAACGATGCAGTACAATCTAGTTTGTTAATAAACTAAACACCAAAGAAGAAAATCAAAACCCCCATTAAACCCTAAACTCAAATATTTAATTAAACACAAATACTTTGTTTTTAAAGTAAAGAAAACACACATTCTCCCCCAGCAGGAAGTGGTGGTGTGGTCCAATTATCTTCCTTTTCATTTAATGGTTTCAAACCCTGGCTACCATCTTTTGTCCAGCAACTCCCAGGGATGATGGCAGGTAAGAAATAAAAAGACAAATGTTAGTCAGGAATCAAAGAAATGAAGTAGCATGAATACATAAGTAAACTAAATGTGCTTACAAATAGAACAAATGTATCCAATAAAGTTATTGGTAACTAAAAAGTATTACTATGTTCAAATGAAGAATGAAAATACAAAAGTTACCAACTTTAGAGTGTGGCCACGGGTTTGGCCATCACAATGTGGCAAATCATTTAGACAAAGACTTAAAGTAAAATACTGCGAAAGGGTTAAATATCCTTTTTTTACCCCTTTTTGACAGCCTCTTTGCAGTTCAGCTTTATGTCTTCTTAGCCATATAAAACAGTGCAACATAAGACAGCTTGTGTTTATACACGCACTAAATTATTATCTTTTACAATACGCACTCACGTGAGAAACTATAATTATGTCTTCGGGTTAGAGTCAGTTTAAAGCAGCTGTTGATTGTGTCGTTTAATAAAGCCTACTTCCCAATTAAGGAGTTCAGTGTAACAGAATTTATTGTGAACTTATCGACAAAGTGTAGAAACACTTTCAGACGATACTCAGCTCATTTTCTCTGCACCGCTAATTACGTCATTGCTCACAGCTAAAACCTGACAGAACACCTGCTGAAAAAAGTTAATGTGGCATGCTTTTTTTATTATACTGAGTGTGATTTCTCGATTAATTCTTAAAATGATCTTAGAATAGTTCATGTTATGATATGCTCCTCTCTTTCCTCATTCCGCTGTTTTTTTCCATTGTTGGAATACATGATGGTATGTAGTAACATTTATTATTTGGACAAAAAGTATTGGACCGTATCTCTTAATCTCTCACTTCAGTTGTTTTTAGTCCCATTGCCAAAGTTGTATACAATCAAGCACCTGGCTATGCACTTTACAAACATTTGGGAAGGAATGAGTCGTTCTAAAGAGCTCATTTAATTCAAGTGTGGTGCTCTAAAAGGACGCATGCACAAGTCAGTCTGTGAAATGTATTTCCTCCTGGTATTATTGAAAAGTGTTTAGAAACCACAGCAACTCAGCCACAAAGTAGCAGACCATCTAAAATCACAGAGCATGGGCAAGTAGTGTGTAAAAGTCGCCAGCGTGGCTAAGTCAATAACTACAGAATTACAAGCTTCCTCTGGCATTAACGTTAGCGCCAAAACTGTGCACCAGGAGCTTCGTGGTTTCTATGTCTGAACAGCTCCTTCATGTGTAATGTGTAGGTGGCCCACTACTTTTGTCAGAGTAATGTATTTGGTTAGCATCCAGTAGTTTTCATCAAGCATTGTGGGATACTTTGACTCCGCTATCCATGGGGCATGGAGTCAGTTCAAGTAAGGCGAGCTGCTTTTAAATCTCTACACAAATTAATAAAAATTAAAAGGTATAATGACAACCACTGTACTACACTAGAAAATGACAAAGTGTCTGACACAGTTGATGTCTTGTTTCAGTAACAAGCTGTATAAAGGATAGTGTTTGGCGATCGTGGCTCAAGAGTTGGGAGTTCGCCTTGTAATCGGAAGGTTGCCGTTGTGTCCTTGGGCAAGACACTTCACCCGTTGCCTACTGGTGGTGGTCAGAGGGCCCGGTGGCGCCAGTGTCCGGCAGCCTCGCCTCTGTCAGTGCGCCCCAGGGTGGCTGTGGCTACAATGTAGCTGCCATCACCAGTGTGTGAATGGGTGGATGACTGGATATGTAAAGCGCTATACAAATACAGGCCATTTACCATTTAAGTTTTAATAATACTGTAAATACTGTACGTTAGCACTGTTCTGATAATCTGATGGTCAGGAATGAGCTGAACGTAATTAAACACCATAATAACAACAATGGCGCTTCTGAGGTGCTGCTACAATCAGCTGTTGCTGCTTTTCAAACACATTGTCTTGGCATGAAGCTTTAAACTTGCAAGTCATATAATTCGTTTCAGTGCAAAATACTGAAACATTTACAGACATTTTTGTTAAGAGAGTTTTTGACCACAGGGTGCCTTTAATAATTAAAGCTAATTTCTGGGATACACTCACACTGCTACCACAGTACAATAGTGATAAAAAGCCTCTAAAATGAGTCAACGTCATTATTATACTCTGTTGTTTTAGCTTAGCTGTTGTCGCTTGTTGGACAGACAGGTTGGGTGCAGTATCTGACTCACGGGATAGAAAGGAGTTAAGAGGATGACACGATGCTGCTGAGACAGGTGTGTCTGTCAGTTTTATACCTAGCATGATGTACCAGCTCTGATGCACACATTCACACATATGACTAGAAGTCTGTTTTACTTTTACTGACTAGAAGGCTGCTCACGTTCAGATTATCTCCAAACCTAATGAAAGATGCATAGATTGGTGAATTTTAACGATTTCCAAGAATCACATGACTATTTTGTATTTGAGCATCTGGAGCTGAATCAACTCTGATGCCTCAGAGTTAAAGTATCTACACTTTCTTACTCATCTCATTTTGTAGCTCGAGGCTTCTGTTTTCTTATGGGAAACATCCCGAATGTGATAATTCAAACATTTTTTCATCCTCCGCTGGAAGAAATTCAATTCAATTCAATTCAATTTTATTTATATAGCGCCAAATCACAACAAAAGTCGCCTCAAGGCGCTTCATAGATACAGAGAAAAACCCAACAATCATATGACCCCCTATGAGCAAGCACTTTGGCGACAGTGGGAAGGAAAAACTCCCTTTTAACAGGAAGAAACCTCCGACAGAACCAGGCTCAGGGAGGGGCGGCCATCTGCTGCGACCGGTTGGGGTGAGAGAAGGAAGACAGGATAAAAGACATGCCGTGGATATATGCAGATATGATTCAATGCAGAGATGTCTATTAACACATAGTGAGTGAGAAAGGTGACTGGAAAGGAAAAACTCAATGCATCATGGGAATCCCCGGCAGCCTACGTCTATTGCAGAATAACTAAGGGAGGATTCAGGGTCACCTGGTCCAGCCCTAACTATATGCTTTAGCAAAAAGGAAAGTTTGAAGCCTAAAAAGTAGAGATAGTGTCTGTCTCCTGAATCCAAACTGGAAGCTGGTTCCACAGAAGAGGGGCCTGAAAACTGAAGGCTCTGCCTCCCATTCTACTTTTAAAAATATGACGTGGTTTATCCTGTATCTGATTACGAAGATAAGACCTTCGTCATTGGGGTTGAAGGAGATTCATGCAACAGTTGCACCATTAGTTAGATCCCCATATGCCGTTCCAAACATAAGTCTTCGATACATGGTGTACACGAACGGAGGAATGTAGCCCCAAAGAGTTTTGAAATAAGGCTTACTGGCATACAAAGGCCCAACTCAGAAAATTTCAAAATCAGACTCCTTCTTCTTCCAGGATATAAATTATTGATGATGACTGCAAAACCGATTTCTGCTGGTGTAACCTTTCGCACACCTGCAGAACATATTGTGAATGAAGTGATAACTTCAGCTGGCTGCACTAGCACAAAGACGCCAAGCATAATTTTCAAGCGTGTGCTGTGTACTTCGTGATATCATACGGCGTTATTGAAAAAGAGAAGAGTAGCAGATACAAAGTAACAGTAGAGAACACAGGCAGTGTAATAGTGGCTATGTGAGCGTGTTTGTTTGGTTAAAGATACATAGATACATAAAAACACTGGGACCGAGGGCTGGAAAACAGAAGACTGCACATTTTGTATGTCAGATGACAGAGGGCTGAGTCGAGATCTGAAGTGAACTATTAGGGCTGACACTGCTGGCAGGGAAAGCTGCATCCATCCAATTTTGTCTCCCTGCTTGCCTGTCAGTGGCTTGAACCAAGCAGTCTAAGCGCCATCGAAAAAGGCGCCGCCACAGTGACAGTAAAGTCCAGCACTCAACAAAGATGCATGACAACTACTCAGAGAGGGAGGCAGGAGCTGCAGCAGTACAATGAACTACTGATGAATGGACTTATTCAAAAGGAGACAGCTGGACGTATAAGAGGATGTCCTTTTACGTAGCAGCTGTAATAACAACACAGCAAAGATTTGATTTTTATGTTTTTCATCTCAAACACGCTCCTGATAACGACCCCTAATTAGTAGGCTTCATATTCTATCAGTCCGCGCTTCTGCCTCACAACGTTACGAAACCGAGATCAAAACTGCGATACAGATGTCCGCAGTATCCTGTCTTGGCTCCATTTTTCTGTACCGTGATTCCCATGTAGAGCTGTTAATGCTTTGGGATGGTTAAATGGTAATAATCTCTCTGGCAGCAAGTGAACTGGAATTGCTCTAAAGTAATAGAGATAATTTTTTGTTCATGATCCAATCATAATGGAGCAATCAGGCTTGTGGTAAAATTTGTAATCCATTCCTTCTAAAGAGAAAAACGAGTTACGAACTAAACCATGGTTTTGGAAAATTGTTACACCCCTAATCTGTGCTGCTCCTTTGCACTTTACAAATGGTCCGGTGTATACATCGCGTGCCTTACATAATTACGTTGCATTTCTGTGCAGAAGTGAGACAAACTTAACAGCACTGCCAAATAATTTCTTTAAGCACCAGTGTTGTCTTGGCCTTTTATCTTGATGATGCGCTCTCACACCCAAACGCTCAGCACAGTTTTAAGTTGTAGGGAAAATTCCTCTGTAAGAAATGGGTTGCAGGCACTGGAGATAAAGACCCTGCCCTTTGGCCTCTGCTGCCACTTCTGGCTGTTTGATAACAAAAACAAAGGCGGAGAGAAAAAAGCTCCTCGGGGGTTGACGAGTGATGTCGACCCCAGCGTGACCCTCTGTGGGGGCAAAGAGATTATCAGATAGACATCATAGTGTCTGTTTTAACTGGTGCAGCTGAGGAGGCGATGCTTTATCTCGAACATCAGAAACCGAATACTCTGCTTCTTCGTGCTAAGCACACTGTATATAAGTAGCGCTGATTTTCAGACTGATTGTGGCTTTAATGGATGAAATGAAGCCGGATTCACGCTGATCAAAAAGAGTGGGAGCATTCTTCTTGTCAATGTTTGGAAATTGCAGTGACTTTAGTGAGTTTAATGCTATATACCGCTGTAGACCTACATATTTAGATTTAGCCTTGTGGGCTTAGCCATGCCTTACAGTGACTGATTTGAGTGATAGCGCAGCATATTGTTCTGAAGAAGAACATTCTCGCCGCTGCTCTAATGTCAGAGCGTGTACTTGGATCAGTCAAGGATCTAAGTGTATACTGTGATATGATTTTCTCCATGGACAAGGATTACTGCTGAAGATTCAAAAGAGATACGAGTTATTTGCATATTAATTCTGACAGGATGAGAGTGACTGGAGTTTAGGTTTGAGGGATAACTGACTTGCTTGTACCCAGATTCATGTTGAGCACAGATATTGTGAAGGTTACGAGCAAACAGATGCTTGACAGAAAGGGTTATTTTATGTATAATCGAAGTCAGGTAACCATGAGTGTATAATTTGTGTGCAGAGATTTGAAATGTGTCCCCTTTGTGATGCAGACTCATGCAAATAAATCATGTCTAACTTGATGAGGTCTGCCTCTCAAGGCCTGATTGTCAGCAGGAGAAAAACGAGAGCATTGCAAGGATGAATTTGATCTGCTCAGAGACCTGGGACAGATGAATCTTTCAGTTACTTCCAGATGACAAAGTCACATTTTCAAGATTTTATATTTCTTACCAGAAATCAAGTATCATATCATATATTGGGATCAAGTAGATGGGTGTGATAAGCTTCGTGATAAGCACTTATATAGAGCAGCTAATGGTTTGAAATTCAATTCAATTCAATTTTATTTATATAGCACCAAATCACAACAAAAGTCGCCTCAAGGCGCTTCATAGATACAGAGAAAAACCCAACAATCATATGACCCCCTATGAGCAAGCACTTTGGCGACAGTGGGAAGGAAAAACTCCCTTTTAACAGGAAGAAACCTCCGGCAGAACCAGACTCAGGGAGGGGCGGGGCCATCTGCTGCGACCGGTTGGGGTTGGAAATGACTCCTAGGAGTTAAAGGTCAAACAGTTATGACTTAAAGCAGAATTTGGATATCTCAGTATAAAACAGGTTTACATAGTATATCGAGTCACACCTAAACAGACCAGTCATAATTTTTAGATTTATTGGGAAATGAGAGTTCAGCCTGTCATGTAATATTTGACTTCAGATTCAGAAGTGTAAGAGCTCTAGTATGACTCCTTGAAACTGTCAGAAAAGACTTAAAATCTAAGGCAAACCATTTATGCATCTCATCTTTGAAGCAAAACGCTTTTGTTTTTTTTAAGTGTCCACCATTTTTGAATTTCTGAGTGATGTTGGATGCATGGATTTGATGCAGCTTCCCTCAAAACCCTATAAAATTCACACATAAGTACAAATCATGATCAGAGGAGAAGTAACTCTAGATATATCTAGTGGATTCACTCTGCACCGCTGGCAGGGTCTCAGTGGAATTTAAACCTCATTAAGAAACCATGAAAATATGCTTTACTTTGAAAATCAAACCTACTATATTTATGTACACATGGAAACTGCATAACACAGCTAGCACTCTGATTTGTTGAGCTCTTCTCGTGTATTGCAAAAAAATTATGAGGTGGCAATAATACTTACTCTGTACCAAGGCGGCTGACTTCAACAGTCGAATTCAGTGGTAAAAAAATATCCTCAGTCTGTGTACAAGCCAGAAATTCTGCATTTAATATCCTAAAAAAAGCAGTTTTAACCAAACAAACACACTTACATAGCTACTATTACACTGCCTGTGTTCTCTACTGTTACTTTGTATTTGCTAGAAATGTTAGCTATATGAGGACTTTGTCTGGATCGTCAAATGTGCTTTTGATTTGTAGTCGATGGCCCCGAGGCCCATAATGATGTGTCTTTAACAGCGTACAACAGCTGAACTCTGAGGGCCCGAAACCACTGCAGTGATATCACTATGTTGCAGCTCAGGATGAAGGAAGCTTTAAAAAACATCTTTTAAAAAAAATAAAAGCAAGCCACATCATATTATCTGTTCTGTGTTTATGAAATGAGCTCCACTTAATTAGTTGATTCTGTCCTTGTAAGTAAACACAAGCTGCTCCTTCACAGTATCAGTGCTGCCTGCAGGGGACATTTTCTCATTTCTAATCATTAATTGCTCATCTGCGTCTGATTCGTATGGGTTTCACATGTTCACTTGGAGTTTTGCTAATAAAAAATTGCCCCATGACATCACAGCACAGCGCGCCTCTCCGGATCCATTTGGATGAGACAGCATACCGAACAGAGAGGACCCACATGCTTGAGTTGTGGTTGTGTTGGTTTTGGGGGTTTTTGTCCCATGGTGTAATGAGGGAAAAATGGCAAAGCTCCACATGAAGAAAGATTTGTCATGAGAACAACATTCAATGATCCACAAGCAAGAAGCCCCCCAAGCACGCTTTGCGATGACAACATTCAATTTGCTCATACGGAGGTCTTTTCTTTCTTTCTTTAGTGAGTCATTCAAGAAATGCATCTTATAGGAAAGCAAGATGAATTTCCTGTCCTTGATCATGCCTTTTGTGTGCATGAGATCAAGAGCGACTCGTTACCCCTCCTGATCTGTTATTAACGTTTCTAAGAGGAATATTGTGGCAACATAGGACAACAAGAAACTGCACAGACCCATCAATTATTTTTAATAGTTCTGTTTGACAGAGAGATGATTTCTGTCATGATCAGGCTGTGTGCAGGCAGGAGAGGACCCAAACGCAAACTCACGGGAAAACACGACTGAACTCAAAATACAGCTTTATTGCTGACAGAGGGTAAAGGCGATACAAAATAATATGAAACTAAACTGGGAAGTACTAAGGAACTGACTCACGAGGAAACACACGGAGGGGCACACAGTCACGAGGGAGAACGCGACCCAGAACTGAGGGAGACGCAGACATAAATACACAGAGGGTTAATGAGGAAAGTGGGAGCACACGGGGAATACAGGTGACGCTGATAATCATAACAAGACACGGCAGGAGTAAATGCAACACTGACGGGAGACTGTCAAAGTAAAACAGGAAGTACACAGAGGTTCAGACAGGAGGAGAGAGAGCACGGACATAACGGGCTGGGGAAAACATGGAATAAAACACAAGGAGGGGAAACAAGGGTTCACAGATACACAGAGGGGCACACAGGGGGTAACCAAATAAGGAACATCTTAACTAAACAACCTAGGAACCAAGGCACAAATAAAGAACAAAATACAAAACACACGAAAACTAAGAATACTGGGCCATCATGGCCCAGGACCATGACAATTTCTGACACTGTATTATTTAGCATTATAGGCACTCTTAGATTAATTGCCTCTCCTCATGTTTCATGTGAGATTATTTAGGGTCATATTAACAGGCAGACACAAAACTGACATACATCTGCTTCAAGGTTGTTAAAAAAAGCAAAATTAAGAATATGTCGAGACCTATTCCAAACAATAAATTTGAACATTTACTACAACAATGAGCAGTGTTGGGGAGTAACGGAATACATGTACCGCCGTTACATATTTATAATACAAAATATGAGTAACTGTATTCCGTTACAGTTACCGTTTAAAAAGGTGGTATTTAGAATACAGTTACTTTGTTGAAATAAATGGATTACACGCGGTACTATCCTGTTTCATATTGTGGCGGGTCAGGCCTGTTTGGGTTTTGTTTGACAGCTACGTTCTGTTGTTCCAGGCGGCAGCGTTACGGTTGCCATGGTTACAGGGTGACGCTCTCTCCGTGTGTTTCCTGGGTGAGAGAGCGCCTGTTGTTGTTGTGCTAAGCTAATAGGCAGAATGCTACAGGTATAGCTCTAAAGAATGTAGCATCATAGGCAGTGTAGTCCGTGCTGCAGGGAGAATGGACTGCCATACACGTTATGTGTCTGTGAGCGAGGGAGGGAGAAAAAGGAAAAGTACGAGCTGTCATCGAGCAAAAACGGGAGCTGGAAGCATGTAAATATAATAATAACCACTGCAGCCAAGAAGAGTGCCTGACGAGCCCAGTTGTAAGTAAGCTATTAAGACTCGACTGTACACCGTGTTCGTGTTTTCCTCCAAAAACAATAAGTTCTGTTGGAGCAGCCTTTCAACGCCTCTCTCTGTCTCTGCTAGCAAAGTTGACCCAGACAACAAAGTAAAGCTAGTTTTCAGCTACGAGCCCGACACAGAACCCACCGTATTAGCCAGAGGTCCCTTTACTACGGTTCAGAGCCGCGGACCTTCAGTAACAGTAATAAATCACAGCAATAGTACATTCATGTAGTTGTAAACAGCATGATAATATATTAAGTAATCCAAAGTATTCAGAATACGTTACTCTCATTGAGTAACGTAACGGAATACGTTACAGAATACATTTTGGGGCATGTAATCTGTATTCTGTAATGGAATACATTTTAAAAGTAACCTTCCCAACACTGACAATAAGGTCAGGGACTAAATTGCTTGCCTGGCTTACACTGATGATAGAAGGGGAGCTGATATGGTTGAGCAGGTGAATCATAAGCCTGTTGCAGAGCCTGCTTTGAATCTTCCCGTATGCCATTCCCTGAGTGTCTTCCCTGCTCTCTCTCCCAGCTCTCCAAAAAGTGCCCCAAAAATAATAATGGTAGATGGGGAAAGGGACAGATCTGAGATTTGGCAACAAGGCCTGTGCTGATGACCGCAAAGTGAATTTTCTGTCTTACCTGTTCTGTTCTGCTAGTGTCAGGTTCCTCGAGGGGGAAGGAGATTAATATGTCATACTGTGTCTCTGATCCTTCTCCCTGTGTGCACTTTTTAAAAGTCTATGCTGTATTACCTATCCCCATATCCTCAATTTGATCCAGCTTTTAACTGAACTTAACAAGTGCAAAATTGCACTGAAGTAAGAGTACAAAAAAGCTTCATCACTCCTCTTCCACAAAAAAAGAAAGATGTTCTGTTAGAGCCATCTTCGTTGTTGTGTGCTACGACACATGTTCCTAGAGAAAAGGGAGAAAGAGAGGCCTTATGAGACACTCGCACATGCCTTAACATAATGGAATAGTCCATGTTTGTATGACCTTTGCACAAAATACAGACAGCTAATCAGTTTCTGTTCTTTTCTTTTCTTATTGTGAACTTTAATCATCCTAAAATAATAACGTGATCAGTAAAGTCAATCCTCCAACTCTTCAAGTAGCTACACCGTGGTGTTTGATCAGCATGTGTGGGATCAATGAAAATCGCCCTGTGAGTATTCAGCTGTGTGCGGATTTGCAAAATGATGACAGCGTACTGGCTATGTATGTCAGACTGACTCGTTATTGGGGCTACACAGATTCAACACACAGGAACACAATATCAGGAACACAAAAGTCCAGTGCAATTTCATTTTGGCAACGTGCAGACACCAAAATTGGCATATGTTCACACACAGAATCTGTCACTAAACATAGCCGCAAGACCCTTCATAGAGGCAGTATTTACTGTAGAGCTATTTTATTGCATTGCCTCATATTGTATTTGTTTTGTTTTTGGGTTGACTCCCCATGGAGGCAGCTGTTTATTTGTGGCAAGTGTCATTACAGATATATGGAACAGAGAAAGGGCTGAGAGAGATTTCCATGCTCTGCCTTTGTGCTAAGCTGAGTGTCTATTGGCTATTTATCCTACATATGGAACAATAGTGGCATCGAATCCCAAAAGAGAAAAGGCGGAAGAATATTTCCCTCAAACATTTCCGTTAATTGCACGGTTCCATTTTTTAAACTAAAATCCGTATTGTAGTTTGTATTATATTAGATAGTGTGTTGAAAAACCAATGTTAGCTCAATTTTTTTCCATGCCTATTTTTGTGTAATGCTTCCAAAATATCAGAACACAGAAATATACTATATGTTTCCAATAAGTGCCCATATTCAATTCAATTTTATTTATATAGCGCCAAATCACAACAAAAGTCGCCTCAAGGCGCTTCATAGATACAGAGAAAAACCCAACAATCATATGACCCCCTATGAGCAAGCACTTTGGCGACAGTGGGAAGGAAAAACTCCCTTTTAACAGGAAGAAACCTCCGGCAGAACCAGGCTCAGGGAGGGGCGGGGCCATCTGCTGTGATTGGTTGGGGTGAGAGAAGGAAGACAGGATAAAGACATGCTGTGGAAGAGAGACAGAGGTTAATAACAGATATGATTCAATGCAGAGAGGTCTGTTAATACATAGTGAGTGAGTACATATGGTGATTACAGTTTAACTTCATACTTTGAGTGACTATCTCTGTTGAAACATGACTATTATATGATGTAAAAAATTACATTCATGCCACATAAAACACAGAAGTAGCAAGAAGTATCCAAAATCATTCCCGATTATGCGGTGATGCTGAAGTATGATTTTTAAGAGAGAAGTCTCCCACCTGCTTCAAACACTTTCTGTAGTGTCATAGCCTCTCCTCAACAGCCGAGGCCTGTGGGACAGTATATATTTGGACAAGGACAAACAGGCTTTTCACACCTGAACACCTGCAGGTTAGAAACTGTACACACCTGCAGAGAAAATCAGCGTGTGACCTTTTGAACTATACTTCATTCTTCATTGCTGCTCTGGCGGTGTTGTTTCTTGTTGTCTTCACCTGGTCACATGGCAAGTGCGGGTTGGCAGGTGTTATGGGCGGTATCAGATATAACTCTCCCCGCTGAGGACCTTAGACAAACCACTCAATTAAATTTTGAGATGAAAAGTGAACCAGAGAAAAGTCATCCCTGCTCATTAACCGCTGTAGCTTATAAATCTGCATTAGCATAATACTGTTGACTTTGACGTGACAAGGACATTAACATTGTGACTTTTGTAAAGGTTGGATCAGGTTCCAAAAAGTGCAAACAGAATAACTTTGTGTTCACTGTAACTTCCATAAATGACAGCTTTGTCCTTTTTGTTTTTTTGTCAAGAGATGTGGTTTTTCCCAAGGACTATGCAGAAAGAGGGAGAAAGAAAAAAGGGGGGAAGGAGGGACTGTGCCCAGCAGTTTGCATGCTGTAGTCATTAGTTGGTGTGGTGGGAAGTTTTATTGCTTCCCACTTTTGTCAAGTCAATCCAACAATTTACTCTGCTGCACTCGTTCCCTTTCCCCTGTCGATTTCATGTACAACTCTTTCTTCTGTGGACATTTCTGGTCAATCAGTGTAATGTTCTGGATGGGTGACCCAGTGGTCTGTCAGCCCTCCGGCCGAGGCTGCGCAATTCCTCGAGGCAACATGAGGGCGGGTGGAGTTCTTAACTGGATGGCTGCAGGCCAGTGGCTAGGATAACCTCCAGCAATTGATGTCATTGTGGCTTTTCTGGTATCAACGCCCTCTGGATGTGTGCTCAGCCACGGTAGTTTGTTTTTGCAGGGCAACAGAAAGTAGAAACACCATCCGAGCATTTTTTCGAGGCTTCCTTTGTCCCTGTCTTCTTATTTCATCCCACATGTAGCCGCTGTTTTCTAAACACATGCAAAGCTAGATGGGAGAAAAAAAGCTACATGAAGTCAAATGTGGACTGTGGACTTTAAAACACTGATTACAGGGGTTGACAACAAAGACCTATTTTGGTGCTGTAAAACTTGCTGACCTGGAGCTGACGGGGAACGATTGTGTTTCACATTCTCCTGCAGGCTGTTCTGCCCTGCTCGCACAGGCCAGGGGCAGACACACTATCGCTTTTTCCAACCAAAGAGCACTGGCTACTGAGCCCCAACCTTCAGGATGTATTTTTGTCACTTCTGCATGTGGACTTGGACATCACAAGGTCATTGCAAGAGACAGCAGAAGCCTTTTTACGGGTGATTGATAGTCCCATCTTGGCAGGTTGTATCTCCACGATACGTCAGGGGAAGTGACTGTCAGTAGCTGGCTGTACTGTCTCCAGATCCTCTCAGGTCTATTGACTGTCAATCACTGTCTCCCTGTTTTCATTGATTTCCTCTCCACTCTTCCTATAGCCAACCCATCACTCCTCACATTGTGATCTAGCTCTTTACTGGTTTAAATATGAGTCAGGAGGGTAATGGCCTCATTTCAAACACCTTTTTCTCAAAAGAGGAAACAGGCTCTTCTAATTACTGCTGACCTGAATGTGTAATTCAAGCCCCTGAATGTCAGCACGTTTCACATGTAATTCCTGCAATTTTGGATTACATTCATCACACTTCCTGTGTTATTAATGCTTTATTATCCTCTTCGTCCCTGTTTTAATACAGGACAACAGAGTCTTGTTCATTTAGCCAGAGTGTGTTACACAGCTAAAGTAGAGAAAACACACACTTATCCCTTGCATGTTCATGCATGCGTGCACAGTCACATGCACGCCTGCACAAATCCACAAGTGTGGAAGCCGTCTGGTGTGAAGGCGTGACTGTGGAGTCACATTACCTGTCATGCAGGCGATTGTTGTTTGATGAGCTGAATCCTGCTTCTCAGCTCTCTGCTTGTTATTTTCTACTCATGGACCCAAGGTGCTTCGTGCATCTGCGACTCATATCTTCTTATCTCCCAGTGCTACGGCGACTGTATCACAGACTTTTCTCTGTCTTGACCTAGAGTAAATAACTGGATCACCGGCTCCATCCCCTCAGGGAGGATATGAATGGCTTGCCAGTCATTCATTGGCAAATAAACATTCTCTGGCAAATATAAATTCGCTGCAGGGGTGAAGAAGCACCGGTGTGACACAAGCTGCTATCCACTGGCTCTTTTTCCATTCACAAGCTGACAGTAGAGTCAAATGAATCCCATCATTTTCTTCTTATATTCAGTGAAGTACTTCCTGTAATAAAGTCCACTTCTTTTATTCACTAAACTCAGTATTTAGGCCATTAAACTATCGTGCTTTAAAGATCAGGCTCTTTGTTCTCTCATTGCATTAGCGTAGCAGCGAATAGCACTGTCTTTCTTCATCTAAATGAACTTTATTGATCATTTGAGCACAACAGAAAATAAAGCAATATTAGTTAAGCATGCTTACACGTCACCAGTGCCCTTGATGCTTCTGTTCCATTTAAAATCACAGATGGATGATTAGCAGTGTAATTGTTATGCAGCATTTTCTTGTAATTTGTTGTCCTTGTTTTGCTGTGTCTGTGGATATTGAACTTTTGTCTGTGTAGGTAGTTTTCATTATAGTTGCCCCAAAATCGAAACTTAATTAAAAACAGGTACTTAAGCTACTTAGGTTTGCTCAGTTTTTTTCTCTTTTATTAGTTCAATAGGCTGCCAAGCATACATCTTGAATAGCTCCCATTAATTATATGAGATTCAGTATAAATGCATGGAAATGATTCTACATTATGAGCATTCTGCAACTCCTTTAAATGTGAAAATATAGCCTTTGAATGTGCATGCAATGTTTTATTTGCACATATTTAGTTTTAGCTTCAACATTAATAGGTAATGAGTCAGTGTGGAGTTATTTAAATGCCACTCGTATTATTTAAAATTTAAACAAACCTGAGCATTATTTGTTTTCTGTCCAAGCATTTCCTGGATTGAGAGGATTTGTTAAGTACCTTCGTTAGTTTCTTGGTACAAATATGAAGCTTGTCACTCATATTAAGGGGGAAAATGTAACAAAGAAGTAATGGATTACTTCAATCCCTCAGCCTTAATCGTGTGTGCTTCTTCTTGTCTGAGATGACAGTGTATGTGGTGTAAATCAATACGTTTCAATTTGTTCTCTTTGTAATGGTGACTGGCTGTTTGTCCTTCTCGCACTGAGGCGTTTTTTTATTGGGTGTGTGGAAGGGACTGTGACACTGGAAATAAAGGATCAATGAATGACTTAATTCAACAAACAATAGCTATATATTTCAGCAGCCTGCTTCACATTTGGAGACGAAGGTATTAGTGACCGCATACACAGGTATTCAGGCTTTCTGTGATAATAAGGATTTGGAGAAAACACCACTCCTGTTTCTTTTATGCTTAAACAGGATCATGCACACCACTTGCAACTGGACTGAGCAGAGTCAAATGGCACCGTGCTTTATTAGGTTAAGGTTCCTACTTTCTTTGCAAATCTTGCACGCTGCCACTCTATACTTTCAGGTTTGTCAGGAGTTAGGGGTCCCAGTCATACCTGGGGCCTCAATCAGTTGTTTGCCTTGCCTGATGAGAAGTGGTACCTCAGCTTCTAAGTATTCTTTTTGGTTGTGTTGGATGTGTTTAGCTGAATTTAGTGAAGGAGGTGCAGGACACGGACTTTGTGAAAAACCAGAGTTTAGTCAGAGCAAATGGGAATTTCACACTAAAGATATTGTGCAGGATTTTAGAGGTAGTTGTGTTACCTTCAGGGACACACCAGCTGTTTTGTTTTACCAGTTAACACTTGATTTAGACATCCGGGTTTTGGTTTGATAACATGTACCTACTTTATAATAGGGAGTGCTTTTCCCAAGAAATCCCTTTAAAGACTGATCCACTTACCTGTGAGTAATTGTGGTCTCCACCCAATCTGCTACATTGTGCAACCATAAAACACCTCAATGCAATCTACATATCGCAGCATAAATCACTATATATTGTGCATGCCAGCAATGCGTATGCAAACATATAACTGCCAAAGAGGCAATCTCACACCATTATCTCTTAAGGAAGTGTCTCTAGTGCCCTTTTCACTCCAGCAAACTGCTCCAACACTGCTTCTGCTCCCTCAGGCACACCATATGCTTTAACGTCCTCTCAAGAGTTTCTAAGTCATCGGCTGGTGCTCTTGAGTTTGATTTTATAACAAAGTGTTGCTATTCAACTGCGACTTAATCTTTCAAGCCTTGCTGCTTCACCTCGACTTTCAACTCATTCAGTACACCTAAGTATTTTCTTGTCACACACCCCCTCTGTGTACGCGCCCATCCCAAAGTGAGCTCCTCAGAATCCACCACGATCGACAGGTCTCACCAACACAAATGAGCCTTTCCCTTGCAATCTACCTGCACACTTTTATGTTTAATTAGTGACCTCGTCAAAGTGATGGTTTTCTTTCTGGGAGCTAACAAATTAGTTTCATTTCCTCTCAGTTCTAGCTTGTTACACTGTTGTTGCTTGGTGTCATGAGACAGACAAATTTCCATCTAAACCAGCTGTATTGCTACATTTACACACACAGCTGCTAAAGACACGTTTCTCTGCTGATGGCACCTGACGTATTGAAACGTTGTTTAGTTGTCAATCATCCTTTTACTTTGAGGTGACTGGGGGAGTGAGAGAACCACATAGAGAACATAAATTAGAAAATGTAGAAATGCATGAAGTGGTTAATATAAACTATTACTACCCTTACAAAGAACCTTACATGAAAGAAGTCATGTTAGCAGACTGTGTGCAATCAGACATGCTAATCTCTAGAAACCCCACCCCTACCTTTTTAAGGTGCTCACACGCTTCGTTGACACGGCATGTTTTTTGTCCCTTCTACCAAATCTACACAGAATAACTGAAGACCACGAGTGTGACTGATCGAGCAGCGGTTTAAGTTTGATCTTCTCTCTAATTGGAACAGGCAGCTGAGTATTTTGGAAAACTCTAAAAGGCGGATTTCAGTAGAAGGCGTTGGTCCTTCATGCTTACACTCTCCATCAACTCCTTGGCTGTAATACCCCTGGCTGCCAAGTCAGCATTATATAATGCATATGAGAGTGTGTACTGTGAAAACACAGGAGACTGCTCTTGTTAGCTTAATGGCAGTAAGTAATGCAAACAGAGAAAATCATTTACAAAAGTCGTTACTTTTCAAGCAGTGCAACATGACTGAAGAATGGATGGGAAAATCAAAAGTCTATTAATACCAGACTTTTGCCACAAGACTGTTCAATTCAATTCAATTCAATTTTATTTATATAGCGCCAAATCACAACAAAAGTCGCCTCAAGGCGCTTCATAGATACAGAGAAAAACCCAACAATCATATGACCCCCTTTGAGCAAGCACTTTGGCGACAGTGGGAAGGAAAAACTCCCTTTTAACAGGAAGAAACCTCCAGCAGAACCAGGCTCAGGGAGGGGCGGGGCCATCTGCTGCGACTGGTTGGGGTGAGAGAAGGAAGATAGGATAAAAGACATGCTGTGGAAGAGAGACAGAGATTAATAACAGATATGATTCAATACAGAGAAGTCTATTAACACATAGTGAGTGAGAAAGGTGACTGGAAAGGAAAAACTCAATGCATCATGGGAATCCCCGGCAGCCTACATCTATTGCAGCATAACTAAGGGAGGATTCAGGGTCACCTGGTCCAGCCCTAACTATATGCTTTAGCAAAAAAGGGTCAACAACTGTTGACAGCATGATATTAAACTGTGACAGGCCCTTGGGTGTTTCTACTCTCATTTTTGCTGAAGAAGATATAGGACTCATAAGCATTCCACAAGGCTTATAAGTAAATGGTAAATGGCCTGTATTTATATAGCGCTTTACTAGGACCTCAAAGCGCTTTTTACACAACCAGTCATCCACACACTGGTGATGGCAGCTACATTGTAGCCCCAGCTACCCTGGGGCGCACTGACAGAGGCGAGGCTGCCGGACACTGGCGCCACCGGGCCCTCTGACCACCACCAGTAGGCAACGGGTGAAGTGTCTTGCCCAAGGACACAACGACCTACACTACTTGCCCATGCCCATTTGGGATCATTCGTTGTTCTTCTTCATGCGTAGCTTCTCCAATATACCTTGACATGGATACTTTCTGTTAATGCCGTTAAGGGGGGTTAATGCAAGTAGCTGCAATTTTCAAAACGTGTCCAGTGTGCAGCCCTTCTCAGGCCGATTCACTTCAAAGTCACGCTATCATTCTCCGTGAAGAAACCCACACATATGCAGATTTAATTTCACTTTTAAAAGGTCAGTTTAAGAAAAAAAAAATCAAGCTCTTGGGGTTTGGCCCTTTTCCATTTCTGGCTGCGCAGCCAAGTGTATTAAGCTGCACAGATGAAGTGCCACAGTCAACCAAGCAGAAAAATAACTTGTGCTTGCCTCTGTTAGCTAGGGCGGGGTCGGTCCGGGTCAGCTTTGGACTCTCTAGTGCCTGGGGCGGCTTGGACCTGAAGACTGTTAATTACCACTGATGAGTTGAGTGTGAGTGACCTGATGATGATGGACTATATATCTTCCTCACAGAAAATGGAATGATATGGGAATCAGTGCTTTGATGGGACATGTGGGGAAATGTGGCTGCACTGGTTAGAGGGGTGCAGCAGCAGATATGCATTTTGATGATGTATAAATAATTACTGAGGGAAGAAGAGTTTTGCACTGATGAAGAGAAAGGGGAACGACTCCATAGCTCCCACAAGTGCTAGTTTCTGTTGCTGTATATTTTATTTCTCAAAAAAACACATAGACCTTTAAATAAGTTTAATGCACTCTTTGAACTACACAGTGCACTCCTGTTTGTGTCTTTGAAAGACGCCAGTATCCTTGTTTTGCTGTTTTAAACTTTTGAGTGAACCCCACCTCATAAACTAAGTTAAATGCTGCACTTGGCCATTTCAACAATGACTCCCTTTTTTGCATTTATATTCCTGGCACGCAATGGGTATGAATCTACAGGGTGAAGCTGGAACAGAGGAAAAGTGTGCATTTGCACGTGCGCATGCTACAGATGTGTATGTAGGCAGGGGTGTGTTTGTATGTGAGCGTGGCGTGCACATTCCAGCTCCACGTCTGTGTGTTTGGATTTGAAGCGGGTGCTCTCTGCCAGCTGTTTTTCCCCACCCTTTTTTTCCTTCTCACAGCAGAGCTAGTGTACCTGAGAGAGAGGATGAGAAAACTTGTGGGGGAGAACTTGATGGAGCAGACGGGAGACCCAGCCTACCAACTGCCTGCAGCTAACTGGAGTCAGTTGATGCAGGGGAGTCACCCAAAATACGATAGGCTCAATATTTACTTTGGCCTGGTTTCCCTGTTTTGGTAAAATATGGACTGTTGGCATGAGCTGTGACAGTTTTAACCTGCAATAACAACTACTTAGGGAGCACATCCTTGGTTGAAACTTTACCTTTCCTGCTAAGGCCTGCATGCGATGCACAAAGTAGCAGCACAGTTTGTAGCTCTTTTGTGTTTAGTGTGCTTTTGAAAGATGGCCGATTTAGTGGGCGATATTGCAAATTGCTCAATTATAGTTTGGCCGATGTTCATCCATATGTATGAGTGCGCTCGTTCATGCACAAGACTTAACAAAAAGCCCACTGTTTTCCTGTCAGACTTTCCACATTTTCCATAATAACCAATACAGCCGAGGCAACCAGGGCTCTTCCCCCGAGGTTCTAATATTGTTGAAAATTGAATGATTACATGTCAGACACGAGTGCTCTCCCCATTATAAAATTGACAGGAATATTTGAAGCCTTGTGAGGGTCATCCCTCGATGGAGGGTCAGAGGGAAGTGTAGAAGCAGCAGGAAGTGACACACAGCCCCAGGCCTCATCATTCTCTGCCAGGCATGGCCCACTTCCATGCTGTGCCTGTGCTACAAGCAGCCACTTTGTGGAGTCAGAGTGATAGATTACGCTAGGTGAGTTAAACAATTATGGAGTAATTTGGAACTCAGTGCCTCATAAATTGTTAGTCCCCCACCCTGAAACAAGTCTTGCAAGAGTAATGATTCAGTATTCTCAAAAGAAAGTCAGATTAGTCACTCAAGCTAAGCTTTGATGCTAATAATGACAGCATTTGGGGCGTGTCAGGGACTCCTGTGCTGTTTTAATGGATTGCATTTATATAGCGCTTTTCGGGGCCCTCAAAGCGCTTTACAATTCCACTATTCATTCACTCTCACATTCACACACTGGTGGAGGCAGCTACAGTTGTAGCCACAGCTGCCCTGGGGCAGACTGACAGAAGCGAGGCTGCCATATCGCCTACTGGCCAGAGGGGCCATCACCAGTAGGCGGTAGGTGAAGTGTCTTGCCCAAGGACACAACGACCGAGACTGTCCGAGCCGGGGCTCAAACCGGCAACCTTCCAGTTACAAGACAAACTGCCAGCTCTTTGAGCCACGATCACCCGATTGCCATAGCTGCTGTGTTGGAAGGTTTTAAAAGAAGGCTTGCAAAACCATAAACATTCAAACTTACACACTTGTGCCAAGAGATAAAGTTAAACACACACACACACACACCACTGTGACATTGCATTTTTATCCTCAGAAGAATAAGAGCAGAGTAAGAAGACCGCCGTAGTGTGCACTGTGCAGGATGTTATCATGCAGGTGGCTGATAACTGACTCATCTGTCGACCGTAAATATAATAAACTGGCATTTAGAAAGTAAATCGGGAATGAGAGAACAGGACATGCCATAGACGTGTCTCTGTAGTGACGCACAAGATGGCAGGGGTCTAGCTTGTCTGCTGGGATGGCAGCAGTTATCAGATTATTTCCGCCAGTTTTCAGACACGAGACTCCTGGGAGGAGCAAGGGATAAAAATAGAGATAAATTTTGTGGCCAGCAGTTCCGTGGTGGTAATGATTGGACATCACACATAGAGTAGCCTTTAGGTGTAAATTTGTGTCTTAACATTTAAGATGTCGACACAAACAACAACAAAATAAACCTAACCAATCACTGGATTCAGATGACCAAGTGATGGTCTGTGTTGGAAGCATAAAACAAGCTGTGAGGAAGCATAACGCAGGTGTTATTCTGTATTATTCACATTGTTAATAAAACCCAAAAAAGGCCAAAACTGACAACATATTATTCAGCCTCAAAATATGTTCTGACTTCACCAGACTGTGGCCCTCAGCTTCAAGCTTATTTGTTTCAACAGTGGCCTGTAAAATATACCTTCAAAAACCTCTGCAATGGCAGCAGCCCTGCCTCACAACAAGTAAGAAATATGAAATTTCTATGATTAAAAAATATGACAATTGCACAAAGATTGTTATATGGTATTATCTGCACTTTGAGAGCCAAGGATTGTGTGAAAATAATATTTGTAAACGTTGAAGGGGTTACTTGTAACGCGTTACTGTAATCCGATTACTTTTTTCAAGTAACGAGTAAATTAAGGGATTACTATTGCAAAAACGGTAATTAGATTACGTTACTTTCCCGTAGGAACGCTGCGTTACTGCGTTACTAAAACCCTGATTTTTTGCGAGAATGTCTCATGACAGTGACGTAAGCGAGTGCGACGTTCGTGACAACAGCTGTGTGCAGATCAACAATGGATCATATATCGAGTGCAGAGAGAGTATGAGTGTGCAGCGTTTAAAGCGTGGAAGTACTGACCTTACTTTGAGTTTGATTCCATAAAAAGTGACAAAAACATTAGTGTCCGCTGTGCGTGGGAAGAAAACTTCTTTTTACAGCGAAAAAAAACCCCTAAACTTCCGAGCAAGCACCGAGTAGCTATGACGTAATGGGAAACTCACAGAGAAACTTGCGGATTCTTCCACTGACCGCTGCGGCACACCTGCACCAGGATAAACCTCCGCCTACCCCACTCCTGCTTTACAGGTGAAAATAGAGCAAAAGGACCGCTAGTCTTTGACTTTATTTATTTTCTGCTGTGTTTTACTTGCATCTATTTGAAAGACTGAGTGTAAACACACAAAATATTTTATTTTATGAGCTGGAATGTGCAGAAAATAGGTTTAAATATTAAACAAATTTCATCCAGTCAGAGAATGTTGCATATAATTACATTTTTGCTTGATGCATAAAGTTAAACGATTAAAACTAATAAAACAAGTTTTAAAAAGAGACTTTTCCATTTGATTACATTTTGTATGATGGATTATGCAGAAAAAGTAGAATTGGGCTGAAAGATCTATCGCTTTATCACCTATTCAGGTTGTAAATAGTGTTTTTAAAAAGTAACTAAGTAATTAATTACTTTTGAAAATAAGTAATCCGTAAAGTAACGGGATTACTTTTTGGGGGAGGTAATCAGTAATTAGTTACTGATTACTTTTTTCAAGTAACTTGACCAACACTGGTACCTACACACCTAAACTAGAATTACTCATTATGAAGTGACGTCATGTGTTCCACATGTTATCAAACGAGAGGACTGTACTGCAAAGTAAGGTTTCATCTTACCCAGTTAACTTCAGGGTTCACCCTGTGACTTCAGTAGTACTAATGCTGTCTTGCTACTTGCTACGAATCTAACTGTGGAGCAGGTTATCTATTAGAGATCAACAGGCATGAAATCACTACCTGTTGACCAATCAGTTTTCTGGAATTGAGCACCATATTTGAATTCTGTTTTTTGAACCATTAAAGAGCACAAAGGCTGAAGCTGAAATAATTTTTTAAGTCTTTTAACCAGCAAAATTATAACCAGTTTAGTCTGACTGCTGATGTTAGAGTAAGTGAATCCGGACCATGGAAAGATACCCCAGGTACACTGAAGTCACTTTGTAGTACAGTGCTTCTGTCTTCTGTCTGTAATACCGACTAAGAAAGTAAGGAGACATCAGTCACCATTATATCTTGACAAGCCTCATCTCACTATTGGACACTTTTGATAATGAGGGAATTGATGAAGTGGCTCTAGTTGTATAAACAACTCACTTTGGAGATGATCAACAATCCTGCTTCTTTCATAAACTCACATCATCTCTGCTGAGGGTGGGCTAGTTACAATCACAGGAAACCCTGTGATAGTGTAATGAGCAGTCAAACAATAAAAGTACTGTAACTTTGTAGAAAGCCCTCCAAAAACATTTCAAAGGAAAATGACCCAAATGAAAGACTCAAAGGTAAAGCTAAAAATTCAAAATCCAAATCTGTATTTTGAGAGGTCAAAAGCATGAAGCTACCAGCGAGGAACATGATTGCAAAAAAGGAACAGGCCGTGAAACAATCCAAAAGATCTAACACAAAGAGATCAACAGTAATGAAACAGGTGGAGAACACAGGTGATGCAGGCAAAACAAACAACGATGGAAGATTACTAAAGGAAATGAAACTGACAAATGGACGAACCAAAAATTACAAAATAGGAAAGGAAATATTTTAAAGTAAAACATGACAACAATGCAAAAACCATGACGGGCTGTGGGGCTAGAGCTGGGCGATAGAACGATAACATGTATTGCGAAATAACTTTTCCTCGATAGAAAAGTTAAACTATTGCGATAAGCCTCATCTCGCTTGTCCTCTTAAAAAAAAGAAAAAAGAAGAACAGCCAATCCAAATTAACTAGCGCAGAGCCGAACCAATCACAGCCGCAGCGTCACGTCAGGTGACTTGTTAGGTACAGCACAAGTGCCAAGCCGCACATGTGTATTTGTTTGGGAAGCAGCCAGCCGCCGTGCCGCCGGGTAATGGAGGAAATGAGTGTGCCGACTGGAGAAAAATCAACCGAGCGTGACCGAAGGTTACCGAAGAGAAAACAGATGATGGTTCCAATGCCGGAGAGATTGTCGAACGGAAGAGCCACAGAAGTTCGGTAGTGTGAAGGTATTTCGGCTATTTCAAGTCTGACAAAAACAGAGTAGCGCGCACTGTAAATTGTGCCCAAAGCAAGTCTGGAAATACAGTAAACCAGTGCATGCTCAATCTCTGACTGGAAGCGCTAATTCGTCATTCGGCTTTTGTCAGACTAAAGTAACTGTTAAAACTGTTTGAAAAGCGAAGCTATACAACAAGGAGAGATTGAGAATTTCCTTTTAGTTCTCAGTTTATTTGATATTGACAAAAGTTAGTCAATTTTGTTCTTCTGTAAAACAAACTAAGATTTATTTTTAGAATTAATATTTTGTTTCTAAGTGGAATTGACAATTTAGTCTGTTTCGTTTGTTCTGTTTTAAAACTTAAACGCTTTAGCGGCTGCCTTTTGTGTAGTTTGCAATATTTGCCTTTATTTATCTGAAAAAGTCTCATGTTCCTTAAGTACATCTACCCTGTTGAGCTTATTATGGGAAATAAATATTTAAATCAAAACAAGCTGCTGATTATTTCACATTTTACTTGTGAGCAACGGCACATTTAAATCTTACAAATATAGTTATTTGGCTTAAATCGTGATATATATCGTTATCGCCTGAAATGGAAAAAACATATCGTGATATGAAAAAATCTTATATCGCCCAGCTCTATGTGGGGCTAAAAAAAAAAAATCACAAACATATAGTTTAAAATGAGGCTTAATATTTTCCTTTTAACCACTGTGAACTGTAGTTGTCATCAAGTGTTACTCAGGCAGGTGTAAAAGTGCATTGGAGGGGGAATGTTTTCACATTTGAAATGTTCACGTTCTGTTTTATAGCAGCTGAACCTCTCTGTTGAGTCCAAATAAACTGCTCGTTTTCAGCGGGATGATTGTTGACAGTAAAAATATTACCACAGCTCCCCCGTGTCTCCGTGATGACATTTCAAATATAATTTCTCCTACACATCATCCACTGATGTATACAGCGTCCCTGTGGATTACAAATCCCGATGTCATCATTCGTCACTTGTCATTACATCCATCGCCGTGTCTAATGTATTGCCTAGAATACGTTGAATCATGCTCTCTGCCTCCTTATTGGGAATGCCATGTTTGTTGCGTGTTACTGGGATTAAGTGTAGATTCAGATCTGCAAACAGAGTTGAGTTCCTTCTGTCCTGACCAGTAATCTAAATATGTGCCAAGCACTTCCTGGAAAACCTTCATCTCATAGGTACACGCACAAAACAGACACATGCAGTCAGACTGAGACACACACATGTGATGCAGACACTCACGGACAGAAATAAACATTGAACCGTGCATATATTGCACACAGGCAGTGACTGCACCTTTGCTGCCTGAAGCACTTACTGTCTACTTTGGGCTTTGCTTCACATTTATGAAATTTAATGTCCAAGAGCCTTTTTCACTTAAAAGCTCCAAATGTTTACAAGCAGCTCCATATGATATCATCCCATTTAAAAATGACCCAAAGGGAAAAATCCCCTCGCAGCAAATCTCATTTTATGACATTAGTCATATCCTTTAATTACTCCAGTGCCCTCGGTGCTAAATGAGCAATTAATTTAGAACACTGTTGCATTTAGCATGACTGCTTCATGTATTTGTATAAAAGAGTCTTCTCTTTTTTTTCTGCATAATTCCCATGCGCTCTCTTTTTTTATTTTGACTGCATGCAGGAGATTTCATTTTCCCCCCCTTAAATTCCTACCTACATCAGATTATGTGAGGTAACGGCAAGAAGGAAAATACCATTGCACTTATTTTTAGGACTCTCCCAAAAGCTTGTAGAGAAGCAGTGCAGGACGAGCGGAGAGATTACGGCTCAGTGACTTCAGATTTTTCCCTGCTGCTGTTTGCCAGTGTTGTCTGGAAAGCATCCTGCGGGAAGCGTGCAACTCACGGATATTACACACAGACTTATTACCCTTGACAGAAGAAATGAGATGAAAAGAGAGAAATAATAGTGAAAGCACCACTACCTCGGGGTGGAATAACACACAGCCAGCAGGCAGTGCTGGTTTCTCTTTGATTGGAGAAGATTGCATAATTCTAGTTGTGCCCTTGTTGTGTGTCGGTCACCCGTCACAAGTCCTCTGTGTGTGTGTGTGTGTGTGACTTTGGGTGTAGGGTTTGTGATTTTTTTTGTTTACTTCTATGGTATGTTACTCTGTTTCCTTTTTTAGCTCTTAGTTCCTGTGTGTTGCTATTTGCAGCAATTTTGCAGGCACTATCTTGACAAAGCCGGCATTTATTCCTTCAAAATTGCAGATTTATTATCCATAGTTCATTCAGCTTTTGTTATGCTGCTCAATTAAGTTTACTGTTTACAAGACATGTGAGATTTCTACAATTTTGATGTCTAAATTGTAAAAACAAAAAGCAAAAAGAAGATACTTACTACCAGATACTACTAATAAAGGAGAGTCTTACAAAAGCTAGCCCAGTTAATGGCTGAATAGTCAGTATAAGAGCTTAACGAGCTGTGGAAAATAAATGTGGAAAATATTAGTGAGAAATTTGAAATTCAGATTATCTGTGTTTAAGTGAATTTATATTAAAAAATTGACATCCATTTTTTTCCAGTATTTCTTTCAATGGCGCCCAACATGAGAGATAGATTTGAATTAATTTGCATTAATGTGCAATTTCTTCATTAAATGATACGTAATTATAGTGGAAAAATGCACTACAGCTGAGAAAAACACTTTATAGCTATAAACTTAAAAGATATTGCATTTACAATTAAAAGTTTTAGCGAATGGTTGCCCATTTGTACTTTTAAAAGACCTGGTTTCATTTCGACCACTTGCAAACTTAAGTTCACTATTCTGTCTCCATTAGAGTCAATTTTTGGGGTCTATTTTTCTGTCCGTTAGCTCCAGAGGAAAATATCTAGGCCTTTATCTTCAAAAATCTCCCTTTTTTCTCATTTTCTTTTAGAGATTTACAGAAAGCATCCAACAAGTTATCAGAGTGTACCCGCAGCAGCCTAGGCTAGAGGTTTTCAGGTTGGCCTGTAGGCCAAATGTTCCTTTATTGTAAATGCAATATGGTAAATGGCCTGCATTTGTATAGCACTTTACTCAGTCCCCAAGGACCCCAAAGCTACATTCAGTCAGTCACCCCTTCATTCACACACTGGTGATGGCAGCTACATTGTAGCCACAGCTGCTTTGGGGCGCACTGACAGAGGCGAGGCTGCCAGACACTGGCGCCACCGGGCCCTCTGACCACCACCACTAGGCAACGGGTGAAGTGTCTTGCCCAAGGACACAACGACCGAGATTGTCAGAGCCGGGTCTCGAACCGGCAACCTTCAGATTACAAGGCGAACTGCCAACTCTTGAGCCACGATCGCCCCGAGTTCTTCCCTTGAACAACTTGAGAACATTTCTTCAAAACTGATTAAAATTTGATTTAACTTAAGTGACTTAAAGATTCATTTGCTAACTGTGAACAATTGCCATAATCTCGGAAGAGAAGGAGTGATGATAGATATCACCATTCATTTAAGGGAAGCATGCAAACGTGTGGTGGTTATTCATTGGGAATGAAAACAGTTGTGGGGAGCGAATGAACCATTAAAACTGTGACATGTAAAACCAAAACAATTAGCAACAAAGATTCTCAAAAGGGTAAAATATATATAGAGTGCAGAGTAGATTAAGGACCAATTTAAGTGCTTCCCTCAGACACTAGTCTACATAAATAAATAAATAAATAAAATTTTATTTATATAGCACCTTTCAAGATAAAATCACAAAGTGCTTTACAGAGGCAGAAAACAGACATTAAAATCTAAAACAAAAAAAAAATCAACCAAAAGTGAGTTTAAACAGATTTTAACTGCTTTTTAAAAGACATGACTGAGTCCACAGATCTCAAACTCAAAGGGAGCGAGTTCCAGAGTCTCGGAGCCACTGATACAAACGCCCTGTCACCTTTTGTTTTTAACCTCGTATGCGGGACAGCCAGCAACCCCTGGTCACAAGACCTCAGCGACCTGCTGGGGTGATAGGAAAGAAGAAGATTACTTAAGTAAGTTGGAGCTACACCGTGCAGGGCCCTATAAGTCATGATTATAATCTTAAATTGGACGCTGAACTTGACAGGGCGCCAATGCAGGGGAGTGGCATGGGAGTATATGACTCATGCATTTAACATGCATGGCATGTTAAATGCAGAATGCACTGAATTGATTGTAATCTGTCTATTTGCTTCCCGATTTGTCAGTGTGTAATGGACTTGCTTCAAACAAGGTCAATGATGAGGTGTGACCTCAATCAAAAGAATCTAATCTAAGACGAGAGCGAATCGCGCTAACAACCGAAGCAGAAACACTGTAAAGGGCAAGGTGAAAAAAACGGTTGCCACGTTGTCGAAGCTTCAGAAAGCAGGAGCTAATTGTGTCCCTGAAGGTGTGAGACAGTGACTCTATCAGCTTGTAGTGGCATCATTGTTGTATGACCTCTGTGTGGAGGAGGGGTGTCAATAAAGGATCAATGTAATGCTGTATTCATTTTTAGATTCATTATATGAAACAGTGGGCTCTTTCTTCTGATCATGTGCAAACACAAACAAACCTAAACCCACAGTTGGAACGTGTTTCCTTCGGCGTTTTACTCATACTTGTATAAGAACACATCGGGAGGCTTGTGTGTTTCCTTCGGAACAACACATCACGTAAACCATTCTGCATTCTGGATCATCAGCAGACTGTATCTTGAACGTGACTACAGAAGAGGAAATATTCAGTTTGGGTTTAGCTGAACACATTGTTCTACCAGCAGATCACATCCCATGAAGTGTCTGGGATTAAGACTTTTTAATTACTGATAATAATGTGTGTGTGTCTGCTTCTGTGTGCACGCTCTTCAGCGTTGCATACAGCGTGACTTGTTATCAACTTGTTTGCAGCTCCTGACTGTAAATGAGCATTTGTGTGAATGTATGTGTGTGTGCGTGGTTCCCTCTGCCAGTTTCCTAATTTTACCAGACATTTTGAAGGGTACATTTACTTTTTCGCAGAACTCCTTCACACCCGTGTGGTGAGCACAGGTCTAAAAAATTGAAAGCTTGTGGCTACCTCAGACCATACTGTGGTTACCTGAGAACCCAAGCCAAAACCATACCTCTGGAGATTTACAGT
This sequence comes from Neolamprologus brichardi, assembly GCF_056152115.1. NCBI lineage: Eukaryota > Metazoa > Chordata > Actinopteri > Cichliformes > Cichlidae > Neolamprologus > Neolamprologus brichardi. The sequence continues at coordinate 4,551,847 of NC_142110.1, read as the reverse complement.
CTACCCATGCATACCTGGTCTGTAATAAAAAAAATATATATACACTAGCTTTATATTTACGCCCCTTTTCTTTCTGCAGTTCAATTAATCTTGATGGCAGCCTTCAGGAGTAAGAAATGAATTTTAACACATTTCACCGCTCTGTTTTCTGCTTTCTGTCGTGCTATGTCTCCCTCTATGATCACTTGCTCAGTATACATATGGTGGCCATCTGGCCTGGCAGAACAGTCATGGAGCCTAGCGTGGGGCAGCACTACTGTGATCCATGTACAGTAACAACATGATTAACCCTTTACAGCCAAAAAGATGTTTATGTCAGGCCTGTATGATTTTTTTGACTGTCTGCGCTTCTGCTTTCTTTTTCTCACTCTGCTATTTAAATAATCAGATCATCTTGTACATTTGCATTGCTTAAAGTGCTTTTTTTTTCTAAAACAAAGCCCCACTCTGCTTTCTCTGTACCTTATCTGCATGTAAAAAACTGAAGCCAGCGTTCCTGCAGAGCTAAAGTATGTTTAGAGAAGTGCACTTCCCTGTGCGTCCCTCCAAAATAGATTTTAAATGCAGGGTAGGAGCCACATCGAGGTCAGCATTCCTGCCCCACTGCTCTAGTCAACCCTGAGAAGAGTCAGCAGATCCATACTACTACTACTACTGCTAATCAAATCAACAAACATTGCAGTTTTTTTAAATTCATATACAGACTCACAGTTTAGGTAACATTTAGTGATGTTTTGGGGAAATCCTTCTAGCTGAAACGTTAAGAAAAGAAGACTAAAGTGTCATGCTTGTACATTTCTGTGATTTTAAAGGATTTGTGGTTGGAGCGCATCCAAGTTGTCACTGGGTGAGAAGTGCAGGTTGCCAGTCCATTTCACTGGGAAGATTAAAATATGTTTATTATTGTTAGGGATGCACCGATACTGTAAAATGTGTGTGTACTCATACTCATAAAAGTTAACCGATACCATGAACCGATACCAACTTATTTCATTAATCAGAGGGTGGCTTGTCATTTCTGTTGTAGTTTTTTAGATTGGCCACTAGGGGGACATCCCGCGCTAAACAGGCACAGGGTTAGGCGAGTGAGACTGGCAGCTCCAGATAAAAAAGAGAAACTGGAGGCTGCTGTAGCTAGGCTAAACAAAATGTCAGCAGTGTGGACCGGAACAGCCAACTTTAACTCAGGTTTTGGAAAAGCGATGAAAAATGTCAAGAGAAAATCCACGGGCAGTTAAAATAACAGAGGCTCTGGATGACCAGCCAATGCCGGCCGTGGAAAACATAGGATTGCACCGTCTTCTCAGCATACTAGAGTTGCGATATGAAATTCCCAACCGCCTATACATCAGGGAGATAATGGTGCCAAAACTTTCTGAAGAGGTAAAGAAGTGTTTATTTATTATTCTGAAAGCTCGAGACAGTGCCAATAGTTCAGTGATATTTTGTTAAATTACAATGAGGAGACTCTGCAATAATTTAACAGAAGTGCTTATTTTTCACTTCAAAATTTTTTGTGGTCATTTTTATTTAGATTTTATTTTTTATCGGCAGCAAATAAAATAAAACCTGTCTTCCAATTCATTGCATTTGTGTGTGTGTGTGTGTGTGTGTGTGGTAGAAGTATCGGTTTTTGTACTCTGTATCGGCAAGTACTCAGATCCAAGTATCGGTATCGTATCGGTTTGAAAAAAATTGGTATCGATGCATCCCTAATTATTGTATAAAGATTTATTTTAACCCAGACTATGAAAAAATATGAATTCACCAGGCAGGAGTGCAATAGTACACATCTATCCAAAAGTTAGTTTTGTAAAATCTAAAAAAAAAAAAAAACACACAAAAAAACTGTGATTTAAGAGTTTGTAACACACGTCTTATCTCAATATATTTTAGTGGCAAACATGAAATACCGTGCAGTGGGTCTATGCAGCTGTCTATCACTGAATATGACTAAGGTGCATTCTGTGACATCCTAATGGGAACTCCTGCACGCGTTACTTCTTCTTCGTTGACACCGTCTTGCCTGGAGGATCATCCAGCCTCATCTCTTCAGCAACACTGAATAGCTGCCATATGGCAAACGCAACCGGCCCACTTAAAGAGAGGCAGGTGCCCGATAGGATATCTCAGTATTATATAACCTAGTGTGATTGCCAACTATTATTTCTTTATGATTATGCGCAATAATAAACTTAAAACATTATGTGAGGTAACTGAAAAACCTGAGAGCATTTCCCAGGAGATTCAAAGTGTAAAGACAGAGTGACATCTGGAGGAAGATACTCACGCAAACATAGACACACAGAGAGCAGCCGCAGTGGCTGCCTGGCATGTAAGAGCTCCATCAGTGCCTGCCTGAGGTTAGACAGTGCCTTGCATTAGGAGGCAAAGAGCCAGTGAGTCACCTTGCCTCAGTCTATACTCAGAGCAACCACCATCACTGTCAGCTGGTTCTGCTATTTCCCTGAACAAGATTAAGGAGCATGACAGTTGAAAGATCAAATGTAATGTATGTTTGGTAGTTTGTTTGTTTTTTACTTCTATGTTTATACACAAGTTAAAAAAAGCCAGAATGATGGATCTCATTGCTTATTTACTTTTACAAACTAGTTGGCAACTTATCACGGAGGCAAAGTCTGACAAACACTTGTTCTGCTGTGATGAATGTAGTGTAAATAATACAGTCAGAGCAGCCATGATAATACAATTTCAGAGTTTAGTGACATTCACTAAAATTTTGTTGTTTCTTTTGTTGGTGAATATCTAACAATAGATATGTGTGATAAAGCCAGTAATACTGCAAACAGTCCAGGGTGTACCGCACCTCTTGACCAACGACAGCTGGAATAGGCTCTGCCCTTGCTGCAACACTGAATTACATATATGTTTAAGAAGATGGATGGACGGATGGACAGGTGGATGGACGGACGGACAGACGGATGGATGGATGGATGGATGGATGGATGGACGGATGAACAGGTGGATGGATGGACGGACGGACGGACAGACGGATGGATGGATGGACGGATGGACGGACGGACGGACAGATGGATGGATGGACGGACGGATGGATGGACGGACAGATGGATGGACGGACGGACGGACGGATGGATGGACGGACGGATGGATGGACGGACGGACGAATGGATGACAGATGGATGGACGGACGGACGGATGGATGGACGGACGGACGGACGGACGGATGGACGGACGGACGGATGGATGGACGGACAGATGGACGGACAGACGGATGGATGGACGGACGGACGGACGGATGGATGGATGGATGGATGGAACGAATAATAGGAAGTTATGCCATAAAGGGTTATTTACGACCTGAGAAGATTTATTTATTTAGAAGTAAATGAAAGACTGTCAATGGACCAAAGCCTACTGCATCCATAAACATAGATTTTTCCATCACTGTGCTATGGGGATGATATGGTGACCACTTTGGTATAATAAACAGGTTGCTGTAATATTTTGTACAAATATTGTACAGTTCCTGTTATTTTTGCTGACTTGATGATAAATTGGCTGCATCACTTGCGGTTTATTTCAGAACTTTTGTATAACTTTACTGTGAAGACTAATTTACAGCCATCCAAATGATGGCTGTAAATTGATGAATTTCAAGAAGAAAATGTAGTTGTAATATTTCTGTAATACCAGATTTATTTATTACTACAAACTATTTTTGGTGTAGTAAACCTAATATTGATGGTAAGTAGGTGTTATGTAACTTGCCTTTAAACAGCTGTATTCTTTTTTTAGAGAAAAAAGATATATAAATAATATGTTATGTATGTTTATCATTATCATAACTTTTTTGACAAAACGTATCAAATTGAATTCTTTAGCCTTTTCTATTAATCTTCACAAGATGAACAAATAAATAAATAAAATTAATAATGAAAGATTTACTGGTTTAAAATAAATTAGGCTTTTTTTGAAATCATTTTATTATAATTGTTGTATGTGTAGTGCATTATTGTGCTAGATCACAACTGGATGCCTTTAGTCTGGGCACATCAAAGGAAGTAGGTCATGAGTCCTGTAGGCACACTGAATGGGCTATTTACTCTGATGTATAATTGTTTGAAAGGAAAGTTAGAGGCTGGAAGGTGCCAGGGTATCCCTCCTGCTGGTTTAAATGGTTTAAGATGGATTTCCAGCAGTTTGCACAACCGCATGTCAAAGAAGGCACGTTGTGAGCAATAAAAGCAATAACAAAGGTGTTTTAAAGAAATCCCTGTAGACAGGTTCCTTATGCAGAAACAGAAAGTAAGTTTCTTTTCTTTATACTCCGTCTTGCTGGTTCACGTTGGACTCTGACTGAAAATGGAAGCGAGTAAGAACACCTGACACTGGTGCAGCAGATGATGACAGCTTGTCTCTCAGGCTGACAGCAGCTCTCTGGTTTTACAAAGATATAGATTAGATAGTGCCAAGACTGCTGCTCTCTAGGTTTACAGGATAAGTTACTGTGACTTATTGACTGTTTTTGCACCAGGATTTTTTATTCCTTGTATAATGCATAGTGAACAACAATCATAAATAATGTATGAATACAGGTATTAACTTAAGGAAGTTCCGTCGCTTTTTTTCCAAGCTCCTTAGCTCACCATGACCTGAATGACCGAGAACCTACAGACACTACGATTACAAGTATCTTTTTATAAACCAGCACATTTAAAGAACTTCTTTGAGTTGATTATTATGGCTGTTTGTGTTTTTATCTCTAGGTGTTAGTAGTGCTACATTTGATCTTTCTATTTGCAAATGTAAGTGAACATGTGCTCATATGTTAGAAAACATTTTTGAAAAAGTAATATTCCATGAACAGTGCATTAATTTGATAATCATTTAGATTGTCCAGTCAGTGTGGACATAAACTATTCATGTCAGCCTTTTGCATGCATTTTTTCCTGCCTCGTGAAAGTAAAAAGAATCACTTTATAAGTAGCCGCCTGCTTCCTGCACAACAGAATAACGAGTGCCACATGTACATGTGCATTTAACTTGGAAGAATATTCGAATAGACATTAAAACCAAAGCTAATTTTCCATCAGTGATTAGAAGGCTAAGCAGAGAGTCGCAGCCTTTAGTCATTTCATAAGTTGACACCCTGCGAACATTGAGAAGGCTGCAGCACAAAAGCTGCAGAGGAATCGGAAACTGTCAGCAGAGCGAAATAGAGAATCTGCCTCATCACTCACAGAGCGAGGAAGAGCTGTGAATAATGAAACCACATTTTAAATATTACACGTTATTACCTTTGGGAGAAGTGTCTGACAGGTGTAGCTAGGAGGCAGAAATACTACATTGTATTGGTTCCATTGTTTTCACAATCAAACTCTCACTCTGGATATAAATAATTATGCGCGCAGTTTCTAATATCCTGAACCTTTGTGTTCTTTCCATTTATATGATAGGAGGAGATTATGAGATATTAATGACATTTTAGAATGAATCTACCAGTTTTAATCCTTCAAGAATATGAGAAAACAACGCAGCATATTTATTGTATTTAGCAGGGACGTTTCTCCAGAAACAAATAGTACAATTGCTAAAAAGCAGTTTTTGCACAGGGGGACTCCATGCAAAGATAGAAGATACCATTGGTGTAAAAATCAAACCTGTAAACATTAAAAATGTAGCCACGATAAAAACACAAAAACTGTGTCCGATACATAGTTTAAATGATCCCTTTTTAGAGCGTGCACACCTGCCTGTGCTATAGCACGAGTCCCACATGTACATGTGATATTCCTGTTTTTCTCTCGCTCTCAGGTGTGCTCAGCCTACCCGAGGGTCTAACTCTTCAAAGGGACCAGCAGCAGCAGCGAGCTGGGAAGAGTGGAGAGGGAAACGCCTACAGTCAGTCCGAACTGCGCTCCATTGAACAGTGCTTACTGGCCACGAGAGTGGGCAGCATCTCTGAACTGAGTAAGTCGTATATGTGTGTGTGAGTGCATGCATGTGGAAAAGTGGAGAAAACTATTATATGCCCCTCCCCTCCAGAGCCACTATGCATTTGAGCAAGGCGTTTAGTTATTCGGCTCTTTCTTTGGAGCCGTTTGTGTCCCATAAAAATATTACAGGGCTTGTGATGCTTATTCAACATGCTTTTCTGTTTCTGTGCACAGAGCCAGAGAAAGCTGTTTCCCAGCTTTGGTTTTGACAGTTGACTGAGATGTTTTTTAAAAAAAAAACCTCAAGTAAAAAAGTCTCAGTCTCCACCAACGCCTGTGGGATAAATTTGCAAGTGAGGTCTTATCATCCGACATTTTTCACAGCAGACATTTTGACTTGTTACAGCATAAACCTTACTGATGACTCTGTTCTACACAAATGTCCCAGTAAGCCATGCAAATGTGACCGTGAGACAGCATCCCCAAAACTCTTACTGCTTGAATTTAGCTGTTATTATTAAAATTATGTTGGAGCGAAGCAGGACAGCTGCATTTCAATATCTTGTCAAAAGACTTTGCAGAACAGTACGGCTTTTATAGCATCACATTCGTGTTCAAAAGTCACAACTGCAGCTGTGATATTTATAAGTCTGCACTTTATATGTTAGCACAGTTTTGGATACCTGCTTCATATAACACGACGAGACATTGCTTGAGACGAGTACTTTAGTTCTTTTTAGAGGCCTGAACTTTAAAAATACAGTGTGTGCATCAGTCTTTAATCACTGAGGTTTGAAAGCCTGCAGAAATCTTGCAGGCGATTTTCAAAACAATTCCAAAAAACAAGGGGAGAAAAAGGAAATTCTCTTATCGCTTACAGCTATTGTAGAAAAATCTCCATCCTTGAGGTGATGGACATGTCAAAATTCAAGTTTTATCTTTGTGATTCCTGCTGCTTTTACTTATGACATTATCTAGCAGCAACTTAAGGATGGAGATCAAGAACTGGTTCCTTCCTACAGCACAAGTTCCCACTTCAACCCCTAAGATCCCATGGTGATCCACCGCCCCTTTGCACACTGAGGAAAGTTGCTGTTAAAGTTTCCCACACTTTTGCTGACAATAAAAATGGTGCTGGGCTCTAATGGGTTAATCATGACATGATCAAATTTATGTCATAACATCAAAACTCAAATCTGTGTAGCCAACTTTAAAAAAAATCAAATGTCATGAAGGGAATTTTTTAAAAAAGCAAACAAACAAAAAAATATGGCAGGCCCAAGACGTGACATTTATATTAGTAGACCTTTAACCATATTATCCATCTTTGATTCAATTATCATGTGTAGATCTAACATGCCCTTGCTTCATACAAACAGTACTGTGCAAAAGGCTTAAGCTGGTCCTCATTTCTTTATATTTTGCTTACAAGGAGCCAGGCTTTACTGTAATTTTTTAAAGCAGTCTTGAGCAATAGTTCTCCAGGATCAAAGTTTTTTTTCTTTGGAGAAAATGAATTGTATCTTTAGGCACTTTTTACTTGCTGTCTGTTGCAAAAAAACAAACAAACCCTCAAACATCATATGCCAATGGTAACACAGGTATAAAACAGTACTTTTGCACAAAGAGCTATTAGCCAACACTATAAGCCAAACAGAAGTGTCAGGCCTAAAAACAGATGAACGGTATCTGAAAGGCATGCCATTGACAAAAAAATAAGAAATCTAGCAAAGACCTGACTCTGTACCTGCAGGATGCATCTGATCATTTCAGTTGATTCTTCTACTGTTCACTGAAGCCTCATCAGAAATGGTCTGAGTAGAAGGGTAGCTGTCAGGAAGCCATTCTTAAGGAAGGGAAACAGGGAGGAAAGGCTGAGGTATGCCAAACTGGACTGAAAATAGGTGGCAACAGGTCTAATTAAGTGATGAATCCAAATTTGCCATTTTTGGTTTAAAGCATTGTTGGTATGGAAGGTGTCAGGAGAGAGGTACAACAGTGAGTGTCTACAGCCATCTGTAAAACATGGTGTTTCTGTCATGGTTTAGGTTGCATTACAACCAGTAAAGTTTTCAATCTTGTCTAAACTGATGCAATTAAAAATACCATAAGATTTTGATCCACCATGCAATACTATACGGAAAGCATCTGATTGGCAGCAGCCTTATTTCTCAGCATGGCAATGATCCCAAACATTAGAGCAGGGCGATATGACCAAAAATATCTATCACGATATGCATTTGAAAATTTGCGATAACGATATAACTGACGATATAATTGACACTAGACAAAATATTTTACAACTCCTCAACTTTATTAGTGCAAAAAAAACCCATCAATGTATTTTCACTTACACAAGCAGCTTTTTATGTGCATTAAAGTTATATAAAAAAAAATTAACAGTGCAAATGCAAATTCCTTGCTGACAGTTTAACCAAAAGGCATTTCCAGTGGAAATTGGCCAACATATCCTCAGCATAACCATGTATAACATCCACAAAACTTAAACAGAGGTTATACACACACAATACGGTAATATTATGTTGAAGCACAGTACGTATCACTCCGCGAGGCTCCGCCTACGATAGCCGTAATGCTCCGACAATCCATCAAGCGGTGCGGCTTCGTAGCTTAGCAAAGTCGCACTGAAACATTTGACAGATTTTCGTGTACGACATAAAATCGTTTCAAGGTCAGTAAACACAACCACAGTTCATACATTAGGCACACGGGATTATAAGGGGCACTGTCGACTTTCAGAAAAATCAAAGGATTGACTTTAAGTGTGCCGTATTTTCCAAACAACACGGTAATAACGACGGCCCGCTAGCATGCTAGCTACCAAAAATAGTGCTTTGTTGTGTATCTGATGGACGAAAGCTAAACCAGTTCCACACCACTGAAGCTGCAGCAGTTCAACCAGTTCTGGTTCATCCGTTTCATTCAACGATCCACTTTCGCTCTTCTCAATCTGCGTCGCCGCCATGTGCGTATGTAAACATAGGCACTGCGCATGCGCGTTTTACCCATATTCTATCGCGATATTTCATTTTCTTATCATTGCCCAACATTACACCGGTATTACCGTGAACGGTATGATATAGCCCAGCCCTACAAAACAGAGTACCAATGCATTAAAAACATGCCTGGATAGAAAAACACACTGTAACACTAGTGAAGCAGCGTGGGATCATCTTGAGAATGGAACAAAAAGTAGCCAACGTTCCTGAAACATTCAACGTTCCTGAAACAGAAACATTCCTGAAGACTGCCTAAAGAAAAGACAAGAAAGCTTGCCTGGGAGAGTTCAGACTGTGTTAAGGAATAACGGTTTTCAAGCTTGTTAGAATTGCACAAACTGCATTATATGTGTATTTCCATGTATGTTTGCACACTTTTCAATAATCACTGTGTCAACTTCCCGACTTGCACAAAGAAATGAAAGAAATTTACACACTACTGTATCTTACTCTTATTCTTTTTAGTGAAGGTGTTCAGCTCTGGAAAATCTTCACATTCCAGCTAGATGACATTATCATCTAATGTGATAATCTGATGTGTGATAGAGCAAGAATATTGTCCCGCTCTATCAGTAAATCACTATATCATAATCTGACCGCAAGTGTGCTTATTTAAATAAATGTGTGGGAGTTACACTGTCAATGGGAGCAATTCTAATGAACCACAGCCATTCATTAAAATAAATGGTTTTAGCTTATAAGTTTGACAAGTCCTCCAAAAGTTAATTGAATGCATGCCCACTTACAATGTACTCATTATTTAAAGAATAATGTGCGTCACAATGCCGTCTGCTTACGCTTATACAACATAAAGTCATTTACATAAGCCTTAGTTGTCAGTTTTCTCTAATTGTAATAGGTTTTCAGCATTACATACTGGTTGTATTTGACATTTTTGTCTTAGCTCACAAAAATTGGACAATATGCTATAGAACTCAAACAAGGTCCAGTATAAAGCTTTCATAACAGTTTCTACTTTGGGTTCTGTTTTAAGGGGAAACTTTACAACAAATGATAATGGCGGTTGAAGACGTCTGCAAGCTGTGCTGCGAACCACTGACTACACAGCGGCACATATTCCCATTTGATTTGATCAGATATAATCACAGAATCGGGATGTTCCTTTCCAAGTGCTGAACAGTTGCGTCTTTAGTTGCAGCTCTGCAAGACAGAAAGGACAGCAGTGTCAAGAAGAATAATGGTGCATACGCCGAAAAAAGCACAGATTGTGTCCTAATGTGCGTGACAAAAAAAATTAAAAAATAAATCAATCCCCAAGCCAAATAATCTGGGAAGGGTCTGTTTCTGTTGCTATAGCATCAGCGTACTAAGAAAAGACTCAGAAAGTATTTTTTGTATATGCAGCGTAAATATTTATCATCACAATAAAAACTGAGACATTTCTCTTCACTCTATGCTGTTCCCAGCACTGCAGGGCAGCTTCAGTGATGAGCCACATCGCAGGGCCTCTGTCCGTGTTGTATTGATGAGGTCAAGCAAGGACTTGTACTGTTATGTTGACACTGCAAACACACTGTGAGACAACAGAGCCGCTCATGTCTAATAGGACAGCTTAGTCCAGTGGTAATGTTATCAGCTCTGGAGAGCAATTCTGTAAATAACTAGAGGATTTGCAGCCAGTCGCTCAGCTCAAGCTGAAACAAAATTAATAACTGTGAAAAGCAGCAGTGATTGCACTGTCAGGCTGTCACAAAGTCCATTTTTTTTGAAAGAGACTAAGATATGAATGAAGGAGTAAAAGATTAAAAGAACAGTAAGAGTTTCTGAAACAAGTTTCCTGGAATAAACCAACTTTGGCTCTTCCAGCACAGTAAAAATATGAATCCTGCAGTGTGAGTTTTTCACACTGGCATTTAGACTCAATTTAAGAGGTTTCTCGCTGATTTACCTCTTTGTATTTCCTCATCTCTTCTAGCAAAAGGCCATATTAGCATATTTGAAATGATGGCTCCACAAATGCTGCAGTTATTAGGACTATGGGTGTGTCATGATCACTCAGTCATGCTGTCCTGCTTCAGATATTTTCCACATATTGCTGTGTCTGTTGCTAAATCTGAACTAGTCTTTTGGCAGAAGTGGCAATGGATGAAGGATGCGTGTCCGTGGAAACGCTTTACTCTTTACACCGCAAAGAGCAGACGTATGTTTTCTGTGCAAACTCCTTAAACATAAATTTGAAAGAATTCGTTTAATATACTGGGAAATATACAAGAGTTACGTGAGCCAAGCTTGTCCGTGGTATTTAAGCTAGATTAAGGTAACAGTGTGCTGTCTGTTGCTTCAAAGACTATTTTTTTCTCTTTGAATTTTACTATATGAAACGTTACACTTCCTTCCATAAATCAGTTTTAATAATAAACTGAATCAATCCTAAAGCCTCAAGGTTCTCAAATTCTCCCTAAGTGAGTTCCCCATTTTTTAATAAGTCAGCCTGAATCTCTCCATCTTTTCTATCTTTTTGCTGAATGCCATTAATTTGGAAATAATGAGACTGACCAATTAACAAACTGTTGGAGTTGTTTCCAGAATGTTAACTAATATGATGCTGTGTAGAAAAGAGTTAGGCGGCACGGTAGTTAGCACTGTTGCCGCACAGCAAGAAGGTCCTGAGTTCAATTCCACCATCAGGCCTTCAGGGTCTTTCTGTGTGGAGTTTGCATGTTCTCCCCGTGTTTGCGTGGGTTCCCTCCGGGTACTCCGGCTTCCTCCCACCGTCCAAAGACATGCAGCTTGTGGGGATAGGTTAATTGGATAATCCAAATTGCCACTAGGTGTGAATGTGCGAGTGAATGTGAGTGCGAATGGTTGTCTGTCCCTGTGTGTTGGCCCTGCGACAGACTGGCGACCTGTCCAGGGTGTACCCTGCCTCTCGCCCTATGACAGCTGGGATAGGCTCCAGCGCCCCCCGCGACCCTGAAAAGGATAAGCAGAAGCGAATGGATGGATGGATGGATGGATAGAAAAGAGTTATTATAAAGAGTATTTGAGCAAATACTTTGCCTTATTAGACCACATAGTGCGAAATGCAAACATTTGAAATCTCTCCAGCACCAAGCTGGAACTCGGGTAAAGGTCAAGATGTCTTACAGTTTTCCAAAATTCATTAACTCAAGTAATTTCAATAGTATCCTTCAGTGGTGTTTAAAAATGACTATATATAAACCATACCATCAATTTTATATATACTAAACACAATTTAGAAACAGAGAAACAAGAGTGAGGCAGTCACAGATATATGTATTATATGTCACTAAAATAATAATGCCTGTATTATCCATTCATGATTCAAAGCTAGCCTTAATTTCCTCTGTCGGTACTCAGTCCTTTATTATTAGTTAATGTCACTGATTTAAAAAAAACATGCTTCAAATGTCATTATTCATTATTATTATTATTAGACTTTTGTCTCATCTCTTTCTGTTCATCATAAAATTTATGTCGAGCGTGATTGTTTTTCTATTCTCCACCAAGAACTTACAGCAGGTGCTGCTAATCAGCCACTGATGTTTAAAGATCATTTTATTACTGTAGCTGTGAAAATGTCTTGATTTTTTCATTTATCTCCTCTGGGGTTGTGGTTATTTATTTATTTATTTATTTATTTTACCACATTTCAAATAAAAAATAAAAATTATTTTTTTGTGTTTTTCTTTGCACAAAGTGTTAAAAGTGTTTTGCTCTGTGGTCAGCTCAACACTTGGAATTATGTCTTTACAGCCTCGATGCTAAATGATACCAAAGGAGGTTAATAAGTGTCTGTGTGATGGTTCAGCTCTTGTTCACCATTCCTCTCAAAGCTATTCTATATCTACAACTATGTATGTCAAACCTCTGCATATATATTTCCTTCTTTACCAAAAATTCTCAAGTCCTCTAACAGCAAGAAATATTACTTTCTGAATTTGTCCAAACTAACCCGACTAGATTGAAAGACGGCAGAGTTCAGACTCACACAGATTACTGCAGGGACACTATGTGCTGTGATGGCTGCTCAAAAGTACAGCAGAGGTAGTTAAAGAGAAGAAGTTCCACTCACAGACAGTTTGTGCCCTCCATGCTATCCGCTATGTGTGGCAGAGCGTGCCTGAGAGTTTAGCATCTTAGCTTAGCATCTTGTTCAGTCAGGACGGCCACACGCGGCTGTTATAATCACGACGTAGTGGCAAATAACTGAAACACAGAACGTGTGATGATGGCAGCAGCTGCACAGCGAGAATTTCTACATTTAGTCTGTTCCTTCCCATTCCATGCAAGGCCACCTGGGTTGGCTGGAAGACTGTTAGCCTAGCAGGGCGAAGGACACCGTCTCAGCTGAACTCTGGACACGCACACACATATAGGCTGTATCCCAATTCAGGGTCTGCAGCCTTAAAGTACGCAGCCTCAACGATCCTCAAGGGCGGCGTACTTAAAGACCGCCAAGGCCGGAAGTGCGAGGCTTGTGAAATGGGACGTTCTAGCCTCCGTTGCGCTGCCCAGGTTGCCTAGCAACCATGATACTAACAGCTGGAAACGTTTCATACAGCTTTGTTTGACAGAAATGAAGGAGAAAATCTTTTGTTCATTTGTTTGTTTGTTTCTACATGAGCTTTGATCATTCTCTGATTAAGCTCAGCTATTGAACGGCGTATATTTGAAAGTAAAGGCTTTAAAACCAAGTTAGTACAAACGTCACTAATGTCACATAACTTTGCCGACATGTGGCCAACAGTAATGTTTTAATGTTCTTCGTTATTAAACATTTGCACATAAATAAGTGACATAACATTCAGTACTTAGTTTACTAAGTTACTCTTCGGGCGCCCCTCATCCGCCGTTTTTTTTATTATAAATTATCCACACCCACCGCCGCGCTATGCATTCTGGGATATGTTGGGCCACGAAGTCTACACCGCCACGTCCTTAAAATTCAGGGAAATGAAGGACGCATTTGAGGGCCGCATTTCGAGCAGCCTTCGAATTGGGACAGCCTTCGTCGCGTCGCTGTGACATAATCGGCCTTAAAATGCGGCCTTTAAGGATGCAGTCCCTAAATTGGGATACAGCCATTGGGTCACAGGGTAAGATGGCGCCGCCATTGCGTGCAATAGGTCAGCAGCCTTATGAAATTTCCCCTTGTGGGACTAATAAAGGTATATCAATTCAGTTCAATTCAATACATTTATCTCACTCACTGTTGAACATTACACTGCCTTCAGACTCTGCAGTAATGAGCAGGGTGCTTGTTATGTGGGTCCTGCATTGCTGTTTACTGACCTTAAGCCAGCTCTCATAAAACCCCTTCTAATTTAAAGCAGCACCATTATACTCTGTAAACTGTTCGATTTGTGTGATTTTGCTATTCGAGGATGGTTATAAAGCTCTGAAAACATGGAGAGCATGACCCCACTGCTAAAAGGTAATTACTGAGAACCTGAGAAGCAGGATCTGCTGCGTGTGTCCTCCACCTCTCCTCTTCTTGTTGGTATAAAGAATTAATCACCAAGGATGAGGTATTGATTAAAAGCTTGGATCTTGTAATTAAAAGTCTATTGACATTTTAGCTTATTAAACTGTCACACTTCTGAATGACCTTCCAAAGAGAAATCTTACCACTTTGTGCTGCACCTACACCTGCAACAGTGATCTCACGTGAAGCTGCGCTACCGTTGGACTTTTTCAGCTTTGAAATAATCTACATTCTTAACCTCGTGAGCCTTCTCAGCCAGGAAAGGAAATGTCACAGAGCAGCATAAATAAGACATGAAAACTGCCTGCTGCTGACCACCTTGGCTCCCTTACTGAACTTCAAAGGGAACTGTTACCAGCTCATCTGTATTCCCATTGGTACAATTAAGAGAAAGGAGTAACAGAGAGTAACTGGAACAGCAAAGCTTAAGCTAAAAGTCTACAAGAGGTGGTCATTCCCGGCATAATTTCCCCTGCTCGTTGCATCACAACATGATTTCTCTATCAGTGCAGCGCCACTGTTCCCAAAGGACCGTTGACTGTTTTATTGCATGAATGCTCCTCCCTCATTCAGGCATCCTTTTCACACTTGCCTCTCACATTGTCAAGGCTAAATGGAGTCTTGGCAAGCGCCAAATAGATGCTAAACAAACCCTTTTGTATATGAGAATGGCTGTTTGTTCCCTCTCTGTATCGAATAGTCACACATACAATATAGTCCATTGGAAACAGGGAACCAAGTGTCATCATGCTCTATTGCTTTTGTGCCTTCAACAGTATCAAACTGGCCAGGACAATATGTCACAGTGTGTCTTTCTTTCCTTCTTTTTTTTTTTTTTAAGAGCGACCCTGCTTCACAATTTCATCACATTTTCTCATCACGCGGTGGGTCTAGACAGGAAGGGAGAAGCGACGGTAACCTGACAGCATTCAGCAAAATGGGATTTGAGTCCAGCTGTAATAAAACAGGGTTGTTTTTCAAGTAAGCATTCAATAACTAACCAACCGCAGTGACACGAAAGAATTGGGCTGTCTGTTAAAGAAACTTCTAGGCCAGCTCTTGATTTCTGATTAACTGAATTTGCTCTACAAAAAGGCCATCTGTCTGGTCCCCACGGCATAAAAAGCTGGCTTGAACATACTTTTCCAAGAACTATTTACTTTTTTTCTAAACCAGCAAAACCCTCTCGAGTTTGGAGTTTTGAAGCCCAACTGGATGACCTTAAAGTACTGACAAATTATGCAGGGGAAATAGCTTGGAGTAGCTATGTTTATCCATAAATATTCATTCTTCATCCATTGCAGTCCTGGGCATGCTTTTTCTCTCACTCTCCTCCTGTGAGCTGTACAGAAAGAACTGGGATGAACCCTGTCTTTTTCCTGATTGTGGTGCATGGAAACTCTCGATTTCCCCTGACAGAGTGAGCTCCGAGGGGGCTGGGAGGAATAAAGATAATTCCCAGATGTCTTTTTAAAGGCCATGTGCTTAAAATATTTCGGTCTCATCTCTCTCATCTACTGAGTGAACCCGTGAATTCGTTTCTCACTGTCTGTGTTCCTTTTGTGTTTTCCTGTTTGTATTGTCTGTGTAGGTGACTTGGTGTCACGGGCTATGCACCACCTACAGCCACTGTATATGAAGAACCACAACAATGGGACACCGATGCACCAGAAAAGCGGCGTGATACTCTGGGCGCCGGAAGCTATCTACACGCTGTGCTACTTCATGCACTGCCCTCAGATGGAGTGGGAAAACCCCAACGTTGAACCCTCCAAGGTTACCTTACAAACCGAGAGGTTAGAAGCAAACACGCAAAATAAAGGAAATGCACGTTCACATTTCTCATCAGCAACACTCAGCAGTAAAAGAAAAAAGTCAGAGTAACAGAGCGTCACTGCATCTAGTGGCTCACAGAGCCAGTGAACCACAACAGTTAGTCTGCTTTTCTTATTCACGCTTGATTTCCTATATTTTTTAAAAAGAAAAGAAACGTCTAAACATGTCTTTACAGCGTCAAAACACACAAAGCCTTTAGCTACGGGAAGCTGTTTACAAGATTTGTACCTCAAGAATTAGCAGACAGCATCGATTTTATAGAACAAGAGGGTTATAGCTGAACTGATTTCACCTTTTGGTTTGTGGGCTACCATTTCGAAGTCATATTGTTTGTATGATAACTGGCAAAAAAAAGAAACCAGCACCACACAGATGGTTGAGAGCTCCTGCCAGAGTACAGAGCACCAGAGTCCCCCACCTGTCACCCAAAGGTTCAAGGTTCTTTATTTGTGACATGCATAGTTATACAAGTATAATACACAGTGAAATGTAGCCTGACACGCTCCTCGACATGTGCAAAAATTGGGGGGGGGTGGAGGAAGAACACATATATATATATATATATATATATATATATATATATATATATATATATATATGTATATATATATATATATATATATATATATATATATATATATATGTATATATATATATATGTATATGTATATATATATATGTATATGTATATATATATATATATGTATATGTGTGTATATATATATATATATATATATATATATGTGTATATATATATACATATATACATACATGTATGTATATATATATATATATATATATATATATATATACATACACACACATACATACATATATATATATATATATGTGTGTATATATATGTGTGTGTATATATGTATGTGTGTATATATGTATATGTGTATATATAGTATATGTGTATATATGTATGTGTGTATATATGTATATGTGTATATATAGTATATGTGTATATGTAGTATATATGTGAATAGGGTGAATGTGCAGTAGTAGCAGCAAGCAGGTGAATCCTGTACATTAATATGAATAGCATCACAATATTGGTAAATTATAGGAAATTCCTCCACTTCATTGAGTCATGAAAGGGAAACTTTCTTCTGCTTTTGTTCATTTCTGTCCGTGGCTGTTTAAGGGACTGCAGTTTTTTTACACTTGACATTAGATTTATTTTTGAGCCCCTGCGATCGACGCTTTATCAAGACGAAAACTGAGTGAATGTTTATCTTACCTTCATCAGAAGGACATATATCCATTAGATGTTGGATGGCTGGAAACTTTCTTCAACTAAATGAGGAGAAGACTGAAGTTCTCGTTTGTACCTAGTGTTATGGAAAACTTGGGTCCACTTGCTACATTTGCAAAACCGTCTATCAGGAGCCTTGGTGTTAGTATTGACTCAGCTCTGACTTTGGATGCCCATGTAAAATCTTTGGTTTGCTCCTGTTTTTATCACTTGAGAAACATTGCTAAGCTGAGTCCCATTGTATCGCGCTCCGAATTAGAAATTGTCATTCGTGCATTTGTTTCATCTCGTCTGGACTATTGTAACTCTTTGTTTACTTGTTTATGTAAAGCCTCTTTGGAGCGTCTGCAAGTCGTTCAGAACGCTGCTGCAAAGCTTCTGACCAAGTCCTCCAAGCTGATTCAGCTGCACTGGCTCCCCGTTAAATTCAGAATCCAGTTTAAGGTTTTGACCTTGACTTTCAGGGCTCTGCATGGACAAGCACCAACATATATAAGTGAACTTTTACATCCATACATTCCCAGCAGGTCCCTGAGGTCATGTGACCAGAGCTTGCTTGCTGTCCGACACACGAGGCTGAAAACAAAAGGCGACAAAACTCTTTCCCTTTGAGCCTGAGATCTGTGGACTCAGTGGTCGCTTTTAAAAAACAGCTAAAAACTCATCTTTTTAAACTTGCTTTTGGTTGATTTTGATTTTTAGGTTTTAGCTTCTGTGAAGCACTTTGTGATTTTTATCTTGAAAGGTGCTATATAAATAAAGTTTTACTTACTTACATATACAAAATTCCCAATCTCCTCGATACCTGTAAAGGTTGTCAGCTTAATTTGAAGAAAATCTATGTGCTATAACAAACTATGGAACTGAGATTCAGTTTCAGTCATCCTGCATCAAGACCTGAAAACAAGTCAGGTGAGCAGCACAATGTTAAGCCTTTATTTGTCTACAAAAAAATAAAGCACTACATTATGGAGGTAAAACAGGAAACAGGAAAGCTCATAAATATTACAATTTATTAGTTTAGTAGTAATAATAAAGGCACACCACAAGTTACTGGGACAAAAAGTGGAAACTGCCTTTGGTTATACACAATCAAAGCTTCTGCATGTCTCTTCCTCCTCCTCCTCACCTTATAACACCGTCCAGTGGTGATGCTGCTTCTGCAGAGATCATTCTGCTGCAACTGTACACCTCTGCTGACTGGTTTTTCTTTTTTATTGTATTTCTGGCTCTCTGTGCTAAGCCGGGAAATGGCAGACCAGATGTTTTCCTCTGGAAGGAAAGTACAGTGAAGTGTCAACGTCTTGGCTACTTGAGCGAGCCCTCTGGGTGACCCGAGTCGTGGAAGGAAGGGGCAGTTGGAGCAGCCGTGAACAGACTCGCATTGAGAATTACCACCACTGCCCTATTGGGAAATTATATTCAGGAAGCTGTGGGACTCTGACGGTGACACATGTGACATGAAAATTAGGCAGTGTTTCCATAGTGTTCGGATAAATGTTCCCACAGTGTTCGCTTTATTTGCCACTTCTACTCACGAAACATTTATTCGCTGTATGTTCAGTATTTCCTCTGCTTTGGTGGAAACCTCTGTGGAATACAGAGCTGACAGTTGAGCCTGAGCAGTCCAGACTTTCATCGCCTGTCGTGGAGCAATTTATCAGTTAATGTGTGTCCCAGATATCCAACTTATGTCTGCTTTAGCTCCACCGTTTGTAACCAACATCACATTTATATTTTTTTAGGTCATTTTAAATCCAATTCTGGACCCAACATTAAGGAAATCCCTCTGATTTCAACTGTTTCCTTGCAGAATGTCTGCACTTTTAAAGAGCACTGCATGGAAACAGGGCGACCTTGAACTGCTCGTGAACCAAAGTTTCCATTGGGCTTGTGAAGGAATGCATTGGCGTTATACGTTCCCTGACTCTTGATTAGGTGTCGTGCAGAGCTTTAATGAAATCTGCAGAAGTAATAATGTCACGTGGCTGTAGGTCGGGCTCCTTTGAAGTGAGTAAAACACAAACACAAGGGTTTGCATTTCTTAGCATATCAAACTAATATTGAGTGACCCTCCTGTCAGCTTAAAGTAGCAGAGATGAGAGAGTTGTGCACTCAGCGTGTGTGTCAAGGGAAGCCGAGCCATTAAGACATCCTTTGTAAAGCGACATACTGATTAATAAATCCGCGAAGAGCACACAAACACAAACACATAACCAGCTTCTGGATTTGGCAACAGTCAAATAATCTGCCTGAGGTTTTTTTTAAAGAAACTAAACAAATTGGTACTACTGTCGTCCAAATGCTGTTATATAATTAAAATGATACATCGGCTGTGTGAAGGCAGCAAAAAGGTGGACCCAAGAGCAGGACTCACAGAGGCACAGGTGAACTCAAAACCCTCAGCTTTATTGAGGAAACGCAGACTGAACAAAGAACTAACTAGACTGGAATTCAAATAAACTAGCAGGCATGCAAACAGAACACACAGGGGGGGTAAGAGGATGAACAGACGTTAACGACGCGACATCAAGTAGGGGAAGACACAGAGGCTGTATCCCAATTCAGGGTCTGCAGCCTTAAAGTACGCAGCCTCAACGATCCTCAAGGGCCGCGTACTTAAAGACCACTAAGGCCGGAAGTGCGAGGCTTGTGAAATGGGACGGTCTAGCCTCCGTTGCGCTGCCCAGGTTGCCTAGCAACCATGATACTAACAGCTGGAAACGTTTCATACAGCTTTGTTTGACAGAAATGAAGGAGAAAATCTTTTGTTCATTTGTTTGTTTGTTTCTACATGAGCTTTGATCATTCTCTGATTAAGGTCAGCTATTGAACGGCGTATATTTTAAAGTAAAGGCTTTAAAACCAAGTTAGTACAAACGTCACTAATGTCACATAACTTTGCCGACATGTGGCCAACAGTAATGTTTTCATGTTCTTCGTTAGTAAACATTTGCACATAAATAAGTGACATAATATTCAGTACTTACTTAAAGTTTACTCTTTGGGCGCGCCTCGTCCGCCGTTTTTTTTTCCGGCAAAATTATCCACACCCACCGCCGCGCTATGCATTCTGGGATATGTTGGGCCACGAAGTCTACACCGCCACATCCTTAAATTTCAGGGAAATGAAGGACTCATTTGAGGGCCACATTTCGAGCAGCCTTCGAATTGGGACAGCCTTCGTCGCGTCGCTGTGACGTAATCGGCCTTAAAATGCGGCCTTTAAGGCTGCAGACCCTGAATTGGGATACAACCAGACACTAAATACACATAGCAGCAATCAAGGGATAAGCAACAGGAGGGGAATACACCTGGGAGAAATCAAAGCTGACGGGACAGGGGAAACGTAAACTGAACACACTCACATGAGACAGAGACCTTCAGAATAAAACAGGAAACTCACAGACACAGAACCAGGCAAGACACTGAACTAAACAGACAGATTCACAAGCAGAAAGTGTGACACCATAGACCAGGGGTCGGCAACCTGCGGCTCCAGAGCCGCATGCGGCTCTTTAGTCCTTATACTGCGGCTCCGCGTGGTTTGGGAAAATAAATTAGTATTTAGCTGAAGTGTATTTTATTTGTGTTTAGTTCTTTTTTTAACTTGTAGTTCTAAATTGGAAGATTATTGTGATATTGAAATATAAAAATAAAATTCTATTCTATTATTTTTTTCATCGCTCAAAATAAGAGTCACACTCGCGGAAGCCGGTGTACCCGCCGAAACGCCGTGCATTTATCGAGACTTTCAACCCCAGGTAGGCCAATTATGGATCTTCGGATCCACATTATGTCAGCAGCTATTCTCCACCATGAACTATGTTAAAGACAAACACCGCTCACGCCTGACAGATGACAGCTTACAGTCCTGCGTAAACTGACTTCGTACAGCCCCGATTAGCAGACGCTGTGCGCAGAGGTTGGGGACCATAAGTCTTATTGTAAACATATCACGGCAGACCGACGATGTTTGCATGAACACGCTTTTCAGCATCTCTTTATTGACCACTTTTCACACACTGTTGCTGTACGCATACAGCCGGCTGTAGCTTTTCAGCTCACAGCCCGACATACACCACCAACAACACAACAGCACAGATAGCGCAGACGTAAAGGCAGCGAGGCATGATTGCGGGTGTGGCTCAGGTGCGTCCGCCCCCCTGCAGCAGCGCTGCAGACCACGCCCCACCGCACACATTAACCTGGTAAAATACATATTTAGGCAGAATTTTGCAAATATCTACTTTTAATTTTTCAGCAGCATAGTGCTTTTTTATTTTTTAAAAGTCAGGTCAAGGCTCCAACAGCCCAAAGGCGATATAAGGGTGGTGGCTGAGAACAGTTTTTGTTTGCTACATGGATCATTTTAGTTCAGGTTGGTGTCTTTCCTTTTGTTATATTTAAGAGTTCAAAATGTGTTGATTACATAAATAAAATGTAATTTTCTCTGTAGCACTTCATGGATTTCATAAGCAACACACCTTAGTTGTTCACACAAAGCATAAAGGTAAAAAACAATATATACAGTGTTATCTTCATTTTAGATGTCAAAAAGTATTTGCGGCTCCGAGTGTTTTCTTTTGCGTGGAAACCGAGTCCAAATGGCTCTTTGGGTGTAAAAGGTTGCAGACCCCTGCCATAGACAGACGGAGGGAACCTAAACTAAACATGAGGGCAAGATAACAAAACCTAAACCAGAAATAATAATAATCATCATCATCATCATCATCATCATCATCGGATAGCTAAAGAATCAGAATATAATTATAATCAAAACAGTATCACCAGAGAATAAGAGCTAATCCATAATGCAAAAATAAACCAAAACATAAGAAACTCAAAATGCTGGGTCAAACCGACCCAGGACCGTGACAAAAAGTGAATATCAGTTTGTTTAAAACATTTTTGTTTGCATTACAATAGCATGTGTCAGACTTTTGTCCTATTATATTACATAATAAGGTCTTGAAAAGTCATTGTTCTTCTGTAGTTATAAAGCACAAAGGTGAACACACATATTGTTTATGTATTTCCATTCATATGGATTCCATATGGCTGTTGTAAACACTGATGCAGGATGAGTGGATTAGAGAAGGCCAGAGGTAGAGGTTTGAATTCTTCTATTTTACATAATTAAAACCAGAACACGGCTTCAGGGATTAATGATGGACATCTCTTGTTAATACTGACATTTTATACGCTGAGCAATCAAGCTGTTATAAATGAAAATGATTGCCACATGTATTGATAATAAAAAAAAGTTACAGGCTTTGGGTGATGGTGGAATAATAATACGACCTCGCCTGAGGTTTTCTCTGTGCTGTTTACTGATTACATGCAAAGAGGACAACTTTAATAAAGGTGAGCTCAATATAAACTGAAGCATTTGCGGTCCTGGCGCTGGGTTTTGATTCTTTCTCAGCTGTGGTCAACACGGAGCATGAAGGAGCTAGACTCATTTGAAATGAATCTAATTACATAAGCCCAGATGATATGTAGTAAACATAGCTTGTTTGAGAGCCCATGGGGGTTTTGCCTGGTTGGTAATGCAACCTAGATTGTTTGCTCTGTGCAAACGCAGCTTTAAACGCCTGCGTGCTCTCTCAGTCTTCTCTGTCAGAGAACAGGATGTATGATGTATGATGGTTGTTACCTGCTGCCGTCTGAACATTTCCAAGGAAGCAAACACACGATCAGTTTACCTTAACTGATAATGATCTTTTATAATTACTGAAATACATTACACGGAGCATTATAGGAAAACATGAGGAGGAACTGCAGTACTTGATCTTGTGAAGTGAAAATGATGACACGTGTAATTCCTGGCAGCATTATGACATCACGATTCTTTTAAAGGCATATAAGTCTTATAATGCATCATCCCCAATTTGCAGTGCATTGTGTTGGTTTATATGCTACATTGTGGCATATGGGTTTATGTTCTATTAAACAATAAGCAACAGCGTGGCAGTATTTTATGGTATTATGACAGACTTTAGATCATTAAACAAGAGCAGAGCAGATTAAAATGATAATTTTCATTCAGTTATATATGGTCTACAACCTCTCTACATCTAAACACCTCTTTTATGTTCTGATTTAGGGTCTTCAAAGTGAGTTAATCTTTTTTCTCAATAATTAACAGGCAAAAAAATAACATGCAAATTCCGTTTTAGTGAAATGCCTGCGCACACCAAGTGACTTCACTGTGTTTATGGTGGCAACTACGTGTGCTTCTACCTCCCTCTATAGGCCATTTCTGGTGTTGCCGCCTCTGATGGAGTGGGTGCGCGTAGCTGTGGTTCACACCGAGCACAGGCGCAGCTTCACTGTGGACAGCGATGATGTGCGGCAGGCTGCCAGGCTGCTGCTGCCTGGAGTGGACTGTGAGCCCCGCCAGCTCCGGTAGGCCCGGGAGTGAGTGGGCTCGCGCTTGAGCTGCAGAACATGTGTGCAGTCAACTTCTTCATCTGAACCCACAAAAAGCATACACGCACATATGTCAATTATATATGCAGGGAAAGATGTGCGTGTTTCACGTCCTCCCTGTAGTGTCAAGAAGTAAAGCCTGCAAGGTGTTTAGGGAAAACACTGCACGTAGCAAACAGCAATACTTGTCAGCTTGCACTCACTTTGTGTGCTATGCTTTTCAGAACGGATGACTGCTTCTGTGCCTCAAGGAAACTGGATGCTGCCTCTACTGAGGCAAAGTTCCTGCAGGATTTGGGCTTCCGCATGCTCAGCTGTGGACGCACAGACTTGGTAAAGCAGGCTGTCAACCTGCTAGGGCCGGATGGTATCAACAGCATGAGTGAGCAGGTTAGAAACACAGTCAACATCTTTAATAATGCATATACCGGCACATTTGTTCTCATGAACACATCAACACACACACAGCCTGTGGAAGTGTTTATCTTGTTTGTTTGGTAAACTGAGGTTCCTCCGCTTCTGAGCACAGTGCTGACTCTTGAGCTAAAAGGCAGTTATGCATATTAAATCTTATTTTGACATGTATTTTCCTGCATTAGAGCTCTGCACTATATCATGACTTCCACCTCAAGTACAGTAAATCATCAGGGGAATACTGCAAGTGTAGCTCCTGATTTTCCTCGGGAAAAATCAACATTCAGTTCAGGGCTGAGCTTAGCAGAAGCTTTCACATACAGAGCGCTGTACTGCATGTGTCCGTCAGACTGCCTCGGGTAGTGTCCCAGATGGCCCAGAGGAGATCTTAATTCATGTGGTATCCTTTAAAATGTTCATCAGAAGCAGAATATCGCTGCCATCGAACTCTAGCCTGAATTTGAGCTGTCGAGAAGACAAGCAGACCAAGCATTAAGTAGCTTGTTCTGTAGCTAAAAACAAATGGTATAACTCAAGTTCACATTACTCAGTGGGGGGATAAGAAACGTGACATTCACCTGAGAAAAGTGCTTGAAAAAGGTGTCCTGGAGCAAATTTTTAGGATTTGGTTATGCTATTGAGTGTTTCAAGAAAATGAAAGATTAAATCACAGCTGCTTTCGTTCTCTGTGCATCTACTTGTGTAGGGTATGACCCCGCTGATGTACGCTTGTGTCCGTGGAGACGAGGCCATGGTGCAGATGCTGCTGGATGCAGGAGCAGATATTAACAGCGAGGTCAGTGGTTAAAAAGAAAGAAAGAAAACGTTTATGTCTGCTGTTCTGCTTTTGACATTGAGCAGAAGTCAGCAGAACTGAACCAGGCTGCTTTGATTAGAGAATAGAAATGTCGTTTACCTTTTCTGTATTATAAGATTGAGCTGCTGAGTATAACTGAAGTCTGTTTGTCAGACGTTAGCACTCTTTATGCCCATTTTATATGTAGACAATTTAAATTAATAGTACTGAAATAACGGTACGCATTAATGTAACAAATGTATTTGTATACTTGTTCTTCCTTTAAATTGGAGAAAACCCAACACGTCATCCGTCATTTCCTCTCGTTTTCTCCCATGTGTCGTGCGGCTAAATGTATAAGAGGTGAAGATCATGAGGCGCTCGCTGCTGTGCTCTTATACGCTGAAATCTATTTGCATTTCAGCAGTTAGAGTGTGAAACGTGACACAGAGGTTTCCTGCTGACTCATTCTTCTCTACGTCCGGGAAAAAATAGAGATCAGCTGACGTAAAGCAAGCAGGATTCCTCCACAGAGTCTGCAGAGAATCGTGACGGCATCCTTTGACTCTGCGCAGACATGAGCGAGGTCATTCAGTTGAGGTCTCATGATCCTGATCTCCGTTAGTCACTTCAGCAACAACGTGTCCCATCAGCTATTGTGTCAGAGTTGATTTGCAGCCCACTGCATTCATGACAGCTGGCCAAAGCACAAAGCACTGTCCACGACTAAAACCTAAAGACCCACTTTAATATTCATTTCAGGCATGTGTATTTCCATTATTAGAAATGTATTATGGATGAATTTTGTTTAAAAATGTATCGTGTACTTTCATTGCATGAATCGGGTACCAATGATAAATAGTTCCTGCTGGTTTCTAAATCAAAGGACATAAGAAAAAAAAAAAAAGACCCTGCGGACTAATACTACAGGTTCCAGTAGTGGGAAAAGTTTAAGTGAACTAATAATTTTCCGATCCAAAATGATCCATAATTACTTACTAATTATGGAATATTGAATAAGCCAAAATAGCAAAGTGGAACTTTGGGATTATCTCCCCAAACTCAGAGGATGGTGTTCTCGAGGGACATGTAGAAGATAAGGGTTATGTCCCCAAAGTGCTGACAGGTGGACTCATGTAAGGATGAAGGACCTGTCATACTTAAGGGGAATTTCCATAATGTGGTTCAGTGTTGGTTCGAGTGCTATTACCTTATTATGTAAGAGTGCTCCAACAGAGAATCTCTTCTCAGTCTGATAGTAGACCAGGGGTGGGCGATCTCAGTCCACGGGGGCCGGTGTCCCTGCAGGTTTTAGATCTCACCTTGGGTCAACACACCCTGAATCTCATGATTAGGCAAGGCAAGTTTATTTGTATAGCACAATTCAACAACAAGGTGATTCAAAGTGCTTTACAGAGACATTAGAAACAAAAACAAATAAAAAGCATGATTTAAAATTGATTAAAACAAGCAAACAAACAAACTAACTAATTAACAAACAAACAAATAAAACAGTATATAAAATCAAAACAGATAAAATCAGAACAGTAGATAAAATCAGTAGTTAAAATGTAAGTTTTAAAATTTAAGCTTAAGTGTGGATTTGGTGCTTTATTCAAATGCAGCTGAGAACAGGTGAGTCTTCAACCTGGATTTAAATAAACTGAGTGTTTCAGCTGATCTGAGGCTTTCTGGGAGTTTGTTCCAGATATAAGGAGCATAAAAGCTGAATGCAGCTTCTCCGTGTCTGGTTCTGACTCTGGGAACTGATAAAAGACCGGATCCAGATGACCTGAGGGATTAGTTTGTTACCAGGCCTCTGGAGAACTTCAGGACATGTTGAGGAGCTAATTTAGCCATTTAAATCAGCTGTGTTGGTCCGAGGACACATCTAAAACCTGCAGGGACACCGGCCCTCGTGGACTGAGATTGCCCACCCCTGCTATAGACTGTAGCTCTTGCAGAGGAAAACCTTGGCCAGCTTACACAATATACAGTAACTACAATAAGTAATAAAAAATACTATTATTGTTTCATTGCACTTCACATGCCCCCCTCATGTGTATTTCCCCTCTTCTGTATTCAGCTGGTACCTGATTCATACAACAAATGAAACTATTAAGTACCAATTCATAAAATCTAATGGACATCGCAGCCTCGTTTTCTCCCAGAGCAGTTTAAGTAAAAACATGTCCCTTTGTGCTTTGTTCATGCTCCTGTGTCTCGTGTATGTCACATTTTTAGTTTTTAAACCTGACCAACGAGCTGAGCACTTGAAGAGGTCAATTCAGAGCGCTGTCAGAAAACGCCGAAGCAGAGGGTGAAAAGTGAGGGTGAAACCATTAGGACAAGGCCTAACTAGACAGATCAATTCATCGTGTTCATTAGGAGGCAAACACAGTGGCAGGATGTCCTCTGCAGCCCCATGATTCCTGGTTAATTACTCTAGTTTCTCCTGTAGAGCTTGCTCTCTCCCCGTCTCCCCTCCCTTCAGCTGCTTGTCTTGTGCCTCGTAGGCCATGCAGTAGATTTAATGGCTTCGTATCTCTCTCCCTCACCTTTGTCCCTCCTACCTACCCAACCCGCCTACCTGTGTCCCTTCCCCAGGTGCCAAACTCAGTGCACAAGCACCCCTCA
Organism: Neolamprologus brichardi; assembly: GCF_056152115.1. Classification (NCBI taxonomy): domain Eukaryota; kingdom Metazoa; phylum Chordata; class Actinopteri; order Cichliformes; family Cichlidae; genus Neolamprologus; species Neolamprologus brichardi. The sequence continues at coordinate 4,524,060 of NC_142110.1, read as the reverse complement.
GTCTTTCCCGAAACACGGCAGGCGACGCCCCTCACTTTCGCTGTGTTACACGGACATGTGCCTGTGGTGCAGGTAGTGACATTTTCTCTCACCTGTGATTCTCTCATCGTGACCTTTTGTTGTGCTTCAGCTCATGGTTGGTCATCATTGCCATTTCTGCCATCAAAGCTTCTCAGTGGTGATGATGACGGCTCTCCACTAAGAGTTTTCTCCTCTCTCTCTCTTTCTCTCTTTATTTTCCGTTTGTGAAAAGGACCTAGTTGCTAAATATATACAACATGAGCTTTATACATTTAAAGAGGGCAATTGTGCAGCCATGCTTTAGGTCAGCACATGGCTACCTCCAGTCAATTTGCACTTTTGAGCAAATGGATCAAACTGAGTTTAGCAAGTGGAAAATGGAAACACAGCAGCCTAATTGTTATCGAACTCATTTAACTATTTCTGTTTGCCCTCTGAGGGATCTGATTTTGAATCATTAAAGTCCAGCGGAAAATGTTTTGGTAGTGCTACAGTTTGGTCTTTCAGGGCATCAGAAAACTGAAACCCTGAAGTTAAAAAAAGAGTCAATTTGGTGTAAAGTCATAGAAAGTGTTACCATTAAAATGTAACAAATTCATGAACTATCTTTAAGGAGATGGTCTAGATCATTATCTCATTAAAAATAAATAAATAAATGAACAATTTTAATAAAATGGATTTATTATCATCAAAGTCAGTGTCATTTTAAGTCTTCTGTTTATTTCTGATAGGATCTGTTTATATGAAGAACTTGAAGAGCAGTTTATTTTCGTTGAAAATAAGTCTTCCTAGAAGTATAGTACAGGTGTATTATCTGAATGTTGATGAAGGAAAGTTAAACTGGCCTGAAAGGGTCCTGAATGTAGGCTGGTTCAATTCTTATCATAATCATACACATCTTAAAATGGCTAGAAATATAACAGGCAACCTGCACATTTCTGTGTGTTCTCTGGTTTTTGGGGAAGAGGTACTGAAAGACACTTGAAGAGTGCCTCAAAGAACCTATAACAGCATCCCATAAGTGTATGTGCCAGGCGCTAAATCTTTCATGCCTTCAGAGCATGCTAAAGCAGAATTTGGGCCGACAGTAACAGATTTTGCTGCAGCAGCCAGGTTTCTTTTATATCGCTGAAAGAACCTACATAAAGTTAAGAACATGTCTTTAGGTGTGGAACATTGTCTGTATGTATTTAAAAATATTCAAGAAAAAAGGATTCAGTTCCTGAATTGTCTGTAGTTGAGTTTTTCCAGCTTTTTTGGTTGTGGTTTCGCTTCTTATTTTTTATATATATATATATATAGATATATATATATATATATATATATATATAGAGAGAGAGAGAGAGAGAGAGAGAGAGAGAGAGAGATATAGAGAGAGAGATATATAGATATTTATATATATATATATATATATAGAGAGAGAGAGAGATATAGAGAGTGAGATATATATAGATAGATATATATATATATATATATATATATATATATATATATATATATAGAGAGAGAGAGAGAGAGAGATAGATATATATATATATATATATAGAGAGAGAGAGAGAGAGAGAGAGATAGATAGATATATATATATATATATAGAGAGAGAGAGAGAGAGAGAGAGATATAGATATATATATATATATAGAGAGAGAGAGAGAGAGAGAGAGATATAGATATATATATATATATATATAGAGAGAGAGAGAGGTATATATAGAGATATATATATATATATAGAGAGAGAGAGAGAGAGAGAGAGATAGAGAGAGAGAGAGATATATATATATAGATATATATCTCTCTCTCTCTCTCTATATATATATATATAGAGAGAGATATATAGATATATATATATATATAGAGAGAGAGAGAGAGAGAGAGATATAGATATATATATATATATATATAGAGAGAGAGAGAGAGAGATAGATATATATATATATATATATATATATATAGAGAGAGAGAGAGAGATATATATATATATATATATAGAGAGAGAGAGAGAGAGAGAGAGAGAGAGAGATATAGAGAGAGAGAGAGATATATATATATAGATATCTCTCTCTCTCTCTCTCTCTCTATATATATATATATATATATATATATATATATAGAGAGAGAGATATAGATATATATATATATAGAGAGAGATAGAGAGAGAGAGAGATATAGATATATATATATATAGAGAGAGAGAGAGAGGTATATATAGAGATATATATATATAGAGAGAGAGAGAGATAGAGAGATAGATAGATAGATAGATTTTTTTTGTACAATTTTGTAATGTGAAAATAAAGAAACTAATGGAAAATTAGCAACCTTTAACATTTAATAGCAAACAACACTACTGTATATGGGACTTGTAAAATGCATTTTTTTAAAAAAACAAAGCAGACAAACTAAACTTAAAAGTTGGCCAAAATTGACATTCATACATTTGACTTTCATCTATTTAGTTTATTTCTCCAAAAGTAGCACTTCTGTTTTAAAGAGATAAAATAATAGGCAGTGTTTTAAACTAGCCAGTTTTAAACTAACCATCCTGACATCAAATTAGACTCATTAGCAAATGACTCTTCCTCTTCCCCTCACTCTGCTCTCTTGTCTTCTTCTTTGTCTCTCTCTCTTTGTCAATCATGCTCACCTGCATCCTCACCTGCAGCTGCTGCTCGATGCCAAAGCCAACGTGGAAGGCTCCCTGCAGGATGGGATGGAGAACTACACGGAGACACCGCTGCAGCTGGCTGCTGCTGCAGGTACTAAGACACAGCAGGACTCCCATCTTCCACCTCCTGCCCAACTGTATCACACCATGCTGCCAGCAGCAGCTGGCCATCTATACTCAGCTGATAACAACACCTGAGTGTCAGCATGATCAGTGGCTGAATTACAAGTTTAGAAGCTTGCTTCTCCTGGGGGCTGGAAGAATAAAGACAAATAGAGGCATGAATGTGGAACAAATGATGAAACGTGTGCTTCTCTCTCATCTTTCTCTCGGTCTCATTTTCATTTAATCTGATTATTTCCGTGTGTGTGTGCGTGTTTAAACTGAGCCAGTCATTTTTCATGTGCAGGTAACTTTGAGCTGGTGAGTTTGCTGCTGGAGCGAGGCGCTGACCCCATGGTGGGAACTATGTACCGCAATGGAATTTCTACTGCACCACAAGGCGATATGAACTCCTATAGCCTGGCAGCAGCACATGGGCACAGGTAGGTGACGAATGCATTCATGTTCCCTTCAACAGCAAACATACAAGCACTGTGTACTCAGCGTATAATCTTATTTATGTACAAACACAACTTCCTTAGAGGACGTCTGTAAAATTAGCACCACAGGTCTTCAGTTTCCTGCATGAGTAACCTCCTGTTGTCTTTTTGTTGTTTTCAAAGTATTGTTAAGACTTAAAACTCTGCAAAACTATTTTAAAAGTTTGGCTTAACAAAATGGCAAAACTGAGAGGGTTACACTGCAAACAGTGTACAATACTGTATTGTCTTTTAATAATCGATCCAGAATAGTTTCTGTTAATGCTTTGCTTTACAAGCTTATCTGTATAAACGGTCTCTGTTTTTGTGTCTTTGCCTTTCTTGCTGCCAGTAGGCAAAAATTGTAATTAGCAGAGAATTTTCCATTTGAATTATATGTTTCCACTTCATGTGTCAAATTATGTGGTTGTTCAGAAATCATTCTGAAATATAGACCTGTAAAATATAGCATTATGTCAAACCAGTAGTTTTGTTGTTTGTTTTTGGTTTTTGCTAGTTATTTTTCAGGCTAGACAGCTGTATTTTTGGATTTTAAAACTAAAAGCATCTTTAGTCAGGTGGATTTTGCATAAAATTGTATAAAAGCCCATGTGTGTAATTGCTGTTTACCACTGAATATAGTATACTTTACATGCCACAAATATAAAGCTCTTTGTATAAACCCTCTGGGTTTTTGTTTCTTCTTATGGGCTCATTGGTCTGTGGTCTGTATTTGTATAGCGCTTTACTTGGTCCTAAGGACCCCAAAGCGCTTTACACAATACATACTATACACAATCATCCACACATTCACACACTGGTGATGGCAGCTACATTGTAGCCACAGCCACCCTGGGGCGCACTGACAGATGCGAGGCTGCCAGACACTGGCGCCACCGGACCCTCTGACCACCACCAGTAGGCAACAGGTGAAGTGTCTTGCCCAAGGACACAACGACCGAGACTGTCGGAGCCGGGGCTCGAACCAGCAACCTTCCAATTACAAGACGAACGCCCAACTCTTGAGCCACGATCGCCCACATTCATCAAGATGCAGCTATTTCCATTGAGCCGATTTATTTTAACTTGCCAGCAGACTACAACAGTAACGACCCCCAATCACTATCATATCATGTTCAAGTCCTTCCATTTAAATAAAAAAATCTAGCCCACTTCTGATTCAGGGCCGGAGATGCAAACTTATTTTTGGTAAAAAACCAGTCAAATAGAGTCCTGAAATCCGTTCAGTCTAATCACAGTTTTTTTCTCTGCTTTTGTTCTTTTGCCTTTTTTGATTTGTAGAAATGTGTTTCGCAAGCTGTTGTCCCACACAGAGAAAGGGAAAGGAGATGTCTTGTCATTGGAAGAGATTCTCGCAGAAGGCTCAGAGCTGGAAGGCAGAAGCATGTCTCAGATGGATCTGATCAGAACTGGAAAAGCCAAACTTAAAGCTCTGAAGGAAGCCATGTACCACAGTGCTGAACACGGGCATGTAGACATCACCATAGATATACGGAGTCTCGGTGGGTTTTCTGGAAATGCATGCATGCGACTTCTACACTATCTCATTTTGTATGAAATGGCACATTCTTTATTTCATATTGGTGTACTTGTGAAACTTAGGAGTCCCGTGGACTTTGCACACTTGGCTGGAGTCTCTGCGCACATGTTTCCATCAGCACCGCCGACCTCTGATCCAGGGTCTTCTGAAAGAGTTCAGCTGCATTGAGGAAGAGGAGTACACCGAGGAGCTCATTACGCATGGCCTGCCTCTTATGTTCCAGATTCTCAGAGCCAGCAAGGTACTGCCCTGTGTGTGTTTCCTGTTAACATAAAACACAGGCAAGTGTCACGACATATTGGATCATTACCATAAAAGTAAGAACATTTTCTTCAGAGCTACACTTTAGTCTCCATCCTCTTAAGTGTCTGCTCTTCACTAAACCACAGTCATGTCCTCCTCTTTTTTTGTAGTAATGCTATTACATAGTCAGGTCATCAGCTTCACAGTGACCGACAGAGCCCCAGTGGCTTACTCAATATCTATTACGTAAAATGATAATGATTTCTGGTAGACGCCCGTTCCTCTCTGTTGCAGTTTATCATATTAGGCCCTCGTCTCATTACTTCAGCTTAGGATCCCTTGGTAGGCAATGTTAGAGTTCACCCAGCTCATTGTTGTCCTTGTCCTGGCACTCATCTTAGCTTTGTCTACTGTGACTTAAGCTTGATAATGCCCTGATGGCATGATAGGTTAGCTGTCATTGCTGATATGAGAAAAAAACACTGCACAGTTTCAGAGTGTGAGTGTGCATACACTCATATAAATGAAATACACAAGCAGAGCCACAGAGACTCACGTGCATGGGTCTGATACCAGCAGCGTACCTCTCTCACATGCACACACGCACATACTCATATACTCGCACACTCCAAACATGCTATGCTTCGCTGGATTGCTGCACCGTCAGTCCTTGTTTCTGTCTTGGTTGATGTATGGCTCGGGCCACTGGCCCTCATCTCTGAGAGAGGCTCTGCTTGCATCACCTTGAGGTCCGCAGACATCAAGGTACAGGCCGTTTGTCTTTTCTGTACCAGACTCTCTGTTGCCATGTTCCTCTGAAGCATTCATTCAGCCTCTTAGTGTTTAGTTCATTTTAGATGACGTTGATTAAATGTATATCTGTATATCTCTACCTCGCTGCTTCTCTCTTGTCAGCATAGAAAATTTTGAAGACAATGCAGAAATATTATTTGTTAGACGTTTGTTGCATTCAAGCAGGATGACTGCACACATGAGGCTTGTGCTGTATTGTGCCTCTACCCCTCCTTACCTTCACTTTGCCTCTGCACACACACAAGTGAAAAGTTTAGAAGGGTAAGAAAATCTTCTGTCTTTTCCTCTTAATCTCACTCCTACAGTAGCTCAGCCTGTCGCTGTATTTCCCACCACAGCAACCTCTAAGGACGTGTGGGTGTGAAAAATAAGTCTGAAATCTACCTGATGCCCTTGTAATGTGTGAAATATCCATAAATACAAGTTTTACTGGAACGACTGCTTGAATGAAGTGGATGCTAAGCCTGCTGCAGAAGTTTAACCTCTCTTGGTATTTGCGTCGGGGCTGTTTGTGTGGGAGAGGCGCGCCGTGCAGTATGTGCTTATGCTCTTACATAACATAGACTCCTGGATGCTGGCTTAGCATGATGCATCCAAGGTGAGCTCTGCTTACCCTCTTCTGTCACTCTGTCTGTGTTTTGTCAGAATGAAGTGATCAGCCAGCAGCTGGCTGCGATCTTCACTCAGTGTTACGGCCCTTACCCCATCCCCAAACTGGCAGAGATCAAGAAGAAGCAGTCATCACGTTTGGGTGAGCATATTTCTTCATCATTTAATTTAATTATTAAAGTGTATTCACATACATACAGGCAGCAGGAGCATCAGAATCATTTGTCTTATCTTTTTTAATCTGCCCTTACTAGTAAATGCAGAGTAGAAAGTGTGCATGACACCATCTAGTGTTCAGAAACTGGAATAGAACTTTTCAGGTCAATACAATAGGGCTGCCACAAACGATTATTTTGATAGTCGACTAGTCACCGATTTTTGCCATTAGTCGACTAATCAGATCATCATCCATTGGACGTACAGCTTATTGCACCAGCAGCATCTGCTCTTATATAACTATCATTAGCTTACAGCTTTAAGTGTTTAAGGTATGTGCTAACTAAAAATAAAGACAAGATGATAGTTTATTAAATTTTAATGAAATTTGCAGATTGTTTCGGTGAAGTTTAATAAACTCCTTGCTATCTAAAATATAACAGGACACCGGAGTAAATTCTTGAGCATCTCACACTTCTGATAATCAGCTGTCTGCTTGACGTTTATTCAGCTGTATAAAAACTATAACTTTAATCTCAGCCAAACCGATTTACTCAGGAACAAATAAAATACTAAAAAAAAGCCAAACAATAACATTTTTAAGTTATCTAAGTGACTTATATATGTTTAACCTGAGTAGCGAAAGACAGTGGTGGGTTTGAAAATGATTTGCCGGGAGTCCGGTGTTCTCACGGCTCTAGTGAGCCTAGCTCCCGGCTAGCTATCGAGCTAGTGGCTAACAGGCGTCTCCGAAAACGTCGGAGCGCTTTTGAAAATATGTGGTGTCTTGATAAACTGAGCAGATATTTGAGGTTTACACAGCTACATTCTCGCCTGAAAATATGTTAAACGTTTATTTTGTGACCCAGAAAGAATAATAAGAGTAATATTAAAACTAACTAGCTGCCGCCATTGTTGGAAACTGAGCTGGGCTGTGCTATGAATTCAGGGGCAGAGCTTCTTCTTCTTCTTCTTCGGGGTTTAACGGCAGCTGGCATCCTTGTACATGCAGTGCTGCCATCTTCTGTTTCAGTCCGTTATTACACTCTTAAATCCTACTACTTATTCCTGCGTCTTTTGTGATCTTACAAAGCTTCAAACGACCCGTCGACTATTAAATCAATCGTCGACGATTCTGATAGTCGACGTAATCGTGACTAGTCGACTAATCGTGGCAGCCCCACAATACAATCAACTGCATGGAGCTGAAATGGGTCTAGAACGAGGAACAAGGCTAGGTTGAACACTCCATTTGCTCTTTTTATGAAAATCAGAAAAACATAAAGTTTTTCTGGTCATGTGTCTTTCAGATCCCCACTTCCTGAACAATAAAGAAATGTCTGATGTGACCTTTTTGGTGGAGGGGAAACCTTTTTACGCCCACAAAGTTCTGCTTTTCACAGCTTCCAACAGGTATTTAAACCTCTGCCTTTAAAATGCACTTGTAGAATGTTTACACAGTATATTTTGTAACCTGAAGGTCCTGCTAAATACGATTACCCCAACTCTGACTTGTTTTTAATATAGCAAAATACTTTTGATTTAATGTGTTTGTGAGTTCTGATGTTTTGAACTTTATCAGGTGAATCTCTAGTCTTTTTTTCTTCTTCTGTAATCTTGAAGGGATTTTTAACTCTATTTTATTTATTTATTTATACCAAAGTAGTGTATAAGTAAAGGCACATAAGGCAAATTACAATATTATAGAAAGAAGTAATAGAATACCAGTTAATTTGGTCTCCACTCTTGTGTATTCTCCCTGCTGTTGTATGTTAGTAGTGTTTATTTCCATTCAGTGAGTTCTTAAAACATGACCAAGTTAATCAACCCGTGATATTTCTCTCCTTTTGTCTCTTTATCATTCTCTACAGATTCAAAACTCTTCTAGCTAACAGACCATGTGGTGAAAACACGTGCATTGAAATCAGCAATGTCAAATTTCAAATATTTCAGGTAGTGTTATTATGTTTTGACGAGGCAGACATTTTAAGTAAATGTTAGCCACACGTTCCTTTAAATATATATGTTGTGTTTTCTTTTCTATGTGCACTCTGTAAATTATGGATCTTATCTCATCAGCTTGTCATGCAGTATCTGTACTGTGGAGGGACAGACGCTCTGCACATCAGGAACACTGATGTTATGGAGGTTAGATCATTAGTGTCTTGAGTAACGAATCATAAACATGTCTATCATCATTTGGTTTTAGTTAAATAAAAAAGCTACAATTTGAACTTGAATTTTGAGTTGTTTTGTTGTTGTTTTTTCAGCTTCTGTCAGCAGCAAAGTTTTTCCAGTTGGAGGCGCTGCAAAGGCATTGTGAGATCATCTGCTCTAAGAACATCAACACAGACACTTGTGTTGAGATCTACAATCACACCAAGGTAAAAATTAATACTGTGCTGTGAGGCATTTTGAGGTGTCGCAGTGGTGCTCAAGTGACGTAAAATCAGTGATATTCTGAAAAAGCTGATATATATTCTCCCTCTCCTTCAGTTTCTCGATGCTCCAGATCTAGCATCCTACATAGAGGGTTACTTTCTGAAGAATATGGTAATCCTGATTGAGTTGGAGCCCTTCAAACAGCTGCTGTATGACGCACCACCCGACAGCCCCGGCTGTGACATCCTGCGAGACTTGGAGAAAACCTTGGCTATTCGCATCCAGTCCATCCACCTGTCCTCCTCCAAGGGATCAATTGTCTGAACTTCTGAGTTTCCTAAACCCAGAAACTAAGAAGATTTAGCAGAGAGCAATCAGAGCTGTGACACTATATTTATATGCATCTGAGCGATGAATGATTTCGAGGTGAAATCAGGTGACGCCATGACGCTCATCAGTTGCTAAAATGCTTCTTGTTAGCACAGATGGTTAAAACATCTGTCTGTCTGCCTTGTCGATATATGTCTACTAACATGACATTCATACGATAGCTGTACAGTATTATGCCACAACTTGCCAATAACATATATGACTGTAACGCTGTCCCTTATTCAGCATAAATCTATCAGCTACGTAGTGTTACACTCTGTTACATGTCAAACTGATCAGGATCAGCTGAGGCTACAGAAACTCAGAGAACATTCAACCGATGTAATGAGGTAATAAACAACATCAGCATAATGTGATAAGCCATCAGTTTATCCCTGGATATGAGGAAGGAAGTTCAGCCTCACGTTTTTATTTGCCTACACATGTGGCCCCTGTACAGACAAGTTCATTTGTATATTTGTCCGTCACTTACTGTAGACCTGAGATGATTAATCCCTAAAGCCAAACAAGACAACCAGCTGTAATGTGACTGAAGCACGTGACTTTAGGCAACTTGGTGGGAAAGAGGACTTGTTCTTTTACCGTAACTCTGTAAATATTGTTCATAAAAACAGAGGTATTGATAATGTAAGTTAATGTATATATCCACAGATGTTTTCTCATGTGTCTTACTGTTACTGTATTGCTGTAAAAACAAAAAAGCTCATCTTTTAAATATCTATGCTTAAATGTTGCATGTCAGAGGAGTGGCTTGTTTTTATGTTTGAACTGTTGGACGATTACATCGAGGACCTGTTTCCACACTACCTGCGTCCTCAGCATGGGTCACTATAAATGTGTTGCGGTCAAACGGTGTCATCATTGTGTGCGCAAGAGGCGTTGGGTCTGTTTAGTCCTAAAACTGAGAACGTTACGATATCAAATGTTCTCCAAGGATTGTGAAACCACATTACTTGTATGTGTGTGTGATCTTTCCTCTATAAAGATTAATATCTATGTATTTGCTTTCGGATTTATTTGATGTAGTCTCTGGCCTAAAAATCTGAGCATGGGTACATCTATAATTCTGTCAGATGTAAAATTTAAAGGTTCCCCTGTTAGTATTTTGTTCTCAATTCAATTCAATTCAATTCAATTTTATTTATATAGCGCCAAATCACAACAAAAGTCGCCTCAAGGCGCTTCATAGATACAGAGAAAAACCCAACAATCATATGACCCCCTATGAGCAAGCACTTTGGCAACAGTGGGAAGGAAAAACTCCCTTTTAACAGGAAGAAACCTCCGGCAGAACCAGGCTCAGGGAGGGGCGGGGCCATCTGCTGCGACTGGTTGGGGTGAGAGAAGGAAGACAGGATAAAGACATGCTGTGGAAGAGAGACAGAGGTTAATAACAGATATGATTCAATGCAGAGAGGTCTATTAATACATAGTGAGTGAGTCATTCTCCACGCCTAGAAGGTTAGATCACAGCTGGTAGGCATCACAAACATGTGCAAATAAATGAAAAGACACACGCAAAACATGTTAATTCCTCACAACACGCTTAATTCATGGATTCTCTCAGCTGACTGTAAAACGTAAATTAATGTTCATACACTGCATCAGTCATGTTAACCATCACTATATTTAAAATAGCTGTATAATTACTTTATTAACTAAAGCTTCATAATTGTAGCATCCATACGTTTTCTTAACCGCTTGTCAGTTCGGGGTATCTGGAGCCTGTAGGCTGTCATAGTGGGAAAAGCAGACTACACCTTGGAAAATTTGTAACTGATAAAAAAAAAGACAACATTTCAGGGTCACATTCCAATCAACCTAATATACTTGTCTTTGGATTATGGGAGGAAACATTGAGAATCATAAAGTCAAAGGGAGAACATGCAAACTGCACGCAGGAAAGGCCACAGGACTTGAATACAACAGTGCCAACCATTACAGCACCAGCTGCCAACCTATTGGAACCCATCCAATTAATTTGCTAATGTGAGGTTTCTAAGCACCATGCTTCTGTTTTAACAGCACTTTAAATGCTGGCTGTACATATTTGAGTCACCCCCAGGTCAGTGGTATCCCTGAGGGCCAAAAAAAACTCTTAAAGAGGTTTCTGAGCTTCCTGCTCGAAAATGAAACGCCCAAAATTAATTGATTATTTCTTTGCAATTACAAACTCTGTGTATACAATCTTGGTAACAAAATAAAGCTAACACTTGGGAAATTTCATCAGAGGTATAAACATTGCAGCAAATATTACTGTGTCAAAGTTATTGGGACTGAACACAGAAAAAGTAAGTAGATCTTATCCTTGCCTAATTTTTTTATTTATTTTCTAGCATATAACCCCTTTAAAAATATGCCTCAGATCACATTTAATTCCAGAAATTCAGTAACCAACATATAAACATAATCTGTGCAAAGATGTATGTTTCTAAAGTGAAGCAGTGAAAAATTACAGCACTGTCAATACATGAATATCCAGACGTTGTATAAAAATGTCAAATTTTGGCACACATTGGACACCATGCCAGTTGAATTCTTTAGGTATTAAAGAGCAGAAATTAATTAATTTTATTAAGAGGCCTAAAAATGCTTGCTTTTTCAATATATATTTTTGAAGAATTAACCACGCATTTACATGGCAAAGGGCCTTTTCTGCCGTGTGCATGGAGAGTTTAATTGGCCTCTGGCCCTTTAAAATCTGAGGGGCTGTAACTTTGGTTTCTTTTGGCCAATTTGCATGATTGATACTGCTTTTTAATTGTTTGAGCCAATAGGATCACAGTAACGATGTTCACTCACTTCAACCAATCAGAAGTTGCAGGGCCAAAACCCACGTGGGACCAAATTTACTGCATTTGGCGCCTTTCCAGTCACGTGTCTGTAGGTGGGTCTAAAATGGAGGTTGTTGACGGAAATTGCCCTGGGGAAGTTGCCACAAAGCTGGAAGGAGGCAGTGATAATACCAATACGTAAACCAGGGAAAGAAGATACGGAAACCAGGAAACTACAGACCAACAGCATTAACACCCAACGTCTGCAAAATAATGGAGAGAATGATAAATGAAAATTAGTGTTCTATGTAGAAAAGAAAGGATATTTGGCTCAGTATCAGAGTGGAACATGAGATAAGGAAGGCACAAGTGAATAAGGAGAGTGTGCTGGCGGTCTTTTTTGATATCGAGAAAGCATATGATATGATGTGGAGGGAAGGTCTATTGATAAAAATGAGGGAAATTGGTATAAATGGTCGAATGTTCAGATGGGTTAAGGATTTTTTGGAAGGCCGACGAATAATAGTAAGGATTGGGAGGAGTTATTCGGAGAGTTTGCCAATAGAAAATGGAACGCCACGAGGAAGCATAGTTAGCCCGCTATTGTTTAGGAACATAGAGGGTGGAATGGGGTTTTCACTTTTTGCAGACGATGGGGCAATGTGGGCAAGGGGACGACGGTTAGACTTTTTGGTGAAGAAAGTACAGGGGGGCAATCGCAGAAATAGAACAGTGGTCATATAAATGGGGGTTTAAATTCTCAGTTGATAAGACTAAGTTGATGGTTTTTACAAGAAAAAGAGGTGGGGTTGACGTCAGGGTCAGATTATATGGACGGGAATTGGAAAGGGTAAAACAATTTAAATTTTGGGGGTTGTGGTTTGATGAAAGGGTGACATGGACTGTAAATATTCAGAAAATAATAGACAGATGCAAGAAAGTGTTGAATGTAATGAGGTGCTTAGTGGGAACTGACTGGGGGGGAATCTTTAAAAGCTATATATACTGGGTTGATTGGGTCAGTATTGGATTATGGGTGTATAGTATATAATTCTGCTGCCAGAACAAGTCTTCGTAAGTTAGATAGTATTCAAAATAAAGCGTTAAGACTTTGCTCAGGTGCATTCAAAACAACATCTGCAGCAGCACTACAGGTTGAAATGGGGGAAATGCCATTACAAATAAGAAGAGAGCAACTGACATTGAATTACTGGGCAAGTTTACAAGGACATGGTCACAATCATCCGACAAAAACTGTTTTCCAACCATGCTGAGAAAAAGAGAAAACACAATTAAAGAGCTTTGGGTGGACAGTGGGACAGAAAGCAGCTGAACTTAATCTGGACAAGATCAACATAAGTCAAACAGTACCGCTGCCTACAATACCACCATGGATGCTCCCTGATGCAGTAGTAGATTTCACATTGTTAAAGAAAAAGAACATGGAGAGGGGTGTTATCTTAAATTCGCATACAGTGCAGGAATATATTAATCAGTATTATAGTTACAGTGGGGCAAAAAAGTATTTAGTCAGCCACCGATTGTGCAAGTTCCCCCACTTAAAATGATGACAGAGGTCAGTAATTTGCACCAGAGGTACACTTCAACTGTGAGAGACAGAATGTGAAAAAAAAATCCATGAATTCACATGGTAGGATTTGTAAAGAATTTATTCGTAAATCAGGGTGGAAAATAAGTATTTGGTCACCTCAAACAAGGAAAATCCCTGGCTCTCACAGACCTGTAACGTCTTCTGTAAGAAGCTTTTCTGTCCCCCCACTCGTTACCTGTATGAATGGCACCTGTTTGACCTCATCATCTGTATAAAAGACACCTGTCCACAGCCTCAACCAGTCAGACTCCAAACTCCGCCATGGCCAAGACCAAAGAGCTTTCGAAGGACACCAGGAAAAGAATTGTAGACCTGCACCAGACTGGGAAGAGTGAATCTACAATAGGCATGCAGCTTGGTGTGAAAAAATCAACTGTGGGAGCAATCATCAGAAAATGGAAGACATACAAGACCACTGATAATCTCCCTCGATCTGGGGCTCCACGCAAGATCTCATCCCGTGGGGTCAAAATGATCATGAGAACGGTGAGCAAAGATCCCAGAACCACACGGGGGGACCTGGTGAATGACCTGCAGAGAGCTGGGACCAAAGTAACAAAGGTCACCATCAGTAACACACTACAACGGCAGGGAATCAAATCCCGCAGTGCCAGACGTGTTCCGCTGCTGAAGCCAGTGCATGTCCAGGCCCGTCTGAAGTTTGCCAGAGAGCACATGGATGATACAGCAGAGGATTGGGAGAATGTCATGTGGTCAGATGAAACCAAAGTAGAACTTTTTGGTATAAACTCAACTCGTCGTGTTTGGAGGAAGAAGAATACTGAGTTGCATCCCAAGAACACCATACCTACTGTGAAGCATGGGGGTGGAAACATCATGCTATGGGGCTGTTTTTCTGCCAAGGGGACAGGACGACTGATCCGTGTTAAGGACAGAATGAATGGGGCCAAGTATCGTGAGATTTTGAGCCAAAACCTCCTTCCATCAGTGAGAACTTTGAAGATGAAACGAGGCTGGGTCTTCCAACATGACAATGATCCAAAACACACCGCCCGGGCAACAAAGGAGTGGCTCCGTAAGAAGCATTTGAAAGTCCTGGAGTGGCCTAGCCAGTCTCCAGACCTCAACCCCATAGAAAATCTGTGGCGGGAGTTGAAATTCCGTGTTGCTCGGCGACAGCCCCAAAACATCACTGCTCTTGAGAAGATCTGCATGGAGGAATGGGCCAAAATACCAGCTACTGTGTGTGCAAACCTGGTAAAGACCTATAGTAAACGTTTGACCTCTGTTATTGCCAACAAAGGTTATGTTACAAAGTATTGAGTTGTATTTTTGTTATTGACCAAATACTTATTTTCCACCCTGATTTACGAATAAATTCTTTACAAATCCTACCATGTGAATTCATGGATTTTTTTTTTTTTTTCACATTCTGTCTCTCACAGTTGAAGTGTACCTCTGGTGCAAATTACTGACCTCTGTCATCATTTTAAGTGGGGGAACTTGCACAATCGGTGGCTGACTAAATACTTTTTTGCCCCACTGTATGTCAAAATCTACACAGATGCACCAAAGCATACAGCCAACCCAAAGTGGGATAGCCTTTATAGTTCCTGAATTTAATATCAAGGTGGGGAAAAGGATTAGTGACGATTTGTCAGTATACACTGGTGAAATGGTTTCCATATTGTTAGCAGTCCAGTGGATTGAGGAAACAAAACCACTAAGATCTGTGGTATGCTCAGACTCTAGCTCATCACTGGCCAGCTTGCAAGACAGCCACTCAGACTTCAGACCTGACATTCTGATAGAGATCCAGCAAACATTGTTCAGACTTGTTATGATGGGGCTTGTGGTGACATTCTTATGGGTACCAGCGCATCATGGAGTTAAAGGAAATGAAATGGCAGATAGGACAGCAAAAGTCGCAACAAGGAGACCGATGGTAGATATGGTTATTAGTGTGAGTAGGACGGAGCTCAAGAGCAGAATACGACACAAAATGAAGGAAAGGTGGCAAAAGCAATGGGAGGAGGAGAGGAAAGGGCGATGGCTGTACAACATCCAAAGGAAAGTGGGGGAAATGAGAAGTACAGGACGAAACAGGAGAGAGGAGACGATTATATCTCGACTGAGATTTGGACACACTGGCTTAAATAGCACATTATTTTTAATAGGTAAACACTGTACAGGGGAGTGTGACTGCAGTAGGGAACAGGAAACAATAGAACATGTTTTATTGCATTGTCCGAAGTATGATATGGAAAGGAGACAACTGATCAAAAAGCTGGACGATATGAAAGTGAAGTTGGACTTGTTTGATTTATTTTGCATGAGCTCTTTAAGTGAAAGTTATTAGGCTGTATTTTGGTTTTTAAGGCAGACCCATTTGTTCGGGAGAATTTGAATATTTTATTTATTTATTTATTTATTTATTTAGTCATTTCGGTCCACACCAGTTGGTGGCGGTAATGCACCATTTTGCTGTTTGCCAACTGCCAATAAACCCTATACAGAAGAAGAAATAGCCCTGGCAGGGCTATTTCGCTGTGGTAACTGCTGATAATCACGAGGCTACCAGCTACCTGCAAAAATAATGAAGGAAATCGGATGGTAAGCCAATTTCTGTCTTAGCGCATTTGTGCCGCTATGTGTTTTTGTGGTCTTCTTTTGTGGCTCTTTCACTGGTCAGAGCGTGGTGAAACTTGGTGTTTGGAATTGGTGATAGCTCTGGAAGATAACTAGCCTTTCTTTAACGGTTACATGAAGTCTGAAGAATTTCTGGTTTGGTTTTGTTTGTTTAGTGGACTTGTCACGTTTTACGTAACTGCTCGTTTAATCATGGCTTGTTTTTGTTGTGTTTGGTGGTTGTAGAAATGATTTATATGAGATTTTAGCTTAGATTCGGAGGTTTCTGTGGATACCACACATGCCGGGACTTATATTTCTGACCCCTTGTTATAACCGTCCTCCTTTTTTTCGGTACAGGGGGCGTGGGGCTTAAGTGGCTAAATTACAGCTGTGGCAATGTGCAAATTTTGCAATGACAGAAGAAGAGACCTGGCCTGGTAGGGACCCATCCAACTAGCGATGTGCGAATCATGAACCAATCGTTCAATACTCGAGAATCACTTTACTGACTCGTGAATCATGATTCACAAGCCCAACTGACTCACTGACTCATCCCTGTTGCTGTTAGCAAACTAATTTAATTAGTAGAAATATATATATAGATTATAATTCAAATTGTGTGGGAAAAAAGCAACAGCCAGTTTCTTAACAAAAACATTGCTGCTCTGAACTGGAAGAAAATCCCTGAGTAGAAGCTCACATCAAGACAATAGCTCCTCGGTTCACAGTAGCATCGCTGTGCTAACATGCTAACAGCACATTTGAGTCACTCACCCCCTCCCTCCCTGTGCTGAATGTAGCATAAACAATCACTCACTCACTCACCCCCTCCCTCATGGCTCACAGCTTCTTCTTCTTCTTCTTCTTCTTCTTCTTCTTCTTCTTCTTCTTCTTGGTTTGCCAACCAAGAAGAAGGAACAGCTCAGTGGACATTTAGATGAGAAAACATATATTTGACACATTTGGGGAAAATACTAATTAAGAAAAATAAAAATAAATAAAATGAATGTTCCCTTTAGAAATCTTTTTTTTGCTCCTTTTTGCTCTATAAAAATAGTTGTTTTTCTTTTTCAATCACTCATCTTAGCTGTAGGATTTACATGAAAAGAGAAACAAATTAAGTTTGAGTGAAAATGTACATTTTTTGCACTCTCTGGTCAACTGACTCAGCGACTCAAATGACTCAAAAAACCCGATTCACTTTGATGAGTGACTCATTCAAACTCGATTCAGTAAAAAGAATCACATTTACCATCACTACATCCAACTTGGTCTTGAGTACTGTTCCTGAAATAAACATGGTCTCTGTTATTTCCAGAGTAATAAAGTTTATTTTAATAAAGACAGTCCAGCTATATGCTATCAAATATGTTATGAAAATAGGAAATATGGTAAAGAAAATACATTATTGTGTATTAGAAACTGTTTTTCAAATTTCTAGAGCATTTCTAGAACACCCATTCTGTTGTATTTTTCAGACCAGTGTTAACCAAAGTGTGAGCAGTCACCACCTCATGGGCCATGAAGATACTGCAGGTGGGCCCTAAAAATTGCAGACGTTTAAAAAAAAAAAAGATAAGATAAAATAAGAAGAACTGTATTTATCCCGAGGGAAATCCTTTTGTCATACACATGCTCAATGCAGCAAGAGACACAGAGGAACAGAAATAAGATATACAATATATACAATAAGAATAGTAGTATATAATAATATACAGAAGGATAAAAATACCTTTTTAAAACAAAATCAGTTAACTGAAATACTCATTTATTACAAAATGTAAAAAGATTTAGTAGACAGGGACATATCCCATATGGAAAAGATATATATAAATCTTATAAAGTTTGTATCTGTCTTGTGTGAAACTTGTATGAAAAGCATACAAGAGTGAAAACAGATATAAGATCCCTTGAAATATTATATAAATGAAACTTGTATGTTTTGGATACTAAAACAATATATGAAAGTAATGAGAAAGTGGCCACTTTCATGAGTAAATCATGTAAGCCTTATGTGATTCACTATATGAAGTAGGCCACATCTTATGCAAGTCTTTTATAAGTTTTTACTATTTCTTTTCCATATGGGATAATTTAACAAGTAAACTTAATCCTTAATCCTCTTGGATCTTAACCTGAATCTTAATCTAAAGCTGTTGATGGAGAATCAAGTTCAACATCAGTCATGAGTAAACACTTGGGTGGGCTGCAGAAGATATTTGCATTTCAAACTCGGGCAGTGGCAGTCTGAGGTTTGGGAATGATTGTTTTGTGCGAATTTAAGCACTGGCCAGATGTGCTTAAAATGTCAAAGTGAATGGAGTTAGAGTGGGAAGCAGACAGATGCTAATCAGAGTGGAAAAATTAGTTAGACTTAAGTATATCCCTAAAAGTCAAGAGGAACAAGAGAAACAAAGGCTAAAGTTTACACTTCTACAAAAAAGGCTAAAAACATTTGTCGCAGACATGCATCCATTTAAAATTACTGTCAAGACAATAGCAGTGGCATTAGAGCAGCTGCTTTTTCATGCCACCCTCCAAACCTAATACTGACATTAATTTATCTTCACTGGACATAAATATCACGAGTAGCATAATACTCTGTTTTGATTTGTTATATTAATATTTGGATATTGATTTGTGTCTCATTCAATCAGTGTTTTCCCGACCCTCTGCCTTCTCCAAGGGCAGTTTCAAAATGCTCTCTGAGTGGTCATGGTATTTGCAGTGTGTGTGTGTGTGCGCGCGTGTGTGTTGTGTTTTAGGCAGGGAATGGCAAGGGCTGTGGTGACAGCAGTTGTTAAGGAGTCGCCATGGTTACCACCACCAAGGAACAATGTTGAACTGAGAATGCTTGGCTGTGTTAAAGACTGAAAGGAATCCCGAGGTGCTCACATATGTAGACATTTAAACACGGACACGATTAACACACACCCACAAAATGTTGTTATCCAATTGGATTTAGTCCTTAATGAGTCATTAAGAGATTCTTATATGGAGCAGAAATGATCCATCATCAGATTAGCCGTGTCACACAAGGGACCATGTGATTAGGCCATGGAAATGTCTCTGTCGCCTCTTTTCTAAAGCACTGCTGGGCATCTTAATTTAGTGGGCTGTGGAGTGCAGTGAAACACTAAGTAACAGAGGGAAGTTGTGAGGGGGAACACAACAGGGGGACGCACTCAGCTGTAGGCAAAAAACAACAGTTTGATTCTGCACTTATGTGAATTTCTACTTGCTATGAATGTGACTTTCTAAATTTCTTATGTGCTCAATTCTGAAGGCCTATTGTTCAGTTTTGTGAGTGCCTTGATGTGCATGTGTGGCTGCATGGGCAAAAAGGAGGGTAAAGAGGGTGTTTGCCCTTCTAACTCTGCCCCCAGTGCGAGCCCCTTCATCCTCCCCTTGTTGTCATGCACAGCCGCTCTCTCTTTGGCACAAAGTAGGCTGGCAGCACAAGAGCCATGTGTTTTAGCTCCACGCTTTGATGGGTTCAAAAAACTTTTCAGAACTGTTTCTGAGTAACGCCGTGTAACGGGAAAGAAAGAGAGGAAAAGGAAAAGAGGGGGAGAGTGGGGGGTGCAAGAGGCTGCAAGTTGCGAGGGAGAGAGATGGGGAGCAGAAGGGGCTTCGAGCAAAGACAAACTGTCTTCTTTGTGGTTATATGATTCCAGTTGTTGAAGGATACATTTCCTGGAAAATAAGTGGGAAGATTTTGCGAGACAAACAACAGCAGGTGAGATCAGACAAGCAAAAAAGAAGCAGTGGAATGTAGAGTAAGTTCTCTTGGCTTGAACCGACAGAAACAAGGGGAGGGGTGTGGGGTGTTTTTGTTACACTGCATGATTAGTAGCCTAATGGCATACTTTCTCTTTATTTAATGTGATTTTAATTGATTTTCCCCTGAAAGCCCCGATCTGAGAGCTCCGATTGCCATCATCACTTTTTACAATTACTGGACCTCTTGTTGAAAGGAACGATCGTAAAGAGAAACATGATGAGAAGACAAAGAGCTTGTCCTCGTTTGGAATGTGATATTGTTTTTTCATTCTTTCCCACAGGGTGTTTTCTTCACTCCATACTTTTCATCCTGCTACTGAAGCAAGCCACCAGCCACTTGAACAATGCAGCGCGAGGAGCTGTCGGCCAGAGAGGAGTTCACCTACACCCACATGCCCACTCTGGAGAGAGGAAACGGGACACTGGGACGACGGGGCGACCGGGGAGCTGAGAGAAGGCCAGACCGAGGGGAGCGGGATAGGTCTGAACGGGACAGCTACACAGTGGACGTGAGGGCCAGTGACCTGCAGCTGGCCCAGCCGGAGCCCCTAAAGCACCCCTGCTTCAGCTACAGGGCCTGGCTCTACAGTGTCCTCATAGGGGTGAGAGGAAAGACAGTCAGGGGAAGCAACGGAAGCACACTACAGGATTTTTCTATTTAGTCCATAACACAAAGATTTAAAGTTTGGGGTGATTCCTTTTTTTGAGTAGCCCCAATCTTGAAATTTTGAGTGAGAAGTGGCAACAAGAAATCCTGTTTTGTGCTTCCACAAGAACAGAACACCATGATGGGGTTGCTTCAATAATTAAAATGTCAGCAGATCAATTTTGGGCATGTGTATTGTGTTACACTATTTAGACAAAAATATTGGACCGCCTAAAAGCTCTTTTAGGACATCCTATTCTAAATCTGTAGGCATTTTAAGGACTTTGTGCCCGTCCTTTAGCAACTATAATACCTTCCACTCTTCTGAGAAGCCTTTTATATAGAAAGTCTGGCTGTGGAAATGTTTGCCCATTCATCCAAAAGATCATTTAGGTTGGACACTAATGCTGGAATAGATGACCTGGCTGAAAATCTCCCTTATAGTTCATCCCAAAGGTGCTCTGTGGGGTTGAGGTAAGGCCAGTCACGTTCTTCCACAGCAAGCTCACCTAGCCAGTCCTTACTTTGTGCACTGAAGCACAGTCATGCTGGAACATAAAAGGGTCTTTCCCATGAAGTTAGATGCACATAATTGTCATGGTAAGCATCAAGACTTCTCTGCACTGGAACTGGAAGGGAGCCAAAGGCCAACCCCATATTATTATTGAGTTCAGTGATTAAGAGATGTGGCCCAATACTCTTGTGCACATAGTGTAAGTGTGAGCAGACACACCCAGCTCAATGCAAGGATCAACGCGGGGAAATTTTGAAAGTTTTGCAGTGTGTAAATTGCTGCACATTGGAAGAAGCTGAACTATACAGACACTGCCCTAGATAGAAATTAAGTTTGGTTAACTAAAAGTAGTCTCCAATACTTTGTAAAATGAAAAAGATCATGCTGACTACACTAATGTATATGATAAAATCTAATACATACTTGTAAACGCTACATGCCAGAAAATCGTTGCTCAAACTAAAACCAAATTGTGTTTATTGCAAAAAAAAAGTACCCACTTTGTTGCAGATCATACTAGAAACATACCTATGTATTTCTGGTAAATTGCAGGTATATCAGTTGTGATTATTTAGTGTTTATCAGTCAGACACCTGCCCACCGGACGCAAGAGTCTTGGTGAGGCTGTTGCACCAGGCAGAATTATGCAGTTGTAGGGCTGCCACGATTACGTCGACTATCAAAATCGTCACAACTGATTTAATAGTCGAGGCGTCGCTTGAAGCTTTGGAAGATCACAAAAGACGCAGGAATAAGTAGTAGGATTTAAGAGTGTAATAACGAACTGAAACAGAAGATGGCAGCACTGCATGTACAAGGATGCCAGCTGCCGTTAAACCCCGAAGAAGAAGAAGAAGTAGTAGCGCAGCCCAGCTCAGTTTCCGACAATGGCGGCAGCTAGTTAGTTTTAATATTACTCTTATTATTCTTTCTGGGTCACAAAATAAACGTTTAACATATTTTCAGGCGAGAATGTAGCTGTGTAAACCTCAAATATCTGCTCAGTTTATCAAGACACCACATATTTTTAAAAGCGCTCTGACGTTTTCGGAGACGTCTGTTACCCACTAGCTCGATAGCTAGCCGGGGGCAAGGCTCACTAGAGCCCGTGAGAGCACCGGACTCCCGGTAAATCGTTTTCAAACCCACCGCTGTCTTTCGCTACTCGGGTTAAACATGATATATAAGTCACTTAGATAACTTAAAAATGTTATTGTTTGGCTTTTTGTAGTATTTTATTTGTTCCTGAGTAAATCGGTTTGGCTGAGATTAAAGTTATAGTTTTTACACAGCTGAATAAACATCAAGCAGACAGCTGATTATCAGAAGTGTGAGATGCTCGAGAATTTACTCCGGTGTCCTGTTATATTTTAGATAGCAAGGAGTTTATTAAACTTCACCGAAACAATCTGCAAATTTCATTAAAATTTAATAAACTATCATCTTGTCTTTATTTTTAGTTAGCACATACCTTAAACACTTAAAGCTGTAAGCTAATGATAGTTATATAAGAGCAGATGCTGCTGGTGCAATAAGCTGCACGTTTTACATCCAGTGGATGATGATCTGATTAGTCGACTAATCGCAAAAATAATCTGTGACTAGTCGACTATCAAAATAATCATTTGTGGCAGCCCTATGCAGTTGGCTTAGTTACTTCTCAAATGGCTTGTGTGTGTGAGAGAGGAATTCTTGCACAGTTTTACTTGCTGAATGCATTTATGACCCTTTTAATTGTGTATACATGGCTGTATGTGCGTGTGCGTCGGTGTGTCCTCAGGGCTGTCTGCTCATCACATCTGGTTTCTCTCTGTACTTGGGAAATGTGTTTCCTGTTGCCATGGACTACCTGCGCTGTGCTGCGGGCTCTGTAAGTGACCATCACAGTTACTTTAATCACATGCTGATATTGCTTTGAAAGCTAGCATACCTTGCTTCATATTTCACACTGTTTATACAGGACTCGTGTCAAAAATGTCAGTAATGGTCTTCATAGATAAATTCAGCAGCTCCTTTTTGTTGGTATTCTTCACAGGGCATCCCTGCAGCAATAGCTAGTTTTGCTATTGCCAAGAACAGACACGTTGCAGTGAGTAAACAATGAACTCACCAAAGGCTAAACAGATAATTATGTCTTAATGGTTTTTAATTGAAGCTTTTACCGAAGCACGATACTAATTAGACTCTCGTGTTTCCTTTAAGGTGTCGGATTTTCAAGTGGTCTATGTGTCAACATTTGCTGTAACGACCACATGCCTGGTTTGGTTTGGTTGTAAGCTGGTCTTGAACCCCTCAGCTGTCAATGTAAATCCATCTGTATTGAAAACTACATGTCCTTTTGGATGCACAAACACAAACATTTTGAGTTGTTCTTTTATATTTTGTTTTCTCTTTTAGCGGTTGCGTCTCTGTTCTCTCCCCCTAACATGTTCTGTCTGTTCTCAGATTAACTTCAACCTTATCCTGATGATCTTGTTGGAGGTGTTGATGGCCAGCACTGTCATCCTGTCAGCTCGCTCTGCAGAGGACTGCTGCTGCCACAGGAAGGTGTGTGAGTGTATGCATGTCTACATGAGCGATTTTTTTGTTTTGTTTTTGTTGTTGTTGTTTTTTTTTGTATAATTCAAGTATTAGATTTTGCATTTTATAACAGCAAATACAAAGATGCAGCAACCAAAAGCAAGAAGCAAACAAACAAAAAAAAAACAACAACAACCCCCCCCCCCCCCAAAACAAACAAACAAACAAACAAAACAAAACAAAAACAGTGAGGTTTTAACATATGTTGTATTAAGCTCAAATGTCCAAGTCAGGTAGACATGTAGGTGCAAAAATTGTCCCACTGTTCCACCGCAGCTTCCGTCACATGATGTATTTTTCCCAGCATTTTTTCGCATGCAACATTCCCAATCATTCTTTCTTTCCACATTTTAAGCGTTGGAGTATGGGAGTCCTTCCAGTGTTCCAAAATGACACGGGCACATGTTACCAATGCAGTACTTAACACTCTAAACTGGTGTTTATTTAATTGCGGCACCTCTCCTTTGTCTCCTAGTAGACATAATTTAGGTGATCTGGGTAGGTTACAAAGTGTCCACCCCTGCAAATAATTCAGTACAGTGTTCCTAACTGGAAAAACCAGCGGGCATTCCCAGAGGGCATGTATCAGAGTACCTTTGGCTTGTTAGCATTTCCAACACAAGTCATCTCTACCAATCCCCATTCTATACAGCCTTGAAGGAGTATAATAATATCTGTTAAGAATATTGTATTGAATAAATTTCCCCCTGGCTTCCCTAATGTATAATCCATTGTTCGACAATATAGAATCCCATGTACCTTCATCCATTGTATGCCCTAGATCCCTTTCCCATGCTTTTTTCAGGCTCTTATTTATATTATTTTTAATCCATGGGCTTTGTTGTTGTCTGTTTGTTGTTGTTTTTGTTTATTTGTTTGTTTTTGTTCCTTTTCATTCTTTCATCCTAAACAATTTTCATTTTTCTATCCATCCTCCAGTCGGGGTCATACGACAGGCCTGTGATTATCAAACCTGCAGTCTTCCCCACTCGGCTCCTTAAAGCATATTCTGTGAGTAAACTTGCATATAAATAAGTATAACTATATAACCTATATATGTATTTGTTTTTTTTAATCCATAACTAATGTCTGCAACAGGTGATTGAAGTGATTGTAGGAATCTCGGCTGTATTTGGAGGCATTATTGCGCTCAACATGGACGCTTTGTTGCCTGGTCCCTACTTGTCTGTTACATTTTTCTGGATCCTTGTGGCTGTAAGTTGGCTTAATAAAGCTTACTGTTTTTTAAGGCACTTGTGACCACTCAGAATGATAAGGTATGTTTAAAATGACTGATGAGCAACTCAATCGCATAACGTTACCTGTTATTCTTTGCAGTGTTTCCCCAGTGCTATTGCCAGTCACGTTGTGTCAGAATACCCCAACAAATGCCTGGTGAGTACAATAATCTGACATCTGCAGGATCTGTGAGATGGATTAGTACAGTGTGAATGTAAAGCTGTTATACCATGGAGTTGGTTTTAAGTGTTTCAGTGTTTTATGACTTTGTTTTCAATCTAAACTTTTTCCTCCTGCTATTTGCTATCATGTGGGTGCAAAATGTCATTGGAGCAGGTATAATTTCATCTATCTAAATACCACATCTATTTCTTCTTTCTACTGGCTTTTTTTGTTCTTTTTTTCCACCTTTCTTCTTTCTGCTCCCAACCCTCTCAGGTGGAGGTGTTGATTGCCATCAGCAGCGTGACGTCTCCTCTGCTCTTTTCAGCCTCTGGCTTCCTCTCTTGCAGTGTGATCAGCTTTATTGAAATATTCCTGCATGATGTGCCTACAGCCAAAGTGAGTCTAAAGTGAAGTGAAAATATATGGTTGTGTTTGTATTTTCAAGTGTTATCCACTTAGCCCTGGCGTCATTAAAAAAAATACAGGAGCTGGGGAAGTAAATTATGAGAAATTACTTTTAAAACTCCACCAATTTCACATATATGTGCTTGTCTCTCTTTGTCTCCCAGCAATCCTATGACATATTGCTGCTGATTCTGATGGTGCTGCTGCTGGTGCAGGCGATTCTTACTTCAGCCACTGTGGTGCACTGTGCCACCTACAAAAGTCAGCTTCGCATGGGAGCTCCAGAGTGTGATGACAACATTCAGACCCAGATGCATTACTGTGAGGTATGCCAGGTAAACACACCCATATGTGCAAATCCTGCTCTTGTCTATATCACTACTTACAACAACAGACATTTACTGATGAGTATAGCATCAAGGTATACCACATGTAAATGCATATGTATCAGTTAATGAACTACATGCAAAAATAGCACAGTACCACTCATGCTCAACACCTGATTCCTCTGAATATTTTCTTTCCTTTTCGTCCTCCACAGCAGCAAACATCCAATGGAGCGTTGCAGGATTTTGACAAAGACAGAGCTTGGAAGGCAGTTGTGGTCCAAATGGCTCAATGAAGAGAACATCCAGGAATTTGGAGAGACCTGGTGATAGAAGAAGGGTAAAACAAGCGCTGTAAGCTGCAAATACAAGAGTATAATCAGAAGACAGAGAATATTAGAGCAAGAGGGGAAAGCAGTATTGGAGAGACACGGAAAACTGGAGACTGGAATAAAGAACAAAATACACAAAAATGAAGCAAAGATAGGAGAAAAAAAATGAAACCGTGTACTTTGTTTTGCTTTTGTTAGTGTGTTTTTTTCTTACATAGATAATGCTTTTATGTGTGTTTTCCATATTGGTACCACTGTGGTATTTTTGTGGTCAGGAGATTTAATGTATTTTTACACTGTATGCTAGTTGTATTGAAAATATGCAAGTCAATGGCAAGTAATAGAAAATGTCAACAAAATTGAAACAGTTCTAATTTGAAACAGTTTTCTGCCCGTTCACATGTTGGTGACTAACATGGTGGAAGATGCAACAGATGCAAGAACTAATGAAGTGTATTTAAATCCATGGCAAAGTCTAACTCAGTAGCCAGGTTCCTTGTGTGGTAGTTTTTACAGGAGGACTGCTTTAATATAGCTGATGTGCAGCAGTATCAACTGATGTAAACGATACTAACTGAAAGTATGCCTTGTGCAAAATAAAATGCCATCAGCACTAAGTATGTCAAGAGTAAATTTGTGTACGTGTTGAATGTTTTTTATGAATGGGAAATGTTTTTCTTCTGTGCTGGGAAAACCAAGAACAAGAAAAAAAAAGTCTTCATCTGAAAATAACTTTCATGGAAATGTTGTTCAGATATTATCTTATAATTTAATACCAAGCTTATGTGTGTATCGATTTAATTGCAATAACTTCAGCACCCCTGTGTTTGCATTTGGACATGAAAATTGCCTTCTCATATTGTTATATTTATTAACTTAATTTCCTTCCTTTATTAATTTTCCCGCATCCCTCTGCTCCTGTGTCTGTCTCTGAGCTAGACACCTCATATCTCTTACTCATATTAAAACTATGAAGGAGGAGGAAATGGGGTGGTCACTATAATGATGTCTGATCAGTTTTGGCTTGTCAAATATGAATTATTATTATATTTATTATTATTATTACTTAAACCGCCACAACAAGACGCTTTATCATACTGCAACATGACCAAGGAGAGAGTGAGAGATGGCAGACGGTGAGGTAAGGATACCCTAACCGGTGGAAACCGGCTTGAGTTAAAAGTGTCTGAGACAAAGAAGAGAGAGCATCGATGAAACTGTCCTTGTACAGGAGTGTTGTGCTCTGCAGCAGAAAGTTCACCCGTGACATTCAGCGTGATCAAAAGCAAAATATTTCAGTGCACTAAGCATTTTATGTCGTTTTCCTTTAAGTACTTCTTGAAATTATGGCCTGCATAATTTAGTAATAGATGACTAGTTGATGTCCAAAAAAAGCAAAGATGCTCGCCACACCCAGTGAGTTTGAATGACAGACATCTTTCCCATTCCCTGTTTGCGTGTCTCCGTGGCAGTCCCACAGTCACAGATGATGGGCAGGTTGGATAAGCCAATATCAGTGGGAAACAAAAGCCTGTCAGTGCCTTGTGGTTTGGTTGTAGACTAAGCTAATGTGGGCTTTGAGTAGACTAATAGCCGGTGTTTGTTTCACTTAGCCTATACTAAAGGCTTCAGTGACAAGTCTTAGCCTTTAAATATAGTAATAATAATAACATTTCGAATAGAAGGTTATCTTTTAGAGCCAAGAATCCTAAAATCCACAGAGCTGTGTCAATAAGAGGCAGTTTCACAGGTAAACCTTTCAAAATAAATATAATCCGGATATGGATTGGGATATGTTTTTAGCATCTTAGCTCGCCTTTCTGTCTGAAATGCGCACTTAATCCTGCGCTTCAAAGAGAGGGGATGTGTTGAACTACAGAATCTTAATGTGTTTCTCATCTCTTGTTTCTGAGGAAGAAGCAGGGCGGGGAGGGGAGGGAAGAGGAGAGGGTTGGAGCTGGGGGGGAAAAGGCGGAACAAACCGGTGTGCCTCGGATACATGCTGTAGCTGCTCGCCCGCACTGCAGATTAACTCTTACCGTGCCGGGAGATGCAACGAGAGACGGTGAGTGAATTTTGTTTTTGTTTGTTTGTTTGTTTGTTTTTCCTGAAAGCTTGCACATTGTTCCGTTTTTTTGCACCGGAGCAAGAAATGTAGCGGCCGTTCATCTGGTGCGGACAGGTACACAGTTCATACAGGTATTCAGCATCCTGAGCATCTCCTCTTCTGTCTCTCTCACACACTCACACATACTTTCGCTTCCTCTGACACACACGTTGAATCGCTACACTTGATGTTGTTTAGCGGCTCGTCTCTGGCTGGCTATTCGGGAACTATCCACCGCGCGGGTGCTGAAAGGGGTCGTCATTTGCAGGCAGCTGCAATTCACTGCAATGCCATGTCTGTGGTGAAAGTGTCCTCCTGGTTTTTCTAGTGTCTTGGAACTGAGAGTCAAGAAACAGCACTTAAAAGCGTCCTAGCAGAACACCGACTAAGGGCATGCTGATCTTCTCAACCCAAATAAATCTTCCTGCAGGTGTTTCCGTCAGAGACTGACACAACTGAGGAAGGGTGATGACATCGTCTCCTGTGCACTGTTTAGGGCATATAGAAAACGTTGTCTAAACTCTGTTCACTGGACTGTTATCTGATCACATTTGTGAGAAGACATCACATCAGTCCTGAAAGTTCTTCCTTCCTCAGCAATCATTAATTAATAATGGATGAATGGAGCTCCTCTCCTTCAGCTCTTGCCCCGGAGCCTGGCTCTGTGTCTTTGTAGCTGACTGAACTGGCCAAACTCTAGCTGGATGTTGTAGTAGCCAAGAAATCTGGGATTCCCTCTCTAAACACTGGTAGCATTGCCCAACTGAGGAGTATAATCTGTCTGACTGGACCAGTGCCAGTGGCTCGCAGACGGCAGTGCAGCTTCCAGCTGAGCTCCCGAAATGGGTGTTCTACCCCTTTAAATTTAAATTATGCAAACTTTACTTCTTCTCTGATCTTCCATGAGATAGTCTTTGAGGGTAAAAATAAATCTTGACTGTCATGAGGCAGTTGGGAAAATAGTTTAAAGTAAATGTTTCATACCTCACGAGAGACATCTTCTTCTCTATTTCAGATAT
Source organism: Neolamprologus brichardi (assembly GCF_056152115.1). Taxonomy (NCBI): domain Eukaryota; kingdom Metazoa; phylum Chordata; class Actinopteri; order Cichliformes; family Cichlidae; genus Neolamprologus; species Neolamprologus brichardi. The sequence continues at coordinate 4,494,542 of NC_142110.1, read as the reverse complement.
AGAACCGGTGATCTCAGCATTAACCTGTGCAACCTTGAATATTATACTCTGCTATAATTTCAAAAGAATCATCTTCTTATGATCCTTCTCACTGCTAAGCATGTGCTCTAAAGCTGGCAGCGAATTGTCCCTTTTACCCACGAAACCACATTCTCAAGGTTGTCCTCATCAAGATATTAGGTTACGTTTTGAGCCTCAAATTGAGCGCTTTAAAAAAAGATTTCATATATGAACTGTGTTTTTACATTAAGACAGATTGGAAAGGAGACCAGTGGGAGTAAAGGCAAGGGGGGGGAAATGCAGGAGCAAGAGGGATTGTTGATGGAAAGTGGTGATGTATTCAAACTCCGCATGAAGGGAATTTGTAAGAGCTTCCTGTGAAATGACCAAGCAAGTTTAAAGCATTTCCATAGTTACAGCCCTGACCATGCATGCATTCAATCTCAAATAGCCACTCTCACACGCACACAATAACCCTGATGTCACTGACGAGTGTCGGGGCTCATCTGACATCCTTGTGTGAACATGTTGTTCCAGAGAGTCCAGAGAGGAGCGGGGTGAAATTTAAAACAGAGTCAGTCCCCGAGATATCAGGCCTTTAATGTATTAACACAAATAGACGCTTCATCAAAGTGTGCTTTAAACAGTTTAAAATTAAAATAGTCCTCCGAGTATAAACTTGCCCTTTAGTGTCCTTGCTTGATCAAAGACAAAAATCCTCCTCACACTTCACTGGTCAGAGAGGGAGGATTAGAAATCCCTGGCCACATGACTGCATTAAAGAGGACGATGGATGGGAACAGAGAGCCTTCTGGAAGAAGGTGTGAAGCAGTATCAATCAGACTGTTGCTCTTTTAAATTACGCTAATATGCTATTGTACATTCAATGACAACTTGCACCTCGGTGTACCTTTATAGAAATGAACACACTACACTGCCCTTAACTTGTTGTCTGTCTTTCAGGAAAGGACTGGTCACTGATTCTCCTTTCCCAAGCTTATGTAACAACTCTCCCTGGGGTTTGCAAGAACACATCCCTAAACTCAGCTCAAACTCATTTCTCAACCTGCAGCACAGGGTCTGCAGACTGAGGCCAGACGCTGTAGAGACACACAAACATGGGGATGCACAACGGAGAGGCTGAGTGAGCAGTGCAACAGAAGAGCTGCATGAAACGGTAGAAGAGTCTGAGACCTGAAGAACACAGGCCACACAGTATGACCCACTACTTTTCCACACAAGGTGACAGGGGCTGAAGCTGGCCACACATTCCTGCGCACGTGTGGCTTCTAGCATTGTTTTGACGAGTATCTAACTTCATCAGGGAGTGTCTAGTCTCCCCTCTCGCCCAGAGGGGGGTTGTGGTGTGCATTATTTTTGTTCCGGATGCAGAACATCCTCGATCAAAACTTGGACATGGCTACAGCTCTACTTGCAGGCGAGAAGCTGAAGGAGCTGATCTTGCCGGGTTCCTCTCAGGATGAGAAGGGCGGGGCACTGGCTGGCCTCATGGTGCAACTCAAACTGGAGCTTCCTTTTGATCGCGTTGTTACTATAGGGACGGTCATCATCCCCATCCTGCTAGTCACCCTGGTCTTCACAAGGAACTTTGCAGGTGAGCTGCTAGAGGGGGGTTCATTGCTAAAGCCACACCTGCAGCTGTTTGCCCTCTGACCGCTTTTGATCAGAGAAAGGTTTTGGCTGCATACATACAGTAGTAAGAAGTGTAAGCTGGAAACAAGGCATAAAAGAGAAGGGAGCCGTATGGTGCAGAGCAAAAAAAGGAAAGCTGAAATACTAGATGCCAGAGAGAGAAGAAAACAGATTGGAGAACTGAGGGAGTGAAAGTGATTACAGATTTAGGAGACAAGAGTGGGTTTGGGTAGAAGACAGAGTGAAAACCCAGAGAGGAATGTCGGTTCATTGCTGAGTCAGGCTCTGTGTAGCGTGTAACCAGCTGGGACTGTGTGTTTAAACAGCAAGTCAGTGGATGTGCAGAAGAGTTTATTATTTTTGAGGAAACTCAGCACAAAGATGGTGCCAAGCATTCTGTGAATGAAACAAGTGTCGTCATTGCACACATTCTCCTTATCCCTAATAACAATAGAAAGCATGTTTATTTAAAAGAGAAAATCTAATAACCACTGATAATAACAGAGGTGACAGCGCTTAGTTTGAAAGATTAAATGGAACTGGTGATAACTCAAACCTTTTAGTCTTGTACATAATGGACAGTGAACTGATCTGGGTGTTCTCATTTCCTCCGTGAGAGCCTGAAAGGTGCTTCTTTCGTTTCAAAATGTGGCTTGAGTACGATCAGAGACACACAATGCTTTGTGTTGAATGGGTTCTAAAAGATGAGATGAGAGTACTGATTAAAAATGAATGATGAGAAAGGAGCAAGATATTTCCTAGAGAATGTAATGAATCACTGAAACGTGTGTCTACTGATTCACAAGTCATTGGTTTAGCTTGAAGAAGAGCTATTATTTTAACTGTTTGTAAGGATCTGCAGTGTTTTGCAGAGCATGGTTCAGTTTTGACTCCTGTTACTGAATGTTGCACATGCATCCATTTCCAGATATCACTTTTAAATAAGTAGCATAGATATCCTTGTTACTTAGAGCTGATATTATTAAAAGTATTTCTGCCTGATCTTACATGTCATTTACTTACTAACATGTTGTTACTAACAGAAATAAGGAGAACGGTTTGCAGCACAATTTATTATGAGATATGATTTAAAGAAAAGTTTGGACTGATTCTTTATACTTGTACTTTTCTCAGAGGAGTCCATATACTGTTACACACCACACAACTTCACTCGAGACCAGGCACTGTATGCAAGAGGCTACTGCTGGACAGAGCTTCGTGATGCTAAACCTGGTATGGAGCCAGCTGAGTGGCCTTCGCTATTTGAGCACAAGTTCCTCCCCTATGCCCTGCTGGCCTTTGCGGGAATCATGTACATTCCTGCTTTGGGCTGGGAGTTCCTCGCCTCTACAAGGCTCACTTCAGAGCTCAATTTCCTGCTTCAAGAGATTGATAACTGCTATCATCGAGCTGCTGAGGGCCGGGCCCCAAAGATCGAGAAGCAGATCCAGTCCAAAGGGCCGGGCATAACTGAGCGGGAGAGGAGGGAGATCATAGAGAATGCAGAGAAAGAGAAGAGCCCTGAGCAGAACCTTTTTGAGAAATATTTGGAGAGACGAGGCCAAAGCAACTTTCTGGCCAAGATTTACCTGGCTCGCCATCTTTCTATTATCTGCCTCAGTTCAATACCCATTTCCTACCTGAGCACCTACTATGCTCGCCAAAGGCAAAACGAGTTCACCTGTGCACTAGGTGAGTACCCAGACATTAGCAGCTATCCAGAGCTGAAGCTCAGGGTCAACTGTAAGCTGCCTGCTGTGCAGCTGCAGCGCATCATGGCAGCAGTAGATATCGCTCTACTCTGCACCATGAACCTCATCATTCTGGTTAATTTGCTGCATCTTTTTGTGGTACGCAAGTCCAACTTTGTGTTCGACAAACTCCATAAGGTTGGAATTAAAACGCGGCGACGCTGGCAGAAGTCTCAGTTCTGCGATATCAACATCCTGGCCATGTTCTGCAATGAGAACAGGGATCACATTAAGTCGCTCAACCGACTGGACTTCATCACCAATGAGAGTGACCTCATGTACGACAATGTAGTTAGGCAGCTGCTGGCTGCACTTGCGCAGTCCAACCATGATGCCACACCCACTGTGAGGGAATCTGGGATCCAAACAATTGATCCCAATATGGATCCTTCTGACCTCGGGGTTCGAGAGATGGGCGGTGAGCCGCTGGTCGTCAAACGACCTCGTAAGAAGATTAAATGGATCCCAACCTCAAATCCTCTTCCTCAACCATTTAAGGTAAGGAAACATGTTTCCGAATGCAAAATGTACTATCCTCTAGAAGCAGATTGACCCTTACTTTAAATACTGACTCAGTGGAGCGCACATACTCTAGGCCAGCGGTCTCCAACCTTTTTTGCGCCACGGACCGGTTTATGCCTGACAATATTTTCATGGACCGGCCTTTAAGGTGTCGCGGATAAATACAACAAAATAAAACTAGTACCGGTACCGAAAAAAAGAAAATGTATTCATAACACACGTGAAAAGACCCAGGAAAACCGAGTTAACGATAAAAACGATAACAAAATAACGCTGAAAACCGATAAAAACCCTGAAAACTATACATTTCACACCTGAGCCTCAACTCTCGCGGCCCGGTACCAAACGACTCACGGACCGGTACCGGTCCGAGGCCCGGGGGTTGGGGATCGCTGCTCTAGGCCATAATCCTTCAAATGGTGTAATAGTAACTCTTGATAAGGGCCTTTTTCACTGAAGAGGCATAAGAAGCACTTACAATATATGCAAAATAGTAAGGAGAAGACTTCATCTGTTGCTATTGAACACTTGAACTGACCTCTTTTTATTTTCTGTCCAATGTGAAGGAACCTCTCACCCTGACACGGCTGGAAAATAACACAAAGCAGGAAAAACCCAAACCTCTCAGACGAAAAATAGTGGCAGACAGCATTATTGCACCTCTTCTGGATAACAAGAGCACACAGCATCCTTCAACAAAAGGTATCGGGTAGTTTGAATATGTAGTAAGAAAGACATTTTAAAGCTTTTATAATTAGTTTAAATAAGTTAGGCGCACTATGAAACATATGTTCTTATGTATCTAGTATCTTATGTATTATGTAGGCGAATTCTGTGACCATAAAATGAACTGAGACACTTTAAACAACACTCTTGATGGGTGGTCTCCCCATCTGCTCTAATGATCTACTTATTTTCTGATTGTAGATGTAAGTGGAATGGAGAAAAAACATACACGCAACTTCTCTTTGGATGTCCACCCGTATATGTTGACAACTCGCAAGCCCAAGGTGGAGACCACAACCACAGAACCTCTACCCTCAGAGCACAACATGGATACAGTGTACCTTGAAGGCACACACACTGTGGTTCATGTGTCCAGTGCAATTACAGGTAGCTCTCATTGTCCTTATGCCTTAGACAGAGATATCACTTCATTTGGATGTGCCTTTCATAGTGCATTTCTACAGCAGGACAGTGGGCATAGCTATTTACAACATACAAATTCTACTTGCATACGATGCTTGTGCTGCATGGCCAATCACCTTTGGCCAGCTAATATGTTTACTTTCTTTCTCTTTATCTCCCATTTTTATTCTATATATTTATTTGATTACAGAGAATAAGATTCGCTCTCCAGAATCAACCAACGCTGCCTTCTCTGCAGAGACCCTGTCCACCACTACATATGTAAATGGAGTTAGCCCCAACCCTCCCTCCAGTGAAGATGCGCTCAGTCCCAAGTCCTCACCTCAACAATTGGGGCCTTCCACTCAGAAGGAAAATGCTGAGTCTCAACCACCTCCACTAACAAGAGCACCCACACACCAGCTACTGAGTATGCATCGTACTCTCTTTGAGGAAGAAGAGGATGAAAGCGGGAGGGACAGGCTGGCAGAGAGGCCCGGGGAGCTCATCGCTGCAGGAGAATGTTGAGGAAGAGGAGAAGAAGAAGAGGAACCGTGACTGAGATTATTTTCCCTGACACTGCACTCTACACACATAACCTCCATGCCAGTCACCTTCTATCAGCTGCCACCTCTGATCTTTCAATTAACTTCTGTACTTCCAGGATTGTTGGAGCAGAAATGGAATAGATGTGACTTGGGAAGACTCTTGTGGCAAAGCTGAGCTTTCAGAAAGGATAAACTGAGAGATATATGTTTCGTTACCTGTGTTGACCAGCTTATTACTGTAGGAAATGATGTCACACTCATGTCTCAGGATGACTGTGTATAGCTAATCACCCACCAATGAAACCAGCAGTGACATAATTCAACAGGGTGCTACAGTGCAGGGTCACACAGTTATATTGAAAAAGTATATAGACAGGGTAAAGAGCGAGGAGTGACTTTCCTAATAAGAATTTTAAAAAAAAGGCAGACACTTTAGAAATGCAAATCTGCAACATCAAACAAAATGTATTTTAATCACATGATAACGCTTAGTCCCTTTATCCCACTAGCCAAGTAGAAAGGTAGCTCATGCAATACAGTTGTTGAGATCTGCACAATTAATATGCAAAAGATCACAGTATAATTGTGGCAATAATGTATGCGCTTAGAACATCTTATTCCACACGCTGTACATGTATAGACACTGTATATGACTCACTGCTTGTGGGGTGTTTAAATATGACATGTTTCATGGCTAACTACTGCCATTTCACAATTGCATAAGAACACGATTCTTAACTATACCTGCACGCCATTTGAAAGTACAGCAGACGGCAGACTGCCCATTGAAAGCGTGACTTTGTAAAACAAAGTAGAACTGTAATACTGCTTAGTGAAACTAATGCCAGATATGTTTTGATGCTGTAAAAAAAGGCAGTTACAGTGATGTGTTCTTTTTGAAGACTTTAATAGCAGCTCTGAGATGAAGGGAGCTGGACTCACTGGTAAAATATGATCTTTTGTGTTCTGTTGGCTTCTTGAGGAAGTGTCTAATGTGAAGTGAATGTATAGATGAGCAGGATAAGGGTTTTATAAGAATGACTAAGGTTTTCATTATCTGTTATAAACACACAGTCTATTTTTTTTGCATTTCTTGCAGCTGCATACATTAGGGCACAGAGATTAGAATAAAGGAACTGCCTGCACTGACTCAGAAACCAACAGGACATCAACTGTAGAAGACATTAGTCTCATTTTCAGGGCCTACCTAAAGAATGGGTAGACCTATGCATACCTTTTTTTCTGGGGCATTAAAATTAAATAAATCTTTTGTCTTGGTGATACTTCATCTCCATAGGCTAGCTCAAAATCCCCTTGTTAGAGACAACTTAAGCACACTAAATGCATCCAAAAGCACTTTAGGACGAGTAGTACTAGTGTGTGAGAGCACATTGTATCAGAGCTCTGCTTTAATATGATTTTACTGTGTTGATTTACACATTAGGACTGTTGCCCTGCGAAAACCTTTAGCAGTCCTAATGCGAGTAATCACATGGATAATATGGCTTTGGTTGTAACGTGTGAAATGTTCATAAAAAAGGATTAAAAACGTTATCTTTATAATTAAATCCCCCAAAATGCGTCTCAACAATCAATGACTACACGTACCAGAATGCACCGCGGCTGTCAGATACAGCCTGACACTGTGCTGCTGTACTAGCGGAGAGCACTCTGGCAGAAGGGCCGACTTAGTAAGTAACAGGTCTTTGTTTTTATAGACAACTATCGCGTATAGTATCTTATATCTCGTATTTCAGATTCGCATTTATTTAAAAAAAAAATCCTCTTCTTTAAATTCCTCTAATTAGACCAGATTCCTGGTGGACTTGTTAGCCCACATTAGCTTGAGTAAAGGTAGCTAGCCAAAACGAAGAGCCAGTGTTGCCAACTCCTCAGTAAGGAAAATCGCTATTGGTTGTCCTAAAAGTCGCTAGAAGTCGCTAAATGACGTCATCGCCTAATTTGCATAATTGGTCATGCTAATATAATTGTAACCTACGTTGTAGGAGAGAGAAATAACATCGCGGAAGAGACATAAAGTGAGCAAAAAACGTCCTAAATGCATTTAGAGTTTATTTAGAACTACAAATTAAATTTATTTTAGCAATTATTGTTTTTTAATGTCACAATTCCAACTCTGCTTCTTTATCCGGGCTTCGACCGGCAAAAGTGACCCGAAATAGGCGCTCTGGTGGAGTTACTCTGTGTGTGTGTTTATAAGTAGTTTTAAACGTTGTGATCCACAAAACAGCATAAGAGTAAAAGAAGAACTGACTGCGTTACAGTCAGTGCGGGAGCAGCGGCTTCGCTCATGCACGGTTCATTTGCAGTTTGGACGCACAGGTGTGAACGTCTCCTGCAGCTGGGGGAGGACTTAACAGATACTAGTAGTAACAGTAGTGACAACAGTCACTACCCGATCCGTACCGGAAACCCGATCGGTACCCCGCATGCGCGAAAGGTGTCTACTTCCGGTCGTTGCGTTTTACGATAGTTACGGGTCAGAGTATCTGTTAAGATGTTAAGAATAATAAGTATATCTTAAAATGTTTGCAATAATGAAGTATTTCAGTACAATGTAGACAAAAACGAAAAATAAAAAGATAGTTACGGATCGGGACTCCCCGATCCTTACTGCGCATGTGCAAAGTCGGACCGTACAAATCGGGTCTACCCGATCCGTACCGCGCATTTGCAGGGGTTTTCTTCTTCTTCTGTTGGTTTAATGGCAGTTTACTCCCCAGTGTACGAGGATACTGCCACCTGCTGACCGAGCGAATGAACCCTATTGTAAACTGAATTGGCGTCATTACAAACGTGTGTTAAATTTGATTTAGTGATAGTCGAGTGTGTTTATGCTTGTCTGTGAGGAGAGGATTGACTGGAATAGTGATGATGATGTCCGCTATCACTGTCAATTGTCAGTAAACACTTAATCTGGCTGCTGAATCTTCATGTGACACATTGCTAAGTCAATATTATTAAGTCTGTAATTAGGCGCCATTCTTCTTATTTTACGGCGCTTTTGTTCAATCGGGGAACGCTCTCTGTTGAGGAGAAAAGCATGAATTTGTTTGTATACGGATTATCCATTGTTTAAATGTCCCGGGCAGTCGGAAAGGAGGCAGAGCTGTTGAGAAATGCTAGGAGCTAACTGGGCGCTAACCGTATCATTCAAATATACTGAATGTCGCAATGTTGGCAAAGAGAGGAAGTGACGTAAGATTTGCGCATGCGGGGTACCGATCGGGTTTCCGGTACGGATCGTACACGTTCAGTATTTAGCAGCTCTACACCTGGAAGTAAGGTATTACACGTTAGACCTTCCACCGACTAGGCGCTTCTTCCTTTACTGCGCAGTTCTCCTAACCTTACTGATAATGCTCTCGTTTTAGATAACGGTGCCGCTTTGATTTAATTCTCAGAAATCAGCGGCAGCAACTACTTTAGCCAGCGTTGATCGCGTTTAAACTGCGTTTAGAGAAGTCGGCAGCTGTTGTCGTTACACATAAAGCAACGTCAGCAGTCAGTGAGGCTGTGCTGTGTCTACGTTACTGTCAGTGAACGCATCACCGCTCTCTGTGTGAGCCAATGACTTCCATCTGCTCTGTGTCACATACAGCTCCCAGGGCTGCAAGCATGGACCAAGAAAACAACTCGGAGGTTGGTAAAGAAAGACGTTTTATTGGTCTGGCTGAAAAATAGGGTGTTTTATCAGGTGGGAGATAGCTGCGTCAGCCTCTGAGTTTTTAGAGTGATGTAACATAGTCTCTGTTGTTTCTCAGTTGCCACTTATGTGAAGCTGCCCCACCTTTCTTAAACTGACTTGACTTGAGCAATAAGAATAACATTTTAATCTGCTGCTGATGTAAATAAGCCCACTATATTTAACTTTGTTGTTTCAATGTCTCACAGGACGATTCAATCGGCCCTTCGGGGGACGGAATGCCGTGTCTACCTCCAGATCTTTGTGAGTTGTTGTTTCTTTTTTTTCCCCCTCTAAACATATTGTGAGAACAGTATTTCATGAGACAATGTATGTAGTTCCCTATCTTTAGGGAACCACTTTTTGTGAAATATTGTCTCACATTCATAACTTTTTATTACGAATATTTGAATGAATAAAACTGAATGTAATCCGAGACCAATGAATGCATCGGTATTAGGGGGGGAGGGGAGGGGAGGGGGGGGGGCATTGCAACAGGCATGCCATTATTGTTGAAGTAAATCTAAAATAATAATACTAATAACTCCAAGTAGCTTTCTATTGGTAAAATAGTAAGAACTCTATTTTTTGTCATTTAAATGCACGTGCTAAGGATTATATTAGTGTATTCCTCTCTAAGGTACTTTTTAAATGTAAATTTCTACAATTTAGCATAGTGCATTATGTACCTTCCCTCACATAATATAATGGTTATAGTAAGACATGACTTTAATTGTTATGTCAGTTTAATAAACTTTTATCCCTCTCCTGTATAGCGGATGGTGAAGCAGTGGAGTTGCTTTGGCAGTTGCGAGCCCAGCGCCGCCAGTCGTCTCCTGAACTCCCAGAGACGGTGTCTCGTCTTACTGCACCAGATGGAAGCATCTTATACCTGGTGGGCACTGCCCATTTCAGTGATAGCAGCAAAAAGGACGTAGCCACGGTGAGCCAATGGGGGGGGTAAACAGGACTGTTACAGAGCAGGAAGCCACTTAAACTCTTTTAAAATGTGATATACTGTTAATGGGAGGTGAAATTTTATGTGTAATTCTGTGAGTGTGGAGACGCACTTTAACATAGGAAAACTGATAATGAGTAGGCTCACATATTTAAATGTCATTTCTTTTTATTTTCTTGTTTTGGCAAGTATAATCTCACGTTGATTTCTCTCGTGCTTGCTTCTTTCATAACTGTTCATTTGCTTTGACATTCCAGTCTTCTGCTTTCTTATTCTGTACTTGTCTCTTGATTTTTCACACCCGCTGTGCTCCTTCCCCTGGTGCAGACGATCCGAGCTGTGCAGCCAGACGTGGTCGTGGTGGAGCTGTGCCAGTATAGGGTATCGATGTTGAAGATGGACGAGAATACGCTGTTAAAGGAAGCCAAAGACATCAATCTGGATAAGGTTCAGCAGGCTATCAAACAGGTCAGGATTTATGAAAGGTGTTGGTTGTGTGAAAAACAGCAGTGGGAGATGAAGAGAGGTGGAAAAGGTCATAATGAAGCAAAGACAGTGGAAGTACATTTATTCCAAATAAGGCAATGACGGTCAAGTTCTGATATTTTAAACTTTGCTTCATCTATGAAATCATTGAAGTATGGTGTAAATATAGCGTTGAGTGCAGTGTTGGTCAAGTTACTTGAAAAAAGTAATCAGTAACTGATTACTGATTACTTCCCCCAAAAAGTAATCCCGTTACTTTACTGATTACTTATTTTCAACAGTAATTAGTTACTTAGTTAGTTAGTTACTTTTTAAAAACACCATTTACAACCTGAATAGGTGATAAAGTGATAGATCTTTCAGTCCAATTCTACTTTTTCTACATAATCATCATACAAAATGTAATCAAATGGAAAAGTCTCTTTTTAAAACTTGTTTTATTAGTTTTAATCTTTTAACTTTATGCATCAAGCAAAAATGTAATTATCTGCAACATTCTCTGACTGGAAGAAATTTGTTTAATATTTAAACCTATTTTCTGCACATTCCAGCACATAAAATAAAATATTTTGTGTGTTTACACTCAGTCTTTCAAATAGATGCAAGTAAAACACAGCAGAAAATAAATAAAATCAAAGACTAGCGGTCCTTTTGCTCTATTTTCACCTGTAAAGCAGGAGTGGGGTAGGCGGAGGTTTACCCTGGTGCAGGTGTGCCGCAGCGGTCAGTGGAAGAATCCGCAAGTTTCTCTGTGAGTTTCCCATTACGTTGTTGCGCACTCGGTGTTTGCTCGGAAGTTTAGGGGTTTTTTCACTGTAAAAAGAAGTTTTCTTCCCACGCACAACGGACACTAATGTTTTTGTCTCTTTTTATGGAATCAAACTCAAAGTAAGGTCAGTACTTCCACGCTTTAAACGCTGCACGCTCATACTCTCTCCCGCACTCCATATATGATCCATTGTTGATCTGCACACAGCTGTTGTCACGAACGTCGCACTCGCTTACGTCACTGTCATGAGACATTCTCGCAAAAAATCACGGTTTTAGTAACGCAGTAACGCAGCGTTCCTACGGGAAAGTAACGGTAATCTAATTACCGTTTTTGCAATAGCAATCCCTTACTTTACTCGTTACTTGAAAAAAGTAATCGGATTACAGTAACGCGTTACAAGTAATGCGTTACTGCCCATCTCTGGTTGAGTGTCACTTAAGAGTTTTGGGTTTGTTTCCTACTTTTTTGATATTTGGGATAAAACTTCTGAACTAACTTCTTTAGTTTCTTGTATTATTGTATACTTTCTTTGGGCTTCTATTACTGTCAAATTACTACTCACTAAAATTAAGTAATGGTCAGTGGTCATTGGAAGTGGGTGTTAATTTATTTGCTCTGTTTGTCAGAATGGGGTGATGTCGGGTCTGATGCAGATCCTGCTGCTCAAAGTTTCAGCTCACATCACAGAGCAACTGGGCATGGCGCCCGGAGGAGAGTTTAGGGAGGCCTTCAAAGAGGTAACCTGTGTACACAAATGCAACATAGTGGAGAATAATTTGATTATGTATTGTTGTTTTTGTTTTGTTTGTTTAAAAACTTTTACCTTTCTCTTTTAGGCTGGCCGGGTACCTTTTTGTAAATTTCATCTCGGGGATCGGCCAATTCCTGTGACGTTCAAGAGAGCCATCGCTGCTCTTAGTCTCTGGCAGAAGGCCCGTCTGGCCTGGGGTCTTTGCTTTCTGTCAGACCCAATCAGGTATAAATTCATCTTGATCGCTTTCTGTCACACAGCGTCAACACGACTCTGTTTTAGTAGCAAATATTCAGCGGACAGCGTGCATCGTTTCACAGCTTGTTCAAATACGTGAATAATGCTGATGTTAGAGAAGAGTCATCATTCAGAGCTTTTGGCAAGAAGGATTATATTGCTCGCTAAATTGGTTCAGGATGGTTCAGTTTTGTGGAAACGTACAAAAGCAAAGTTGTGAACCAGAAGTTTAAATGTTAATGGTGAAATTTGTGGAAATTGGTAAAGCGATGATACCGTATTGTTTTCAGCAGTCTTTGCCTGGGGAAAAATGCAACTACAGTGTATATGTGTAAGAATCATGACTTGCTGTGTTTGTGTTTTGTGTACAACCAGGCAGTGAATGTTGAATTATAAAATGTTGTTGGTTATGGAGACTTAAAGGAATACAAGTATGTTTTTAAAGCTTATGTTGGAGACCAACCAGGCAGTTTGCTAAAGTTTATTTAAGCTTCATGCTTACTACTGTGTCAAAGTTCAGGAACTGGAATGCTGGTTTCTATACTGAAAACCTTAAATGTCAATGTTAATCCAGACTCTGCTAGTATTGCACTAAATATAATTAAGAAAATAAATGCTTCTAAGGTTGTGTTGCATCCTATATAAAGATGTCCTGTGCCACTTCCTTTTCACTGTTAAATTGACTGCTGTGTCATGTTTCAGTAAAGAGGATGTGGAGAAGTGCAAACAGAAGGACCTGCTTGAGCAAACAATGTCAGAGATGATTGGAGAGTTTCCTGCTCTCCACAAAACCATCGTGGCTGAAAGAGACATCTACCTCACACACACTCTCCGACAGGCTACTCGCTGTGTGGAGTCGCCCCCTAATGACCAGAGTGCGTATTACAATCCTCAAAAAGCTAGGACAATAGATTGGTTTCATCTTATGTTATTATACATTTGTTGGCCAGTTCATTAGGTACCCCTGTTCAAATGCTTGTTTACACAAAACTCTAATCTGCCAATCAGATGATAGCAACTGTATGTAGGCATGTAGACATGGGCAAAACAATCTGCTGAAGTCTAAACAGGCATCAGAATAGGCAAGAAAGGACCTGCCATAAGGTCTAAGTGTAACTGTGGATTCTAAGTGTTTCAGAAACTGTGCAACTACTGGGATTTTCCCACATGGAAATATCTAGTGTTTACAAAGGGCCAAAAAAACAGAAAATATTCAGTGAGTGACAGTTCTCTGGGTGAAAATATTGTGTCTTGTTGATGACAGAGGTCAGAGGAGACTGGCCAGACTGCTTTCAGATGATTAGGAAGGAACACTAACTCAAATAGATATTTGTTATAATCAAATTATGTAAAAGATCATTGTTGGACACACATCAAACCTCCAAGCAGATGCGCTACTGCAGCATTATACCAAAATGCAACTGTAGCGGTCATGTCAATATGGGCCCAAATCTCGGAGGAATGTTTCCAGCACCCTAGAAAATCTGTGCCATGAAGAATTAAGGCAAAAGAGGGTTCAACTGTGTTTAACTAATGAATTGGCCAGTGAATTTCACTGTACAGTTTTAAAGTCTCTCTTTCATTCTTATATGGGTGTTAATTCCTTTTTTCCAGTCACTTATAACAGCGGTCCCCAACCTCCAGGCCTCGGACCGGTACCGGTCCGTGAGTCGTTTGGTACCGGGCCGCAAGAGTTGAGGCTCAGGTGTGAAATGTATAGTTTTCAGGGTTTTTATCGGTTTTCAGCGTTATTTTGTTATCGTTTTTATCGTTTACTGGGTTTTCCTGGGTCTTTTCACGTGTGTTATGAATAAATCTTCTTTTTTTTCGGTACCGGTACTAGTTTTATTTTGTTGTATTTATCCGCGACACCTTAAAGGCCGGTCCATGAAAATATTGTCGGGCATAAACCGGTCCGTGGCGCAAAAAAGGTTGGGTACCGCTGACTTATAAAATACTTTTTTGTCCGTTTAGTTTGTGGTTTAAAAAACATTGCTCAATATAATTGAAACTAAAGAGTCAAAACTTTATTTTAGCTGTTAAGTACTGTGCACATATCTGTCGTCAGATATGTGGCTCGCTGACCAGTAATGACGGTGTGGTTTTAATGTGGTGCAGACATTTAATGGAAATGCTTAGTCATCTTTTGTAACAGTAAGTCATTCTCTTCTGTTTTTGCTGAATAAACTTAGAAACTAAATCTGTATTCATTGTGAAACTACAAAAGTGGTTATGGATGTTGTAGTTTGACAGTAACGTATATGTTTTGCAGTAGTGAGAAGTTTCTGAATAGTTAAACAAGAGAAAGCTTTGCAAATTCGGAGATTTGTGTTATTTTTAAATGTAAAAGTGGAGATGTACCCAAATAACCAATTCTTTTATGCATCAACATTTCCGAGTGTAGAAATTGTTTATGCTATCATTGTTCTTTTTGTAGAAGTGCCTGCTGTGGTGGTGGGAGTCGTAGGGATGGGTCACGTCCCTGGCATAGAACGAAACTGGGACAAGCAGCTTAATATTAATGAAATCATGAGGTATGTTTCGCATATTGTTCGTACGCAGTAAATTACACCATAAATCCATAAACATAATCCTTTTGTGTTTGATTTGGCATTACAACCGTAACTCTGCGTGTCTCTGTCTTCCCTAGTGTCGCACCTCCCTCACGCGTCGGCTGGGTGTTGTGCGCTGTCATAAAGGGCGTCATGATGGGAATGCTGGGATATGCCTGTTATCGTGTCGGTGGAAGTTTAGGTAGAGCCCTGCTGTCTTTACCTCCAGTCCGATCTTTACTGGAGACATTGCGGCCTCTTCCTGCTTGACCCAACTGGTCTTCTCTAAGCCATCTGTGAAACAGAATTATGATCTATTAAAACAATGCATCCATCACCAATGGCCTTAAAATCAGGTGTCAGGTGAGGCTGGAGGAAGAGGGTTCACCAGCCCATATTGTGAACTAACAAGGACCTAATGGAGTTCAGAGCTCCCCACTTTATAATGATGTCTCTGTAGACACAACAGGGCTGTACTGCCAAAGAAACCATGACAGTACTCTTGAGTACCTTGCTTATTTTGTGCAAATTCATGCATACATATATATATATACATATATATATATATGTATATATATATATGTATATATATATATATATATATATATATATATATATATATATATGTATATGTATATGTATATATGTGTATATATATATATGTATATATATATATATATGTATATATATGTATATGTATATGTATATATGTGTATATATATATATGTATATATATATATATATATATGTATATATATGTATATGTATATGTATATATGTGTATATATATATATGTGTATATATATATGTGTATATATATATATATATATATATGTGTATATATGTGTATATATATGTATATATGTGTATATATATGTATATATATATATATATATGTATGCATGAATTTGCACAAAATAAGCAAGGTACTCAAGAGTACATATGTATTTTTTTTTTTTCTTGTTTGTTTGTTTGTTTTATGGTAAGATTCACAAAGGCCAATAGTTCATTTTGAGTATATTTATATTTTCCACACCATTCCTTCAAAGGACTCATGCACACATGTTTTCTTTTTCATTATTATTATTTGATTAGCATCCTGGTCATCGGGTTCACTGTTACTCACCGGCCCTGATATAGCGGGGAATTTTTCTGGGAGCATGCTGTTTCTTTAGTCCTTCTTCATATAGTGCCGACCAGTATTGTTGGTAATTGGCCTGTTTCAAGTTCAGCACTTTATTAGAGACTGATAACATTTTTGTTCTGTACGTGCAGTCTGGGAGAGGGAAAAAAATTACAACTATGTTAAAAAAGTGGAAAAATTACAATATATAGTTATTGTATAGACTGGCCCACATATGTATGTAAGGAATACATGAAAATGATGTGAATCAGACTGAGCGTCATTCTCCTAATTCTCAATACGTTTTTAAAGCATTAGACAAACGTCACTGATTTCTCCTGTGCACCGTCCTGCCAACATCAACAAGACAAGTGCCTCATATTGGAGCCGCAGAAATGTGTGTTGTTACACGTGCAAAAGTTCAATGCAAGATTAAAGAGGATGTCTTTATGATCTTACATGATCTGACTATTTTCTAAATACTAAAAAGTTTGTGTTGACTTGGTTGCAGCTGAAATGATACCATACACTCATTTATGTCATTACCCATGCATACAGAACAGGTTTATATACGCCTCAGGAAGAGCAGTGCATCATCTATCAACTTCTAGAGTTGTTTATACCTCCAGTTTGGGGCCCTCTCACACAAATATATGCATTATATACAGAAAGTTGTCTCTAAAAAGCATCACAAGGAAACATCCTAATATTCAGTGTGCCAACTGTACTTTTGGAATATATGCATTATTATTTCCCAGTCTGAGATAAACTCATGGACCGAAATGCTGAAAATTACAAAACATGTTTCTTTCTCTCAAATGAACCATCATGTTTTTAATGACTGTTGTTTTTTTATCTTCTATGAAGGAAACTGAGCCGGTCAGATTTTGGAGATAAAGCCTTATTCTGTTATCACTGCTGCCTTTGAGTCTTACATTGCCCAACACTGAGCTGTATCCCTTGTAGAGCTTCTTACTGAGTTTGTAATCACTGGCTACATGACCTTCCCTTGAAATATGAGATGTCCCATTAATAATAATCGAGTAGTCTAAACTGTACAGACATTCATTTCAAGGTAAAGTTAGACAAGTTAATTTCCTTTTATAATCCCAATAAACGAATATGAAAGATTAACCTGAACTGGACAACTTGCAAGCTTTCCATATTTTGGATATTTTATATAAAATCCAACCTCTGCAGCATCTCCTCTGTGTGTCTCCCATTTCCTGTAGGAATCCTTGTATTTCTTGTAAGATGTTCTTCCTCAGCGTGTTGTACTGCCATTGATGTAAACACATAAACACACCAAACGGTGAGATTTAGAAATGGAATTTATAAACATTTTAAGTAAAGGAAAAATATATTTGTCTCAAAACTGTTGTTGTCCTGTCGTTTTAATTTTATCCAAATTTAATTTATTTTGATAATTTATGAGAAAAAATATTTTAAACCTAAATAACTCTAAACAGAAATGCAGTTCCGTATTTTCTGTTTGTTTCCGATCGGACGAATACTGTCGTTACACCGTATCTCACAAACATCCGCTGTAGCTTGCAGGATTATGAAAGCGTGACAAGTGAATACTTTTTAACTGCGCCACCGGATAGACGCAGACAGATGGCCTGGTTTGCATGGCTTATTTAGGACCTAGGCTGGGACCGTCACGCGTCTTTCTTTCCGGTGTGTCCGCCTTAAGACTCGTCTCCTCTGCCGGGATGGACGATATGGGTCTGACCATGAGTCGTTCTTCGCTGGAGCGGCTCGAATTTGACAACGTCGCCCTCAAGAAACTTCCCCTGGATCCATCCGAGGAGCAGGGGGTGCGGCAGGTGAAAGGAGCGTGTTTCTCCCGGGTGACACCACAACCGCTGACCAAGCCTCGGTTCGTGGCCGTGTCCCACCAAGCTCAGGCACTGCTGGGGCTGGAAGGAGAGGAGGTCATGAACGATCCTCTCGGGCCAGAATATCTCAGCGGATCCAAAGTCATGCCAGGATCTGAACCCGCCGCTCACTGCTACTGCGGACATCAGTTCGGACAATTCGCCGGACAGCTCGGCGACGGGGCGGCCTGTTACCTGGGAGAGGTGAAGGTTCCGCCTGGCCAAGATCCCGAACTTCTCCGAGAAAACCCGAGTGGCCGGTGGGAGATTCAGGTGAAAGGAGCTGGGCTGACCCCGTACTCCAGGTACAAGGGGTTGCTTTCATTGTCAGTTCGAGTGGTCTTTGCAAGATTATGTTTAATTTATTTATTAGGTTAAGAATAAATGTGGCTTAATCTATTTTTATAACTCCACCAGAGAGATTAAAACATGAAAAATACTTTGATTCTCTGTTTTAACAGAGCATATGTGATTGAAGAAAGGCAATATTTAGCAATCAGATACACCTTTTTTGCTGAGCATTGGAAAAAAGTATTTTTCTCTTCCACAGACAAGCTGATGGCCGTAAGGTCCTGCGTTCCAGTATAAGAGAGTTCCTGTGCAGCGAGGCGATGTTCTTCCTGGGCGTGCCCACCACCAGAGCAGGCTCTGTAGTCACTTCCGACAGCAGGGTCATACGTGATGTGTACTACAACGGGAACGCTCGCCACGAAAGATGTTCTGTGGTCCTCCGCATTGCTCCTACCTTCATCAGGTGGGTGCACATTACCTGACCTACTTACTCATATTGACTTTCTATCTGTGTTTAAATGGGATTTGTTTGTGTTCACTGAGCAGGTTTGGATCTTTTGAGATCTTCAAGCCCGCCGATGAGTTCACAGGTCGCCAGGGTCCCAGCTATGGGCGCGATGAGATCCGAGGTCAAATGATGGATTATGTCATTGAGATGTTCTACCCTGAGATCCAAGAGAACTACCCAGATCGGGTGGAGAGGAACGTAGCTTTCTTTCGAGAGGTCAGAGCACGAGTTACACTCTCACCTGTTAGCGTGTAGAGACAGTGAAATGTTGCAGCAAATCAAAAATTGTTGTGTATTCAAGATTTTCTTAGCGCTGTAGGCCTGGAATAACTTTGATAACATTTTTTATCTGATCCATAGAAAGAAGTTATGATGTAATATGCTCAGAGTTGCTCTCAGATTTTAGAGACCTGATGGGATTGCTGTCATCTCCTCCTGTATGTAGGTGGTGCTTCGTACAGCTCGACTTGTGGCTCAGTGGCAGTGCGTGGGATTCTGCCACGGCGTCCTGAACACGGACAACATGAGCATCCTGGGACTCACGCTGGACTATGGTCCATACGGCTTCATGGACAGGTCAGTGTTTAACTGTATGCATTTTAAAATATTCCTGTCACACATGTCATCATCGTACTCATTAGGTTAGAGTCACGGAGTCGGAGTGAAACCATAATTATAATACATTAATTATAACGCATTAGGTTTGAGCGCTTCTCATTTCTCTCAGATTTGATCCAGATTTTATTTGTAATGCCTCGGACAACTCTGGACGATACTCCTACCAAGCCCAGCCAGCTGTCTGTAGGTGGAACCTCGTAAAGCTAGCAGAGGCTCTTGCTCCAGAGTTGCCACCAAACCAGGCCAAGGCTGTACTGGAGGAGTACCTGGATCTTTATAACCGTTTCTACTTGGAGAACATGAGGAAGAAGCTGGGTTTGCTGAAGAAGGAGGACCCTGAGGACGAGATCCTGATCACCAAACTGCTTCAGACAATGCACAACACAGGTGGGACTATTTTGTGTTTGATGTGACGAAACATTTAATCTAGTGACAGACTGAGAGTCTAAGAATGCGTGCATACGGCACTGCATATGAAACAGGAAAAATATTTAATGATGGATGCAACATTGTAATAACATTTTTCTGCCTCCCTTCTGCAGGTGCTGACTTCACCAACACTTTCCGTAGCTTGAGTCTGATTTCTTGTCCCACTGAGGAAAATAGCGAGGGAGAAGAGGACTCTGTCAAGAAAGCCACAGACTTCTTGATTGAGCAGTGCGCCTCCCTAGAGGAGCTGAAGGCTGCCAACAAGCCCACGATGGATCCACGGTGAGCTAGCTAATAGTTATACCGCTCCACACACACAAGCCCAGCATGTTACGCATCATGGCCAAATTTACTTATTAATATTTTTACTTAAAACTATTAGAATATAAATAATGACTGTGCCTGTGGTGATAATGTCAAATGTTTTGCTTTTTATTCAGTGTAGTTCATACTGCAGCCTCTGGGTGTCACTAGTGAGGCTTCATATACATCATGTCTTTTACAGTTTATCAGTCTGAGGTTTCTTAAAGCAGCATCTGTTGATATTTTTGGTGACTTGAAGGCAGCAGAAAATGATGCAAACATTGATATTATTGTTTCCATTTATTCACCCATCGGCCAATCCATTCATTCATTTTTTAAAATTGGTTACCCATTTAAGGGTGGAGTCTAGAACCTATGTAATATAACGAGAGGCAGCGTGCACCTGAGCAGGTTGGCAGTCTATCTCAGGGCTAACACAGAGTGACAGTCAACTATTCATCCTGGTATTCTTACGTACAGCCAGTTTGGAGTCACTAGTTCACCTAACTGCACCTCTTTGTACCGTGGAAGGAAGCCGGAGTAGCCGGTGTGCAGTCACAGAATCTTTTTCCTGTGAGGCAATAATACTAACCACTGAACATAAAGTAAAATTATCACTCATTTTAGGTCACATGCCTATCCATCCAGCATTTTTAACTCTAAAATCTGTCCAGTATCAAGAGGAAAGCAGTAAGAATTGCAGTAAATAAGCAGGCAAGCAGGGATACTGTAACACTTTAACATAGTTTTTGGAAGCACTTCGGACCTTGTTTTGGTTTGCACCCTTTGGGACTGTTTTTTTTCTTTTCTTTTCTTTTGTTGTTTGGGATCTCAGGAACTGAGACTTTTGGAAGTGATACCCATATTTGCTGTCTGTTGGATGTTATCAGAAACCATATGCCCTTCCGGGATCCTTTACACCCATATCACATGTCCATTTTCCTAAAAGTAGACAAATGCTTCAACAAATTCAACACGGACAATAAATTACTGTCATCACTGACCTTGTTTGCCTTTGTTAGCAGCTGTTGTGCCATAATTTTATTATCCTTCTACTGCCTACCCAGTAGTCGACTAGTCACGATTACGTCGACTATTAAAATCGTCGATGACTAATTTAATAGTTGATGCGTCGTTTGAAGCTTTGTAAGATCCCAAAAGACGCAGGAATAAGTAGTAGGATTTAAGAGTGTAATAACGGACTGAAACAGAAGATGGCAGCACTGCATGTACAAAGATGCCAGCTGCCGTTACACCCCGAAGAAGAAGAAGCAGTGTCCCAGAATTCATAGCGGCCCAGCGCAGTAGTCAACAATGGCGGCAGCTAGTTAGCTTTAATACTACTCTTATTATTCTTTTTGGGTCAAGTTTAACATATTTTCAGGCGAGAATGTAGCTGTGTAAACATCAAATATCTGCTCAGTTTATCAAGACACCACATATGTTCAAAAGCGCTCCGACGTTTTCGGAGACGTCTGTTACCCACTAGCTCGATAGCTAGCCGGGGGCTAGGCTCACTAGAGCCGTGAGAGCACCGGACTCCCGGCAAAGCGTTTTCAAACCCACCACCGTCTTTCGCTACTCAGGTTAAACATATATAAGTCACTTAGATAACTTAAAAATGTTATTGTTTGGCTTTTTTTTTAGTATTTTATTTGTTCCTGAGTAAATCGGTTTGGCTGAGAAATAAAGTTATAGTTTGTACACAGCTGAATAAACGTCAAGCAGACAGCTGATTATCAGAAGTGTGAGATGCTCGAGAATATACTCCGGTGTCCTGTTATATTTTAGATAGCAAGGAGTTTATTAAACTTCACCGAAACAATCTGCAAATTTCATTAAAATTTAATAAACTATCATCTTGTCTTTATTTTTAGTTAGCACATACCTTAAACACTTAAAGCTGTAAGCTAATGATAGTTATATAAGAGCAGATGCTGCTGATGCAATAAGCTGTATGTTTTACGTCCAATGGATGATGATCTGATTAGTCGACTAATCGCAAAAATAATCGTGACTAGTCGACTATCAAAATAATCATTTGTGGCAGCCCTACTACCCAGCATAGCTTTCAAGATGGTGCTAAATGCTTATTTGAAGTGTTGTTGTTGTTTTTTATTTGTTTTGTTTTTTATGGGAACCTGTAATCTGATATTTTTCTGTTAAAATAGGATTCGAAAGTATTAAATTTGATTAAAATTTCTGAAACCCAATCCTTATCAAATTAATTTAGAAGGGTAATGGTACCTGTGATGCATTTTCTCTGAATGGCAACGAGTGTCTGCAGACTGGAGAGAACATTCGATGGAAAGAATCTGGAGCTCAAATACAGACAGAAATAGCCTAGCTCATTATTTAGCAAGTGAAACGATTATAAAGAAAATATTTAATTCTGCGTTTTATGATGCCCCAAATTATGTGGAAAGTTTATCTCTGACTAATCTAGATATAAAGATGGACTTTGGAGTGAGTTTTGTGTAACTCAGTCTTTCTATGGATACAAACAGTCACTACACTAGTTACTTTCTCTCTAAACACTTAAATCGCCTGCACTATGTCTGTGTTTTCTTTTCCAACGTATTTATTTATTGGCCTATAAGAATTATAACAGTGATGTTTTGTATCCACAGTGAACTGGCAGTGCTGCTTTCTCTGGCTCAGAGCAACCCAACACTGTTCCAGATGATCTCAGACAGAGCAACAATCGCGAGGCAGTTAGAGCGACTCAGCAAACTAAAGGATCTGATGGAGACCACCCAGGAGGAGCTGAAAACCAAACAGGCAGAGGATTGGACATCCTGGATCACTCAGTATAGGTGAGACGGGGGCAAAAAAATGAGTGAGTACGTTTTATTAGCAAGGGACGAGAAAGAAAAGCATGGAAAATGAGAGCAGAGGAGGAACTGCATAGACCGGATTAGCTTTTTTAAATGTGCAAACAGACAGAAAAAAGAGGAAATGTGTGTCGAGGTGATTATTGTTCCTTTGCTGCACTTCTCTGAGGGAATGTTTTGTGTTATCACTGCCACAGGAAACGTCTGGCTCGTGAGCTGGAAGGCCAGAGTGATGTGCAGGCTGTGCAGGAGGAGAGAGTGAGGGTGATGGACAGCACCAACCCTCGCGTGATACTCAGAAACTACATTGCCCAGAATGCCATAGAGGCTGCTGAGAAGGGGGACTTCTCTGAGGTCAGGTTCTAGTCGAAAAAAGTCATTTTGGTAGAGAAATGCGGACAACTTCCCCAGAAGCATTCACTGGAAATCAGACTGTGCTTCATTTACCCTTAATTCCCTTTTAAGTTTTTCATTTTCAGTGTGGTGACCCGGTCTCACTTCTGCTCTTTGCTGCAGGTCCAGCGTGTCCTCAAGGTTCTGGAGAAGCCTTTCTCTTCACAGCCAGGTCTGGAGCTCCCTGCGTGGGTTGGTGGAGGTGGGACCAGTGCAGAAGGAGAAAGGGATGAAGGAGAGGAGCAACAGCAAGAAGCAGCTACCTCTAGAAATCCTGTGCCTTATGACAGCAAGCCCCCAGCTTGGGCCAATGAAATCTGTGTCACATGATCTTCGTAGTAACTTCCTTGACTGTGATCTCTCCTGCCTAAAATAACAAGAGAGTTTTAAAGTGTTTAAAAATATTTTTTTTCCACATTTTTATAACTCTTCAGCTGTTGGACAACTTTGTTATTTTAGCAGGCAGTTTCAGGAAGGTCGGCATGAGGCACAGCACCTCACAGGCAAGCTGGATGGCACAAAACAGACAGACGGCGCGTTGAGTTTGTTTCCACAAAAAATACAAATTCTATATAAAATTTAAAAATATATACGTTTTAAAGCTGTAATATCAGTTTTTTGTATCCTTGTTTAACATTTGAGTCATCCTTAAATAAGTGGATGAGATTTTATATCAAATTTATTTATGATATTTACAGAAACTCGGGTCAGATTTTTTTTCCTGTCTGTTTTGTGTTTAATAAGCTATTAATGATGAGTCAGGCAACAAGTCTTACCGTGGCCCGTCTGGCTCTGACAAACTGTGAGGTGTCACCTCGACATATACCAAAAATATGTGTGTGAGAGAGTGAATGTGTTATGATGATTTTATATCTGTGGCTAAAACTGTGTTACTGTACATGATTAGGATGCTGCAGCCAACAAACACGCACAATATAAAGCAGATAAGCACGCACACTGTTTTCCTATATTAGAAAGCATTTTCTTTTGCAGCTGTCAAGACATTCATAGAGGCACGGATGTAATTTCCTTTTTTGTTGTTGTCTAGTAACTAAGTTTAGCGAAGGACAAACGAGAACAGGATGTTGCGATTGACTTTCTTCTTCTTGTGGCTGCACAGAAAGAGGAAGTTAGTTGTAGAGTGTGCCACAAAAAGACTTTTTTTGTGCAAAGAGTAGAAGACAGCCATTCATAGATTTGTATTAACTGTACTACATACGCAACAGCACTACTCATCACATGTTGCGCCTATGTGAAATGTCCGTTTGAGCTCTTCTAACCGAATCAATAAACTGACTGCTCAAGAGTCATTGTGTCTTTGTTTGACTTTGTGGCATAGCTGCAGTTCAGTTACAGAAGGAAACTCCACATCCATGTCTGCGTAACATTTTAATGTTGTCACTGTTTCTTAATCTCTCAGATAATAAATGTCCTCTTGTGTAAATGTCACACAGAACACGTGACCATGTAACATTTCCAGTTTGGTTTTGTGATAGGCTTGTTTCCTTGTTCTGTTACCTGGGTGACACGTTCAAGGATTTCTAAAAGCGCAGCTGGTGCCTCCTGGCTTGAGTAACGTTCCTGTTCCAACACGCCTGAAACATTTGCTCTTTGTAGGCTCCTAAATAGCACAATTGAATGTAGACTATGTGGCAAACACGCAAGTTACAAAGACAACCGGATCGCGAAAGCCAAGGCGCGTTTCACGCCAATTTCTTACTCGCTAAACCAACGAGTGACTCCATCTGTCCTATCAGTTAAAGCATTGTCTACCCCTATTTGAACATCATTTAGATGTTTACTCTGAGCATTTTTTATTTAGTTTTCAGTCAAGGTTGTTGTTTCTTCTTTAATGTGTCACTCGTTTGTGTATTTATAAAATGAAATCATATCCTTAGGTTGCTAAACAGGTTTTACGCACTTAAAGCGCTTCTTTCTTCGATACGTGCTCGTTTCTCTCACGTTGCCTTCTCTTCTTCACCTTTAATTGTAGGCCTACTACAGCAGGACTCGGGAGTGGCTTTTAGCGACCTCAGGGTGCGCCCTGAGTACAGCTGCGCAATGATCGCGGGTGAGCGCATAGGTGGGATCTGGGACAATGAGATCGTAACGCCGGAAGAGCCTAAACAAGTTTAAAAAAAGGGGGCTTGTGCTGTACTGCCTATCGAGTTTATAATAGATAAGATGAATACGCGAATCAGACCGGGCTATCACCGCCTGGAAATTAACAAAACATCATGGGAAGTACCGGAGCGGTACCGGGATCTGAAGCAGGTGGGGACCGGAGCGTACGGGACGGTATGGTAAGTGAAACCTTAAGAAATTGGAGGAAACTATTAGCCGACAGCACTGCTGGTTGATGTGGAGCGGTGAAACAAAGAGAGCGACGGAACAGATGGTGCCATACAGACGGCTGCACTGTGCCACAGTCAAACAAAAGAAAAAGTATCTACGGTCCGCTGAACACATGCTGCTTCACTTCCTGATATGATGGAGACACTTGCAGCAGCACTACTTGCGTTCTACATAATCACCCTGACAGCAACAGAGCTTAATTACGAGCAGCACATTTGTGTGTGAAATGGCAAAGCTGAGCCAAGTTAAAAAAAAAGCACGATAGTAAAAAGCGGCTTTTCAGGCACCTTTGTGCGTCTCGCAGCATGCGGACCCTTTGTTATCAATGATTAACGTCTTGGGCGGACACTGACCGACTGAATACAACTTAATAACACATGAACAACTCCGCTCCAGCCAGAGATCACAGCCGAGCCACGTCAGAGCAAGTGTTTGCCTGTAAACAGATTTGGACTAAAAAACGCAATTCCTCAACCGAAGATAAGGAACCAACTTTTTAGTTACACAGCCTAACCAGGAATGTTCCGTGTCTAGATTTCCTCATACAGGAAGTAATAATGGGCTATTTTTAAAATTTGTCTCACGCCATCGCATATGTATAGTGCCGTGCAGATATCTTGATATCTTTGCTTCCAAGAAACCAGACTTTCTTTAATATTTTTATATTTTCTCTGGCATCAGTTATCCAGGCTTTCCGAAAGTCTTCCAAAATTAATTAGACATTGGCTTCTTTTTCACTTCACTATTCCTTGAATCTGACCATTTTCAGAGGAATGTTGACCTATGAATCATTCAAGCATAAAAGGAAGCACCAATGTTGAGTGATTAACCACTGTTGTGTAACAAACAACTTAACAAAGAACTGGTTTTAGACACTATCTTTAGGTGCTTTGATACTAGTGGCCCATCACAAAAAAACCAAATAATTTGTTTCTATTTCTGTTGTAAAGTGTATGTAAAGTCCCAAATATAACAAGAATGAAATAATATTTTTAGGTAGAAACTTGGCCCATGTTGGTTTGGTGAACAGTGTTTGCTTTAAAAATAAACAAACTGGAAAAGAATAAGTGGCCAGCTTAAAAAACTGTCTATAACACATGAGCAGTATCTGAAAGTCATGTGTAACCCGTTCACGTGTTACGCCCGTCTTTGCGTTGTGTTCTGGCGTGAAAGTAAGAGGCAGGAGACAGTACTGGGTCTTTGGCTCTTTACTGCACATCTGCAACACAGAAATAAGTGTCTGTTCTGTGTGTGTCACGCGACTGCCAGTACACCTCTCCTCCGGCCATGCTGAAAGGAGCTGTGACCGGGCACACATGCGCGCGCCTGCGTCACCACGCAGCGCGCACACACACGAACGCACACAGACTCAGATCACACAGGTAGGAGATTGAGATGCAAAATGACATATTTAATTTTAAAAAAGGTGTTTTGGGTGAAATTCAAAAGTATTTAACACATATGTTACACATGTCCTTAAGAAACTCGAAACTCGAAAAAATCCAGCAAACCCCTGACACAAGACTCGAGAGATGCATCTGGCACTTCAGTTAATCCATTTGCTACTTGCTGAAGCCTCATCAGAAATGGTCTCAGTGAAAGGATGGCTGTCAGGAAGTCATAAGGAATGAAAACAGGGAGAAAGGCCAAGGTATGTCAAACTACACTGAAAAGCAGTGGTAACAGGTCCTACAGAGCGATGAATAAGAATGTTTAAAGTTTTGGTTTAAATCTTCGATATATAAGAAGGAGGTTGAAAGACAAATACAACAGTGAGTGTCTACAGCCAACTGTAAAACACAGTGGATACTAGGTCATGGTTTGAGGTTCTATTCATGTCAAAACTGATGGAATTATGAATGCAAAAATGATTTTGATCCACCATGGAAAAGCGCCTGGAAAACATCGGATTGCCAGTGGCTTCCTTTTTCAGCATGTCAGTGATTCCAAAAACACTGCTAATGTAGTAAAAGTATACCTGGATAGAAAAACACCCAACAGACAATGGAGAACTATCAGTCATAGATTGTCCTCTGCAGGGTCTGATCCTCAACATTATTGAAGCCGTGAGGGATCATCTTGACAAAGAGCCAACAAAGAAGAGTTTTGAAGAAGCAGAACTATTCCTGAAGCTTAAAGAAATGAAAAGAAAGCTTGCCTAAGAAACTTTAGGCTGTGTTGAAGAATAAAAGCTGTCATACAAAATATTGACTTTTATGTTTGTTAGAATTTCACAAATTCACATATTTTCATTTATGTTTGTACATAAATACTGGGCAGCACGGTGGCATGGTGGTTAGCACTGTTGCCGCAAAGCAAGAAGTTCAATTCCACCATCAGGTCGGGGTCTTTCTGTGTGGAGTTTGCATGTTCTCCCCGTGTTTGCGTGGGTTCCCTCCGGGTACTCCGGCTTCCTCCCACCGTCCGACATGCAGCTTGTGGGGATAGGTTAATTGGATAATCCAAATTGCCACTAGGTGTGAATGTGCGAGTGAATGTGAGTGCGAATGGTTGTCTGTCCCTGTGTGTTGGCCCTGCGACAAACTGGCGACCTGTCCAGGGTGTACCCTGCCTCTCGCCCTATGACAGCTGGGATAGGCTCCAGCGCCCCCCGCGACCCTGAAAAGGATAAGCGGAAGCGAATGGATGGATGGATGGATGTTTGTACATTTCAATAAATCATCTGTTTCTAATTTTCCTAGCAAAATATTTAAAAAATGCGAGTTGTTCTCGAAACGTTTGCACAATATCGTGTTCATATCTCCTTCAGCTCTGCAGTAGACTCAAGAACAGGAGCAAAGGTGGCGATCAAGAAGCTCTACAGACCGTTCCAGTCTGACATCTTTGCAAAACGGGCCTACAGGGAGCTGAGGCTTCTCAAACACATGAAACATGAAAATGTGAGCATAGAAAAGTCCAAACTTGTTAAAATGAGCAAACGAATGTCTTTATAGACACATGCCTCCTATGAAACGTTGATTTGATGTCATTTCCTCCTGATGCAGGTGATTGGCCTGTTAGATGTGTTTACAGCTGACCTCTCTCTGGACAGATTTCGTGATTTGTAAGTACTTGTTCTGCCACTCTGACAGAAGCATGGAGATATTGAAAATCTGCAAATCCTCAAGAGCATTTGTTATTTTGTTATTCTCCAAGTTATCTGGTGATGCCCTTCATGGGGACAGATCTGGGGAGGCTGATGAAGATGCAGAAGCTCTCAGAAGAAAAAATTCAGTATTTGGTTTACCAGATGCTTAAAGGGCTCAAGGTAAGGAGCTCTGCTTCGATCAGCTGCCAATCCATTATTACTATGTTAAAATATTCAGCTCGTTGCATTCCTTTATTGCAGTATATCCATTCTGCTGGTATCATTCACAGGGTAGGCTCTCTTTAATATGTATTTTTCACCATACATATATGTGAAATATGTGAAAAGTATTAAGATAAATGGTTGTTGGTGTTTCTCTTCCTACTATGGTGCGGCGTCGCTTGTCTTTTCATGTCAACATTTGCAGGACCTCAAACCAGGAAATCTCGCTATCAACCAAGACTGCGAGCTCAAGGTACACACGAACACACCCTGATAAAAAAACAATCGTGTCTCAGTTTTTGTTTTATTTGCGTGCACTGTCAAAACGGAGTTCTGTAATAACACTGATAACTGCACCAGACAGAATTTCATTGGTTTGTATATTTTTATATTAAGTCCCTACTAAGACTTGTTCATTTTACTTTAATGTTTGTTGCAGATCTTGGATTTTGGCTTAGCCAGGCAGGCAGACAGTGAGATGACGGGGTACGTAGTAACTCGCTGGTACAGAGCCCCAGAGGTGATCCTGAACTGGATGCACTACACTCAGACGGGTAATGTAGAGCTCATTCAGGGGCGAAAAAAAAGCACTCTGACTGTGATCTTTCTATCTGTGTGTCAAGTTCAGTGCTCCCCATTAGCACCAGATCATTAACAACACAAAGTGGTTGTTCTACTCACTGTGTGCTTAACTCCATTTCCTAGATGTTCCTTTGAACAGTGCCCGATGCTTGTAGGTGGAGAATATTAGCTGTAGGGAAAACATGGCAAAGAGTTTGTCTAGCTTTAATTTTAAATTAACCCTAAAGTGTGGGATTTTTGCTGCTGGGTCATTCCATTAAAAATCAATGAATCCCCTCTTTTCAGAGTACGTGGGGTGTGTTGAAATGTGGGGCTTTTTATGTTCTCTTATTTTTCTAGTATTTTTTAAGCTCTTTTAACTCCCTGACAGAAGATAGTCCCATTAAATGTTCAGAGGAAAAAGTGCAACAATTCAATTGGCAGGACATAGAGAACACCGAGTCTTTGTACCCTAAATGTTTGATCTGTTTTCTGCTAATTCGTTAGATGAAACTTCACAAAGTCAATTTTGGGTAAATTTTCAGGGACCAAATGGGATAGGAGGGTGGTCAAATCAACTTAAGGTCTCCTTTATGCCTCCATTCTGATGCCATTAATGTGATCTTTTTTTCATACTTACCAATGTTTTATTTTATATACTTTTTAGGGAAATTAAACTGACCAAACAAGCACTATTCATGTATGCAATATTCTAAAATGTGTGTTTTGCAACTGTGCAACTATCTGCGATTGGTCATAAGCAGTGTTGGGAAGGTTACTTTTAAAATGTATTCCATTACAGAATACATGCCCCAAAATGTATTCTGTAACGTATTCCGTTACATTACTCAATGAGAGTAACGTATTCTGAATACTTTGGATTACTTAATATATTATCATGCTGTTTACAACTACATGAATGTACTATTGCTGTGATTTATTACTGTTACTGAAGGTCCGCGGCTCCGAACCGTAGTAAAGGGACCTCTGGCTAATACGGTGGGTTCTGTGTCGGGCTCATAGCCGAAAACTAGCTTTACTTTGTTGTCTGGGTCAACTTTGCTAGCGAGAGACAGAGAGAGGCGTTGAAAAGCTGCTCCAACAGAACTTATTGTTTTTGGAGGAAAACACGAACACGGTGTACAGTCGAGTCTTAATAGCTTACTTACAACTGGGCTCGTCAAGCTCTCTTCTTGGCTGCAGTGGTTATTATTATATTTACAAGCTTCCAGCTCCCGTTTTTGCTCGATGACAGCTCGTACTTTTCCTTTTTCTCCCTCCCTCACTCACAGACTAGTGATGGGTCGTTTGCGAACGAAATGGCTCTTAGAGCCGGGTCTTTGACGTGAACGACGCGAGCCGGCTCCTTATCGCGAGCCGTCACATGGGGGTTTTTTTCTTTCTCTCAGCCTCTCTCTCGCACTTTTTTCCCGCTTCACTCCGCACGCGAGCCTTGTGCTTTATGCTGGGCAGAGGGGGGAGGGGCGGTAGTTACACTCAGTAGCACAGGAACAGAGCGGGAGGGAGAGAAAGAGAGCCAGGGACAACAACTTCACATTAGAAAGGTATAGTAATCATCCACAACTATTTTCGGTTGCAGATGATAAAGGATTCAGAAAGTTTATTCATGCAGGCCCATATGACAGAGAATATGCATCTTCTTTTTGTTTTCATATTTTAATTTATATTTAATTGTGTTGTGGTTTGCAGTGTTTTGTGTTGTTTCACTTTAAATTTGTAAAAGGAAAAAGCTGAAAATTTAAATAGTTAAAATTTGAAATGTGAATAGTTGATTTTTGTATTATATGATTTATTTATTACATTTTATGTGGAGTGAATAAATAAAAGTATATTTACGGTGGCCCCTAGAGACAAAGCACATACAAACTTCAAATCATGTACAAACGCCAAAACACGTAAAAACACGTACAAACTCCGAAGCACGTACAAACTCCGAAGCATGTACAAACTCCGAAAGTAATTCCTTTTGTGCATAATTTTATATTATTGTTAATAATAAATTAATTAAAGCAACAAAACAACCTGAAGAGCCGGTTCGGAGCCGAAAGAGCTCCGATGGGAAAATCCCATCACTATCACAGACACATAACTGTGTATGGCAGTCCATTCTCCCTGCAGCACGGACTACACTGCCTATGATGCTACATTCTTTAGAGCTATACCTGTAGCATTCTGCCTATTAGCTTAGCACAACAACAACAGGCGCTCTCTCACCCAGGAAACACGCAGAGAGAGAGAGCGTCACCCTGTAACCATGGCAACCGTAACGCTGCCACCTGGAACAACAGAACGTAGCTGTCAAACAAAACCCAAACAGTCCTGACACGCCACAATATGAAACAGGGAAGTACCGCCGTGTAATCCATTTATTTCAACAAAGTAACTGTATTCTAAATACCACCTTTTTAAACGCTAACTGTAACGGAATACAGTTACTCATATTTTGTATTTTAAACACGTAACGGCGGTACATGTATTCCGTTACTCCCCAACACTGGTCATAAGCAACATGCCCAGTGTCCACACATCAAAATCTTGTGAAAAAAGGACTTTTCTGTCTGATCATCATGAGAGTGTAAAGCTTAGTCCAGATGGGGATATAATATAAAGAGTCAACATCTCAGCAAGCTTTGTGATCTGTTACTTTCACAAATGATACGTGTCACAAGGTTTATGTGACAGACTTGGAGCAATGATTAAAAACTTGCAGCCAGACCCGGTTTATAACTAACGTTTACAACAGCAATCACATCCTGACCCTACGGCAACGCTTTGAGCACAGCACACCTCCTCTCAGTTCAGTGTTTGACCCAATGATGTTCATAGCGAAAAAGAAAAGGGCAAGTTTTAGGATCCGGTAAGACAGTCCTGCAGAAATGAGAGCTATTCTCCAGTTCATGAGCCCCAGCTGAAGATGTTCAAGTTGTCGA
The DNA here is from genome assembly GCF_056152115.1 of Neolamprologus brichardi. Classification (NCBI taxonomy): domain Eukaryota; kingdom Metazoa; phylum Chordata; class Actinopteri; order Cichliformes; family Cichlidae; genus Neolamprologus; species Neolamprologus brichardi. The sequence continues at coordinate 4,461,922 of NC_142110.1, read as the reverse complement.
GACAGTCGTCAGGAATGGCAATATAACTGCGACAACATGAGCAGTATTAGCAGTTAACACTGGTCCCTTTGTGACTGCTGTCTATGACAGCGGATGGATATAGTGATATATTTGAGAAATAGATGTTGGGGTTCTCAAACAAACACAGAAGGATCCAAAAAGAGTACAAGTGCTTTCATATTACAACATAAGCCATGAATGTTTACAGAAAGCAGACCTATTTAAGTTTTCTGTGGTTAATTATCAGAAAATAGACTAAACATCCAAGTTAACATCTACACATTACAATTTGCAAAAATGTGATATATCCTGTGATAATTGATTCTCAGCTGGTTATAGAATAAATCTTAGTGAACAAAAGAAAGATTTTGGCTTTAATTTGTAGTTTTTGCTGTTTTGTCACAGAGTTTAAATGTGTCCAGTCCTGAAGAATTAATTTTTATTTACTCCTAAAGTTATTAGGGAATAAAAATGCTGGAAAATAAGGCACTTAAACAGTCCCTGATATTAATCTATGTCTTTGAAGGGCCTGTAACTTGGACGATTTTCCCTTCATCCTAAACGTCACAGCAGATGTCTGTCCCACTGTTGCTAAGTGTTGTCTCTCAGGGGATCGTCTGATTGTGGTGGTTTTCCCTCTAATGTTGTAGCATCTTTATCTTAAAATTTAAAGTGTCTTGAGGTGACTATTGTTGTGAATTCACACAATAAATACAATTAAATTAAATTGAGAAGAATTAATTAAAATATGCTGAAGTTATTGTACAAAAAGAAGATGTCAGTAAGGTGAGATAAGAAAGTGGCCAAAACTACTAAGAATATCTTTTTAAAATGAAAAGTTTTACTGTTAAGCCCGGTGTTGTCTCAGTTATTATCCACTAGGTGGGGCTGTTGTAACACTTTGTTTTAGAATGGGTTACTAAATGTTTGGCGTTTTATCAACTCTACTTTTTATTTCTTCTTTCTCAGTGGACATTTGGTCAGTGGGCTGCATCATGGCAGAGATGCTGCAAGGAAAACCTCTTTTTAAAGGCAGTGACCGTATCCTTTCACCTTGTTGACCCACAAGTTATAAAACAAACATGTTGCTTTTGTCTAACCTAATATCTTTTTTATTGTACCTTTTTATTCTTATTTGAGCCTTAACACCTCTTCTTCAGACCTAGATCAGCTGACTGAGATCATGAAGCTCATAGGAACACCATCACAGGAATTTATATCAAAACTAGACTCTGAGGATGTGAGTTCCAAAAATGTGTAACTTTGTGGTGCTAAAGATTGTTGTGGTGCTTAGTTGTGCTTGAAACAATGACATTTTAGGAACTGGAGGCAGATTTGAGTGCTTTGTTGGACTTTATTGGTACAGTATTAAGTTAATAAACACCTATTCGCCTATTCGTTGTCCTCTCTGTCTCTTCTTAGGCAAAATCCTACCTCAAAAGCCTTGGAAAAGTGGAAAAGAAAGACTTTCAGAAGGTGTTTTCCACAAGTAATCCACAAGGTATTACATACTCAGGCCTTTAATTCGATGTGTTTTCATTTTGGTAAACAAACTCCAAATGGATTTTCTCTTGTCATCATTCTCACTCAGCCGTGTCAGTGCTGGAGCGAATGTTATTGGTAGATCCAGAAAAACGGGTAACTGCTGCAGAAGCTCTCACGCTGCCTTACTTCACCGAGTTTAGAGACCCAGACGAGGAGACGGAAGCACAGCCATATGATCACTCGCTAGACAATGCAGAGCTGACTTTGGACCAGTGGAAACGTAAGAATGAAGGGGCGTATTGAGGTTGCAATTTCAGACGGACAGAGGCAAAAGGAGGTGGAAAGTGTGAGCTACGTGCTATTGTTTAATATCCTGCTGTGCTGCTTTCTTTAGGTCACACCTTCACAGAGATCTTGTCTTTCAAGCCTGTTGTGCTGGAAGCCAAGGACCCTTCCAAGGAAACCTCACTGTAACATGCACAGAGCTGACGCTGCAACCTGGAACCAGAACAAACAAACACGTTTTTTTTAATGACAATCTCAACTATGAAAACTCAACTTAATGAATGTAAACTGGCCCTGTTCTCATAAGTGCAAGCTGCTGTGGGATTTTTCACGACAGTTAAGTAGACACTTTATTTGTTCTAAAATAATAAATGTTTCATTAAAATACAAAGTCTCAGCTGCAAATCAAGTGGCTTTATAGTAACACGTTAAAGGACTGTGTGAGTACATATTACCCAAAGTTTATAGGTTCAGAATCCTTTGGACAGATATGCCTGAATATTAAACATCTGTGGAGAAGTTAATGAAGCCATTAACCCATAAACATCAGTCGACACTTGTATCATCCCTGGCGGTGCTCTCCTTGGCTACAGCCCTGCCCTATAAGCTGTTAATTGTCATGGGTCCTCCTGCCTTTAGTCTAATATTCAGTAAGAGGAATAGAGCTCAGCTGGATTATCAAATCAAGGACAGCTTAGAGAAAAACTTTGAACACTGACAAGGAAACATGTCCACATGCTTCCTTGAGAGTATTGCCATGAAGTGGAGCTTTGAAGTGCAAAGGATTTTCCTGTCATCTCAAAGACTTATTCACCTGTGATTCACCTTTAACTTTGGCAAATCAACCACCTTTAGTATCTCTTTTATCATTTTATTCCTTGTACTTACAGAAAACTTTACCTTAATCTAAAAGGTCACATGTGACCATTTGCTTGTCTATTTTGTGTGTCTCTCCAACCAGAGCTTTGGCTGTGGAAGGATTCACGTCTCTTTATCTCCCAAAAGACACGTTCACTACTGATGCAAAGCCATTCACAAACTCATCGTGACTTAAAGCAGATACTTGGCATTTTAATGCTGCATTTGTTCATTTATTTTTGATTTGTGCTTGAATCACAGAACCTGAAGGAAAACAGTAAAAACAACACAGAACTGTTCCAATTTCAGTTTCAGGGGTACAGATATTTTTTTCTAATAGTTCTACTGAATCCATGATTATCTATCACCTGGTACAATTTAAATATTCCCACCTTTAATTAAGAAGTTTAGTATTTTAGAAATAGAAATATTGAAATTCATTAAGGCTACATCCACACGTACACGGGTATTTTTGAAAACGGAGATTTTCCGTTTTCGTTTTAAAAAATAATCCCGAAGGAAAGCGCTGCTAGGACATGCCAAAGCAGCAGGTGGCGCTATATTCCTAACCATGTAGAAATGTTGGCCAATCAGAAGTCTAGAAGCCTCAGTTGGGGCATAGAAGCAGAACCGAGTCATATGTGTGGAGGGACAGTAACTGTGTGTGTATATGTAAGCATTTAAACACTGCAGAGAGTACAATTAACAGTAATAGTATCATAGAAATTCATTTCACCGAAACAATAACGTGGCGCACACTGTGACGTCAAAAAAAGGCGCACACCTTTGACGCTGTGTTTTCTGCGTTTTCTCCGTTTTTCTCGTCCACACATAAATGCAAAAACGGAGTTTTAGAAAATATCCATCCTGGCCGGAGTTTTTAGAAATCTCCGTTTTCAGTGACCGAAAACGCCGTTTACGTGTGGAGGAAAGGTGCAAACGCATAGAAAAATCTGCGTTTTCAAAAATACCCGGGTACGTGTGGATGTAGCCTAAGAATCTTTGAAAAAAACCCATTGTTAATAGGATGCTGTTGAGTTAATTGTATTGTATTTAAAAGTACAATTATTAACAAACACTTGTAATTTATGTTAATATGCTATTTTGCAACTTCCGCATTATTTGCAGCTTGTTTTGAAGTGTGTGGGTGTGTATGTGCACTGTGGTTCATGTGAAATCCCTCAGCAGGGCATGCACAAACATTCACGTTTTAATTTCAAAACCAAAGGTTTCTGATTGTTTAGACTTTGTAAAGGTTGCAAAACACACCTTCTCTAGTTATATGTGAACAAATGTTTCCAGTTGTGCAGTTTTTATATTAAAGGTTCTCTTTGAAAATGTCTTTTTTTTTTGCGGTGGTTTTCCGAGCAGATGTTCTGTTTAAACGGTTCATCATATACAGAACCTTAAGTTACGTTTGACCTCAGTATCTTCACTTTTAGGCCAAACAATGAAAACAACTTATAATGAACAAAATGGAAGAAATAATCAATATAAGGCTGGACTCCACTTCTGTTGTTAGGAGTTCGGTATATACTTGTAAAAGCAACATATCCATGTCCTTAACAAACATACAATTTAACACTAGGGGGCAGCATGTAAACAAGCAACAACATGGCTGTGCTAAAAACTGACATGGGTTGACCCACCGTGTAGGTCTAGACTGAAATAGCTTTACAAAAGAGTAAGTTCTTTACTTTTTTTCCATTAGCTCTACAAACAGGTCAAACCTTTTTGGACAAATACTTGAAAACTGTTGGCATTTCCATCAGCCTACATACACCATGTTTAATGGCAATAAGTAAATGTTATTATGCTCAACACTGATAAACGAAATAGTCCATCTGGCAAACATCAGCATGTTAACATCGTCATAGTGAGCATGAGAGCAAACTGTTTTTAGCCTTTTGTTCTCGGAGGACAGACTTGTTATTTTATTTTTAATGCTCAAACCGGTCAAAGATAAGTTGTCATGGTAGTATTACAGTGATTTATTGTACTTTAGTTAACACTAACAACTTTGCACTGAATATGATTGATGAGCTCAAGAAACAAATGTTTTAACATTCTTGCAGATTTCATCTTTGCCTTTAAATTCTGCTCATTCCTCAACCTTCTGCTGGATAGTGTTGAATTTAACAAGCTAGTGAACTCCAGATCCTTGACTCCAAAGGGCGACTCTCCAGAGGACAAGCTTCCTTCCTGGGCCTGAGCTTCTCCAAACCAAACCATGGATGTTGTGTCCTCACACACAAGTTGGGGTGATGCTGAATAGTTCACAGAGAAGTCACAGAGTTCTGTTCCCGCTGCAGACAGGAAAGCAGAGGGGAGAGTATCCCCCAACACAGCAGCACATGTTTGTTAATCCTGTAGCTTATTTTCAGCGTGCTGGATTCCAGCACCATATTTCCAAAGACGCATGTGTATAGAGTTTATACGTGTACAGATGGATACAACTGGCATGCACAGTTGGATGCACATCTCACACACTCATTTATTCACATCAGAGTGCCAGAGACTCAAGAGGGAGCACGTGTGGAATGACAGCAATGCCCAAACACTGATCTGACCCAGGTCACTCTCCTTTCTTGAAGGGGAATGTCATAAATTATAACTCTGTTTACTTCATGCGTCTGGGGGAGGTACATGACCATGAATCTCAGCATGGTGAGAGGATTAACAGTGTCTTTGCTGGGGTGCTTTGTAGTTCATGCATCCCTAGAGTTCATTTTAGTTTGTCCGCGTGAAAAATTTTCCTTTGAGCGTAGAAATTCTACAGTTTGCATCATTTGTCTCGGAGCAGAAACTCAGACAGCTAAAGATTGAATAAATAAGAGCCAGTGCTGTCACCACGAGAATGAAATCAGTTCTTTATAGCCATCCAAGTTCATCAGGTTTTATTGAAATGAACCACAGTGACAGTGTTTATTCTCCAGATAATCTGAGTTGTCATGTCCTTGCTGGAGATAAAATAAACAGATTCAAGGGCTCAGCAGCGATAAATTGATTGGCGTTTTACCAGGAGCTGAAGTGAAAGTCTGCCAGCTTGCTGAATGTCCTTGTCATTGTGTGTTTGAGAGCTTTTGCACTGAAATTTTATTTTTAAATAGCAGGGTGTTTGTGTACACGATGTTCAGCATGCAGCTATTTTCTTGGTTCCATGTGTCATTTTGGATCTGTGTGGCTGTGGCTATTCGCTGGCATAAAGAGAGAAGCAATAAAACATTTTCTTATGCATGTATTTTCTTATAAATGGCTGAGCGCATCAAGAACAATGTGAAAATTCAAATATTCTGTATGACAGTCTGAATATATTTAGCGCATATCCCTGCAACTACTGGCAAGAAACAGGTGGATTTTTTTAGTAAGCTTGCTCATATTGAAGTGGATGCAATCATTTTTTCCCAATTTGAAAGGGAGAGGAAATTATCTGTAATCATTTACGAAACTTTGCAAGTTAATATGTTTTCTGTTTGTTTGCTTTAGCAAATTAATACTCGTGTTTAGAACTTTCTAGCTTCAGTGTTATTTCGTTTGTGTTTATATCCCAGTGTGCATGAGTGGAGGTCAAGCTCACTGAACCCTGATAATGGTGAGCCACACAATTGGCCAACATGAGAGTTTTTTGTCTATGTCAATCTTTCTCTTTTCATTAATGTTGCCCTGATCATTGTAAGATGTATACAGAAGCAAACAAGTCCATGGGATCCTTCAGGAGGAGAGCAGGACCTGCTGCACACAGTATAAAGGAAATTCCAGAGGCTCACATGGAACCACTGTTAATACTTTGGGGAGATACTCCAACTCACTGAACCCACCAGGATGTGGGTGGGTTGAAAAAGGACATAGGGAAGAGTAAAGAGATGTGAAATTAGAAAAGAAAGATAGGCCACTCTGGATGAAAGTCAAGGAAGAGGAGATGAAGAAAAAGACTGCAAGAGATACAGAGGGCCTGAGGGAAAGGGCACTTTAGTTTACATTAGCTCATTCATTAGCCATCCACAGCTTGTTTGAAGACTTCTGTGGAATATACACAATGTTAAGAGCGTCTGTAACAGATTGCATTCTCTCTCCGAGGAGAACTCAGTTTCCATATGTGATGTGTTGATGTATGGGCTGTGGTGTGTCACGTTTAAGACTGATGGGAGTCAGCCCCTGAGTAGGAGGAATCATTGTAGTTTTAAATAGAGGACAATGTGTTGACCACAGCTTGCTTTCGAGACTTGCAATATGTGTAACAAGTAAATATAGCTCTAGCTTATTGACAGGAGTTGTGATTTTATGTAATTAAAGTGTTTCTGCAGTGGGTGCTGTTAGGAAGCTTCTGCTTGTCTCCTGGATTCGATTTTCTATCAACAAGCTCTTTGTGAACACTGTCTACGCACTTAACTAAACTGCCTCACTTTAACAACTCTCTCAATTATATACAATAAATAATATGATAGTTTCTAAAAGGTGAAAGTCAGGCACTGAAACAAATAGCTGTAAAAAATACAGGAAATGGAATGTAAATTGTAATGTACTGTTCTTTGTGAATACAGTTAAATGGTGTAAATGCGGGTGTTCAAATTAACAGAGGTAGCACAGCAGTAGTACAAGGATAGCACAACGATTTACTTTAGCAAGTGTAAAGACTGTAAAGGGGAATGTCGATGTTGAAAGTAAAATTATTCACTTAGAAGCAGTGTTGGTCAAGTTACTTGAAAAAAGTAATCAGTAACTAATTACTGATTACTTCAGTAACTAATTACTGATTACTTCCCCCCAAAAGTAATCCCGTTACTTTACTGATTACTTATTTTCAAAAGTAATTAATTACTTAGTTACTTAGTTACTTTTTAAAAACACGATTTACAACCTGAATAGGTGATAAAGCGATAGATCTGTCAGCCCAATTCTACTTTTTCTACATACCTGTAATCCATCATACAAAATGTAATCAAATGGAAAAGTCTCTTTTTAAAACTTGTTTTATTAGTTTTAATCTTTTAACTTTATGCATCAAGCAAAAATTTAATTATATGCACCATTCTCTGACTTGAAGAAATTAGTTTAACATTTAAACCTATTTTCTGCACATTCCAGCACATAAAATAAAATATTTGTGTGTTTACACTCAGTCTTTCAAATAGATGCAAGTAAAACACAGCAGAAAATAAATAAAGTCAAAGACTAGCGGTCCTGTTGCTCTATTTTCACCTGTAAAGCAGGAGTCGGGCAGGCGGAGGTTTACCCTGGTGCAGGTGTGCCGCAGCGGTCAGTGGAAGGATACGGCAGTTTCTCTGTGAGTTTCCCATTACGTCATTGCGCACTTGGTGCTTGTTTAGGGGGTTTTTTCGCTGTAAAAAGAAGTTTTCTTCCCACGCACAAAGGACACTAATGTTTTTGTCACTTTTTATGGAATCAAACTCAAAGTAAGGTCAGTACTTCCACGCTTTAAATGCTGCACGCTCATACTCTCTCTGCACTCGATATATGATCTATTGTTGATCTGCACACAGCTGTTGTCGCCAACGTTGCACTCGCTTACGTCACTGTCATGAGACATTCTTGCAAAAAATCATGGTTTTAGTAACGCAGCGTTCTTACGGGAAAGTATCGGTAATCTGATTACCATTTTTGCAATAGTAATCCCTTACTTTACTCGTTACTTGAAAAAGTAATCATATTACAGTAATGTGTTACTTAGAAGTGCCATAATTCAGTTATTTCTTCTTTAGACTTTGACTGTTGTGGATGTGTAATGTGGTTCCCAGTTTGTATATAAGCCTTAGCTGCTGCTCTTAAGATCCCCATATTCATTATGTCTGGCCACTGGTCTTTGTTAGGGTAAACATTAAAATTCTAAAAATAACAGCATTCCTGTACCCGTGTGGTGCACGGAGTACAGGAATTGTGACAAAGCTGTGCAGCTGAGGACATGTGCTACACTTTACAGTAATCACAGCAACACAACAGCTGACAGTATTACGTTGTAATCATATAGTGAAAATGAAGTTATATTCAAAACTTTTTCTTATCTGCTACATTGTTTCATTTAGTGCTTGTCATTCACTTTCGTGCGATATGTTTCACTTTTATTAGAAATAACAGACAGAGTTTAAGCAAGCCTCTAAAATCCACTGTTCTTTTCACTATCAAACTCTTCCCATCCCCCCTGCAGGCTTGAAAGGCAGTTGTTAAAAGTTTGCAGTTTCCTCGCTGCAGCTTGAAGTCATTCTGTTCAAATGGATTCCTATGGTGACAAGTTTTCACGGTGGGAAAAAAAAGGAATCAAAAGGCCCACAGGAATTCCCAGAACATGTTCCACTCTTCTGTCGATCCATATGCTCAATTTGTGGAATCAATAAAGTTTATCATATCCTTAGGAAAACCAGAATCCTTGTTCACGTTTGTATGCGTGTGTATTTATATGCTTAAGATGCCCTGAAGGTGAGGATGCTATAAGATTCAAAATAAGGGCTACGTCTATGTAAGTTTAACAGAAGTCAACTTTGGATAGTAAAACCAGATAGATTTTATGGCCAAGTGTGCACGAGGAGTCAGAAGTGACCTTAACAATCACTTTTTTAGGGGTCAAGACAACAATTTGGATAAAAGCTCAGATGTGAGAGGTCACAGTATATCACATGACCTGTGATTTTAAGGGAGCTGCTTCTGTGACAGGGTGAGTGTTTGATGGAACGTGAAATATCCAGAGGCAGAAAATAAAAACAGTCAGAGTTGGCTGCTTTAAAGTTCTTACTTCTTAAGCTTATGTAAGTGGGTTTCATAATATAAAACCCAGTATCATGCCAAATTGGAAGTACTTGTTTTAATGCCAGATGGCTTCTATACTGTGTTTCCTCTGATATAAAAAAGGCAAATTGTTTGTCTCGCGTACGAATGTGAAGGTTGAAAGATAAACGGGCGTTATTGACAGTAGTGGATAAAAATGTAACCACAGAAGTCAAATCCCTTAAACTTTGTTATATTAACCATCAAAATCTTCTCAATCTGCCCAGCTTGATGCGCTTAGAGCTGATGATTGCTTTCAGGTGTACGTCCTTACTGGAAGAGCTAAAACTTCACATTTTTTCCTTACTAAAACCCGTCCGTGCTGAATAAAGGAAACTCTCTCCAAAACACATGCACCGGTGGTATGGCAGAGAACAAAACAACCCTCCTTTTTTTCCAAATGGGGGACTGATGGTAGTGGTGAGGAATGTCAGCATCTGTGTTGAGGATATTTTCTGTTTTATGGCTGTTTACTGGGAGATGCCAGCGAGTGCTGTGGTGAGAGCCCTGGGACTGGGCTACAGCCCCAGTCTCTCTGCCTCATGTCTGTCCACGTGGGCAGGAGATACCACACCAGACATCGTTTTTAAATCTAGTCACCGCAAGTTAGTAAAAAGACAGTATGACTTTGTTTTCTTTTTGTTACCCTTGGTTTCTTTCTGTTCCTACATTCATGTTTATGACTTGGCTCTCTGCTCTTATGACATAACCGTATCTGGTTGCTCTATAAATACCCACATGTTTTCCTACTGTATAACAAGTATTGAGGATATTATTACAAGACACAACACTGATCATGTAATTGCTTTGTAACCAAACTTTACTGACATGACCTCAAGGGAGTGGCAGTGGTTAAAAAAAGAGGCACGACTGATCAAAATAAGCTGCTCACATTATACTGGCAAAGTCTAAATTTTCCTTTCCAGGGTCAGACTGTCTGCTGACATGGCTGCAGTTTTTGGCTTGACGTGGCCGTGTTTTACAGTAAGGTGGAGTGGATCTCCTCTGTTTAAAAAATGAATAACAACAATAGACAAACGAGAGAGGAAGTTGTGTGCGTGGCACATGTGCCGCGTTATAGATTGACAGGATGTTTAGCAGGAATCATGTGGGGTGACCCCAGTCCCTCATTGTCACTTCATAGAAGACCAGTGATAATGTGGCTAACATACAGCCATGTGAAAAACAAAGTTTTCACACAACTCTATGCAGTACTGTGGAAAAATAAGTACACCCTTAACCCTTTAAGACCTACCATAGAACCAAGTCCGCCAGAGCTTATATTATATTTTTACATGCTGTGGAGCCATTTTTGGGAGCATTTCAAGTTGCTAAACATCAATACAACCATTACAGCCTAGATTTTAATAATATGTCTGCATTAAGTGCATAGTAATTACATAAATTGCAAAAAAAGTGCAATAAACTACAACAAAAATTGAAAATCGTTTTTGTTTTTTTTAACATTTATTTCTAGTTAGAGAAATTTAAGAGGCTTATCCCTCAAAACTGTAAATACAAAAAAGTTGCACAAAACAGTTTCCCACCACAGGAAATTTATTTTGAGTGTCTTCATAGTTTTATTTTTGAAATACACCAATTTTTATACACTGCAGGAAAAACGAAAATAAATATTATAATGGAAATTTGCAAAAAAGCAGCATATGCATCAAAATAAACTATTTCCAGCAGTGCAATATGAGTCCTAAGCATCCCAGAAACGACACAGAAAGTCATAAAGTCAAACATAACTTTTAAAAACACCAGTATAGGCTCATGAGGCCTTGATGGTAAAAAAACCAGTGATGTCACTTCCGGTTTCGGGCAGGTCATGGCGGACATGCGATAGTTCACGCTGATGGACATAGGAAGTGTTAGGAACAGCTGATCGGATCAGCAAAGCGTGTTTCTGGAATATTATGTTTTTGTTGCTGCAAGCGCTTTTTATGCAGTTTTTGCAAAGCTATATGTGGAAGGAAACTGTGACCGAGGACAAGCTGATGGCATAAGATGTAAGTACAACTCCTCTGGTTTCATATGCAAAAAATATTATTGCGCTAGCTTACGTGGTTGCAGTGCTACAGGGATTTAAAAATAGTTACGCAAAACAGAGCGTGCCGCTCTGACCGGCTTTAAAGGGTTAATGCTTCCATAATAATAAAAAGAAGCTAAATAGCAGCCAGATGCTGCTAATCAAGTGTACTTGAGAAGCTGATCAGCACTGTGACCACCTCAATAAGAGCAAACGTTTTGACCATTTGCTAGTCTGGAGCATTCGGAGGAGTGAATGTCAGAGCAAATTCGTCCAAAGATCAGACCATGCAATGCTCAGAGAAAAGTCAAAATAACCAAGAGCTGTACAGGCCTCAGCTAGCGTGTTAAATGTTAAAGTTCATGACAGCAAAATTTAAAAAAACATTGAACAAGAATGTCTTGATGCATTCTCAATCATCCAGGAAAATAAATCTCCAAAAGTTGATTCTGTTCATCTGGACGTAGTGTTTTCTGGGAGAAACGTTTCGTCACTCATCCAGGTGACTTCTTCAGTCTCAGCTGACTGCAGGTTTCAATCTTATAAACAGTACATTTGCATAATGACTGAAACCAGCCCACTGAAGGAACAATGGGCTGTGAGGTCAGTTCCTTCATCATAATTATGCAAATTCTCATGACCATTGATCAACAACCACTGATCAATGGCCATGAGTACCATTCACAGAGAGTTGAGGGAATGGCTGCAATCACAGCATGTAAGATGGTGAAAGATGTACCCTTAGGCCCCCTCCTCGATTCAGAAATGGTCTTTCCCTTTTCACGTAAATGGCCTCCTTGACTCCGCCCTCAAACCAGCGTTCTTCCCTGTCCAGGATGTTACATCGTCATCCTTGAAAGAGTGTCCACTGGCCTGTAGGTGTAAATAGACTGCAGAGTCCTGGCCTGACGAGGTCGCTCTTCTGTGTTGTGCCATCCGCTTCGCCAGAGGTTGTTTGGTTTCCCCGATGTATAAATCCTGGCAATCCTCCTGCACTTAACAGCGTACACTATGTTAATCTGTTTGTGTCGGGGGACCCGATCCTTGGGGTGGACCAATGAAGAAGTCACTTGGATGAGTGACGAAACGTTTCTCCCAGAAAACGCTACGTCCAGATGAACAGAATCAACTTTTGGAGATTGAACAAGAATGGGTTCTGGAATGAAAAGACAAAGCCTTTTCTTTCTACAAAGAACATAGCAGCACGGCTTAGGTTTGCAAAGCTGCATTTGAAAAACCACAAGACTTCTGGAAGAATGTCCTTTGAACAGACACTGCCAAAGTGGAGATTTTTGGCCATAATGCACAGCGCCATGTTTGGCAAAAAAAATATAACATATCAGCACAAATACTTAATACCAAATATCAAGTCGTGGATGTATGATGATTTGGGTTTGTTTTACAACCACAGGACCTGGGCACCTTGCAGTCAGTGAGTCAACAACGAGGCCATCAATCCGACAGCTAAAGCATGGCCCAAATTATCCAACTGGACAGTGATCTCAAGCACGCCATCAAATTTACAACAGAATGACTGAAAAAGAGAAGAATCAAGATGTGACAATGGCACAGTCAAAGTCCAGACCTCAGTACACCTGCAATGATGTGACTGAACCCTAAGAGTGCTGTTATGTAATGGACTGCTAATGCAAACGTCAACAAACTGAATCAGCAGCGTAAAGAAGAGAGGGTCAGAATTCCTCCACAATGATTTGTGAGACTAACATGGTCATAGAGTTTTACAGAAAACAATTACTTCAAGTCATTGCTGTTAAAGGTGGTTCTACAAACTATTACATCACTTAGTGAACTTAGCTGTTCCCAAGATTGCATGCCATGTTAATACTTTCTTTTTCACATGACCTGTCTCTGACTGTCAGGTTGTATGTAGCCAAATATCTGCCTAACCAAATAATAACTAGTCCCTGAACATTCATGAGTTAACATTTTCTATTTTGTGTCTACGAGCTGGTAATGATGTTGAAAAAACAAGTTATCTCCTGAGTATCAAACAAATGCCCCAACGTTGGTTTGTAAAGGTCTCAGGAGCTCAGTTAAATATAATTCAATTCAATTCAATTCAATTTTATTTATATGGCACCAAATCACAACAAAAGTCACCTCAAGGCGCTTCATAGATACAGAGAAAAACCCAACAATCATATGACCCCCTATGAGCAAGCACTTTGGCGACAGTGGGAAGGAAAAACTCCCTTTTAACAGGAAGAAACCTCCGGCAGAACCAGGCTCAGGGAGGGGCGGGGCCATCTGCTGTGACCGGTTGGGGTGAGAGAAGAGAAGAAATATAGAGGTATTGTCTCAATATTTGTAATTTCTTGTTGGATTTTAATCCATTTTAACACAAAAGAAAATGACCATGTCATTGTTGTGAATTTTGAGTCCTATATCTTGGTCAGCTTAGCTTAATACAAAGTATAAGCTTGCTTATTTTAACCTGCAAGAAAATCCTGCCTTGTGTACAAAATCAGTTGTACCTTAGAGCATCTGATCCACTCATCATCAGCAAATCAATGCATTTTGGCATTTAGACATGATGATCAGCTGAAGTTCAGACTGAGCATGAGAATGGAGAGGAAAGGTGATGTGATGGTTCATAGTTGTTGGTGCAAGACAGGCTGATCCGAGTACATCAGAAAGTGATGTTCTACTTGGATTTTTCCATATAACCATCTCTGGGGGTTACAGAGAATCGTCCCAAAAGAGAAAATATGTAGTGAGCTGCAGTTATCTGGGTTAAAATGCCTCGCTGATGTCAGAGGTCAAAGGAGAATGGCCAGGCTGCTTCCAGCTAGGAAGGAAACAGTAACTCAACAAAGGTATGCAGAAAGCATCTCTAATTGCACAACCTTGAAGCAGATGGTCTACAGCAGCATTCGACCACACCTTACCATCCGTGTCAGCTAAGAACAATGAAGTGAAATGTTTTCTGGTCAAAGGAGAATTTGCTGTACACAACATGAAATCATGGACCTTCTCAATCTTTTTCTAAATCTTACTAAAACCCATTTTTCTCCATGTCCATTGTGCAATGTTTACTATTGTATTTATTTAGATCTTTATTGTATTTTTTTATTGTATGGCTAATGTTCTTCTCTTGTTTTATGTCTTTTATTTATTTCATTTGTATTTTATGTTTATTCCATATTTATTTTGTCTTTTATTTATTCTTCTGTGCAACACTTTGGTCCATTATTGTTGTTTTAATGTACTTTACAAATAAAGCTGGTATGGTGTCCATTCTACTTTGTATCAGTAGACAGGATCGGTTCAGCCTGGTGGTTGTGTAATAGTGTAATGCTGTAATATTCTCTTGGCACAGTCTGGGCCCTTTAGTAACCTACCTGAGCATTGGTGCTAATCCTGCCCATCCCTTTATAACCACAGTGTACAAATCTTCTGATGGCTTCTTCCAACAGGATAGCATGCCACGTCACAGAGATAAGATCAAACTGGTTTCTGGAATATGACAGTGAGAAATGGCACCAGATCTCAAACCAATAAAGCACCTTTGGGATGTGCTGGAACAAGAGCTTTGCGTCGTGGACGGGCAACTGTCATATCTTTGCAACTTTTTTGAGCTAAAGTCTATATTTTGTTTTTATTACAGTTCAATCTAAAACGTGTTTTCACACCTTTCCTTTAGTTTTAAGCAACTATAACAGCATCGAGTTGCTCTGGTAAGCAAAAGTTGATGTGCTCCAACCAGCAGTCTTCTCATGGACCCGCAAAGAAAACAAGTCAAAAATAACTGTGGCTTGAATTAGCATTTGTTATGTTGATTCTAAATGCTTAATGAGGCGATAATGGCCCACATGTTACTGTTTCCTGAAACGGCTAAGAGTGGCTCAACGATCATGAACAGACACGCGTGTGAATCCACATTGAAACCCGAGGAAATCCTACTTTGCTTGTTTGGCAATTGTTCGCTGAGAAGGCAGGGCTTCACTTTTGTTTGCGTGGGGGGTGGAAGGAGGAATGGGTGTTCCTCCTTGTCCCCTCCTCCTATTAAGACAGAAAAAAACGCACTTGACCAGCCCCCTTTCCATTCCCATGGATCTTATTACGGGAGCCTTCAGCTCCAAGACATCTGCTCCGCTATTAACAACGGAGCGCGTCCCCGCGTCTGTTGCGACTGATCCGGTCGTACCCCCTCCTCCTGCTCGTCCTCCACCTCCTCTTGCCCTCTTCCCCAGAGTAGTGCTCTCTCCGCTGTTAGTGTTTAAACGGTGATCATGAGAAGCCACCGTGCATGTGCCCTCCACGTTGCATAGTTGTAGTCCAACCTGGCAGAAGAGAGCGCCCCTGCTCCATCCCTCCCGTGCCACCGAAAGGCGAGTACCGGCGGCAGAGCGAGCAGGAGCACCCGGTGACACCGAGCAGCACATTTCTTTTTGTCTGTGCGCTCCGCTGCTGGCTGTGCGTCCTCGCATCCTCCTCGCTGCAGGCAACGTTGTTGTAGGGCAGCACCTCGAAGGACGGATGAAGAAAACAAAGGTCTACACGTCCGATGTTTGAAGCAGCAACAGTGGAATATTTTGTCTGATACTTGTCTTTCCGCGAGCTTTTTTTGTTTGTTTGTTTTTGACACCATGGAGTCGGTGGAAAAGGAGTGTGGAGCGCTGGGTGGATTATTCCAGACCATTGTGAACGACATGAAGGTATCACACATAATTTAAAGTAGATAGGGAATTATGTGACCTTTGTGATTGCACAGTGGCCGATCAGATGCATTTTTTTACTGCCTTTGTCTCTTTCACCGGGTCCTCCCCCACTTGAAACACCGCTGTGGGACAAACTGGGAGATGAAACGTGTTTCCCTTTGTGTTGTCGTTATAATGTACTGCAGGTCAAACAGTGCTCACACTTTAGCAAGTGTGCCAGAGTACTTGCATGGAAACATCTGCAGAACAACATTTGTCTTTTAACACAAAACCACTATTTGTGGGTGTATGGTCCACGGGTTAGATCATAATCAAAGTTAAAATATTCCAGCTCTCATTCCTCTTTTTGTGTGTTACAGTAAAACTATCAGGACTAAAGAAGAAGTTATACTAAACATATGATGGTTGCCATTTAACCCTAAACAACTGTTCCTTCTCTATCCCAGCCTCAAGTGATTTCTGAATTAAGTGTCAGCTGTAAGAGGATGCTCTAGGAGGCAAATGAGAGCTCCATAACCTCAGCTTCTGAACAGAAATAGACTTGAAATGCTATCATTGTGTTTCCTGTTATTTGGACTGAAATATCTACATTTTTTCAACTTGGTATTAAATGCACATTTAATCTTTTAACAGTTGAACTGTGTGACCTTGTGCTGTATTTGTACGAAGCAAGTGCTGTCTGTCTTTTAGTTAAAAACAATTTCTTAAGCCAGAATCACACGTACGTTATTGTGTGTGTGTATTGATTACATGTCAGTGTGTGTATTCGTGTATGTTGGGGGAGGGGTCAAGTGAAGGAAGTTGAACCGGGGTGGTCTGCTGTTCGTGACAACAGATGGAAAGTGTGAACGCATTCATTGGGCCTGGAGGCAGCACCCAGTCTTCTCATTGTCCGGGAAACCCATGATGCAGCAAAGTGGTCACAACAGCGAATAAGTCAAGCGTCGAGCACTTCTTTCAGTCCAGCAGATTTCTTATTGATTACTAGCGCACAGGATCATGGCGCCTTAGGACAGACTATTTATGGACCTCTCATTAGTCAGGATCCAGTGAAATCAGCTCTATTGGCAGTGCTGGTTTGGTTTCATAAATTTCCTTTTTGCGTTGCGATCACGCCGGAGCCAGAGAGCGACAGGGGCTCACAGAAAGAGGCAGTCTGTGTATTGATAAGCAGCACAGATGAATGAGGCTGAATCCCTTAGTCAGCACAGTATCAATGTCCACTGCCCGAGACAGACATCTGACCTCATTCCTGCCGGATGGTTGTGCCACGCAAGCCAGTCGAAACAGCGATCCAACGGCACTGCTTTCCTAATTCTGAATAATGTTAGAATGTAGCTGCGTGACATAGATGTAGCACTTCCAAAGCCTCCTGTGTGCTATATTGTACTGCATAGAGAAAATGTGTGGATAATAGCTGCACCTGTTGGTTATGTAACTGTCTGATGAGGCAACAGGAAAAGAAACCAAAGAGTGGGAGGTGTTAGAACAGTAGGCACAGGATGAAATGAGAAAAAAATGTTCTGCAAGATTAGATCCGGAGTCAAGAATTACATCAGGAATTAGATTTGATCTGATGAGAGTGATAGGGAACGTGATTTCAAGCCTCTTTGTGTGAAAAAGTAACCAAATGTCCTTGAGCAACACTTCCTACCAGGTCCAAGGATAATGCTTTTAACCCGAATGACGAGCTGTGGGAGGACGAGACTTTCTCTGCTTGCTTCTCTCTTTTATCCATCCTTTTCATCCCTGGATGTTGTTGGGTGTAAATGAACTTTAAAGGAAAAAAGTGTGCCCCCCTCCCAGCTGCACTGCACATAGCCCTCTTTACCCAATTCTTTGCCCTCTACCCGCAGCTGTCTTGGCAGCACATCCCTCCAGCCCCTCAGAGCCACAGAGCCCACAGGCTAATTAGACACCTGTTGAAGTCAAGTGGGAATAGCCAAGCCGGGAGGTTCATGAAAAACAATTTTTTTAAAAAGAGGGAATGGCTCCTAAATCACTTTTTCCAAGGCAAAGACTTTATCTAAGGTAACCTGGGAGTTAAATCATGTCATTGCCAGAATGGAGGTTATAAGTGATGCAGCACAAGACTCTTTTGTGATTGCATGCTAGCTATATATAATCAAGATGCGTAACCCCTTTTAGCTCCTCTCCATCAAAGAGTCACATAGAGGTTGTGCCCTTCCTCTTCTTACTCCAGGGCTCAAGGTCCCACTCTAATGGTCGGCTCTTATAGCTCACGGCAGCATGTGACGATCCTGGGCTAAATCTAATCCAGGTTTTTCAAAAGAAAGTTACTACCTGGCTTGCGTGCATAAATAGTAATGATAATAGGCCTTGTACACGGCACGTGGCTGCACACCAGACATGCAAATATCTATATACAAATCGAAAAGTATGTAGTTCTTTTGTCACCTGGGACAAATTATCTACCTCTTTGCAAAAGAGATTTATCACTGTAGGTGGCCAACGTTTACCCGTCGTATCAAACAAGTTTGAAACAAGTTAAATATTCAAATACACTGAGACACAGAGCTGCAAGTTCAAGTTTTTGTTTTATCATGAAACAAGGGAATCGATAATAATAAAGACGAAGCATTAAAAAAAATGTCTATGCCAATTTTAAACATCACTGTGATTTCACAATCTGCCCTAGTATTATACACTGTAAATATAATACACTGCAAGTGTGCACAACAGAAATCACACTGGCCTTTTTAAAGACAAGTCAGAGCATGGACTTATACAACACCCTTTTTCTAATCCTAGGGTAAGAAGCCAGCCTCTCCGTAGCTCTCTTCTTCTTCTTCTTTTTTTCTGTTTTTCTTTTTACTTCACTAATTATTATTAGCAATATATTCATATATATATATATATATATATATATATATATATATATATATATATATATATATATATATATGAATGAGTGAACTGATATACACAAACCAAAGGGGATAATGGAATAAGAAAAAGGATAAGGGAAAAAAAGAAAAACAGCTTTGAACAAGTCGAGAGTGATCTGCTAATCAGTGTAAATTTATTACTAGTTTGTAAAACTGGGTCTGTCATAGAGGTGGGAATCACCATACATCCCACGATACGATATTATCACGATACGATATTATCACGATACGATATTATTGCAATTTTTAAAAATATTTTGCGATATTCAGATTCTGTACATAAAGGTAAACTTTATCAATATTCATTTTATCTAATATCAAAGTCTCACACTCAGTCTTTCTCTCATTTCAGTTTTATTGTTGACAAACTGAACGGTTTGTATTACAGTCTAGTCCAACTTAACTGAACGCAACCATCTGGTACAATTATAGCTATTCTGAACTATGCAGTTTATGAAAACTATGCAGCCCCTTCAGCAACTGAAGAATTTGAAAGTAAATTAAAACAAAATATAATTTTACATTAAATAAAAAAGTTTTAAACTTAATTAAAATAAAACATGTCTTAAATTAAAATAAGTAAACTGTCATGTTTATTGCTGCCAAAAAAAAGTTAAACACATTTGGACAGTGAAGGAATGTCAGGATTCTTGCTCAGAAAAAGGATCAACATGCTCTGAAGTCAGAGCACAAAAATCTTTTTTGTAACAAAATATCGATTTCTGCTGTCCCTGTATCGATACATTATTAGCAAACAAAATATCACGATGCTACACAGTATCAATTTTTTCCCCCACCCCTATTAGCTATATATATATATATATATATATATATATATATATATAAAAATGAACTGATATACACACACCAAAGGGGGATAATGGAATAAGAAAAAAGATAAGGGAAAAAAAGAAAAACAAGTCGAGAGCGATCTGCTAATCAGTGTAAATTAATTACTAGTTTGTAAAAATAAAACCGGGTCTGTCAGGCGTTATGTGATTGACTGATTTTTCCCAGAATAAAACAAATGTTTTTGGGGGGTACGGTATATACATTTATTTTCCTTATTTGGATTTCAACCTGGTATTTTCCACCAAAATTAATGAGAAAATGCATTTTGTGTGACTAAATCTACCACTGAACTTTTTGTGCCTGCTGTTTTTGTTGAAGCACGCGGACCTGAATGTCCTCGATGAGATATTTATTTGGTTTAACACTTTTCCTTTCTCTTATCAGAGCTCTTACCCTGTGTGGGAAGACTTCAGTGCCAAGGCCACAAAGCTACACTCTCAACTCAGGTGAGAAGCAGTTCCTGTGAACAGTGAACCTCAGTGAGGAAAATTCTTGTGCAGTGTTTACAGACTCTGTGCGGTGAGAGTGCAATGAACCAATGTACTTACAGGACCACGATTCTGGCAGCAGTGGCCTTTTTAGATGCCTTTCAGAAGGTGGCGGACATGGCGACCAATTCTAGAGGTAAGGGAAATTTAGCCTCACGTGGTGTGGAGTCGAGCCGCTGTATGAACTGGTGGAAAAATAGTGTCATGATAACGATCAGCTTTGTTGAACAGATACGTTTGTTGCTTTAGTAGGGAGTTGTTAAAAAGTAGAAGCTAAGAGTGTTTGTAGACAAGCAGTTAGTGTGTTTTTCCCTTTCTAAGTCGTAAAGGTCACATAAACAAAATAAACAGACTTTTCACACCCTTAAGTAAGTGTATTGTCTCTCACGGCACCATTCTGTTCACTAAGATGACCCGAGTGGAGCCAGCTGTGAGCGAGGTCAGGTGGTGGAGGCTCAGAGAAATGAAAATCTAAGCTTATTGTTTCTTTGGTCTTAATGAGGTCTGCTGATCTGCTTTGTCACTGCGCTAGTGGCAGCAGACTGGCTGGCTGGAGAGGCCGCTGATTAACACAGATTTCTTCGGAGTTGATCGTCGAGAGCAGTATGTAGGTCAGAAAAACCCTGCAAACCGGCGAGGCTCTCGACGCACTCAATCACATAGACGCAGAAACACACACGCACATAAGCGCACACTGACGCACTGTATTCAAAGAGTGACAGCTGGTAGCTGGTCACCTGACCTTACAGGCCACATCCCAAGATGTTTTTCAAACTATTTGCACTGGCACCGCCCCTTTTTGACCACTTACCACTGGGGAAAAATAACAGAGCAGCCTCAGTGTTCACTTATTATTGCCAGTTTTACTTCCTTGCACTTTACAGCAACAGTTTATCGCTATTACAATACTAAAGGCTACTTTAAATGATTCCTGGTGTGAGTGCACATGAGCTCTGTAAGATGATGCGAGGTAGACTGGGGTCAGCCTGCTGGCTTCGAGCAGCTGGCAGCCTGCTGCAATAAAGGCGGGTAGGCCATGGTAGGAATAAAGGGCAAGACTTCAAAGGAAAATTGCTGTAAAAAGGGAAAATAGCAAAATGATTGATATTCCGGAGAGAGATGAGAAGAGAGAGAAGGGCAACGAGAGTTTGCAGATAGCCGTATAAAATCTGTAAGTGTGTCACTCATACGCCCACTTCTGCTTTTCTCCCAGGCACATTAAGTTTAGGATTAGTGCCATCCTTCCCAGGACACAGACTGCATGGGTGACGAGAGACTAGCAATTAAAATCTAAAGTCTTATATTAGTATTATTCTGCTTTTATCATTTTCATTGGTGCTCAGTGTTGATTGATTGACAGGATTAATCTTCCATTTGACAAATTATCATGACCTATAAAACACTGCTATTTTCCCTTACATGCTGTCGTCAATATAATCAAGGGAGTAACAACAATGTTTCTTTACTTTTCAATAATCTTTTGATTCTTTTCCATAATGAAATATCTGTGACAGATCTGTGGGCATTTAACCAAGTGGTTCAGCGCTACACGGCTAAACCTGCAATTCCCATCCGGCCTGTAGCTAATACAGTTACTTACTAAGTGATTGCCAGTAACACATTTTGCACATAGTGGACATAATTATCAAACGTGCTGTAGCAGCAATGCTTTTTTGTCATTGCAAGCATGTTCTGTGGTAGCGTTAGCATTTAGCTCAAAGCTCTGCTGCGGGACAACTGATTTTACAAATAGCTTTAAAAAAAAAACTAAAACATCTTGTGCAGCTTTTATGTGCGCTTAGCAAGCATGCCATCTCACTTCTGTCTCTCCTGTGTGAGCTGTGTTAGTCTTTGCGTGCTCCAAACCAAACCCAGTAATTAATTAGGTAGGAGTAATGTCGATATTTACTGGCGCTAGCTCTCAGTGCACAGGGGTAACCTTTAAACCTATTTAGGCAACTTCGCCTCTCTAGCAGCTGCATTGTCGATTTATTTAAGCTATACTGGCATCCAGATGTTCTCTGTTTTCCACATGGTTGTACTCTTGCTAACTCAAACTTATTTAGGACCATAAAGATAAAAAGAATTCAGAGATTAGATGGTTAGTATATAGTAAGCCTTCATTTCTGTTTCTCTCTCTTCTTTTTCTGTCTGTATCCTTCACATGTGTGTGTGTGTCTGCCTGCCTGCAGTGATGATGTTTGTCTCGGCGTCTGCACAGCCTTATAGGGCTGATTTGCACTATAGGGGGCAGGCCCTCGGCTATGAACTGCTGGCCCCAATCGCCGTCACTCCGAGCTACGCTTGTGTTTGGGGACGAGCTGCAGCTGCTGGCACAGCTGGAGGTTTCATCGCGTTCCCCTTTTACCTCCTTTAATCTAACTTTGACACACTCACCCATTCGCCCCTCTTGCTTCCACACTCTCTCTTCAGACTGTAAACACTTCGCTGCCAAGAAAAGCAGCATTTCTCCTCACCGACAGCTTCCTGATAGTCCCAGCGAGAGAGGACAGTGACTGAAATGAATTTTATGAATTCTTAACTGTTCTTCTGCACTTTTCTCAAAGGGTATCTTTTTAATCACGATTGTATTATGACTTTGCTCAACTAACCTTACTCAGCTCTCTGTTTGAATCGGTGTCGGCCACACTACTTCGGTGTGTGTCCATGTTCAGACTTCTTGCTTGCGTTGCTAGAGTTTATGGTAGCTGTCATGGTATTAGCATCTGTTTTCTATGAAGCAGCTGGAGGAGTTGGCCTCCAGGCGTTCTGGCACTGTGTCTAACAGCACTGTTTCTCTAAGCTGTGCTGACGGATCTATGTCTGAAGGCACGTCTGTCTCAGTGAACTCATAGCTTGCATCTGAGTTCAATAAAGGTCTGCAAGCCACAAAGTCTATATTAGATGGTATATGTGGAGAATTTGGGTTTTTTAAGGATATACGTTTCAACACCAAGCTTTAACCTAAGGCCGTGTAGCTCTTTGGATTCTTTTATTGTTGGATCGGCCAGTCTAATGGATTTTGGTGTGTCGTCTGGACCTTTTTTGTCGTTCATATTAAAATGTTATGTGAGGACATTTAAAAGGATCAGACTCGAGTTGAGAAAATTGGAGACTGTGCTACTTATTTAGTCGTTGCTTGGATGTGTGATGTGTTTTTTTCCAGTTTTTGAACGTAGTTGAGTTTGATAGACGTCAAAGAGACATGGGTAATGGTCCATGAAAGTATGACACAGTCTCCATGTTTTGCAGAAAGTGAGTTGGCTGTAGTTGGGGGTTAGTTGACCTGGGTGGGGGTTGTGATTGGAGTGGGATTTCCACAGCTCTGGGTATCCAGGCTAGGCAGAGGCGTTTAGCTAATCCTCTTAGCCCCACTCTATAACACACAGACACAGACTGCCTTCTCTTCTCTTCCTGATCAGCCACCCCCAGCTTTAAAAATTTACACTGTGGGATCACCGGCCAGACAACCATACACTGCATGTTTTTATTAAGCACGGATGAACATTTCTCCTTCTACATGTGATCATCAAAGCTAGCGCCGTCCATACTCCATTACACGTGCGCCCATGGAAATAATGTTTCTGTCGGTCACTGCAAGTCCTCTCTGTTTGGCTCTGTGTCTTTTCTTTCTTACTCACTCAGTCTATACTCTGTGGAGGTATGCTAGTAGATCAGTGTGTCAGCGAAGCACTAATCTGCTTGGCTGCTGTACTTCTCTGGGTTGGCAGATGGGACGGATATCCCTACCCGCCATCTGGACAGCCTGGCATGGACGAGATGTGGCCGTGGCCTAGCGCAGAGCGAGATCAGGGGATTAATGTATTCCGTGCTAGCCCAGCAGTGCAGCTATTTTTGCAGACATGTCAAATAATAAGTGTACACATCGGACCAAAGCTGACATGCATCAACATTTGCATTCCAGCCTGAGACAAGCCTGTTCTGCATTCTGTGTACCAGAACCAAGAGGTTAGACTCTGCAGCTCACAGTTAATTAGCTTATAGATTTCAAGTGATTTAGATCGGACCTACATGTTCAGTCGTTCACATAGATAAATACATCAGCTGGTAAATTACAAACTGTTGTGCCATTCTGCTAATTGCATGCAAGGCTCTTTGGTTATTTCACGACCTTCAACCACAAGGTCACGCTAAGTATCGACAAGAGCCTCTCATTCCCCCCTCAGCTTCCTACCTCGTTCGTCGGACAACTTCCAGCAGAGTTCTTCATGAGTCACTACGGAGTTTATGGGCTTAAACTCAATGCGGTCATCCTGCAGATGAATGTTTTCCAGCTATTGTAATAACTACATCCACAGAGTAAAGGGTGAAGCGGGTGCAGCAATAATGTGAGAAACAGATGAAAAGGGGAAATAAAAACAAGAGAGAAAACAAATCTTTGGGTTCAGCGTAGCTTTAATTCTGAGGTCGAATACCAAACTAAGAAGACAAACACGAGGGGAACACTCTGTTCGGCTACATCCTGAACATGAACTCCGCTTTGGAAGGGAGCTGGAGAGGAGTGGGGACATGCATGAGAGAGGCTGCTGGAGGAATGCAAGAGAGGAGATTAAAAGGAATACATTTCAAAGAAATGAAAATGTAGAATGACAGATCAGATCACACGTTTGCTATTATTGGTCCGTTAAACACATCGGTCAAGATTGAAGTGGCCCGAAAATTACTGGGTGATGTGTTGTGAACGCGTTTACACCAGATCAAGACGTTCACAAGGCTAACATAATGAACCCCAATGATTTAGATGGATATCTAATAGAGGTGGGAATCATCATACATCCCACGATACGATATTATCACAATACTTAATGCACGATACGATATTATTGCAATTTTTTAAAAATATTTTGCGATATTCAGATTCTGTACATAAAGGTAAACTTTATCAATATTCATTTTCTCTAATATCAAAGTCTCACACTCAGTCTTTCTCTCATTTCAGTTTTATTGTTGACAAACTGAACGGTTTGTATTACAGTCTAGTCCAACTTAACTGAATCAACCATCTGGTACAATTATAGCTATTCTGAACTATGCAGTTTATGAAAACTATGCAGCCCCTTCAGCAACTGAAGAATTTGAAAGTAAATTAAAACAAAATATAATTTTACATTAAATAAAAAAGTTTTAAACTTAATTAAAATAAAACATGTCTTAAATTAAAATAAGTAAACTGTCATGTTTATTGCTGCCAAAAAAAAAAGTTAAACACATTTGGACAGTGAAGGAATGTCAGGATTCTTGCTCAGAAAAAGGATCAACATGCTGTGAAGTCAGAGCACAAAAACCTTTTTGTAACAAAGTATCGATTTCTGCTGTCCCTGTATCGATACATTATTAGCAAACAAAATATCACGATGCTACACAGTATCGATTTTTTCCCCCACCCCTAATATCTAATTACTGTTCCACTAAACTGTTATTCTATTCAAGCTTTTATATTTGATTTGTAGGTTCTGACGATCAGTGCAGAGCAGAGTGGCTAATAGAACAAACTGCTGCTCAAGGTAACTTCAGGCTCAGAGACTCAGATGGAGGCAGCAGCAGCAGAAGGACCAGCAGTATTGTCTGCATTGTTTGCAGGACTGTTTGCAAATGAGCAGAGTAGCATTTACATAGGTGGGGCAAGACCGGACAGACTCGGGTGAGCTAAGATAAAGAAAATTGCTGAGCCTGTCAAACAGGAGCGCTTGAGTCGTCTGATTGAATCGCTGCAGATTTGTTGACAGAGCGCTGCTTAGTAAATTTGTCAAACTTAGGCTATCACGGCTTATTTGTTCTTGCATAAAGGGACATCACATCTGTCTTCTTCAGCTTTAAACATCCCTGTCTGGCACGAGACAAAGACAGCCGTTTGTGGATTGCTTCCCTTTGCTGTACTTTTTCTTGTTTTCTCTCCCTGAGTCCTTTTTTCCATCTCTAATGAAAAGCGCATCTGGACAAGGGGTGGTGATTATTTTTAGAAACATTTATGCCCCTGAACAGGAAGCTCCTCCAGCAGAGGAATATCACTTCCTCCTCCTCCTCTTTAAAGTCTTGTTCTAATGCACACCAGAACATGTTTACGCCACATCAGGAAACACTGGGGTCTGTCTGAGAGGTGAAACTTGCTGTGCGTGCTGTCTGGACAGGCAACAATGGGACGAGTGTGCGCTCGACTGTGTGCGAGAGACTAAAACAATTGATCCCGGGGCTGTTTCCTCTGCCTTTTAGTCGTATTGTACTAATAAAAAGCATTCCACGTATAAGGAAGTGACACAAAGGCTCGGAATGACGTTTTGATTTTTGCTACAGACAGAACACACTGTGTTAATCCTAAAACATTTGGATCTGTACCCTTTTTCCCTCTTCTAACTGTGAATGCAGTGGACAATAGGGGTGGGGGAAAAAATCGATACTGTGTAGTATCGTGATATTTTGTTTGCTAATAATGTATCGATACAGGGACAGCAGAAATCGATATTTTGTTACAAAAAAGGTTTTTGTGCTCTGACTTCAGAGCATGTTGATCCTTTTTCTGAGCAAGAATCCTGACATTCCTTCACTGTCCAAATGTGTTTAACTTTTTTTTTGGCAGCAATAAACATGACAGTTTACTTATTTTAATTTAAGACATGTTTTATTTTAATTAAGTTTAAAACTTTTTTATTTAATGTAAAATTATATTTTGTTTTAATTTACTTTCAAATTCTTCAGTTGCTGAAGGGGCTGCATAGTTTTCATAAACTGCATAGTTCAGAATAGCTATAATTGTACCAGATGGTTGATTCAGTTAAGTTGGACTAGACTGTAATACAAACCGTTCAGTTTGTCAACAATCAAACTGAAATGAGAGAAAGACTGAGTGTGAGACTTTGATATTAGAGAAAATGAATATTGATAAAGTTTACCTTTATGTACAGAATCTGAATATCGCAAAATATTTTAAAAAATTGCAATAATATCGTATCGTGCGTTAAGTATTGTGATAATATCGTATCGTGGGATGTATGGTGATTCCCACCTCTAGTGGACAAATACCATCTTTATTATTGAATAAACTCACAGATACTGCATGTCCAATATTTAAGCAACATAAATTACACAGATCTGTAGCTTTCTTGCTGCAGACGTACAGTTCGCTACTCTCGTTTCATAATCCATACAGATACAGCTGTTTTATCTGCCACTCTTCCCTCCTTCACAACTTACGGCTCCCTCACCAGCATATGCAATAGATGCTGCTTTATTTATAATACAGACAGCTCCTACTGTGCTGCACCAAAAGAGCTCAAGCTGTGCTTTGAAGCAATCTCTTGACGATGTGAACGTTTGATGTTTAATCAGGTTATGATTTCAGAAATCTCAGTTTCATGTTTGCTCAACTACCAACTAAAGAAGACAAGTGAAGCTGTCAAAATCAAAGCAGGTCCTCCTCACTTTCTTCTTCAAAGATATATATAAAGTGTTCTAGTGGAACACAAATTACAGAAATATTTTGACAGTAATGCGATAATAATACATTTTTTAATTTCTCGGCTTATTGTGGACGATGTTGTCCTGTTGCACCTGCCACACTATAGCACTTCCGTTGCCTTCTGACAGGCCAAACCCGCCCGGCACCTCCGCCGTGTGTGCCCTCTTTCAACCTCCTCCCGTCTCACCCCACACTGCCTTTCATCCATCAGTGGCCTTCTCTGTGTCCCTGCCAGTTCACACTCTGCCTCACTTAAAAGGGGTGAGGGAGGGTAAACGCAGGAGGCTTAACTGTCTCTGAGAGGCACAGCCAGCACAGTGGCCAAGGTGCCAATGCAAAGAATAACAGTTGTCTCACGGATGATGGAATTTCCTTGCCTTGGCAGTGGCTGTTTGAGAGTCTAGAAAAAATTCCACACAAACGTGTTTTATTGACACAAAAGGCAGAAATCAAGATGGAGAAGAAGTGAGCTGCGTTCAGCTTGAAAGCCGGCGTCAACGCATCCAGCCTTAATTCCAGCAGAAGGACATTCAGGCTCGCTTGTCTGAGCACTAATGAAATCTGAGCTGAGCGCTAGGGTTTACATGGTGAATAAGAGAGATATTTAAGTTTAGCTCCCATGTTGAAGACATCATGGAGTTAGGCCTGTGGCAGTTTAGCCTCTGGCTCCCGACTCCTGGCAGGAGAACTCTCTATAAAGCAGGCCTATTAAAATGCTCCTCCTTCCCCAAGGAATCAGGGGAGTTAATCAGAACCAGAGCTTTGGATGGAACCACTCAGTAAACGCTTAGACGACTCTGTGCTGGCCTCAGATACCAGAGCTTAAAGCCACCAATGGGGGCATGACCTTCCCACCAACAGCCCCGTGTTTTTTTTCAACATACGTAGCAGATCTCGAGGCTGTTTATATTTATGCTCAGCCTGTATATTAAACCGGGCGCCGTGAGCTTCAGATGCACACACGGCAGCGCTTCTGTAACGAACCACAGGTTTGTCCACTGTTCAGTTACTCCCAGTTGTTTGCTCCAAGCTGTAAGATATATGGTTCTGTTGCATAACAGTTTCCCCCCGCAGTGGTCTGTGTTTTGCTTCATTCATGCACGTGTGGCTGTCCGCTATGAGGTCGGCCCAGATCCTAAAGCCACAGGGGTCTGCTCAATGATCACTTTTCCAGTTCTTGCACACATCAGCTACCATGTTTACAGAACATCAAGTAAGCGATCGTGGCTCAAGAGTTGGGAGTTCGCCTTGTAATCGGAAGGTTGCCGGTTCGAGCCCCGGCTTGGACAGTCTCGGTCGTTGTGTCCTCGGGCAAGACACTTCACCCGTTGCCTACTGGTGGTGGTCAGAGGGCCCGGTGGCGCCAATGTCCGGCAGCCTCGCCTCTGTCAGTGCGCCCCAGGGTGGCTGTGGCTACAATGTAGCTGCCATCACCAGTGTGTGAATGTGTGGATGACTGGATGTGTAAAGCGCTTTGGGGTCCTTAGGGACTAGTAAAGCGCTATATAAATACAGGCCATTTACCATTTACCATGGATATATCTATATATCCTTTTTTTTTTTTTTTTTTTTAACTTTTATTGCCAAAAATAACAAGGCAATTCACATCAACAACATGACCTGAGACCTAATCTGCTGCATATAATGGTGGGGGTTATTCAAAAACTTAATTTAAAAGAAAAAACATATATACACATATACATATACATACATACATAACAATACCTAAGCACAGATGTAACAATGTTAAGGCCCAAGTGTCCTTTCAAGATATTTTATAATTAGTCTCCATTTTTTCTCAAAGGTTGGCACTTTTAGTTGTAGTTGAGCTGTTATCCGTTCCATCGTATAGACATGTCTAGTTTTCAGAAGCCACTGGGCAACTGTGGGTGTTTCTGGTTTGAGCCAGTGAATTGTTATCATTTTTCTTGCAGTCATGAGGAGGAGATGCAGGAGAAAGTGCTGCTCATAGGAGAAACCATCAGGAAAGATATCCAACAAAAAGATCAGAGGATCCACTGGGAGGTTGACTGACAATATGTTTTGTATAATGTTCTTGACATCCGATATATCTATATATCTATATCAAAGAATCATGATATGACTTAAAAATGAAAACAGTGGTAGTTTGTGAGGTGGCTGTTAGATTTCTTAACAGGAAAGGTTGAGTGAATCGGACTGAAAGAGAAAGTTCTCGCTTTGTTTTACTCTGTGCTGCCACATTAGATCATGAAATGACCAAACATCATTCTTTGCCCGCATAAACATGAAGAGATGTTCTTAAGTTCAAACTGAAATATATAAAAATAAAGTTTTAAACATTCAAATAATCATCAAGGAAAATATGTGTGATATAAACAATATGCAAATCAAGTATTATAACATGTAATCAAATTATTTAAAGTCAACATTTTTGTTGAAATATTATTTTCAGGGTGGATGAATCAGTTTTACTGAACTGTTATGGACCACATGTTGAAAATGCTGAATCTGGACTGCGGGGGTAGTTTAGTGAAGTTTAAATGTCACAAATCTCAAACTGAACAGGGGAAGAAAAAGGATGAAACAACACATTGAGGTCTTCGGCTGTGGAGGAAAATAGAAAGAAGGACAGAAGTTCAAGTGTTGCATAATAATTGTCTTTCGAGTCAGGCTTAAGTTTGTATATATTTGTCACATGCCTGTGAGCCTTTGTAGGGGGGCTACGGGAGTGAATCACCCTGTCGCTCTCCATCCGGTCAAGGCCAGAGGCCAGCACGGCTCTTGGACGTGGTCAGGAAGCCCTGAACCTCCCCAGGATGTAGCTGTCAGCTGATCCCCTTTTGGGAAGGGAAGAAGGAGGGGAGGAGACAGGAGGGAAGAGGTGGGGAGCGGGAGGGAAATTGGCAGGTGTGAATGGGACAGGAGTGGGGGGCTGAAAGTTCACTCCAGCTGATAGTGACATTGGGACGGTCTGTTTTAGAGATACCAGGACCCACATTACTCTCTTGTGCCTCATCCATCTATCGCTCAGTCTTCTTCCATCTGGGAACTCAGAAGCCGCTGTGGGTGCTTTCTGTAATGGCTTTAGCAGAAGTGTGCACCACGTGCATGTCTGAGTTTCTCATTGGTTATCATGAACTGGTGTAAACAGAGTGTCTTACCTGACTGAATCCTCTACATAGCTTGGACGCCCCACTTTCTGCTTATATCAAATGCAAAGCCTATAGATTCCACATGTCTTTTCTAAATCACTTCCTGCTGATGTTGAATACCTCTGTGTGTTACAGCTGGATGACCTTTCACCTCTCCTTTCACTCAGAGCAGCAATGCATACAGGGCCCAGACCTGTTGCTGAGTTTCTTTGAACCAGTGCAGCAGTCAGTGAAGTCGACAGCCAAACGTTGGAGTGAGCTGGTCTTTGTCTGACAGTTTGACATGTTATCTGCAGGAGACAGTAACCTAGTTTCTTTATGTGATATCTGGAAAAGAGCACAGATCTCACTGGACGACAATCTGGAGCATTTCTTACACGGAGTCTCATTTTAGGCCGGTTATATTAGCCGTGCGTTTCATTTTCTCTTTCCTTCAGGCTTTGTAGTGAAGGTTAGAGCTGGTTTCTCCCTAACGCTGCCTGCCCTGCATGAATGGTGTTTAGGAAACAGAGAGAACAGGAAAGGCAGAGCAGACAGGGAAGAATAGAGGGATATCCCCTTACATGGTTCCCTCCTTTTTCCTCCAGGATGAAAGGGGTGAGAACTTCGGAAAGGGTGCGGGGGTTGGTAAAATACACCACCTGTCCATACGTTCGCACAAACAAACCTCGGCGCGTACGCTCCAGCAATCGTTCACAAACACACATACATGCCTCGGCTCTGAGGTCTGTCTGCTATGAGAGGTGTCTTCTCTCTTTCCTTGTGTGCGTCCGTGTCCGTGCGTGTGTGTGTTTGTGGCGAGAGACCCTGAGATTAGCCTTATGTGGCCCAGATTACAACAGGATCAGTGCTGCCATATATTACACTGGCCTATGAACCATCAGTGACACAGTGGACCAGGCTGAGCTTTGGGGGCTTAAAACCTCATTTAATTACACTTCAGCAGAGAGGAAAAGTACAGTAGCAAATTCACACAGTGTGGGGAGATTATCACGCGGCGACGTTAAAGTGTCAACAGGAAAAATACGTGTTTTTGTCAGGAGGGAAGAAGATAGCGCAGGGTTTTATTTTACAGTCACTGTGGAACGTTTGCTTTCCCCAAACAAACGTGACATTTGCACGCCCTGCCTTTACGGTCAACATACGTCCATCTAGTGGCTGCAACTAAAAATGCCTCTCCAGCTGAAAGAGGGAGGAATAAAAGCTGATGAGTCCATTTGACAGGAGAGAAAACTCCATATCTGTGTAGCCCTCTTATAGAAAATCATTTTTTCTGAGTCTTCTAGGTCTAAATTTCTATTGCCGAGCTCCGATATCGTAGATGACATTTCTATTTGTCATATTGTGTTTACAAGGTGCTACCAGGGACATTGGCTCAGCTCTGACAAGGATGTGTATGCGGCACCGTAGCATTGAGGCAAAATTACGCCACTTCACCAAGTAAGTGTCACTTTTGTTTTTATTTGCTCCGTTGCAATTTTCTCTCTTCGCCTGTCCTGAGGCGATTATTACGTTCTCCATCCATGGTGACCTTTCTCTTATTTTGTTACTCTTTACTATGCTGTGGAAATAAAAACCTATTTGTTATACCCTTCATTCTCTTGAATATTGTCTCTTCTTGTTGCTGCAGTGCTCTTATGGAAGGCCTGGTTACGCCGCTGCAGGACAGGATAGAGGAATGGAAGAAGACGGCTAACCAGCTGGACAAAGACCATGCCAAAGGTGAATAACTACAGCAATATAAAAGGCATTAATTGCACAATGTGTATTGTATGGAAATTTATACTTCTGTCTTCACATGCTTGCCAAAGAATACAAGAGATCTCGTCAGGAAATCAAAAGAAAGTCACTTGATACCATAAAACTCCAGAAAAAAGCAAGAAAAGGTTAGTAACTCTCTCATGATATATTAATTAGTATTATAAGGATTTTAATTAATGAAGTCTGCGACTGGCACTAGCAGTAAAATAGCACCATCTAGAGGGTGGATTGTGAAAGGATAAGTCTCCCAAGTCAAAATGCTTGGCACAATTTCAGAGGCTCCTTTCCAACTTTGGATAGTTTACCCTATAAATCAAAGAAATTAACTTCTTTCCTGGCTGTGCTTGCGTTATCCCCCGCTGCTGGCTGTAATTAAACTCCTATTTTCATACAGTATTTTAACGTAGCAGTGGTACGGGCTAGTCATAAACATGCATTGTGCCCTGATTTAAAACAGCTAACGCTGCCTGTTCTTCTTTCTTTCCTCTCCTCCCTCCCTCTAACCGAAACCCTCCTCCATTTTTTTCGTCTGCCGTTTATCCCCGGCTGTAGAGCTTCTAGGTATGTTTGCTGCTACAAATAAGAACTTCACATATTAGTTTCAAGGCTTAAACCCATCTTTACGTAAACCTGCCAGTCAAAGAAAACACCAACTGTCTTAACATTAGTGGTTAAAAGATGGAATAGTTCCCATTTATTATTATTTACAAATCAATTTAACACCAGCGTCTGCTACTGAGGTGAAACACGGAGAGGTGACACGAATATTTCTTAAGCAGGGAATAAAATAGCGCAAAAACAAAAACAAATCCAGATATTTTCCAGATATGGCGTGTAAGGTAACGCATAACTCTGTAATACTTGACAAAAACGCTAAACAGTGCAACAGTGATGACTTCAGCCTGTCTCTACGCTCCATCTGCAGCCTCTTGCCCAGACAGTTACATTGATTCCACAGTGATTAAATACTAAAATTACCTACGTGGGAAACAAACAAGCACAGCAGACACATGTTGTGCAAGTAGGTCTGAAAGTAGGTCAGATATTTAGCAGGTCAGATAGAGACTGAATTCAGTCAAGCTGCACCTTTTAAAAAATATGTCACACGTGGCATTGCGGTAAAAGTTGCTATCCCTTCCTGATTTGAGAATTTTCCTAAATCGCTCCTTATGTGAGGTTTGATGCTGCAAGTATTTCCTGCATCTTTGTGAATACAGCTTCTGTTGCAAGGATCTATAAATCACGTCCTCTTGGGACTCGGTTAATTAGTGCCTTATTAAATACAGGTGCTCTGAAAGCGTAGCTCATTAAGCCGAACGTATTAAAGATATGGACAGCTGTAAGAATAATCTACAGCGCTCTGCTTGTTAATGTTTTTTATCAAAGCGATTGCCAGCATAGAGTGATACTAATTTAGATCTGCTCACGCCCTTTTAGTTCATTATATTTTGTAAGTGGAACGGTATTTTCTATGTGCTAAAACTCAGCACACTGTAGAGTGTTCAAAATGACTGGCAGTGTACGTGTACGTCGTGCGTCATCCTAATACTCGTTTTCATCTTCATCTCATCCTTCTTTCGTTGCTTAGACTTCCTGTATCTATCATAAAGTATCCCTGTGGCATGCAGTATTGAATGACCTTCCATACAGTAGTGTTTTTCCAATCTCATCCATTTCAGGGTCTGCAAATCATCTCCAGCTGCACTGATTGATGACATGTTTCAGTGTCCTCTCATTCCTGTGGTCATTATCCATTCTGGCGTAATGTTTTTAAGTGTGTTGACCTTTAGTACACAGCAGCTTATCGTTATTTGTTTTAATCATCTCTCATCTTTTCCTCTCTTCCTCCCCCTCCTGCACTGCGGACACTTCCCGTCACTTTTGTAACCTCCCGTCCAAATCTTAATCTGTTTTCATTCCTTCTCCTCTCCTTTATTTACTCAACTCCCCTCACCTCTGTCCTCCCCGGCTCTGTCCTTCCTGCTTTTTTGTGTCTTTGCACCCTTCGCCTTCGCCTTGCGCAGGCCGCGGTAATCTGCGCCCCCAGCTGGACAGCGCCATGCAGGATGTTAGCGATTTGTACCTGCTGATGGAGGAGACGGAGAAGCAGGCAGTGCGCAGAGCTCTCCTGGAGGAGAGGGGACGCTACTGTTCATTCATCAACTTGCTTCAGCCTGTAGTGGTAAGGGACATTAAGCCTTTTTAGCATGGAAGCTCGCGCGTGTAAAGAACACCGACGTACACTGTGAAATATCTTCGCCGCGTCTTGTTGATGTGGTAGCTGTTTAATTTGATCAATACTGTTTCCCCTGCAGAATATAGAGATCGCCATGCTGGGAGAAATAACACATTTACAAGCCATTGTTGATGACCTCACTTTGCTGACTGAAGACCCGCACAAGCTGCCACCAGCTAGTGAGCAGGTAACAGGAGTGTAATACTACAAATTCTTCCAGTGCCGCTGACATGCTTATTTCCTCACAGTCAGTGTTGGGAAGGTTACTTTTAAAATGTATTCCATTACAGAATACAGAATACATGCCCCAAAATGTATTCTGTAACGTATTCCGTTACGTTACTCGATGAGAGTAACGTATTCTGAATACTTTGGATTACTTAACATATTATCATGCTGTTTACAACTACATGAATGTACTATTGCTGTGATTTATTACTGTTACTGAAGGTCCGCGGCTCCGAACCGTAGTAAAGGGACCTCTGGCTAATACGGTGGGTTCTGTGTCGGGCTCGTAGCCGAAAACTAGCTTTACTTTGTTGTCTGGGTCAACTTTGCTAGCAGAGACAGAGAGAGGCGTTGAAAGGCTGCTCCAACGGAACTTATTGTTTTTGGAGGAAAACACGAACACGGTGTACAGTCGAGTCTTAATAGCTTACTTACAACTGGGCTCGTCAGGCTCTCTTCTTGGCTGCAGTGGTTATTATTATATTTACATGCTTCCAGCTCCCGTTTTTGCTCGATGACAGCTCGTACTTTTCCTTTTTCTCCCTCCCTCGCTCACAGACACATAACGTGTATGGCAGTCCATTCTCCCTGCAGCACGGACTACACTGCCTATGATGCTACATTCTTTAGAGCTATACCTGTAGCATTCTGCCTGTTAGCTTAGCACAACAACAACAACAGGCGCTCTCTCACCCAGGAAACACGCAGAGAGAGAGCGTCACCCTGTAACCATGGCAACCGTAACGCTGCCGCCTGGAACAACAGAGCGTAGCTGTCAAACAAAACCCAAACAGTCCTGACCCGCCACAATATGAAACAGGGAAGTACCGCCGTGTAATCCATTTATTTCAACAAAGTAACTGTATTCTAAATACCACCTTTTTAAACGGTAACTGTAACGGAATACAGTTACTCATATTTTGTATTTTAAATACGTAACGGCGGCACATGTATTCCGTTACTCCCCAACACTGATCATAAGCAACTTGTTGGTTCATAGCTCCATCCACCTGCTATAAATACCCACTAGAGTAACAAATAGTTATCAGTTCACACCTGGAAAGGGTGCTTGAGCTGCAATTAACTCAATTTTAATTAACCTTTACTTCTCGGCAGCTTGTGGATTTATCTTGTTGGTTCTCGTCTTTTTTCCTATATTTGAAAAGAGACTTGTCTATGTCTAAATCCCCATTTGTTTGTGTTCCTGCAGGTGATCCGGGACCTAAAAGGTTCTGATTATAGCTGGTCCTACCAGACCCCTCCTTCTTCCCCCAGTAGCACAGGTTCCAGGAAGAGCAGTATGTGCAGGTATATTATTCAAACACACACCACTTGTTGCACGTTGCAGTCTTTTGAATGAAAGAGCCACATCCACACATCCAGAATTAGATAAAAGATGTCCTCTGTTTTGAGTTACAAATCATGCTGTTTGTGGTTTTCCCTTTTCCATTTAAGTGGTTAGAAAATTGTAGGATGACGTTGACGTCTCCTCTTTTAAAATGAGCAACCCAGATTCTATGAATATGTAATAAATCTCCAAGCCATAATTTTCAAATCATGCTTGCAAGTGCATGCTTTACATTCTTGTTTTAGATGAGCTCAGGAAAACATTTTTCTTCAAGTGTCAAACTCAAAGAGCCTGTGTATGAAACCTGCATAATACCGTACTGTGAAGGTCAAACATCCAGGATTATTTGGAAGTGTATATATATAAGGTTTTGGTTGTACATTAGGTTGTAATATATTTTATAAACTTTAAAAAAATCATTTCAGCCGGCTTAATAGCACATTAATAAAGACTACAATAAATCCATGAATATACGTGTGACATGTCTTCTTCACTACACAGCCTGATTAGCAGTGACAGTCGACATGCAGCGCTCGCAAGCTCCTCAGCTCTTGCTCCTGGCATATATTTGTAGTTCTCAAGCTTCTTACAGCGAGATTAGGTCTAAAGCTGTCAAATATCACCAGCTGACATCCGTGAGCCTACACAAGAGCCAAAATCCACATATTCATCTGACTTAAGGTGATAGCGCAAAAGTTTCTCTACAAATGTGCCATTCTAGGTCAAACACATTTTAATGTTGAGAGGAAGGAATATCATACCTTCTCACTTTTATTTAATGTTACAGCTCCGAGCAGAACCTCCCTGACACTTGTTCCAATTAACGCCGTATCCTATTCTTAGTATGCTATAGGTATTCCCAGTTTATCCACTGACTCAGTGTGTGACTGGCTAATTTTAAAACAGATGCAAGTTAAGCATGTAGGCTTTTTCTGAAACAGTCTTTCAGTTCAGTCTGACTTCTATACATTAACTCTTTTCCCCCGTGATTTTATTATTTTAGCACTAACCCTTGAAGCTCTTTTCTGCACTGAGTGGTTTCTGTCATATTTCAGGCCTGAGTATAGAGAGGAATGACTGGGTGTGCATTAGGGATGGGTTTTTATAATCGATTTATCAATTAAAATCGATTCTGGCTTGGATAACGTGAAATCGATTCATTAAAATCCTGAATCGACTTTTTAATATAAATTTATTTTGCCCGAAATGCCAGAATCTCAGGTGAAACCTCACAAAATTTCAACAACCACCAAACAGCTAAGACAGTAAATGAGAGCAGGTCCACGGATTCTGCACGAAGACGTAAAC
Organism: Neolamprologus brichardi; assembly: GCF_056152115.1. Classification (NCBI taxonomy): domain Eukaryota; kingdom Metazoa; phylum Chordata; class Actinopteri; order Cichliformes; family Cichlidae; genus Neolamprologus; species Neolamprologus brichardi. Next base: position 4,424,065 of record NC_142110.1, on the reverse strand, counting down.
ACAAAGCGCTGACGCATCAGAATCAGTGAGATGTCGCCTTTCTCACCCGACGGCACGGACACGGTCGGGGCTGAAAGCCGACAGCTCACTGATTCTGATCTGTCGGCAGGTCCGCGCTTTGTGTTCACGCCCTTTTTGCGTTGATTCTAAAGCTGTTAGTTTGATCTCTCTCCAAACAATATTGACCAAACCAGCAGCAAAAGAAGATCCAAACTAGGCTTCACATAAACATCGTCATGAATTCCCTCTGACTTTTACTGTTTTGCTTCCACCACAATAAAATCACACTTCATGCACAGCTCTCTCTCTCTCTGTACTTCAAGAACAGTTTCCCGTCTAAAAATCTGTTTTCTGCATTATTCGCTTGCTTGTTACGCACAAGTCTACCGTTGTCTACAGCGCTGTCGGCCGCTTTTTGTTTCCTTTTATATACTCCCGAAAAGAAAACCTAATTTCTGAAATTTCACTACTGAACAAATTTAAACTTTTTAAAATTATGCAAAATGCAAAACGCTCAGCGTGTCTCTAATAAAACCACTGTAACATCAGAGGTAACGTTTATATGTAGATTAATGGTTTTCTTTCATTTTTGATGTACTGCAGAACATTTTTATAAAATCCAGACCAGGAAAATCATCTTCATGTTTTTCTGTGTTTTATCTTCAGCTACTTTGACAAAAAGGCATCTGCTGTGATGCTCACACCTTTCATAAAATCTTGCGTGTGTCAGCTTCCTTTTTATAGATACAAAAATATATAAATGTACTGATCTGAATTATAATATTTCTGACTGTAAAAATTTCCCAGATTCAAATCAAATCGAATTGAATTGGAATCGAATTGATTCTAGAAATCAGTGACGATACCCAGCCCTAGCGTGCATCAGAAGTTAGTGAGGATGGTCTCTGCCTCTGCAGCTACCCTTGAGAAAAAAACAGGCCCTTACTGATATATACTGAGGTGTCGAAAGTCATCATTAAGGGGACTGGGGACGTAATGAGATGCTACTTTTATAGGGTAATAACTTAAGCACCACACATTGCCGCACATTCAAATGAAAGATTATGATCAAGAGACAAAGGTTTTAATAGGAAACAATAAAAACAAGCTTACTTATTAAAAACTCAAAGGAGAGAAAAATGACCGCTTAAGACTAGGCTTTACTTTTAAATGATTTATTGTGTTTAATTTGCCATATTTATTTTGGCAATCCTCCTTAAGCTTCGTCCAAGAGAATGAAGATTAACGAGAAATGTTAATGTCGGATGGATTCCAGAGTGAGAGGGGAAGGAGGAGGTGTGGGAGGGGAGTACGGGAGGGGAGGTGAGAAGTGCGAGTTGCTCATTTCAAAATGTGTGGGTGACAAAGAGAGAGTGAAAATGACAGAGCAGCACAAAGACAGCTGTTAATGCTCAGAAAGGAAGAAGAATCAAAGGAAATGATAACTTTTTAATGCTTTTTGATGGACCAGAATTAGAAGAATGGAATCATTTAGATTTCTCACACAACACAGCCTTCACGATCACAGCTTTTGTGATTAATTTTTCACAAGCCTTTTATTCTTTTTACTATTTTCTGTGTGATTTACAAAACCATAAATGTGATAATATTAATCCTAATCCTGATTAGAATGCATGCTAAATGCTGAATTTTACACCGATGCCATTTCCTGTCAACAGTCTCCTCCAGATGCCCTCCTCAGGAGCCCATCGGCTGAGCAGCGTCTCCTCCCATGACTCGGGCTTTGTCTCCCAAGACGCCAACACCCATTCAAAGCCTCCATCACCCATGCCCTCTGATATCACAAGCCAGGTAGCAGTCTCAGCTATGATATTTAGGGAAAATGTTTTGGTTTTTTTTGTTGCAGCAAAACAATCAGGAATAAAGCAGACTTGTTATCTCCAGAGATTCCTCTGGCAGCAAAACATCAGGACAGGAGGACACGGCAACGACACCACTTTCTTGTCAATGCAGATCTACAATAATTCTCTCTTTTTAACCACAATCACACTCCGTCTGCTGTGTCTGAATTGAAAACCATAGAGTTTTTCCATGGTTTTGTATTTCACACATGAAGCCACCATAAGAGTTTGAGCTCATTTTTTTGCAATAGATCTCTATCAGTTGCAAATGTTGAATTTTTATCTCACTGGACTGATAAAGTTGTTCAGACTCTCACAGTCTGCACAGATCACAGTGTAGAGAACACACTCAGCAACACACCAACTGATGCAATGTTCTTTTTCTAAATAAATGATCTTACAGGCTACTTTATTTTCAATCTAGGCTATAGGATATAGATCCCCTCAGAGAGAAAAAAATCCCTCCTTCATCAACACTCTTCTCCAGCTCTCACCATCTTCCTATGCATCTCTCACATCTAACTTTTTCCTCTCCATCTCCACTGTTCTTTACTCCATCTTTCCTTTCCCAGAAATCAACAAGCTCAGCCTCCTCTGAGGCTTCAGAAACCTGCCAGTCTGTCAGCGAGTGCAACTCTCCTACAGCGGTTAGTACTGCATGCATCTCTTACCAGCGTACTTGCTTTGCTGGACGCGCACACACACGCGCCGATGTGCTGTGCATTTCAATCATTTTTATCTATAGCTTAAAGAGGCCCGTGAGCCTTTAATGACAGCCGCTGTGAGGTATAACGTGGTATAACGCCGATGTTGAGCACTCTTACTCAGACCTGTCTGTCCATTCCGCAGTTTGGCTCATGCTCATCCTTCGGCACCTTCCGCCCTGCTTTCTCACACACTGGCACCATCAGGCCTCTATCTGTCATACTTCCTGCGTCCCCCACATTTAACCACTCCCCTGGATCCAACACTCCCTCACCCACATCAAAGGTTCCTAGCTGGAAGGTTTGTTTTCATTTGCAAATTTTGCTTTGGGTTCTCTCTTTTGAGACTTTGTTGCTTCTTTGCTTCTTGTGTTTTGTTGCCTTCGCAGATTTCGCATTCCGTAGAATAACCTCACAATCATTGTTTTGCAGTTTGCTGTTTTCCAATGTTTCCACCAAAAAGTTGTGCTAAACTGCACGCCCTGCCGTGCTCTATTCATATCTACCATGCATCTAACCAGTTTATAAGCCAAATCAACAGCTCCCGTGTTTAACTGCACAACTTCCAGCGAAACACTGGAGATGCACAGTTGGAAGACGGTCTCATTATTCAGTCTGCTGTTGCAGGACTGGGCCAAATCGAGTTCCTGCGAACCGCCGTTGGCCAGCACCCCACAGCGTAGGAGGGAGTCTGTGGATAAGATGAGAGAACTGGAGGCTCCGCCCAGTCCACAGGGGTATTCTGGAATGCAAGCTGATGAGCCACATAGGGTGAGAAGTGGCCCAGGAACCATCGCAGCCAAGGTAAAAAGGAGTGAAAAAATAGATGCCAGTATATCAATTTGTATGCTGTAGGGATTGCAGTGTGATGAAAATGTAAATGTGTCCTGATCTTTATGTATTTCCTGCCTGTCTGTATCTCTGTATATGTGTGTTAAGCATGGCGAGCCGCTCTCTCCAGCAGCCAGTACTCTAGCCATGGTTCTAACCAGGGGCTTGAGCATGGAGCAGCAAAAGAGCAGCAGAGACTCTCTGCAGTACTCCAGTGGCTATAGCACCCAGACCAACACCCCCTCCTGCTCCGAGGACACCATACCCAGTCAAGGTAACAGTCATCCCTGAAGAGCCACGCACTCCTGCCTGATTAAACACACACTATTCATGAATTTAACTGTTGTGTTTCAATCATTGCACGTGTGTGATTTGAATAGTGCCGTACGTGTTGCCTTAAACTCCAGTTTGATTACTGTGAATTGCTCTGTAATGAAGCACCTGCTAATTAACCCTTCAAGACAACTGCTCTATGAACTATTGAATATTCAGTGTGGGGGGAAAAATGGATTCTCATGACTTGCTGTGATTTCTAGGTTCTGATTATGAGTGCTACTCTCTTAATGGAGATGCTGACAGCGAAGGGCAGGTGGACTTTGACAAATCCTCCACCATCCCTCGTCATAGTAACATTGCACAGAGCTACCGCCGCATGATCCAAACTAAGAGGCCTGCGAGTACAGCGGGTCTGCCTGCAGGTAAGGCTGCTCAGGGAACTCCAAATGGCGCTGGGGGAAGCGGCGCTGGAGCTATTGCTTCAGGGACAGCCACTATACGCCGGACGCCGTCCTCCAAGACTGGCGTGAGACGCACGCCGTCTACATCTGGCCCCATTCCCATCCGGCCTCCCATCGTGCCAGTTAAAACCCCAACGGTGCCAAACTCCCCGGGTTACACTAGCCCGTCTCATCACTCTGCAGGCAGTGAGGAGTTTCTGTATGGCGATGACCTATCAGCTAGTGACAATATGAGGGCTCCTCCAAAGCGGATGAGCCTCCCTGACACATCTTGGGGCTGTGGAGGAGGGGCGGACAGGACCGTTTACGAACAGCAGGCCCTCGGCATGGCTGCTCAATGTCTTGAGGAGGACCCTATGCTCGCTGCCAACCGCCACAGCCTGGTGGAGAAGATAGGAGAGCTGGCAGCCAGCGCCCACGCCCTCGGTGAGGGTCAGTTCCCCTTCCCTAGCTCACTGTCAGGGGATCCCGCTCAGTTTGCGCCTCAGGGGGCGTCCTCTGTCAGCCAGGAGGACATAGATATGCTGGTATCTATACGCCGAGGGGTGAAGCTCCGCAAGACAGTAACAGACGACAGGTCTGGTCCTAGGATCCTTCGGTAGCGAGGGAGGACGCATTGAAGCTCTGTATTGAAATACACCGGCGCTCATGTAATACGTGAAATAAGGCACAAGTAATAAAGAGGATATAATGTGGTAAATGAAGGCCAGACAGAGTAACGAGAGATCATGGACAATGTCAAGTCATTTAACGTTATGTATGAAGCGCATACATGCAAAGTAATCCATATTTTTTAGTTTTTATTTTTGTTTTGTTTCGGTGGCTGTGCTTTCTTCTCCCTGTGTGACAACCAGTTTCAGCCCAGTCCCTTTCAAACACAGTCATCGAATGCTCTGTGTCTCGGTTCTTGGTTTATGTTTATTATTATATTGTACATTTCTTAATTAACACATCCCTAGCCCGTGGAGGATGACGGGTGCAGCGCTCTGTGAGCCTGTCTGTATGTCGTGTCATTGTCATTGTTACTGTACCGTGCCCTGTTGCTGTTCTGTTTGACGAGCTGAGCAGCAGCTGTGTAAGTCATGTAAAAATAGAAGCATTATGGCAGTTTTTTTTATTGCTGTATTGTACTGTCAATATATTCTGCAATTAAACTGGCTTTTTACTGTTAAATGACTTGATTGTTTTGTGCCAGGAAAAAATATTTTAATATTGTAAAGGACTGCAATTAATCAAAGAACTTAAATTAGCTGCTGTGTACATGCAGCTCGTGTGTAAGTGGTGTCAGCTATTTCCCCGAGCCTTTTGAAGTTTGTTGCTTCATTGCTTTCTCCATTTTTTTAACGGGTTTCATTTTATTACAAGTATATCTCCTCGGGATCTTACTTTAGTTTAGATTCTAATCCAGTCAGTAGTTTTTTTTAATTTGTACGGTTTATAGTGGTGATATGTCGTTTCTTACCCCTCAGCTCAGTTTGAACTTTTGAAGTGTCTGTCAGGATTTTTCTTACTAATTTTACACTTGCTTTGCTTACAGTCGTTGAGTGCAGGACTGTTGACCACGTTGCAGCACTCTAAAAACACAGATGGGGGCGCCTTAGGCCTTTCACTGTGACTGAGCAAACTGTAGCTTCGAAATGAACAGTAATGGGGGATGTCAGTTGACATTACTGCCTCATTGAAGATGTGCAGGAGGCTGAAAAGATGGATAGTTGGAGGGATATAGAACAAACAAGAAAGAAAAAGGACGATTTACGGCATCTTCGTACCTGGGTATGCTAGCATACTCATTTGTTTTAATGCTAACAAAAAACAAAAATGTCAAACTGTGCTTTTTAACTACTCACGGGTGGAAAAATGCTCACACTAGCCATTTAAATATACAGCTAACTTTAAGCTAACACGCATATATAGAATGTAAAAACCTGTGCATATTCATTGCAGCCAAGGTTTTGTTTTTCGTTTTTTAGCCTGCATGTTGTAAAACAGTGCTGAAATTTATGTTCTAGCAGCTGCAGAAAGTCTCTCTCATTATTTATTAAATGATAGTTCCTGCTGGAAAACAGCTCCTAAACTGACTTTATAACGTTTCTTCCCCCTGGACAACAGGCGTGATGAACCGCAGGGCCTCTGCCTGGGTAAGGGACCTGTTTTGGAAGGTAATATCGTTTGATGTATGGGTACAATGTCCATTTAGAGCCACTCTTATTAAGACCCCACTTAACGTTGTTACACTGAAGAAAAAATTAAAAAAAGCAAGAAACAATAGAGCTCGTGATTTAAAGCAGCAGAGAAAATACAGCTAGTCTTTTCTGTTTTCACAGAGTTCGAGGTGGAAGATTAGCTTAGCAAGCTTTTGGTTTTGGACTCATTTGTAAATCAAATAGAACAGTGGTTCCCCCCTTGTTTTACAAGAAAAATGTTCGCGCCCCCCCCTCACGCGCGCGCACACGCACGAACACATCCTCCAACCACACACACCCATATTTTGCTCCATTGCGGTTTATTTCACACCTCAAACATTTAGTAAACAATTAAGCAAATAATTACAAGTAATCTGCAATAAATTACAGGTAGTAAGAAAATAAACTACTAACTCTTTTACGCTATGTCCACACCTACACGGGTATTTTTGAAAACGCAGCTGTTTCGTCCACACGTAAACGGCGTTTCGAATCACCGAGAATGGAGATTTTTTAAAACTCCTTTTTTGCGTTTACTGGACGAGGAATACAGAGTTCGTCATGCAATGTCAAAGGTATGTGCCTTTTTTCACGTCACGCTGTGTGCACGTTATTGTTTACATGAGATGAATTGCAGAATGGCAGGTAGAGACGAAATACTGTTAATCTGACTATCTGCAGGTTTTACACACTCACATATACATGCAGTTACTGTCCCTCCATTTACAAAGGCAGAGGCGTCAAGGTGTAATTATTTTACATGTAGTTGTTTTTTTCTGTGTAATAATATTCAACATTGCTATCAATACATTTTTCAAAAAATCCCTCTGCAAAATGGGTTCAAAAACATAAACAACTGTTGGACGCTGTTTGTCCGTGATTTGAACCGGGGAACAAATTGTGGCAGGATCAGCCTGATGTTATTTGTATCCCACTGTAACTTTACTGTATAAAGAGCTAACATCTCCAAAATGTCAAGAGTAGTTAGTCATTACAACAAGTGTTTGTGAACTACAAATCAAGAATGTGGGATACTGTTTGTCCATGTCCATGTTTGTCCAAACAGCCCAGCGCTGCTCCCAACAAAGGGAAAACCAATCCTGCAAGGAGACCTACCTCAGCACTTGTGCAGGTGAAACCAAAGGGAAGATATGCTTCACCATATTTTCTAGTCTTTGGCTTAGAATGAAGTTGGTTTGGAAACATATTCAGCTATGCTTCATCTCCTGCTTTGCCTTTGTGTGGGCGCCCGTGCTAGCAGTGTCCAAGCGTTGTTTTTTTTTTTTTTTTCCCTTTTCATGCCGCGCCCCCCCTGCAATGGCTCTGCGCCCCCCCTAGGGGGCGGGCCCCACACTTTGGGAACGTCTGAAATAGAAGATGCTACAGGAACACCGTGTCTGACGAAGTTATTATTCTCCTCTCTTCGTGAAGCCTGCAGTATTTTCATATGTTCCCCAATGGGTCGCTCATAATCCTCTCAGCTTCATAAATAGCACATTATTGAATGTACACCATCAGTTCATTACCTTGAACTGGTCGAGTAATGGAAACCTGCCTAATGTCGGGGGCCTGCTGGGATAATTAACTGAGAAAAAGAACCGTGGAGCTTCAGTGATCATCTGAGGTAATGTTCTCACTCTCCAAACTGCATTTCAAAGAGAACATCACCACTGCCTCTTAAAAATTTCACCTTTTAGTCCGGCAGAGTGAGAGGGACTACTGAGCAGTGCTCATTTTCTTTTTTCTTTTATTTTGCAGTCACTATCTCCTGTGTCTTTTCGTGATGTGAGAAATCTTTTAATGTGCTAATAAAAAGTCGTGATTGTTCCGGGCTACAAGGAGATACTGTTCGACTCAGTGATTATTTCTTAGTGCGCTAATCACTGAGAAAGCCCTAGGCCCCACTAATCACAATGTAGATATAATAAAATGTCTCCACAGACATGATGTGGCCCTGAAGAGGCTCGTTTCCCCCCTCCTTTTTCTACCAAAACAACAAGCTATGCATTAATCAATAGATTATTTGGGGCTTTTTCCTTCAAAGTGGCTGCTGTTGTACTCATTTTATTAAACTTATTCAGTCATCCTGTGAATGAGCGTCAGCTTTTAGGGGGCATACTGTTCTGAGTTAAAAGGCTCAGAATAGACAGTCGGTAATGAGATGGTTTGGTTTGGTTGTTTTTTTTAGTATGATTTTTTTCAAAACTGCCAGTACTATTATCGGTGAAGATACCATCTGAACTTGATCGCTCACATTTCCCCATAATTAATATCTGTGTTATTAAACAGTTATGGTTTCTACAGCAGAGCTTAAATCCTACACTAATAAGTAGAAGCCACAATGGGATCACAGATCATATCTAATTAGCTGTACCTAACACATATGTGAAGTGTTTTTATATTTATCCAGCTCTTTTAACTGCTTTTTTGCCTTCAGGTTGTGTTGAGGGAAAATGTCCTTAGGGTACCATATACACAGGAACACTTAAACAAACGGTGCTACAGAGCACACCATGCTGCTCCTGTCGGGCATCATTGTGTTTCCAGAAAAGGCTCTTTGCAGCTTTTCCAGGAAAACTTGTGGGGGCAGAGTTTATATAAATGTTCCCCATAAACGTTCACTAGCGATTAGTAACCTGAGAGCTGAATGCTTAGTCATCCATTGTAAATGTCCTGCCGTTCCTTAATAAACCTGCCTGTTTAAGGCAATTATTTCATCGACTTTTGCTGAATGGCTCGTTTTTAAAAACATCAGCCTACTCTATTTCGTGTTTGGCCCTAACTGCCTGTTAACTGATGTTTGTACTAGGGCTGCCACAAACGATTATTTTGATAGTCGACTAGTCACCGATTATTTTTGCGATTAGTGGACTAATCAGATCATGCATCCATTGGACTTACAGCTTATTGCACCAGCAGCATCTGCTCTTATATAACTATCATTAGCTTACAGCTTTAAGTGTTTAAGGTATGTGCTAACTAAAAATAAAGACAAGATGATAGTTTATTAAATTTTAATGAAATTTGCAGATTGTTTCAGTGAAGTTTAATAAACTCCTTGCTATCTAAAATATAACAGGACACCGGAGTATATTCTCGAGCATCTCACACTTCTGATAATCAGCTGTCTGCTTGATGTTTATTCAACTGTGTAAAAACTATAACTTTAATCTCAGCCAAACCGATTTACTCAGGAACAAATAAAATACTACAAAAAGCCAAACAATAACCTTTTTAAGTTATCTAAGTGACTTATATATATTTAACCTGAGTAGCGAAAGACAGCGGTGGGTTTGAAAATGATGTGCCATGAGTCCGGTGTTCTCACGGACTCTAGTGAGCCTAGCCCCCGGCTAGCTATCGAGCTAGTGGGTAACACGTCTCCGAAAACGTCGGAGCGCTTTTGAAAAGATGTGGTGTCTTGATAAACTGAGCAGATATTTGAGGTTTACAAAGTTACATTCTCGCCTGAAAATATATTAAGCGTTTATTTTGTGACCCAGAAAGAATAATAAGAGTAATATTAAAACTAACTAGCTGCCGCCATTGTTGGAAACTGAGCTGGGCCGCGCTATGAATTCAGGGACAGAGCTACTTCTTCTTCTTCGGGGTTTAACGGCAGCTGGCTTGTACATGCAGTGCTGCCATCTTCTGTTTCAGTCCGTTATTACACTCTTAAATTCTACTACTTATTCCTGCGTCTTTTGTGATCTTACAAAGCTTCAAACAACGCGTTGACTATTAAATCAGTCGTCGACGATTTTGATAGTCGACGTAATTGTGACTAGTCGACTAATCGTGTCAGCCCTAGTTTGTACTAAATCCTCTTAACACTAACTTTCATCTTTTCAGGATGTTTTGAGCCCATTTTTGCTGGAAGAATGACAGACATTGACATCAGTTTATAGAACACATGCCTTTCCTTCAGTCCTATCCTTCATTTGTCTCTGAGGAGTATTTGAAATGCTAGGCTGCAACCTTTGCCTTCAAAAGCTATGTCTGCCTCTATTTGAATGACGGGAATAGATTTGGTCAATTATTCATTAAGTAAGCATGAAGCTTTCTAATGTTCACTTGCTGCTTTCTTCAGCATGAGGTTTTTCTTTCTTTCTCTTTTTTTGGAAATACCCTGCAGCTCTGAGTTATCTGTTAGAGTAGAGGGATAATGAGACAGTTTCATTATTTTTATTTTTTTAAATTCATTACAGCTTTGTTGTTTTGATGTGTCGTATGTTGGCGTTTCATCTCTGTAGATAACTGCCGCAACCCTCAAGTAAACTATCCCTCACACTCTGGCCTGGCCCCCGTGATTGAATTAGCCTCTGCTACACTATCTCCCATGCTGGCAGTCACAGTGAATTTCACCATGTGAGACAACATGATAAAAGACGGGATTTGATTTGCATTCATGAAGCACTTAGGAAGTTCAAAGAAAAGTTGCCGAGCACAACGGAGCGCACAGAGTCCTCGCTGACAGTGTCTGTTTCAGATATCGCAATTTCACCTTCAATGGAAACACTGATAATATTGCATGAGGTCATTTCCCATCAATGGGCTCCCTGTCATAGAATGCTCTGGGGTTATTTTGGTGGACACGTTTTGATATGCCTTTCCCTCCTGTGGTCAGAGATTGTAAAAACACCAGCGAGAGTGTGGGATGGCTCACGTGTCCTGGTGACACAGCCTAGAGCCTAGAGCTGGTGCCACATAAAGGAATACAACAAGCAACCAATATGAGCTTTGTGCTCCAGCTGCAGGCTGTGATTCAGAATTGTCTGGAGGCTCGCTGCCAGTTACCAGAGTTATTGCCTGAAAAGAACAGTTTACTGTAGAGTGGATTTGGCTAAAATTGCTATGATGGATTGTGGTTTTGAATTGATAAGAATCTTTCAGCGGGAGCTTTGATGAATTTTCAAACTGAATACAGATTCTGGCAAGAGCACGAGCATAGAAGCAATGCATGGCATTGAATTACATACCCAGCGTAACATCACACCCCCAAGGCATATAAATATTGATCTGCGTGCATTTCAAGGTAAAAGGCTGACATGACATGGGAGACAAGCTCAACAGAGCTTGCTCTCTAGCCCATTATTTTCTTATCTTTCCGACAACTCAAAGCTCCATACAGTGTTTACTCTTCTGACTCGCCATTTACAGAGAGGTGAGGGGAGTTGTGGGAATTAGCAGTAGACCCCTACAGATTAGGTTTAGAGCGATGTGGGTGCGTGGCACACCAGCAGAGTGGGGAGGGAAAGGAAGAGCAATCAGGGTAACAGTCTTAATTTGAACTCTGGTGTGCATAACGCCATAACGCTAGAGGCAAAGACGCTACTCAGCACAGCCCGTCTTAAAGCAGTCATGTTTACACAGTTTAATAGCCCAAATCGTCGGATTTGCATTCATATTGGTGCATTTTCAGTTTATTTTGTCTCTCTGCGCCACCAGTGCGAGCAGCTCAGAAATGTAATGCCTGATAAGAAGAGTAACCTAAAGTTCAGAGAAGACTTGTGAACGGACTGAACACTTGGGAGTGCTGCGTGGATAATTCCTCATAACTTGTGCGCCAGTGTTCTCGAGCAAGGCACCTCTAACTGCCGTGTTTGAAGACCGCTGTTTATTTAGCGTCTGGGGAAATGGTGGATCTGCTTTCTCTCGACTTTCTCTGGACAGGAAGCACGAGTGATTATCCGTCAGTGGAGAGAGCGGATTTATGTGGCGCACCGCTCGGACGGCTGCGCGTGCTCACGCTGTGCCGCCGTGCAGAGGTTTGAGGCAGAGACCCTCCTGACCATCACACAGGGTGGGGTGCACCGAGGAGCTCCGTCCCCGTGCGCCGCCACGCCCCCGCGCTTGGCGCTGTCCGGTGCTCTAGTGCTGAACGCTGGGTGCGAACACAACAAACTGCCTGCAGCGCTGTGGGCTGCCTGCACGCTGCCGTGTTACATGGAGCCGAAAGGCGGATCTCCCAGGATGAAACAGCTTAAAGTTCAGAGGGCTCTCCCGGAAGGACCGCACCGTGGATGGCTATGAAGGAAATGTTTCTCAAGTGTGTTTCCTTTCTTTTTTAAGGATTTCCTACCAACCCCTCTGAGACGCTCGGGGGTACATAACTTGCCACCAACATGATTTGGGGTTTTTTGTTATGCTGCCTTCTGACGCCAGCTGCTGGATATGAAGCACAGGAGCGACTGCCTTTCTTCCACGGGCATGTTTTTGAGAACTCACCGCCGTGTTCTAAAGTAAACGGACTGATTATTCCGGTGAGGCGCATCACCGCGCAAAAATGGTGCCCGGTCTCCGGAACGCACTTCAAACTGTACGGAAACGGCAGTGAAGCTTTCCGAGCCTTCGCTCACCACAAGCGGGGAAGTGTATTGCTCAGAACTTCCAGGGTTTTAGACAGAGAGACTCGCTCAGAATACCTGCTGAGCTTAGGTCTGTGCTGCCAGACCTGTGCACCTGGGTCTGTCGTCTTCGACGTTGCGTCGGTAAAAGTGGACGTTTTGGATACCAACGATCACAAACCGACTTTTCGCAGTGCAGACAACATTCACATAAGTTTACATGACACCACTGCCCTCCGTAGTGTAGTTTACAGGCTGGAGGCTGTCGACGCAGACAGCGGAAAAAACGCAGAGTTGACGTATATCTCTGTCCCCCAAAATGGCAGTTTCTATGTTGTCCCGAAAACAGGCGAAGTTTTACTGGTCGACTCAATCCTGGGGCTCCCTTCTAAAGTCAAATTCTGCGTTTATGCCAGAGACCACGGATGGCCCCCTCTGACCAGTAAGGCTGTGTTGGTTACTGTCGCTCCACAGCGGTGGGCGACGCGTCCCGCTGAATTAGCGGGGACAGCGAGGGCAGGGCGTTCGCCGAGGGCATTACTTGACCCTGGCTCCGTGGTTTCTCTTAACGTGTCCGAAGACGCCAGCATCGGCTCGGTCATAACGAGCTTGAGTCCCACCAGATTTCAATCAGCCAGCTACGAGTTGATTTACCCGGAGTCAGAGAGCTCTCCGGTCAGCGTGGGCCGCGACAGCGGAGATGTCACAATAACCAGGAGGCTGGATAGGGAGGCAGAGCCGTTCGTGGAGCTCACTGTAAAGATTCAAGATAAAAGAGGTGCGTTGATTATTCTTCTGTTAATCGGCGCTAAACTTAGGCCATGTTTCTCCCCCCACCCCCCCTTTCTGTTGACTGTAATTATTTCCATTGTGGTGATGATGCCCTATTTAAACGGAATGCTTGCACATTATAAGCACATGGTAAAACTGTGCCGCCATCTGGACCCGCTCACCCCTCATCAGAGGAGCCCCCTGAATAGGCCTGACATCTGGAGTGCATTCATTCAGGGCGGTAGGTGTAGCTGCAGCCTATAGGCTTATTCCACAGGTGTGCCACATGGCATCTATACATCCACAATCCCCATTAGTGACACACTCAGTGGAGACATTGTTAGATGGCTCTTCCAGTCATTTTGATATGGATACGATATTTAAATAATGGTGAGCGATATGGGGCACACTTGTGGCAACGAGAAGATGAATATTTTTTAGGTTAAAGATTTATTTTACTTGATTTTTTTTAAACTGACTGAATCACATCCTTGATTGACGTAGTTTGTGACTGTGAAGATGTTTTCCGAGCTAATCCTTGCAGAGTGGCAAATCGCAGCGACCCTCACTCTCTCATCTACTCACATTACCCCTCTAATCCTCCTCTCATTCACTCTCTAGTCCCAGGGATTTGAAGTAGCTCTGCCACAGTCAGGAAACCTTTCAGATATCGGAGGGAAGGTGAAAGTCGTGTGTGCATCAGATATTCGAGTTCTGTTTTGCTGCTCCGAAAGTTTACCGTCGAGCTTAAAAACAAGTAAAAAAAAGAAAATAAGGGGATCAAATTGATTTGCTTTGTAATTGAGCTGCACAGTGAGCACGAAACAGTTTGCACTGTTTTCATTTGAATTGCCTGCTGCTGCTTCATTGCACAGCATGTTCTGGATGGTAATTGCATGGCTGATTGGGACACATTCTTGTAAAGGGTGTCTGCAATTTCTTTTCTTTTTCTCCCCCAGAACAAGCAAAAACAGTCAGAAATCTGATGCGTAACAGAATTCAGCCGCTCTAGTCTGACAGATATTCAGATCTTCCTCCATTTTACCTCCCTCACCTGCAAAACTCTCCTCTCCTGATCAAAGGCATGGCATGTCCTTTATCCTGTGACTACAGCTTGCCAGACAGAATCCTGACGGCAGTCTGGGAGGACAGGCCTTTCTTCTGCTCGTCTCACTCCCAATCCTCGCATACACATATCTCTGATAGAATGAGTCCATTTTTTATTTTTAGAGGTTTCACCTAATATCCCGTGTGGCTTTGCATTAGGATCTGCTTTGGTACTGCAGCAAATTAGTGCTGTGTCTCAAAGTTAAAGGAGAGTGCTCTTGGAGACATTAGAGAAAGAAGGAGTGAGATGTTTTCTAAAGTGTGTTTCTCTCTTTGTATATGTTTGTGTGCAATTGTGAGGCCGGATAGTCACATGAAGACTGACCTCAGGTACAAAAACAACATTTTTAATGAGGCCCCATGCGTTGTGTCATCTTGAGTTATTTTACTTATTGAACTCTCCGTGGCACTGAGCCATCCGTGGCGCTGATGGTCACCTGCTGAATGTCAAATAGAAAGCTGTCAGACAGCAGTCTAATAAACAGATCAAACAGCATTCCAGGAAGGAACATTTAACGCTCACCTTTAAAAAGAAAGAAAGAAAATCTCTGTGATGTGGAAAAATAATCAACAGCATTCTCTCACCCCAACCGGTTGCAGCAGATGGCCCCGCCCCTCCCTGAGCCTGGTTGTGCTGGAGGTTTCTTCCTGTTAAAAGGGAGTTTTTCTTTCCCACTGTCGCCAAAGTGCTTGCTCATAGAGGGTCATATAATTGTTGGGTTTTTCTCTGTATCTATTATTGTATGATCTACTATACAATATAAAGCGCCTTGAAGCGACTGTTGTGATTTGGCGCTATATAAATAAATTTGAATTGAATTGAAAAACAAGGCCATGGAGATAAATCCTAGAGCTTGAAAATGCATTTTAACAAACTGTACAAAGATAAAGTTCTGCATTACTTTTGCAATGATTCAGGTTGCTCATTGCAGCTGCAACAATGTGGGATTCCACTCTCTTGTTGTAAGTTGGCCTCAGTTCCCGTATACGGCTGTAACGGTACTCATGAAAAAATCAAGTCTCTGTTCCTTTCGAGCAACACTGACGTTTCCGTCTTGTTTTTTTAACCACTACTTCTATTCCCATTGCTACCATAAGCCATCGCTCGCAGATTAAACGTGTGATTTATTTATTGTCTTTACAGCTTAATGCACGCTTCCAAGAACACACAGGTTAAAGTCCACGCGGGACAATAAGTACTCTCTGTAATTAGCTGGGGAATGCAGATTTTCTAAATGTGTAGTGAACGTGTCCATTAACTAGTTAATGTGGCCATGAAATGCTAATCACTCTGGTGTAAGGCTTTCTTATGTTAATGGATTTGCTGTGTAAAGCCTTATGATTAGAGTCATCAGAAGAGCTGTTATTAGTGCTGTTGCAAAAGGAGATAAAAAGTCTAGTTTGACACTCTGGTTGCATCGATACCACAACCTTTTTGTTATAAAATGTGTAAAATGCTGCTGTTTTACTTTGGCGGTGCTGGGATTTTGTTTTAGTCTGGATAGGCAAACAGACTACTGGAAATAATGACACCTATTGCTTCCTTACTGGGTCTTATCAGTCATAAAAAATAAACCAGAACATTAAAGCGAGGCTCAGATACCTTTTGTGATTTCATCCTTCTTGTGCAGGTATTCCTTTCTCAATGTCACGCCTTTCCTTTGCCAATGGAGGATTTTTCGGTACTGATCTAATACGTCACTGCATTTTCTTTGGAACAACAGCCTGTCTGTGTTCTTACACCAGCCTGACCACCTTATACTCGTGTATTACCTTCAGTAACGGTTCCACCTTCCCACACGTCAAAGCAAAGAAATCTCCAGCATTTTTGTAATTGTTCTTCCTTCATAGCATTTTCAAAGAGCAAGCAAAAACTCAGTGTACTCTGTGTAGGGCCAGTGCACAGATCGCATGATAGTCTACGTGTTGTAAGGCATACTTGCAGTGATTCATTTGTTTGTTTGTTTTTTAACCTGGACCGTAGCGCTCCTCTGGATGGAGATCCTTTTCATTTTATGAAATGATAATGAAAATGCATCTGGGATAAATTATTCTGGCACACTGCAGATTAGGGGAACAGTGTTTCTTGATTACTCTCAGCAGGGGTCCATCCTCACGTACATATTTACCCAGAAGAGCATACGCTTACCAAAAACTCAGCCTTTGCTCCATGCATGAGTCTACGACATGAAATGTTTGAACACTAAGCATTCTGCTTGAGTTTTTGCAGTGATGGGAAAATGTTTTACTTGGATTGATGTTGAATATTGTTTTAATTTGAGATTTTTTTAACTTCAGGATATAATTCGGAGCTGCTGTTTGTCATCCAAGAATATGATGATGGGGTTTTTGTCAGTTTTTTTGAAGTCTAATAGTCCACTTGGGAAACTTAGGCTTAACTTATATCCCTAGTTGTTTATCTGTTCATTTATATGCACGAGTTACTGTAAGGTAAATCATTCACTGCTCTTTCCTTCTCGCACCAGCAGCCAATCTACACAGCTTTGTTGTTCTGGCTTTGCCACACAGTGCGGCACATTGTGCCACGTTAACAAAGTACCAACATCTTTCCGGGTGGAAACCCATTGATCATAACCGGAATGCTGTTGAGTCTCATGAACTCGATTGAAATTACTCTACTGATATGTAGTGCTGTGATCCCATCTCATATAATTAGTCATCGCTGTGATTGGTATTTTCTGCAACAAAAGTTAATGTAATCATCCAACATACTGTCGTGTCTGACTGCTCCCATTTTTAACAAGTTGGGACTTGTTTATTACTCTTGCTGATTTCTGAAGAAATGTCCTCGTATTACGTAGCACCATCGTAGCGCCGTGGTTCATTACACCACTTACTTTTTTAATTACACCCGCAAAGTTAGGAATTACTTTCTGTTTTGTAAAAGTAAACAATCAGAAAACTTTTTTTTTTTTTTGCATAATCTCTTCTCATTTAATTATACTTTGCTCCGAACTTTATTTAACGGTGCAAGCAAAGCATTTTGTGCATCTCATCATCAGCGTTATGTATGGCGAGTGTGTGCACGTAGATCAAATTAGGATCAAATTTGAGCCTTACCGAAGGCACGCAGTCGGGATTTCAGGACAAGCTTTGACACTAGTCCTTCAGCTGTGTTGCATCACATTTAGCACACAGTAGCATCGCTGTGTTTATTTAAGAAGTTTGTTCTTTCTCGGGGCCCAATCAAAGCATCCTTGCTTTCTCCTTGACTAGATCCCCTGCTAATGTTGGAGAAATATTTACCTTCTA